>NC_083877.1:9185000-9812812 GCF_032452875.1 Bos javanicus | reverse complement strand
CTTCCTCCCCAACTGCTCTGGCAGACAGGATTCTTTCTTTCTTCTCTTTATCTATGACCCCCTGCACTTACTGCAAAAGAAGGATGTCTCCTAGGGGGTCACAGAAGAAAGAAAGCCACCTACTCACATTCATAAGCACATGCTTGCATCCTGGGGAACATTCCTTAAGCGATGGATTTGTCTCCTAGGAACTGCTGCTTCCCTCCTTCCCTCTCCCCCTTTCCTTTCCTGTTTTTTTCTCTTTTCTTCCTTCCCTCTTTCTTTTTCTTTTGTATTCCTTCGAATTGAAAATAAGGAAAATAAGACAGTTTTGAACTCTCACTTTTCTCCTGTTCCAAAATCATTTAGAATGCTCAATTCCCAGTCTTTTCCACTCTGCACTCTGACAGTTAGCCAAAAAGAAACAGCTATTCCCCTCCACTTTGAGAGCACTGGTTTCTTTTTCTTTTTTCTTTAACACGATTTCATTTGTGCATTCCTGAGCTTTGCTCTTACCGTCTTGCAGTATTGCAGAGACAGCTCTTTTCCACCTTGTGTTGCCATCAGGGAAGCTCCCGTCCTGGCAGTCTGGATTGTGGAGATTTGTAACTGCTTAACTGTTAGGGGATGTCGGTGGCTAGCAGGAGGGTTGAAGACGGTAAAGGTATGAGAAAGTCAGTTGGGGAGATAACAGGTGAAGACTGGTTTGCTTTGAAGGCAACACCTATTCATTCATATTATGTGAGAAATATTTAGCCAAAATAATATAAATAGCAAACATTAATTTAAACAAAGTATGCTATAACTATTTGGGAAGATGGGAGTAGCAAGAAAGGATATACTGGGAGGGGGGAGGGGGACATAAGAAGATTTTAGAATTAAATTTAGCTCCTCTATAATAGAAAGTCGATAGACAATGT
The DNA here is from genome assembly GCF_032452875.1 of Bos javanicus. Classification (NCBI taxonomy): domain Eukaryota; kingdom Metazoa; phylum Chordata; class Mammalia; order Artiodactyla; family Bovidae; genus Bos; species Bos javanicus. The sequence goes on along the minus strand of NC_083877.1, from coordinate 9,811,913 downwards.
CCAACATTTTAAAATCAAGGCAATCCCCCGACTTTAATACATGGCATTTTCATTCATTTCATGCAGTCCAAAGTATTTTCTGATTTTTATTGTGATTTCTTCCTGGAAACAGGGATTATTTAGAGGCATGTTTCTAAATTTCCACATATGTGGAGTATATTTTGTTGCTGATTTCAGCTGCAATATTGTCAGAGAACATATGCTATATGACTTAAGTCCTTAAAAATTTGAGACTTGCTTTTTGACAGTATGTGATTGGTCACCTTCTCCATACGTGCTTGGAGAGAGGATGTACCCTGCCGTTGTTGAATGCTCCATGTGGTTCATTAGATTATTTCTTAATCAAGTTGCTGCAGGCTTTTGTGTTCTTACTGATTTTTATCTACTTGTTCTATCAGTTACAAAGCTTCTAAAACTTCAGTAAAATAATATTTTTGACCGTTCCTATTTAGTTCTGTCAATTTTTGCTTTATATTTGGTCATATTCTTAAGGTGAATACAAATTTAGGGGTGTCCTATCTTTCTAACAAAATGTACATTTTATCATTATTGTATCCCCCTTCATGGATATAGTTTACTATATCTGATATTAATAAAGCTATACCTACTTTCTTTTCATTGATATTTACATTATATTTCTTAATTCACCTTTTCCTTTCAACATTTCTGGATTTATGTAGATAATTCTTATAAACATAGTTTTTTTAAATAAGAGTTTAAGGATGTTTGACTATTAATTGTCTCATTGCCTTATACACAATTACTGCTCTATTGGGATTTGTTATTTTACTAAATAATTCATTGTTACTCTTATTTGGTCTACATTCTTTTTTTCCCTCTTCTTTCTTTGTTTTTATTTTGAATTTTTCCCCAAGTTTTATTGAGAAATAATTGACATACAGCACTGTGTAATTTTAAGGTGTATGTCATAATGGTTTGATTTGCAGATTTTGTGAAATGATTACAAGAGATTTAGTTTATATCCATCATCTAATATAGATACATAAAGGAAAGAAATTTCTCTCTGTGATGAGAACTCTTAGCACTTAGTCTCTCAACAACTTTCCTATATATGATACAGCAGTGCAAACTCTAGTTAAGTTGTACATCCCTAATACTTACATATCTTAAAACTGAAAGTTTATCCTTTTTGACCACCATCCTCCAATTCCTCCCTCCACTCACCCAACCACAAATTTGACCCCTTTTTCTGGGTTAGGTATTTTATTTTTGTATTTTTTTATTCCATATATAATCGAGATCATACAATATTTGTCTTTCTCTATCGGTATTATTTCACTTAGCATGATGCCCTCGAGCTTCATCCACGTTGTCACAAGTGGCAGCACTTTAAAGATAATGTTCCCTTGTCTTTTGTTTTACATAACTTTATATTGCTTCTCTTAAACTCACTTGTCTGTCTCATTGTTGCACCTTGAGTGTTGCCTGTATTATAATCAGGATCAGTTTAAGATTTTTATCTTATTTTACAAGTCATACTATAATGTAACTAGGTGTGGTTTTCTTTCTTTAAAAAATAATCTGTTTGAGATCAGCAAGATTTGTTTAATATATGGCTTATTATTGGAGAGGGCAATGGCACCCCACTCCAGTACTCATGCCTGGAAAATCCCATGGACAGAGGAGCCTGGTGGGCTGCAGTCCATGGAGTCTCGAAGAGTCGGACACGACTGACCGACTTCACTTTCACTTTTCACTTTCATTCACTGGAGAAGGAAATGGCAACCCACTCCAGTGTTCTTGCCTGGAGAATCCCAGGGATGGGGGAGCCTGGTGGGCTGCCGTCTATGGGTTCGCACAGAGTCGGACACGACTGAAGCGACTTAGCAGCAGCAGTATGGCTTATTATCTGTCATCAGTTTTGAAAATTTCACATTATTTTCTTCAAACATTACATTTGCCTCATTTTCTCTCTCTCAATCTGTGATATCTTCTTATTGAATCTTTTATTTACCATTGCCTGTGTGTTGTCCATTAATTTATCTCTTCACAGTTCAGTCTGCATTATTTGCTCTGACCTATCTGCCATTTCACTGATTTTCTCTTCATCTGTGTCAAAGCCTTTGTTCAATCCATCTATAGAGTTCTTAATTTCAGTTGCTAACTTTTTCCATTTTAAGATTTCCGCTTGGTTCTTTCTTATACTTTACAGCTCTTGACAAAAATTACTGGTCTATTCATTTGTCTCTCTGAACTTGGTGAACAGTGATATGAGAGATAATTCCCATATCTGAAGCTCCTGTGGGTCTCTTTCTTTGGTTTGTTGTTTCTGATTTTGTTTGTTTCATGTTGTCTCATCATGTTTTAGGCTACTTTTTTAAACTTTTTATCCTGTATTGGGGTATAGCTGATTAATAAACAATGTTGTGATAGTTTCAGGCAAACAGCAAAGGGAACCAGCCACACACATACATGCGTCCACTCTCCACCAAACCTGCCGCCCATGGCTTTTTTTTTTTAATTAGGTACCCAATGTTGTATTTGCCACATTGACTGTGGAATATACTTCAGGTCTAGGGTGATACTTTCCTCTAGAGAGGAATGTCACCAGCTGGTTTTACCTCCATCATTTTCAGAGATGAGCTCATTTGAAGTTGAGCTCCATTCCTTGTAAGGTGTTTCTGACTCTGATTCACCCTTATTCCTAGAGCGTTCCCTTTGGGATCTTAATTTAAAATTCACCAGAGGTTCCCTCGGTGAGCACTAGGTTGGTCCCCTTAGTCCAATATGACTGTCAACAAGTGACCTTCAGCCTTTCAGCCAGTTCCTTCAGAGTGTCCAAAGTTCCCAGCGCAAACCATCTCCATGTGCTGGGTCATTCCTTGGCCTCTCTCCTCTAGCCAGGGAATTCTTTGCTGTTCTGATTCCTCTCAGATGCCTCCAAGCAGACACTTAAAAATATTTTCGTCTTCTCTTCTAATTTTCCTCAGTGGGTGTACTGGTTTAAATTGGCCAGTCTATCATTACCAGAATGTCAGCAATTAAAAAAGAAAAAAGAGTACAGAATCTACTTAATGATATCCCGTCATTACATCACCAAGGTTAAAAATCAGCTCTTGGGTGGATTTATTCCATATCTACACCAACATTAGAGTATAAAAATTCTTTCTCTTGTATTAGAATCTAGGAAGAAGACTGCCAAAATTAAAGTCACAATTTGGGGATTTCCAATTTGTTTCTTGGTATGAAGTAAATGGATATAAGATACCTCTCTCCACTTTCAGTCTTCCTCTCTAATTTTTAAATTTATTTAAATATATCTCACAGAGTAATAACATGTAAATGTAGACATACATGAATTTTGGTTTGGCCTCTATTTTTTTTAATTTGGCTGTGTTGGGTCTTTGTTGAGACACACGTGGCCTTTTGTTGCCATGCTTGAGCTCTGTAGTTGGGATCTTAGTTCCCCAACCAAGGCTTGAAGCCACATCCCCTGCATTGGAAGGTGGATTCTTAACCCCTGGACCACCAGAAAAGTCTCTTTGGCCTCTATCCTTTTAGGGAAAGTCTGAAAATGTTTTGATCCTTAAAAAACTCAAACTTCAAATTTTTTAATATCCTATGTTTCTGAGATTTCTCCTCCTCCCCATGGAGTATGTACCTCCTTGCCCTCTGATGGCTTTCTTATGCCAGAATCCGAGGGAATCCTCACTTTAAAGGAACCAGCATCACGGTCATAAGAGCTGTAAACGTGGAATTTTAAAAATTTAAAGCAGGCAGTGGTATCTACGGTCTGAGATGGCCAGAGTCCAATGAAACCATTGAGATTAACATGTGCTGGAGCCTCTGAAATTTCTTGGGACTGAATAATTCCTAAGCTCAGTATCTTATCAAAACAGATTGGAGAATGATTTTTGCTTGATGTACTTTCCAATTAAATAATCTTATACACTATACTATGGCACCCCACTCCAGTACTCTTGCCTGGAAAATCCATGGACAGAGGAGGCTGGTAGGCTGCAGTCCATGGGGTCGCTAAGAATCGGACACGACTGAGTGACTTCACTTTCACTTTTTGCTTTCATACATTGGAGAAGGAAATGGCAACCCACTCCAGTGTTCTTGCCTGGAGAATCCCAGGGACGGGGAAGCCTGGTGGGCTGCTGTCTATGGGGTTGCACGGAGCTGGACACGACTGAAGCGACTTAGCAGCAGCAGCAGCATAAACTATGCTTCCTCATAACTGCACCATTATAATTGGATTAGAGAATTTGGGATTTACTTTTTAAAAAATCAAGCAGTTTAGGGACTTCTTAGGTGGCTCAGAGGTAAAGAATCTGTCTGCCAGTGGAGGAGACACAAGAGACGGGTTCAATCCCTGGGTTGGGAAGATCCCCTGGAGGAGGAAATGGTAACCCACTCCAGTATTCTTGCCTAGGAAATCCCATGGACAGAGGAGTCTTGCGGGCTACAATCCATGGGGCCACAAAGAGTCAGATACAACTGACTCTTTGTGTACACACACACAAGCAAGATGTGTAGATTGAAAGATTCGGACTTGACAAATTTGCCCAATGAGATCTTGATACTCCCTTCACTGAGGTGTGTATTGATAGATTAGAAGATCCTTCCAAGTAGATGATGGTTTCTTTCTATCATAGTAGATACCTCTAGTTAGGCGAGTAACTGACTGTAACTTCCTGAAAGAACTATTATTGGAATTAGAACATAACCATCCATCCTGGAAATACTAGCTGACCACATACTGAGATCAATGAATCCCAAAGTTGCCTGTTCATTTTATTCATAAAACAACATTTATTGAGTACTTCCCAGGTACCAGCTCTGGGAACAAAGCAGTAAAAAGTCAGACTTGGTCCTTGCCTAATGGGACTTATGTTCTAATAGAAAAAATATGATAATAGTACTGAACAGATAAGCAAAAGAATTGCAGGGTGTGCTGTGTTATCAAAATAAATAAGCAGGAGGATATGAAAGAGAGTGTCCAGAGAGGCCACTTTAGATAAGAGGGTAGAAAAGAGCCTAAGGAAATCAGTGGTGGCCTGAGGCATGAGATTGCACCACTCATACAAAGATCTGGGGAAAAAGAGGTCCAGGCAGAGGGAACAACCACTGGAAAGAATTTGGAATAGTCTAGGCCCAGAAAGGAGGCCCCAGTAGAATGAGAGAAGACCGGAAAAAAAAAAAAAAGAGGTGTTGAAAGATAGGCAGGAATTGGGGTTTTTAGGGATCTAGAGATCTTTGTAAAGGTCGTATGTGAATCTAATTGTGAGTGAATATTTTCTCAATATGGATGTGGATCTGATCAGTTCAGTTCAGTCACTCAGTTGTGTCCAACTCTTTGAGACCCCATGGACTGCAGCACGCCAGGCTTCCCTGCCCATCATCAACTCCCGGAGTTTACTCAAACTCACATCCATTGAGTCAGTGATGCCATCCAACCATCTCATCCTCTATCATCCCCTTCTCCTCCCACCTTCAATCTTTCCCAGAATCAGGGTCTTTTCAAATGAGATCCTTCTTCGCATCAGGGGGCCAAAGTATTGGAGTTTCAGCTTCAACATCAGTTTTTCCAATGAATATTCAGGACTGATTTCCTTTAAGATGGACTAGTTGGATCTCCTGGCAGTCCAAGGGACTCTCAAGACTTTTCTCCAAAACCACAAATCAAAAGCATCCATTCTTCGGTGCTCAGCTTTCTTTATAGCTCAACTCTCACATCCATACATGACTACTGGAAAAACCATAGCTTTGACTAGATGGACCTTTGTTGGCAAAGTAATGTCTCTGCTTTTTAATATGCTGTCTAGGTTGGTCATAACTTTTCTTCCAAGGAGCAAGTGCCTTTTAATTTCATGGCTGCAGTCACCATCTGCAGTGATTTTGGAGCCCCCCAAAATAAAGTCTCTCACTGTTTCCACTGTTTCCCCATCTATTTGCCATGAAGTGATGCAATGGATCCCATGATCTTAGCTTTCTGAATGTTGAGCTTTAAGCCAACTTTTTCACTCTCTTCTTTCACTTTCATCAAGAGGCTCTTTAGTTCTTCTTCACTTTCTGCCATAAGGGTGATGTCATCTGCATTTCTGAGGTTATTGATATTTCTTCTGGCAGTCTTGATTCCAGCTTGTGCTTCTTCCAGCCCAGCGTTTCTCATGATGTACTCTGCATATAAGTTAAATAAGCAGGGTGACAATATACAGCCTTGACGTACTCCTTTCCTGATTTGGAACCAGTCTGTTGTTCCATGTCCAGTTCTAACAGTTGCTTCTTGACCTGCATATAGATTTCTCAAGAGGCAGGTCAGATGGTCTGGTATTCCCATCTCTTTCAGAATTTTCCACAGTTTGTTGTGATCTGCACAGTTAAAGGCTTTGGCATAGTCAATAAAGCAGAAGTCGAAGTTTTTGGAACTCTTGCTTTTTTGATGATCCAACAGATGTTGGCAATTTGATCTCTGGTTCCTCTGCCTCTTCTAAATCCAGCTTGAACATCTGGAAGTTCATGGTTCACGTACTGTTGAAACTTAGCTTGGAGAATTTTGAACATTACTTTACTAGCGTGTGAGATGAGTGCACTTGTGCCGTAGTCTGAACATTCTTTGACATTGCCTTTCTTTGGGATTGGAATGAAAATTGACCTTTTCCAGGCCTGTGGCCACTGCTGAGTTTTCCAAATTTTTTGGTATACTGAGTGCAGCACTTTCAAAGCCTCATCTTTTAGGATTTGAAATAGCTCAACTGGAATTCCATCACCTCCACTAGCTTTGTTCGTAATGATGCTTTCTAAGGCCCACTTGACTTCACATTCCAGGATGTCTGGCTCTAGGTCAGTGATCACACCATCGTGATTATCTGGGTCGTGAAGCTCTTTTTTGTACAGTTCTTCTGTGTATTCTTGCCACCTCTTCTTAGTATCTTCTGCTTCTATTAGTTCCATACCATTTCTGTCCTTAATTGTGCCCATCTTTGCATGAAATGTTCCCTTGATATCTCTAATTTTCTTGAAGAGTTCTCTAGTCTTTCCCATTTTGTTGTTTCCTCTATTTCTTTGCATTGATCACTGAGGAAGGCTTTCTTATCTCTCCTTGCTGTTCTTTGGAACTCTGCATTCAGATGGGTCTGTTTTTTCTTTTCTCCTTTGCTTTTTCCTCTCTTCTTTTATCCTCCACATAAGGCCAAGGAAATTTATCAGGATTGATCTGTCATAAACTGCCTAGAAGTCTGTATTCTATGTGAAAAGCACAGAATCACTAAACCCAAAGTTAGGACACCTGGAGTACTGGCCTCAGCTGTGCTCTTCATAACAGGATCATAATGATACCTGGCCAGTCCATTTCATGAAGTGCTTATCATGTCTAGATGAACTGACTCATATCAAAGCATGTCAACATGGAGAACTGCATGAATACACAGGGTTATTTTTTGATTCCTGGCACAATGTATAACCTGTAACGATCCTTTCAAACAATTTCAGAGGAATAACAGGTCATCTGGATGCTATCTCTAGGGTAAAGCAGAAAAGTCTGTGCCCACTTACAGGGCTGTAGGAAGGATTAAATGGAGTCGCCTGTGTGTGTGTGCTACACCCAACACCCACTCTAGAGTCTGTGGCCTTCACCTCCTATCTTTCTTGGTTCAGTGCCTTCAGCTCTATTTTTATATTTACTAACCCACTCCAGTGTTCTTGCCTGGAGAATCCCAGGGATGGTGGAGCCTGGTGGGCTGCCGTCTATGGGGTCGCACAGAGTCAGACACGACTAAAGTGACTTAGCAGCAGCAGCAGCATGTCTCTTCTGGTCCCCATGTCAAAAAGTACCTGTCTTTCCCTGATGAGTAGTGATTTGAGTATTTATATATCTTCTTTTGTAAAGTTTCTGTTCAAATATTTTGCTTAGTTTCCCCGCCCCCCCCATTGGGTTGTTTAGCTTTTTATTGTTGCTCTGTAAAATTTCTTTATATATTCTTGACATGGAATTTGTTCTAATGTATGAAAGAGGCAATAAATAAAAGCTTAAAAGGCAAAAACAAAGCAAAACTTACCTGTCCCGTGACCAATGTTCTCATGATTCTTCTCTGTAAGGCAAAGAAGGATTCATTTATGACAGTCCCACCAAATGTTACCACTTAAATAAAATGCACTGGTTTCCAGAAAGCCTAAACAGTAACTTTAATTTGGGGAATATCAGGTACTGCAGAGAGGCTTCCCAGGTGGCTCAGTGGTAAAGAACCCACTTGCCAATGCAGGAGACCCAAGAGATGTGGATTCGATACCTGGGTTGGGAAGATCCCCTGGAGGAGCGCATGGCAACCTGCTCCAGTATTCTTGCCTGGGAGAATCCCATGGACAAAGGAGCCTGGCAGGCTACTGTTCATAGGGCAGCAAAGAGTCAGACACGACTGAAGCATCTTAGCACGCACAGCCTCATGCAGGTATTGCAGAAGTCATCAGTAAGAGAGAGGGAGGAGTCTGGATTTTCTGGACTCCCCAAATTACGTCCAATGCGTAGTTGTTGTGATTCTGACCGTAAGTCCTGTTGAATTTCCCCAGAATGTTAAACAAAGTTGGCACAACATTGACTCTCTGTACATTCTCCCCCTCGTTTGGGCCTTGTTACCAATTCCAGGCCAGATTGCCCTCACTGACCTACTGCTCTAACACTCCCCACACCTCTTCCAACATTTTCAGCCATTTTCTTCTTCCTTCCTGCCTCCCTAAAATACCTGTAACTAAGGTAACCATATATCCTAGGATGATCCTGGTTTCTACCTGTTTTTCTGGCATAATTATCAATATATTGATCCTTCTTTTAAATGTGTGCTAGTTTGGAAAACAAATTACCTGGTAACCCTACCTGTAGCTGAATGAATTTGAGCGAAGCCTGAAGGCAAGTCTAGGGTGAGGAAAGAGAAAGAGCAGAGCTTAAAAAGTCAAGCTTAGAAGGTGCCAACCCTTGTCTACCCTGCAGCGCCATCCCTCATGCATTGGTGCCAGGCCAGCTTTCGCTGGCATCATACCAGGATGAGACTGGCTCTCAGGAGAGGTGTCTCATAAGTAAACTGAAAGCAAGAGATTCCTAGAAATTAGAGGTAAAAAGATTCAAAAGACAATGGAGGATGGTTATATGAGAGCGTCAAAGGTTATATGCATTCCATGAGGATGCAGGAAGACAGTAGTTTTGTTGCTTCAATTTTATCTCCATTCCTGAGGGGGTGGTGAGGTGTACAACACTGGCGTCCTGGCTGATTCCTTTTGCTCCTTACCATTCGGGTGTTCCTGCTGAGGACCACAGAGGACTCGCCCTTACCAGGCAGGTTGCTTGGATTAGATTTGGTTGCCTGGACCAAAAGGCAGGACCAGGGTCAGGTCCCATTTGTCACTTGGTGACCATGAGAATTATTTTCACTTTGATGGGCAAACTTTCCAACTGCAAAGTAAAAAGAGTTAAACCAGATGGTCTCTAAGGCAATAGTTCAAAATATTTGTATATTGCTTAAAGAATTTGAAGAACTTTCTTCCTTAAGCAGTTTTACATTAATTTAAAATGTGAAAGTGAAAAAGCTGGCTTAAAACTCAACATTCAAAAAACTGAGATCATGGCATCTGGTCCCATCACTTCATGGCAAATATATGGGGAAAAAATGGAAACAGTGACAGAGTTTATTTTCTTGGGCTCCAAAATCGCTGCAGAGAGTGACTGCAGCCATGAAATTAAAAGATGCTTTCTCCTTGGAAGGAAATCAATGACAAGCCTAGACAGTGTATTGAAAAGCAGAGATATCACTTTGCTGACAAAGGTCCATCTAGTCAAAGCTATGGTTTTTCCAGTAGTCATGTATGGATGTGAAAGTTGGATCGTAAAGAAGGCTGAGCGCCGAAGAATTGATGCTTTTGAACTGTGAGGCTGGAGAAGACTCTTGAGAGTCCCTTGGACTGCAAGGAGATCCAACCAGTCAATCCTAGAGGAAATCAACCCCGAATATTCATTGGAAGGACTGAAGCTAAAGCTCCAGTACTTTGGCCACCGGATGTGAAGAACTGACTCATTGAAAAAGACTCTGATGCTGGGAAAGATTGAGGGCAGAAGAAGAAGGGGGAGACAGAGGCTGAGATGGTGGGATGGCATCATTGACTCAATGGACATGAATTTGAGCCAACTCCAGGAGTTAGTGAAGGACAGGGAGCCTGGTGTGCTGTGGTTCATGGGGTTGCAAAGGGTTGGACATGACTGAGCAACTGAATAACAACAACAAAAAACACAAGATGTAATTTCCAACACATGATGGATATGGACATTTTATTCATAAAGGCCTGGTTACATTATTCTTTAAAATGTATCCAAATACCACAGCCATTTTATACCCATATCATCTTTTTTACCTCAAAAAATTATTATTTAATACATGGAAAGCTTACATTGTTCCCGTTTCAATTTGAACTTATTTTAGTCTGTCTGTTGTTGTTTAGTCACTGTGTTGTGCCCGATTCTTTGCAACCCCATGGACAGTAGGCCACCAGGCTCCTCTGTCCATGGGATTTCCCAGGCAAGAACACTGGAGTGGTTTGCCGTTCCCTTCTCCAGGGGATCTTCCCAACCCGGGGACTGAACCGACATCTCCTGCATTGCAGGTGAATTCTTTACCACTCAGCTATCTTAGAATACACTCATTTTGTTCTACTTCCCCAAAAGAATTTTACCCTTGATATAATTTTCTGTATGTTTGAAAGTTTTTTTAAAAAATCACACTATCACTCCTTGATGCAACAAAAGTATGTGAACACAATTACATTTTTAAAATTTCCTGTGACTGTAAATTTCAAAGGGTAAAAACAGTAAATAAACTCTAGATGGAGTTATCACTACAACTGTTTTGACCAACTGAAATCATTAAACAAGTAAGTAAAATTTTATTGGAATTGTTTCTCTTGGAAAGATGGATAGAGCTGGCTTAGGTTTTGAGCAAGTTATTTATGATTTAGTACAATTTATTGAAATAGTTTTATTCCCCCCCCCCTCCTTTTTTTTTAAAGAAGTGCTAAGGAACATTCAGGTATGGCCTAAATCAAATCCCTTATGATTATATAGTGGAAGTGAGAAATAGATTTAAAAGACTAGATCTGGTAGATAGAGTGCCTGATGAACTATGGAATGAGGTTCGTGACATTGTACAGGAGACAGGGATCAAGACCATCCCCATGGGAAAGAAATGCAGAAAAGCAAAATGGCTGCCTGAGGAGGCCTTACAAATAGCTGTGAAAAGAAGAGAAGCGAAAAGCAAAGGAGAAAAGGAAAGATATACTCATTTGAATGCAGAGTTCCCAAGAACAGCAAGGAGAGATAAGAAAGCCTTCCTCAGTGATTAATGCAAAGAAATAGAGGAAACAATAGAATGGGAAAGACTAGAGAGCCCTTCAAGAAAATTAGAGATACCAAGGGACATTTCATGTAAAGATGGGCTCAATAAAGAACAGAAATGGTATGGACCCAACAGAAGCAGAAGATATTAAGAAGAGGTGGCAAGAATACACAGATCAGATCAGATCAGTCGCTCAGTCGTGTCCGACTCTTTGCGACCCCATGAATCACAGCACGCCAGGCCTCCCTGTCCATCACCAACTCCCGGAGTTCACTGAGACTCACGTCCATCAAGTCAGTGATGCCATCCAGCCATCTCATCCTCTGTCGTCCCCTTCTCCTCTTGCTCCCAATCCCTCCCAGCATCAGAGTCTTTTCCAATGAGTCAACTCTTCGCATGAGGTAGCCAAAGTACTGGAGTTTCAGCTTTAGCATCATTCCTTCCAAAGAAATCCCAGGGCTGATCTCCTTCAGAATGGACTGGTTGGACCTCCTTGCAGTTAAATTGAAGAAAGTAGGGAAAACCACTAGACCATTCAGGTATGACCTAAATCAAATCCCTTATGATTATACAGTGCAAGTGAGAAATAGATTTAAGGGCCTAGATCTGATAGATAGAGTGCCTGATGAACTATGGAATGAGGTTCGTGACATTGTACAGGAGACAGGGATCAAGACCATCCCCATGGAAAAGAAATGCAAAAAAGCAAAATGCTTGTCTGGGGAGGCCTTACAAATAGCTGTGAAAAGAAGAGAAGCGAAAAGCAAAGGAGAAAAGGAAAGATATAAACATCTGAATGCAGAGTTCCAAAGAACAGCAAGAAGAGATAAGAAAGCCTTCTTCAGCGATCAATGCAAAGAAATAGAGGAAAACAACAGAATGGGAAAGACTAGAGATCTCTTCAAGAAAATCAGAGATACCAAAGGAACATTTCATGCAAAGATGGGCTCGATAAAGGACAGAAATGGTATGGACCTAACAGAAGCAGAAGATATTAAGAAGAGATGGCAAGAATACACAGAAGAATACACAGAAGATCTATACAAAAAATATCTTCACGACCAAGATAATCACGATGGTGTGATCACTCACCTAGAGCCAGACATCCTGGAACGTGAAATCAAGTGGGCCTTAGGAAGCATCACTATGAATAAAGCTAGTGCAGGTGATGGAATTCCAGTTGAGCTACTTCGAATCCTGAAAAATGATGCTGTGAAAGTGCTGCATTCAATATGCCAGCAAATTTGGAAAACTCAGCAGTGGCCACAGGACTGGAAAAGGTCAGTTTTCATTCCAATCCCAAAGAAAGGCAATGCCAAAGAATGTTTAAACTACCGCACAATTGCACTCATCCTAAACGCTAGTAAAGTAATGCTCAAAATTCTTCAAGCCAGCCTTCAGCAATATGTGAACCATGAACTTCCAGATGCTCAAGCTGGTTTTAGAAAAGGCAGAGGAACCAGAGATCAAATTGCCAACATCCACTGGATCATTGAAAAAGCAAGAGAGTTCCAGAAAAGCATCTATTTCTGCTTTATTGACTATGCCAAAGCCTTTGACTGTGTGGATCACAATAAACTGTGGAAAATTCTTCAAGAGACAGGAATACCAGACCACCTGACCTGACTCTTGAGAAACCTGTATATAGGTCAGGAAGCACCAGTTAGAACTAGACATGGAACAATAGACTGGTTCCAAATAGGAAAAGGAGTACGTCAAGGCTGTATATTGTCACCCTGCTTATTTAACTTATATGCAGAGTACATCATGAGAAACGCTGGGCTGGATGAAGCACAAGCTGGAATCAAGATTGCCGAGAGAAATATCAGTAACCTCAGATATGCAGATGACACCACCTTTATGGCAGAAAATGAAGAACTAAAGAGCCTCTTGGTGAAAGTGAAAGGGGAGAGTGCAAATGTTGGCTTAAAACTCAACATTCAGAAAAGTAAGATCATGGCATCCATCCCATCACTTCATGGCAAATAGATGGGAAATAGTGGCTGACTTTATTTTGGGGGGCTCAAAAATCACCGCAGATGGTGACTGCAGCCATGAGATTAAAAGACACTTACTCCTTGGAAGGAAAGTTATGACCAACCTAGGCAGCATATTAAAAAGCAGAGACGTTACTTGGCCAACAAAGGTCTATCTAGTCAAAGCTATGGTTTTTCCAGTGGTCATGTATGGATGTGAGAGTTGGACTGTAAAGAAATCTGAGCACCAAAGAATTGATGCTTTTGAACTGTGGTGTTGGAGAAGACTCTTGAGAGTCCCTTGGACTGCAAGGAGATCTAACCAGTCCATCCTAAAGGAGATCAGTCCTGGGTGTTCATTGAAAGGACTGATGTTGAAGCTGAAAATCCAAATCTTTGGCCACCTGAGGTGAATAGCCGACTCATTTGAAAAGACCCTGATGCTGGGAAAGATTGAGGACAGGAGGAGAAGGGGATGACAGAGGATGAGATGGTTGGATGGTATCACCGATGCAATGGACATGAGTTTGGGTGAACTCCGAGAGTTGGTGATGGACGAGGAGATCTGGCTGCCGTTCATGGGGTCGCAAAGAGTCGTACATGACTGAGCGACTGAACTGAACTGAGGAACATTATTTATATAAAAGCAGATGGCACTGGGAGGATTTTCCTTACAGCAATATCAGTCTTTGATTTGAAGTCCTGAGTTACATGTAAAAAATAACCCTGTGATCCATTATTAAAAATAATTTTTAATGTTCTATCAGCTAACAAGCCTATAGGTCATCTTTCAATTATTTTGAAAGCAAATACTTGGAAAATACTTTTTGCAAGAAATTAGACTTGCAAAAGTATTTATTTCCTAACCTGTATTCACTTTTGCATTCAGAAAACTAAGATCATGGCATCTGGTCCCATCACTTCATGGGAAATAGATGGGGAAACAGTGGAAAGAGTCTCAGACTTTATTTTTTGGGGCTCCAAAATCACTGCAGATGGTGACTGCAGCAAAGACGCTTACTCCTTGCAAGGAAAGTTATGAGCAACCTAGATAGCATATTCAAAAACAGAGACATTATTTTGCCAACAAAGGTCTGTCTAGTCAAGGCTATGGTTTTTCCAGTAGTCATGTATGGATGTGAGAGTTGGACTGTGAAGAAGGCTGAGCGCCGAAGAGTAGATGCTTTTGAGCTGTGGTGTTGGAGAAGACTCTTGAGAGTCCCTTGAACTGCAAGGAGATCCAACCAGTCCATTCTAAATGAGATCCGTTCTGGGTGTTCTTTGGAAGGAATGATGCTAAAGCTGAAACTCCAGTACTTTGGCCACCTCATGCAAAGTGTTGACTCATTGGAAAAGACTCTGATGCTGGGAGGGATTGGGGGCAGGAGGAGAAGGGGATGACAGAGGATGAGATAGCTGGATGGCATCACTGACTCAATGGACGTGAGTCTGAGTGAACTCCGGGAGTTGGTGATGGACAGGGAGGCCCGGCATGCTGTGATTCATGGGGTCGCAAAGAGTGGACACGACTGACTGACTGAACTGAAATGAACTGATTCACTTTCTCAAAACTGACTCCGATATTTTGAATTGTTATTTTGTTTGGTCTCCCAGGGGTCTTTCCTCTCTGGGGTAGCACCCAGGATAAAATGCAGAACAGGGAAGAGTAACTTTTGTCAAGTAAGAACAGGCCTGGGAGAAAAGAACTAAGAAAGTAGAGCCTGTCCAGCAAGTTACTTTCCCAGACAAATGAATTTTAGGCATGAGCACTTGTATTTATTCTACATCTGGAAACTGATACCAACCTCCTAACCTATGAATATATACCCTGAAAGAAAATCTTCCTGATCCTCAGGACCACTTGCACCTCACTTTGAAGATCCAGCTCTAATATCTAAAGGTCTGGACAATGTTAAGTTCAAGCAAAACAACGGAAAGAAAAAATTTTCAAGTTCATTGCATTTACTTACTTCTGATTAGGTAATGAGACATTGAAGCCTGTACAGTAAATCTGCATACCCCAGCCCCGCCCCCACCTGTCCGTCAGCCATCCATTCTTTTCTCCAAGCAATGGATGAAAAGTTGCCCTGGGTAATCTGTGGAGATGATCTCACATATTCATTCAGTTATGATCAGAGATAGTCTTTTCTTCCTCCTCTTTCACAATTGCTACTGTGCTCTACATACTGTCTGGTATCTTTAGTGTTGCTTTGCTTAGAAATTATATTGGAGATTTTTTTTTTAATGTCATCATATAAAAAATACCCTTATTCTTTACTGACTGAACAGTAGTCCATTAAATGTTATAATTCACTTAAACAGGCCCTTATTGGTATTCTTTTAGCTTGCTTCCAATATTATTTAAACAATACTGTGATAAATACATTGTACATATATCGCTTTGCATATGTGTGAATATATTCACTGAGGAACTTCTAAAAGTGGAATGTCTGGTCCAAGGACCTGTGTATGTATTGATTTTAATTAGGCATTAGTAGTAAACTGCTTATCTCTGAGAGGATGTGCCGATTTAATCTACCACCCACAAGATATGAGTGCCTATCTTAGTTATCCATAACTCTGTAACTGTTCCTGTGACAAATCACCCCCAAATTGAGTGGCTTCCAACATCAGTAATCACTTCTTCTCCTTTGTTTCTGCGGGTCTGGATGATGTGTGACTTGGCTGGGTTGTCCTGGTTTGGGATCTCTTAGACGGTTGCGTTCAGCTGGGAGCTGGGGTCATCTTGAAGACTTCCTCAGTCAAGCCTCTGGTGTGGGACTGGGGAGAAATGAGCCCCAGGTGATGGGATCGTGGAGACCTCTCATGCGTCTCCGTCCTTTGGGGTCTCTCTACATAGTCTCTCTCAAGGTAGCCAGACTTCTTTCGGAAGTATCTGTCAGTGGACATTTGGGTGGTTTCCACGTCTTGGCCATTGTGGATAGTGCTGCTTTGAACACAGGGGTGCATGTATCTTTTTGAAATACAGTTTTGTCCAGACATATGCCCAGGAGTGGGATTGCTGGATCATACAACAACTCTATTTGTAGTTTTTTGAAGATCATCCATACTGTTTTCATAGTGGTTACATCAACTTACATCGGTGATTTTTCCATGAAAAAAAAATTTGCATGTGTATTTAATTAAATTTCACTTAGGCTTCCCTGGTGGCTCAGAGGTTAAAGCGTCTGCCTCCAATGCGAGAGACCCAGGTTCAATCCCTGGGTCCGGAAGATCCCCTGGAGAAGGAAATGGCTACCCACTCCAGTATTGTTGCCTGGAGAATCCCATGGACGGAGGAGCCTGGTAGGCTACAGTCCACGGGGTCGCAAAGAGTCGGATACGACTGAGCGACTTCACTTTCACTTTGTTTTAACCTTCTGGCTTTTTTGTCATATTTGGAAATTCTTCTCACTGGGAAACTGTGAGTGTTCCTTCCCGTGTTTTCTTCTGCTCTGTGTGGCTTGGCTTGGTTTCTACATTTTTACTTTTGATGCACTTAATATTAATTTTATTTTAAAGTGTGAAGTATGGACTAGAATGCCGTTTTCCGGTGGCTATCTAGTGTGCTTAAAATGTTGCCCGTGTCGTGTTCATGAACTCTGCGTGTCACCTCCTTCTGTTCCACTTGTTATGTGGGTCTTTATGTGATGCTCCTGCACTGTTTTAAATTTTGTAGTCACGTAGTGTATTTTAATATCTAGTAGGACTACTTCCCCTTGTTTATCATCTTCCTAATTATCTAGGCTATTTTTTCTAGTCTATTTTTCTGTGAAAACAATTTCTTAATTACATGGCGGTATTACCAGCCAATGATTGTGATTAGGCTGAGATATTTGGGATTTTTCTGCACATAAAAGAAGGAAATGGGAGGTAACTTGACATCTTAAGAAAAAAACCAAAAACAAAAACTGGCACTCAGAGAGACAATTTCAATCTCAAATCTGCAGAATAGCCTGTGGCCTTGCTCTAAGCCCTGATGATACTTAACTAGGAATGACCCAGCGTGGTAAAGATTAATGAGGAAAAGAAAAATGCTAACCTTTTATAAGATCATTTTCCTCTAGAGAATTTTAGTGTGCCAACCTTAATGATTAGGAATCATGCAACATTTCTGATTGCTTGTCTGTGTTACTGTTTGGGTATAGTTTGCCAAAAAGCAAATTGTTCCTAAAAGCACGGTGAAGGGGTAGTGTATGGCATTCAGTCTTTAGAGGTTTTATTCACAAATATTGTGTTAGGCTTTTCCGTATTTTTCAACAAGCCAACGCATCGAATGAAAATGTCTTAGAAGTGCATTTTTGTTACTTTTCGATTCACTTTCAGGGTTGTAAACACATTTCTGTGTTCTGCCTAATGTACAACAACATTAAAAGCATAGAACTTGGCTCTTGTTGCAACTTTCTTAAGGGATCAAAGGCACTTTGCTATTGTTCCCTCCTTGTTCTCCTGGGATGCTGGGAGATCCTGCAGAGTCTCTTGCAGTACACACTTGTAAAATGCCTTGGATTTGCAGAGGTTTTGCTATTAGTATTTAATAATGGGTCTCAGGATTTCAGGATTTCTCTCATGGGGGAAAAAAAAAACAAAGCTCAAAAGTTCAAGAAAAGCATGAATAAAAAGCAAACAGAAACTGAAGATCTGAAAACCCTGTTGCATATTGAATTGCCTCTGTATCTGTGTATGTGACCTTATTTGAAAAAGTAAGATCATTTTTAAGTTGTTTTTTTAAATTGAGATATACTTGACATATAACATTGTGTAAGTGTAAGGTGTAAAACGTGTTGATTTGATGCATTTATATATGGCAATGTGATTACCACCATAGCTTCAGCTCATATCTCTATCACAGTATATAATCATCATTTCTTTTTTGTGATGAGAACTTTGGAGATTTAGTCTCCTAGCGATTTTAAAGTATTTCATTCAGTACTATTTACTACTGGAAATAGGGTCACTGCAGATGTATTTTAAGTTTCTCAAGATGGCATCCCCCCTGGAGAAGGAAATGCAACCCACTCCAGTATTCTTGCTTGGAGAATTCCATGGACAGAGGAGCCTGGTGGGCTAAGGGGTCGCAAAGACTCAGACACAACTGAGCGACTAAACAGCAGGCTGCCATCATCCTGCATTGAGAATGGACCCTAAATCCAACAGCTGGTGTCCTGGTAAGAGACAGGACAGAAGGACTTAACACAGAGAGACACAGGGGAGAGAACAGTGTGAAGACAGAGGCAGAGACTGGAACGGTGAGCTTCTAAACCAAAAACGCTAGCGACTTCTAGGCAGTGACCAAAAGCTAGAAGATGGGCATGGACCGGGTTCTCCCTCAGGGCATCCAGAAAGAGCCAACGCTGCCGACACCCTGGTTCAGCCTCCTGGTGTGCAGAACAGAATAGGGGTCTATTATTTTAAGCCACCCAGCTTGTGGTAGTTTGTTATTGGCTAAGAAAGGGAGTGGGGGGCAGACACAGGAAACTACATAGACCTTTCATCAAGAGAGGCTGAGCAGAAAAGCTCAGGGTCTGTGAACTTGGTGAAACAGAAGAAACACTCTGCAGTTTCCCCACCCGCCTCAGCTCCCCACTATGCTCACTCCCAGGGCCCTAACTCACTCTACACACCTTAGATTTCCCCTCTGTGAGTCACTCTCCTCCAGATTCAAGAGGATCCTCTCTTTCTCTTCAAATTTTCCCCTGTGCCCAGACCTCCCCCCGGGTTCCGCTTACAGCAGAGCTTGCGAGCCTGTTCACAGCATGGTAGAAGGCAATAATATACGGGTGTTGACCTTCTCAGGAATATTTGTATTCTTAAAGCCGTTAGACAGGGCTCAATTGAGAAGGAATTCTCTCTCCTGGAGGAATCTCTGGAATCACCGTGGGGGCGGGGTGAATAATTTTGCAGAGGGTCTTCTCCCAGCCTCGGTCCTCCCTGCTTTCTCGCTTCCACTGCTTCCTCAGGGACCCTGTTTTCTGTGGTTTCATCAGAGCAAAGGAAGGACCCCACCAAGTCCAGCTGGATGAATGCCCTTTTCAGGCCCAGCACCCTGCAATGAGTGGAGGCCAGGGTGGGCCAGGCACAGTGACCCAAAGGTTAAGGCTTGTAGGGGACGCTGTGGAGAAACTGCTTTGAAGGAGGGGAGAACTTCCATGAGGGTCATGCGTGGGCAGAACTGGCTTCACAAAATTTTCAGGGCCCAGTACACATTGAATGTGGGCCTGGGGTTCATACTCATTAAGGGTGGCATGACGATGAGAGCTGAGCACTGAGCTGTGCAGGACCCCTCTAAACGTGAGGCTCCACACACGCATGTGTTCTCACGAGGTTGACCCTGTGTAGCGGCTACCAAAACTTTGAATCAGAACTTGAAGGGCTGCAGGAACTTGGGTCACTGGGCATCTATTTGTGGACTCATTCCAGGAGCCATGTAGCACAAAGAGATGCTGCCATCAGAGACCAAAGACATGGGCTTGGCAAGGGGACCTTGAGGAAGGCCCTCTGCCGGCTGCCCGGACGAGTTGGTATAGGTTACAGGGGAAAAAGTAAAATAAACATGATCAGGTATTTAAAGTCCTCCAGCAGGAAGGCTCCCGGTGACTGGGGGAGATCTTGTTTCTAGACCCCAAGGTTGTCTTGCCTCTGCAGGATGCTCTTGCCTTGGCATGAGCCAGAGTGTGGGGGGTTGGGAGTTTAGGGTGAGGGCGAAGGTTAGGATGCTGATGCTGAGGGAGCTTACAAGGAAGGGGAGAGATTTGGCGGGAAAGAGATACATCTCAGGGAAGTGGAATTCTGTGCAGGTGATGCAAACACTGTGCCTCCACACCACCCCCCCACTCCTACCCCACTTCCTGGCAGATCTGCAGTAAAAGAATGGCCTCTCAGAAATCTGTGGAGTGAGCTTTCTTTGGGAGGATGAAGAGAAGAGTTTAGTCTAGGTAAGAGTGTAGAGCTGAGGTGAGGGCTAGTATATTGTAGCCTTCTTAGCACAGAGAGGTAAACTTCTGCAGAACTCACTGAATTGAAGGGGGCCTCTGAGCTGAGCAGCCCTAGAACAATCACAATGAAAAGATTTTTGCCTTTTGTTTTGGTTCTTGAGCTTGGAAAACTCCGGAGGGGCGAACAAACAGCTGGGGGGCACAGTCTGGTTGGGGTGGGTTCAGTTCCTGGGAGGAGAAGAACATACAGGAGTGCCTGTTGACTTAGTTCTGGAAGCCAGGGGAGGAGCTGGGAAGAATAGTGAAGTCTCAGGCTCCCTCCTGTCTGACAGAGATTAGGCACTGAGAGTCCCTGGGGCTAAAGCCAGCCAATTTCTTTCCTCCCACCAGACCAGCTTTGGGCTATTCCCTGATTCAGAATTGTTGCACTGGCTCCTGGGTATTTTGCTGATGGCTATGACCTTATCATTTTCCTAGTCAATGAACCCTGGGAATTGACCTTTTAGTCTAGAAAGTGTTATCTCTGTATAACTAGCTGTGGGTTGTGAGTACCTCTGGTTTTAATTCACTTGTCAGACTGGTCTGAGGCCAGAGTACACGTTGCGGACTTTGTCAATTCCAGAAATGAGCTCTGAGCATATTTTCTTTCTCAAGTAGCACAAAAACTTTCTATTTGTCCAAAATAAATGACCAACAATGTCCTACCTAAACAGGTTCTACAGATACCTCCAGATACAGTGTGCCCCCTAAACACCCCAAGAATGTGTCCACAAATGTTTAATTTCTATAAACAACACTGGTGTGAACAAAGCAGGATCCACAGTTGATGTTTGTCATTCTTGTGTCGGGTGGGGCAAGGTATTTCTAGTTCCCTGCTTCACCTCTGAGCCACCTTTCTGAGAAACACCACCACCTCTTGCCGCTCTTCCAAACTGAAACCTTAGCTGACCTCAGCTCTGGTGAGATTCCCAGGCACGACCTACTTACACATTTCAAAGAAGAAAAAAAAAAAGACACTTTTAACTCAGCTGGTAGGTTTTACCTCCTGTTCTCAAGCATGGAGTTAACTCAGGTATGTAATCTTCTGAAGTGATGACTTCAAATCTACTATATGCACATTGGTCTCCACTTACGGAATTGCTATTTATATTAATTTAAACAGGTCAGAAAATACTCGGAGAAGGCAATGGCACCCCACTCCAGTACTCTTGCCTGGAAAATCCCATGGATGGGGGAGCCTGCTGGGCTGCAGTCCATGGGGCCGAGAAGAGTCAGACACGACTGAGCAACTTCACTTTCACTTTTCACTTGCATGCATTGGAGAAGGAAATGGCAACCCACTCCAGTGTTCTTGCCTGGAGAATCCTAGGGTTGGGGGAGCCTGGTGGGCTGCTGTCTATGGGGTCGCACAGAGTCGGACACGACTGAAGCAACTTAGCAGCAGCAGCAGCAGCAGCAGCAGCAGAAAATACTATAAACTCCTAAAATGTCATTTAGTACCAAAGCTTAAAATTATATGGTTTCCTTAAGCCACAAAAATAGAGCAATAGTAATACTTACTTTTAGGACTCTATATTTTAAGTCAGGGTTGTACGTGGCATTTGATCTCTGGAAAAAGTTGTTAGTTGCTTAAAGTATTCTTTGCCTTTTTCATCCTTTAACACTTATCTCCCCATTCCAGCCCACCACTCCTGCTCACCCCCCACCAAGAGCCAGCCTGCTGGAGGCCAGTGGTTTTTTTCCATTGTTTAAATGATCAACCACTCGGGGACTCCATCCATCAAGTCCAGTGTTTGGGTTTGTTTTGTTTGGTAGATGAAAAAGCCCAAACTCGCTGTTCCCCGGTCCTTTCTACATACCACTGTATGGAAACCAAGACCAAGTGTCCTCCCAAGAAATAACAGAAAACGGATAATTCTGTGAGCTAAGAAGGCTTCCCACTAAAGCCTGTTCTCCATCCTTCCCACCAAATTCTGCTCCAATTCCATAGTCTCTAGAAGTGGAGGGCCAAGGAGCAGCCGCAGAAGCCAGGCTCATTCATTCACTCGTTCATTCATTCATTCTGACAAACATTTACTGAGCATCTACTATGTGCTGGGTCCTGTGGCTACTGATGTTGATGTGGAGGAAGAAAGTTCAAGAACTCACAAATCCTAGCATATGGATTTAAGGTCAATCCTGGAGAGAAATAGTCTCAGAACCTTACGGCAAGGACACAGTCATCAACTGTCTCTGCTTCTAGCCTCCAGCCCACATCTATCGCAACAAGTGAATATGGCCAGTGGCGGAGGACTCTTCCTCAGGGAAGACTGTTCTTCCCATCAGTCCCAGCTTTGTCCCCTAGAACTTCACATAAGCACCATGCTATTTCTCCCCACAATCACCTTCTCCCGTTTGAAGGCAGTGGCCGTGTTGCTGGTATTCTTCACACAATGTAAAGGGTCAAAGGTGTGGGAGACTGGCCCATGCTGCTGCTGCTGCTGCTGCTGTTGCTAAGTCGCATCAGTCATGTCCGACTCTGTGCGACCCCGTAGACAGCAGCCCACCAGGCTTCTCTGTCCCTGGGATTCTCCAGGCAAGAACACTGGAATGGGTTGCCATTTCCTTCTCCAGGCCCATACCTCAGTATGGTAATATGCAGAAATGCCTGGGCTTTTCCAGAAACAGCTGGGGTGTCTCTACCCTAAGTCTGTTTGAATAAGACTATGAAAATCCTATTAGGAATGAATTCACCCAAGGAGAGGAGTAAGATTGAGGTGACCAATTTTACCCATCACCAAGGCTTGATCATTGAAGAGCTCTGGGTCCCAAAACAGATTTTTAAAATACACAAGTGTTTGTGTGCACAGAAAAGAAGACAAAAGGGTGATTTTTTTTCCTATAGGTGGGATGATTTTTAATGTTTTCTCTATATTTTAAATTATTTTTAATGTTCTCTACAATAAATATATAAACCCTACTAATAGAATAAAATTTTATTCAAAAAATCATGTAGAAACTAATTTTCCGTAGTGATTGACTTATCTTCTCCGTTTCACTACAGAACAAAGGTCCTTTAGTTTACGTAATAAATAACATTCATAAAATTCGGTTGATTAGCAAATATGCCTTGTAGAATTGTTTCTGTGTAATTTGTTGGTATTAGTCCTTACTTTCTCCATGTATACGACAGAAAACACCGAGCACCAGGTCCATAAAGATCCTTTAAAAGACATTAATGACTTTCTACAAACAAGCAGCCAGCAGATCTGCATTGGCATCTGTACAGTTTGAAAAAATAAACGTGTTAACCAGTCAGTCATGGCTGACTCTTTGCAACACCAGGGACGTTAGCCCATCAGGCTCCTCTATCCATGGGATTTCCCAGGCAAGCATACTGGAGTGGGTTGCCATTTCCTTCTCTAGGGGAACTTCCCTACTCAGGGATTGAACATGGGTCTCCTGCATTGCAGGGAGATTCTTTACCATCTGAGCCACCAGGGAAGCCCAGTTGGAAAACATAAAAGGAACCACCAATAGAAATCTATTTCTCCTAAAAGGCTGAAGAAGGCCGGTGACCAAGACACTAGGGCAAAATTTCTAGAGCAGCTAAGCACTGCTTCTTAACACATAATCACACTCAACTAAAATTGCTTTTCAGAATTTTAAGAGATTTACAAAACTGATCAAAAACATTCACACATGTGAAAATGACTGTCTAGAGAACTTGGGTTATAGTTACAGGACTTAAGGAAATGGTAACTCTATATCTTGCAACTGGTTATTGAATGCATGGGTTTCCTAGTAAGCATCCTAATGCTTTCAAAACTGTGAATTCTGTTTTTCTTAATTCTGATGGTTTGATGGTCATCAGCTTTTGTTCCTTTCTAGTGTGATGGTAGTCACACAAACTTGCTGTTTTCTGTTCCACTACTGGGTTTAAGGTTACAGGGTGAAAACGGTCACAATAAGCCCGTGTTAAGGCTGGCCCACTTGAGATGCAGGTTTCCAGATGGGTCCTGGGGTGGAAAGGGGTCACCTTGGAAACCAGCGGCATTGAGAAGTTCAAAACAAAGAGGTTAGAAGTAAACCTGACTCATTGGCAGTTCATCAATGGTCTTTGGTCTGGAAAATGCTCTTTAGCGTAACTGAAATACATGTTTCAAAACTGAGTGGAGCAAGGAAGCTATTGCTCAAGAATTGTGATTTTATGGATCATTTTTTTTGTTTCTTCTCCAACTCTAATTTAGTCTATATAATGATGACCTCATCAGAGTTGCCATAGAAGTAACTAATTTAAATGGGACATGTTGAAGTGACTCTTATTTTTTTGTGTGTTGTTCAGTTGCTAAGTCATGTCTAACTCTTTGCGACCCCCATGGCCTGCAGCACACCAGGCTTCCCTGTCTTTCACTATCTCCCGGAATTTGTTCAAACTCGTGTTTGAGTCAGTGATGCTATCTAATCATCACATCCTCTGCTGCCCCCTTCTCCTCCTGCCCTCAATCTTTCCCAGCTTCAGGGTCTTTTCCAATGAGTCGGCCCTTCGCACCTGGTGGCCAAAGTATTGGCGCTTCAGCATCAGTCCTTCAAATGATTTCAAGCATCAAGTCCTTCAGGGTTGGTTTCCTTATAGAAGAAAGTATAATATACATGAGGGATCCCTCTCACCTCAGGAAGAAGATGAGTTTAGGGAAAACAAAACTTGGAAAGGCTGACTTTTTTGGCTTTGGGAAGACACATTTGGGATCCTCCAAAATTAACTTGAAATGAACCCATGTTGTATTCCAGCTTGTGATGTAGTAGTTCACCCACATGTTCACTTAAAGTTAATCCTCTGTTTGACACAAATTCTGCTGTGATTTTGGGGGAATCTTCTTGCTAGAAGCACAAGTTAGTGTCTAACACAATCTGCAGTCTGGCTTCAGATCCTAGCTCCATTACTTACTAGTTGGGTGACCCGAGAAAGTCAATTCATCTCTCTGTGCTTTTGTTTTCCACGACTGTAAAGAGGAAATAATAAGAGTAGCTGCTGCTGCTGCTGCTGCTAAGTCGCTTCAGTCATGTCTGACTCTGTGCGACCCCATAGACGGCAGCCCACCAGGCTCCGCCGTCCCTGGGATTCTCCAGGCAAGAACACTGGAGTGGGTTGCCATTTCCTCCTCCAATGCATGAAAGTGAAAAGTGAAAATGAAGTCGCTCAGTCGTGTCTGACTCGTAGCGACCCCATGGACTGCAGCCCACCAGGCCCCTCCGTCCATGGGATTTTCCAGGCAAGAGTACTGGAGTGGGGTGCCATTGCCTTCTCCAAATAAGAGTAGCTACCTCATACAATTGGTGTTAGGATTGACAGAATTAGTGCACATAAAACAGAGAGAAGGGTGCTTAGGGTACACCACATAAAAACTTCTCTCCGTGTTGTTGTTAAAATTAGCTCTTTCTTTCCAATGTGTGTGAAACAATAAGAGTAACCACTGTTAATATTGTGACTTAAAGGAATGAATTCTTTACCAACTGCACTATCAGTTGGTAGCACAACTGATAGGGGGCTTATTTAACTTCTATGCAGAGTACATCATGAGAAATGCTGGGCTGGATGAAGCACAAGCTGGAATCAAGATTGCCAGGAGAAATATCAACAACCTCAGATATGCGGATGACACCACCCTTATGGCAGAAAGTGAAGAGGAACTAAAGAGCCTCTTGATGAAAGTGAAAGAGAGTGAAAAAGTTGGCTTAAAGCTCAACATTCAGAAAACTAAGATCATGGCATCTGGTCCAATCACTTCATGGCAAATAGATGGGGAAACAGTGGAAACAGTGGCTGACTATTTTTCTGGGCTCCAAAATCACTGCAGATAGTGATTGCAGCCATGAAATTAAAAGACACTTCCTCCTTGGAAGGAAAGTTATGACCAACCTAGATAGCATATTGAAAAGCAGAGACATTACTTTGCCAACAAAGGTCTGTCTAGTCAAGGCTGTGGTTTTTTCAGTGGTCATGTATGGATGTGAGAGTTGAGCTATAAAGAAAGCTGAGCACCAAAGAATGGATGCTTTTGATCTGTGGTTTTGGCGGACTCTTGAGAGTCCCTTGGACTGCCAGGAGATCCAACCAGTCCATCTTAAAGGAAATCAGTCCTGAATATTCATTGGAAGGACTGATGCTGAAGCTGAAAGTCCAATACTTTGGCCACCCGATGCAAAGAACTGACTCATTTGAAAAGGCCCTGATGCTGGGAAAGATTGAGGGCAGGAGGAGAAGGGGACAACAGAGGATGAGGTGGTTGGATGGCATCACTGACTCATTGGTCATGGGTTTGGGTGAACTCCAGGAGTTGGTGATTGACAGGGAACCCTGGTGTGCTGTGGTTCATGGGGTCGCAAAGAGTCAGACACAACTGAGCGACTGAACTGAAAATCACTGCAGATGGTGACTGCAGCCATGAAATTAAAAGGTGCTTACTACTTGGAAGGAAAGTTATGACCAAGCTAGACAGCATATTGAAAAGCAGAGACATTACTTTACCAACAAAGGTCCATCTAGTCAAAGCTATGGTTTTTCCAGTAGTCGTGTATGGGTTTGAGAGTTGGACTATAAAGAAAGCTGAGCACCAAAGAATTGATGCTTTTAAACTGTGGTGTTGGAGAAGAGTCTTGAGAGTCCCCTGGACTGCAAGGAGATCCAACCTATCCATCCTAAAGGTAATCAGTCCTGAATATTCATTGGAAGGACTGATGTTGAAGTGAAACTCCAATACTTTGGCCACCTGATGTGAAGAACAGACTCACTTGAAAAGACCCTGTTGCTGGGAAAGATTGAAGGCAATAGGAGAAGGGGACAACAGAGAATGAGGTGGTTGGATGGCATCACTGACTCGATAAACATGAGTTTGAGAAAGCTCCAGGAGTTGGTGATAGACAGGGAAACCTGGCATGCTGCAGTCTGTGGGGTCACCAAGAGTCAGACACAACTGAGCAAGTGAACTGAACTGAAAGGAATGAATGGGCTTCCCTTTCACTGTAGATGAATGGCTTTGTCATTGGTAAATTGGTGGCTCAGTGGTAAAGGATACATCTGCCTATCCAGGAGATGCAGGTTTGATCCCTGGGTCAGAAAACCCCCCGGAGAAGAAAATGGCAACCCACTCCAGTATTCTTGCCTGGGAAATCCCATGGACAGAGAAGCCTAGCAGGCTACAGTCCATGGAGTCAAAAAAGAATCAGACCAGACTTAGCAACTAAACAACAACAACAAAGGAACGAATATTCTTCCTGAAGTTTCTAATTTATTATCAAGTTGAAAATTGAGCGTTAGAGAGAATGTAACCCCATGTTTCAAAAGTGTGAAGGTATTTGTTTCTCTACAGGTATCTTTTTCCTTTACGTGGTTCATTTTAAATGTGACAGATGTGACTTTTTAAATTTTTTAAAATTGTAATATTTCTTTCTATTTATTCATGTACTTGACTGTGCCGGGTCTTAGTTGTGGCGTGTGGGATCTAGTTCCCAGATAAGGGCTGGAACCCAGGCCCCCTGCACTGGGAGCAGGGAGTGGCTAAGACTCCACTGGACCAAGGAAGTCCCAATGGGACTTTTTTAAAGGGGCAATTGATGAATTCTTTACAGAGGAGAAAGGCTGGAAGCATATCAGTTGTGGTTTTTTTTTTCCCCTAAGACAATAAAACAATGACTCTAAATGAGATTTTAATGTAAACCTTCTATAGCAATGACAGCACTTCCTATCATATTGTCTCATCTTCCAGTTCACTCCAGTGTCCTGTGTACCAATTTTTCCTGCAGCTGTTTATTGGGTGTTGACGCTGGAAAATCACCTACTCCCGGGAACCATTTGGTCTGCATTAAAATCTTTCTCTTCCCCAGGTGAGATGGTCTTAATTTTCTTTTGTTTGCTTTCGTTCACTTTTCCTTTTGTATTTTCATTTCCTTCAGGAGTTTTAGTGCGATTGTTTTTTCCTCTTTCATTCCCTTTAACAATTGGTCCTTCCTACTTGTGGGCTGCACTTACTGAATTGCGATGCTCTGCACTGCTTTGAAAGACCTGCTTTTATTTTTCCTGTTCAGGTCATTTGTGCAAATCCTTAAACTTAGAGAGTTAGTACTAATGACTGGTCAACTCTATTAATGCAGTCTCCCCTCTGTGAAAGTTTACTTTTCTGGTTCAAGGTCTTTCATTGCAACGCTTGTTAAGAGCCTTTATTGCTTGAAGAAGGTGCCTTTTGGAACCAAAAGATTTCCTGTTTATGCACAGGGCAGGGCCCAACTGAACTCATGACAGTGCAGGCAGCTCCTGAGATTTGCCAAAGAGCTTTGAGTGGGATTCAAGAGGAACCATGACAGGGACTTAAAAGCTAGTGTCTGCAGAACTGCCACGTCTCTGCTAGAGAGTGTGAGAAAGCGCCCAGCTAGAGTGGGGGACAGACTTAGTGCTGCCAGTAGAGAAGGCTGCCCCAGCCTCAGGGTTCCAGCAGGGGCTGCTTTTGAGTCTGAAGGGGTCTTGGTTCTAGAAGAGGAAAAGTTACCCTCTTCAAAGTCTCCAGGCTGTGTAGATTAAAAGCCAAGGACTGAGTTCCCATAATTATGACTACAAAACAGACTTCCTGGGGCTTCCCTGGTGGCTCAGATGGTAAAGAATCTGCCTGCAGTACAGGAGACCCGGTTTTGATCCCTGGGTCGGGAAGATTCCCTGGAGGAGGGAAGGCATGGCAACCCACTCCAGTATTCTTGCTTGGAAAATTCATGGACAGAGGAGCTTGGCGGGCTATGGGCCATGGGGTCACAGAGTTGGATGTGACTGAGTGGCTAACATACCAGACAGATTATTGTTTTGAGTTCCTTTTCACACAAATAGTATTTATAGAAAATTCAGACTTCCGCAAATCCCTTCAATGTCCACTAGGGTCTGGAGGGGTCCTAACCTGCTTCTGCTTAAGTGTGACACTTGTCACAGATCAGAGCAGGCCTGCAGGGACTCAAAGTTTTCTGTCCCCTGCTGAATTTTTAAACCCTATACTGTATTAAATGTTCCCTCTCTAAAGCTATCTCTGTGGAATAACTGCTCACAATGCCAGCAAACTCTTGTCTCCAAGCAGAGGATCCCTTCCCAGATTGGGGGGTGGGGTCCTAGAGGCTCAATTAACCACTGGAAGCTGCCTGATGAGGCAGAATCTCAGCAGGGAGGCCTGGAGAGGAGCCAGGACAAACCCAGCAGGCCTGGCCCCAGAGTGTCAAATTTCTGGGTCAGGAAGAACGAGATGAGGCAGTCACCCACATAGCCAGAGCAGCAAAACCAAGGAAAGAGTGTCCATTCTTCATTATGTGGGAAGGAAGAAAGTCATGGGTTCATGACCAGCTCCCTGAGGGGGTCTCACCCAAGTCTTCAGATGCACATGACCCTGGCATGCCCACCCTCCTCCAGATTCTCCTAGAATGGCCCTGAATAAAGGTGGCATGGTCTTGCTTTTTGGTTTCCTGGCTCCACACCAGCCAGTCCCTTCCAATCAGTGCAGTCATATTCCTGGTGGTAGGTGAGATATGGTGCTGTTCCAGTCTAGTCCTCCTAGGTTTGACACATGGGGTTAGTATATTATTATTATTGTTATTATTGTTAAAGCCCACCACCAGTATTTTTACTGTCAACTGAAAAAATAAAGAAAAAAGAAAGTCACTCAGTCGTGTCCGACTCTTTGCGACCCCATGGACTGTAGCCTACCAGGCTCTTCCGTCCATGGGATTTTCCAGGCAAGAATACTGGAGTGGGTTGCCATTTCCTTCTCCAGGGGATCTTCCTAAAAAAATACATGCAACCTAAAAGTTGAGAGTCATGTTTTTATCAGTGGAAATATTTAGGACTTCAAGCGCCAGAGGCAGCATCTCCAGTAACCCTGAAAGAACTGCTCCAGGAAGGTGAGGTGGGGAGCTGGGTTATATAGAAGTTTTGCACAAAGGGAAGGTAGTCTGAATGTCAAAAGATTATATATATTAAATTAGAGAAAACCAGATATCTCAAGTTAAGGAGTTTAGCATTTTTCCATGTGTGGGAGGGTACGGGAGCCTGAGCTCACTGAAGTCATTCCTTTGACACGCACCTCAGCTATGTGGGGCCAGTATCTTGTGTTTTCCCGTCCTGCGTTTCCTCAGGACTCACCATAGGGAGTGGCTGCAGTTGGACGGCTGTTACTTGGCAGGTGTTCTTTCCTTCCTGAGTTTCTTCAGAGCTCACCAGCTCACGGTGGAGGGCTTGCAGCCACTGATGGCAGTGACATCCTTGCTTATTGATATGGCAGGAAATATTCCAGTTCTCACTTCTAACCAGACTCCAACTATGCAATGACAGAGAAGAGCAAAAGACTCCATAAAATTATCATGTCTTCCTCTTGTTAAAAGCCATTTTCACCCTCATATATTGACCTCACAATATTGCTTATCTCTTACCACAATATTTCTGCATAATGAATAACCACAAATCTTGGTGACACATAAGGGTAACCAGTGTTTTGCTTGACTGTCTGGGGTGGTCAGTCAGGCAGCTCTGTGTGGGTGCCTCACACCTCTAAGAGTTGGCTAGCTTTGGCTGGGTGACTGAGGTGACTCAGTCCAGCAGGCTGGCCCATGCATGTTCTCATGCTTGGAGGAGGAGCACAAGGGAAGGAGTGAAATCATGCAAGCCACTCTAACTTCTGTCTATGAGGCATTGCTATCATCCTACCTGCAAAATCAGTCCCCCACTCAAGCCCAGGTTCAAGGAGCAGGGAAACACATTGCCTCTTTAGGGAGAGGGGCCACAAAGTAATGTGGCAAAGGGTGCTGGATGTGGGGAGGGTTTCAAATCCCACCACCATCCTGGTCTCAACTGATCTCAACTGAGATTCACTCCATAGAGAAGAAAAACTCCCACAATAGCAACCCAACATGGTGATGAGTTACAGTCCACAAAGTCAAATCCTTGACGCCATGAATGATCTGGAAAAAGATCACTTTGTTAGAGTGCTTCCCTGGTGGCTCAGACGGTAAAGCATTTGCCTGCAATGCGGGAGACCGGGTTCGATTCCTGGGTCAGGAAGATCCCCTGGAGAAGGGAATGGCAATCCACTCCAGCACTCTTGCCTGGAAAATCCCATGGACGGAGGAGCCTGATAGGCTACAGTCCATGGGGTCGCAAAGAGTTGGACACGACTGAGCGACCTCACTAATAAGAAATAGTTACCATAAAGTTGATTTTTTTCCCCTTGTTTGTTTTGGATTTTTAGATGAGGGTTGGGAGATAATTCTCCATGGATCTGTCTCATTTCTTCATGTCTTGTGAGCAGGGCCACTAACTGCCATTTATTCCTAGTTGTAGTTCCAAGTATGTGTCTATAGCACAGAGCCTTGGAAGACAGAGTAGCTCCTGTGGAGCAGAGGGGCAGAGGGCAGATGTTTTCCTCTAGAGCAAAAGCCAGGCAGATCTCTTTATTGCCTATTATAAAATATTCAAGCTCCCCTAGCCCAGGATCTTTCAGTTATCACACAAACCACAGTATTCACAGCATTGTCCTGTTTCCCTCAGCATTGCCCCTGTGGGATTTGGGGGTGGGGTCTAGAAGTACCAACGTGGATGTGAAGCTCATGCTGCTTGAAGTGCTATGACCCAATAAAATTCTTTGTCTCTGACTCAGGATTCTTCTGCCAGCATCTAGGAAACAAGCTACTTTGTTAGTTTGTAACTAGGACAACACTCAGACACCTCATGATCCTTAACAAGTCAAGTAGCATCCTAATGGGAGAAGGCGATGGTACCCCACTCCAGTACTCTTGCCTGGAAAATCCCATGGACGGAAGAGCCTGGTGGGCTACAGTCCATTGGGTTGCTAAGAGTCGGACATGACTGAGCAACTTCACTTTTCACTTTCATGCATTGGAGAAGGAAATGGCAACTCACTTCAGTGTTCTTGCCTGGAGAATCCTAGGGACAGGGGAGCCTGGTGGGCTGCCGTCTATGGGGTTGCACAAAGTCGGACACGAGTGAAGTGGCTTAGCAGCAGCAGCATCCTAACAAGCTGTTTATGTATCTTGCTCCCAGGAACACAATGATCTACCAATCACAGCTATTGAGCCCTCCCTATTGGCCAGAGCACCCTGACTGCTGCCGTGGTCTTGATGCCCACTATGGCAATTCTGCCTCCTTTGCTCAGATGGTTATCTGCCACCATCTCATCTGTCATTTCAGGATTCTGTCATTTGCATTGACATGAGGGAGCTCATTTCTATGACGGCATCTGCTACTATCGAGCCTGGTCCCTCCCAAGGACACCCCCCACCAAACTTCTCTAGGATGTCAGTGCTTCCCTCATCTGTACCCTTTATTGCTTAGTGAAGGGAACATTCCCTCAGCCTTCCTGAGGAATAGAATACACTGGTGGTTTCTGTGGTCTTGCTCAATAAATATATTCTAACATTCCCACAAATCTGAACTTTCTGACCTCTTCATCAGCACAATGCCAAGGAAATTCAAACATTTCCGCCTCATTTCCTGTGGCCACTTTTGGATCCAAACTTCAAGGAGCTATCCCAGCCCTATATTAGGATCAGTCCTGGATATCCTTTTCCAGGTCATGGGACAGGGCTCCTATATCCATAAATTCTCCCCTCCAGCCTCATATTCTGCTCTTCCTACCAATTCTACCTCCTCTCTCCACCCCCGTCTGATCCCTTTAAGATCCACCCCTCATGTGATCCTCGGCTCCTCAGTTCAGTTCAGTCACTCAGTCGTGTCCGACTCTTTGCGACCCCATGAATCACAGCACGCCAGGCCTCCCTGTCCATCACCAACTCCTGGAGCTCACTCAAACTCATGTCCATCGAGTCGGTGATGCCATCCAGCCATCTCATCCTCTGCCGTCCCCTTCTGCTCCTGCCCCCAACCCCTCCCAGCATCAGAGTCTTTTCCAGTGAGTCAACTCTTGGCGTGAAGTGGCCAAAGTATTAATAACTCGTCCTGCAATGTCTTTGGTGTGTAAGATTTTTACTCTTGGAGAAGGAACTGTGTGTCTCAACTCAAAGTATGCTGGAACTTAATGTTTGTTATTGTTTAGAGACAATGAAAGGAGGAGGGTCAGTCTTGAGGCACACAGATACCACGTGCATGTCCGTGCTCCTCTGCAGCGGGCGGGGCTTCAGAGGAGTGTAGTTCTCAGACCCCTGCTTCTCAGGCCCATCCATCCAAATCTCCCCACGCCAAATCTCAGGGTCTTACCTTTGTTTTCTCCCTCACATGACACAAGAGATTTATTGAAGCTGTGAATTAATTTCCTTTGCAGGTCTGTTCCTCTTACAACTATTCTGGGGCCAGTTTTGAGCACATTCTACCAGCAACTTCTGGGACCTTCTGGCTTCCATATCTTACTTCTAGTTGATAGTTGGCTAATCTGAATCACTTGGTTTTTTTTTTTTTTTTGAGGCTCCAGGAAGTTAAAATCAGGCCAGAGCCCTAATCTTTCCATTTCCATTACCCTCAATCCAGTCAAATGTTATAACTGCCATAGAACCCAGTGTTTGACCTTTTACTTAGACCTATACAAATAAGTCTTAGTGACCATGATGTGACCAAGCGTGAGAGGTTATCCCTGACACACTCCAAAAGGCCATCTAGAGAGCCTGCTTTTTAGGACCACTGCTCCCAACTCTCTTAGCCGTAGCTCCCTTAAAAGCAGAGTCTAAGCCAGTGTGTCAGCTGGCTTTCTTGGGAGTGATCCCAAGGAGTAGGAGTGAGGAACCAGGGGAATAAAACTAGGAAGGAGAGAAAGCCAATAAAAGAATATGATGTATAACAGTGTTCACCTCACCCCATTCCTGTTAAATAGTGTATAACATTCAATTGTTATGTCTTTAATATTTTGAGAAGAATATCCTTTTGGGTAATTTTGAATATTTTTAGTGACCTTTCAATTTTTTGTCTTATTTAAAATTGCTATTCTGTTTGGGATTTTTTTTCTTTCTCTTTTTTGTTCACTTATTTTTAAGATCCAGAGTTGGTTTTTAAAAAACAGCTTCAACCATTTTCATAGTCACACTTATACATTACTAGTAGGATGAACACTGATACAACATTCCTACAGAGCTTTTTGCAGTGTGTATTAGGAATTTAAAATGTTTCCATCTATTGAAATCTCTCTAAGACAAGCTGGACTTGGGATCCTGGAACAGGGTAGGTTTCAGCGAGCCTGGCTTAGGGCTCTGGGTAATGTAGGATTGACTTTTCATGGTTGTGTGTGCTCAGTCGCTTTTCATGGCCAATTTCCCCTAATTTTGTTGTTGATTTTGTTGTTGTTAGTGATGTTTCAGGGCATTAGAAGTTTTAAGCTTTTATCTGTTCAAACCTGTTGATTTTAGAAAGTCATTCTCCACCAGAAGTTAGAAAATTTCAACCATTTTTTCTTCTAGTTTTTTTTTTTCCCCAAAGTTTTGATATTGTAAAACCATATAACTCCTGCACACATATAGAACTAGTTACTTAAAACCTGCAATAATACCACATGCTAGAGAGGTGGTAGAGAGACTGGACCTCTCATGGGCTACTGGTGGGAATGTAAAATGGTATGGGGCCTCTAGAAAACAGGTTGTTAGTTTCTTATATAACTAAACATACAACCTGGCAATTGCGTTCTTGGGCTTTATTCCAGAGAAATACAAAATTATGTTTACACAAAAACCTATATGCAACTTTATTCATAGCAGTGAAATACTGAAAGCAGCCCAAGTATCATTCAATTTCTGAGTAGGTGAACAAACTGAGGTATATCCATACAACAGAATAAATATTTTCAGCCATAAAAAGGAATAAACTATTGATGCCTGCAACCAGATGGTCCTCAAAGGCATCATTCTCAGGGGAAGGGACAATCCCAGGAGGTTGCCTGTGTAATCCTAACATTTTTGAGATGACAAAACTCTAAGACAGGGAATAGGTTAGTGCTTCTCAGGAGACAGGGATGGTGGGAGGCAGGGAGTAAAGGGTGTTGAGGAGCCTGGACGAGTAGAATGGTTGGGGATGAGCGAGAACATAAAGAGTTAACATGAAGGAGTTGTTTTGTGATGGTAGAGCAATTCTGTGCCTTGTTTATGGCGGTGCTTACATAATTCTATTCATGGGATAACAATGCATAGAAACACACATGCAAAGGCACGTTAAAAAGAATGGTGGAAACTAAGGATAGCCCATAGTCTGGTTTAACAGTAGCTTTTCATTATCAGTTTCCTGGTCTTATACTACAGCTATGAATGATGTCATAGGGAGAATCATTGGGAGAAGCTGGGTGAAAAGCTTCTACTCAGGGCTCTACTAATCTTCCAGCCTCCCATGAGTCTATAGTAATTTTCAGAATAAAAGTTTGAAAAAGTAACAGTTAATCTGAAACTTATTTTATAAATGGTATGAGGTGAGAATCTGAATTGATTTATATCCACATGTTTACCCAAGATCCCACTAGTCTATCTTGACAAATACTTCCCTGCCGCAGTAATTCACGGAACCTCTTACAATTTTCACTAAACTCTTAAAAATACTGAAACCTCTTGCTAAGTTACCAAATCTCTGAATCTGTGTGTTCCTCATCCAAAGTCATACTGATTTAACTGATATGATTGTGTTTCAATAGCTGATTACACTCTTGATTCTTTCTCTCTCTAAGATGGTTTCTGAATACTTCCTATGATCCAGATATAGGACTAAGATCTTCACTTGGATTATAGTACTTAATCCTCCTGAACTCATATGAAGTAGGTTTTCTGAAGTTTTTTGAGAGGTTCATGGAAATTTGGCCCTTACTCAGAATCACAAGCTAGTAAGTGGCAGAGCTAGGATTCAAGCCCAGGCCTGTAGGATTCCAAAGACTATTCTTTTAACTATTGTTACATACTGTTTCTTCTTTAAAAAAAAAATTATTTCACTTGTTTATTCTTCTAGTTCAACTAACAAAATCATACAGTCATGTTCTGAATAGAAACAGGTAGTTTGGTTGTATATTCTCAAAAGTCTTAATTTTGAGAAGAGTTGACTATCAACGTTTACTCTTCCAGTGCATGGTCATGACATTCAAATCTTACATCATTCACAACAGCTTGATTTCAAAATTAAATATTTTTGAATAGGTAATCCATGTTCATGCTACAAATGTCAAAGGTGAAAAAGAGCATACAGTGAAAGCTAAGTCTTCATTCCCACCCCAGCCCACGGTTACCAATCCCTTATTTGCTGTTCTAAAAATAAATTATGGAATTATAAGTGTACATGTGAATATAGTTTATACATACACACAGAATACTTTGCACCTTGATTTTTTTTTTTTCATTTAAAAATCTTAGACACTCTTCCCAACTAATATGTCAGGAGTTCCCTTATTCCTTCATTGCCTACATTGTTTTCCATTGAGTACAATAAAATTTATTTCACCTGCCCCTCATTGATAGACATTAAGGCTTTCAGTTTTTTTCCTATTATAAATAATGCTATAAAGAACATCCTTGAACATACTTTATTTCACATATGTGCAAGAATGGCTGTATATTAAGGCCCTAAGAGTGAAATTTCTGGTTCAGTTATATGCAATTTGAATAGTGCTTTCCAATGAACTTTTAGAAACTTGAACAAATCTACATTACCACCAATAAGAGAGTGCCTGCTTTTCCAGAGCCCTTGTCAAATTTTTTATCTTTGCCAATCTAAGTGAAAATAGTATTTTATTAAAGTTTTAGTTTGCCTTTCTCATAATACAAATAAGAGTGAGCCTGAGCTGCCAGTCATTACTGATTTGTAAGAGCTTTTATATATTAGAGGATATTACCTTTTGCTTGTAATTTTAATTGCATTTTCCCCTGTATTTTGTATTTTTTTTTTAATTTTTAAATTTTGCTTATGCAGAGGATTCACCATGCAGAAATTTTCAAGTAGTCAAAACTGTCGATCTTGTTTTTTATGGTTTCAAAGACTTGTGTCATATTTAAGCCTTCTGTACTCCTATATTATAAAATTAAAAGTCATCTATATTTCTTCTAGTAATTGTATGGTTCTTTTAAGCCTTTCGTTTATCTAGAGTTTATTTTGTCTTTGTTTGGGTGACTACCCAGTTATTTCAACATCTTTTTTAAAGTGAGCCTGTTTTCTTTCCTGATTTGAAATGCCAACTTAGTCCCTTACACTAAATTTCTGTTTGTACTTGAGTCCATTTGTGGACTTTCAAGACTGTGTTATTAAACATTCTGACTATTCATATGTCAGTACCACACAGTTTTGCTTATTATATTTTGATAACATGTTTTATTATCAGATAAAGCTTATGTCTTCACCACTTTGCTTTTTCAAAATAATGAGCTTATTCATTGTTAATTTTACTGTGATGCTAGACCAGGCCTCAGGGCTCCAGCCAGCTTATATATTCTTTCCAGGCCCAGTCCCGAGTCAGGGTCTCTATGCACATTTTCGTGCACATTTAGAAGACTATTTAGCAATACTGTGAGCCCCCTTTGCCCATCCCCCTCTGGCAGGGGCTTCCCTAAAGGCCTCTACCAAGTCCTTGAGGGATTCACCTCCCAGGATCAAACACAGCACTTGAAGTACTTCTCTGGTTGAAGTTCTCAGAATGAGTTCTGAGGTTTGATGTTTTTCTCCAACTAATGTCAAATAGCAGGCCTGTAATTTTCCCAAATTTAAGAGCATTTTCCCCTGGCTTCCTGGCTGGCTCAGACTTGCAAAAATATTCTCGATTTCAACCTCACTTCCCCTCACATTGTGCAAGACAGTGTGTGGCAAAGACTTAGAATATAAAATGTTTCTGACATTTTCACTCTGTGACTTGCCAATTTTTCATTTGATTCTTTTTCCTTTTTATAAAGACAAATTAGAAAGCAATCACTCCATAACCTTTGGCTTTGTTATTTCTTTCTCCTTGGTGCTACCCAGTTCTATTTCCTTGTCTATCCCTCTTCTCTATTGATTTTGGATGGTTTAGTGTTTGCCTTTGGGCTTTGCAAAGAGAGTCATTGATTTTGAGTAGATCTACAAACGTTGGGCGCTTTTGGTGACACAGCCAATCTTAGTGTTGCTACTAAAGGCACTAGACATTGCCTTGCAAGTGAGTTTTTTGTCTTAGTGCATGATTATGGAAATAAAGACTGCTGACAGTTTTTGGCAAACACTTTGAGAGTTACCATCTGTCCATTCATGACAACAAGAACCAGG
The DNA here is from genome assembly GCF_032452875.1 of Bos javanicus. Taxonomy (NCBI): domain Eukaryota; kingdom Metazoa; phylum Chordata; class Mammalia; order Artiodactyla; family Bovidae; genus Bos; species Bos javanicus. Next base: position 9,773,449 of record NC_083877.1, on the reverse strand, counting down.
AGGACCCTGTTGAATATCCTACTGAACCACTGATGGCAAATGTGTCTTCAATTTCATCTCTAAGAAAAATGGGATATACTGTAATGGAGAGAGAATTTTGGATGGGGAAGCAGGAGAGTATCATCTCAATGCACTCTAGCTATTTGAAATTCCTCACCAGACTCTGGAGAAAAAGGCTAATGAATAACTCACAAGTAGGAGATTGTATCATACAGACCCTTCTAGATGGTTCCTAAATGATAAGGGGTAAGGATAATCTAAATCATGAAGACTACCTTTCTTTTATGGCTTCTCAGGTGGCTCAGTGGTGAAGAATCCACCTGCCAATGCAGGTTTGATCACTGGGTCAGGAAGATCCCCTGGAGAAAGGAATGGCAACCCACTCCAGTATTCTTGTCTGGGAAATTGCATGGACAGAGGAGCCTGGCGGGCTATAGCCCATGGGATCACAAAGGAGTTGGATACAACTTAGCGACTAAACAACAACAACACTTCTCTTTTACTTTTCTTCATCATAAATCATCCCCCAGATTTTTACCTGGTCTCTTGCATACAGCACATGAGAAATTAACAGCCAAAAGGCAAGCAGTGGAAAAGAGTGAAGGAAAAAATTTAAGTCATCCTCAGACTGGAGGACTAGATACTAAACAGTTGCAAGTTGCCTCTAAATATACAGCAAGGATGATGGTGTGGGATGAACTCAGCCAGCTCCCAGTGCCATAGATGGTGCTATGAAGGTGACCAGAAGGAAGCCTTGGCCCAGGAGCTGATGTGCTTGATGCTGCCATACGTGGATCCTGCCTGGCTGACCTGCCCAGCCAAGTGTTCTGTCCCCATCAGGGGCTCTGCCTCTGGAGAGGTAAAGAGCTGTGTGCTTCATATAACGTGCTTAGGGATTCATGGGTTACAATATGGTGATGCTCCAAGGTAAAGGGAGTATTTCAAAATAAGAAATGCACCTTCCCTGTGATTCAGTAACTCCTGGCTGAAAGCCTGTGAGGACATTAATTTGAAAACACAGATTTTTTCATTAATTTGAAAAAGTGCATTTTGCAGTTGCTTGGGCTGCTGTGCAAAATTTGTCCCCCTGAAATCAGCAGTAAATGCTATGGTTCTCATGAAAGGGGTCATTTTAATGGCAACTAAAGAAAGAGCTCACAGATGTGGGGAAGGTGAAGCAACGGGTGGCTGCATAGTTGGAGCTGGGGTGATGGCTCACTGGTTTGTGAACGGATTCACCTGCCAGTCAAGCAGGACTGTGTCCAGAACAAACCTTTGAAGGGACAATGAAGAAATGGCTCATGAACACTCACCAGTTTCTTCCCAGGCTGAGTCATCCTTGGTTCTTTCATGCCTCGGATCTTCCTGGATATTCAGGGAAGCAGGGGTCCTGTGTCTATCTAGAATTCAGAAGTCTTTCTGAGGTCATCTTAGTCCTGATTTTCATGTGATGGGTCATCCTCGCATTGGTGAGCCACTGTATGTTGGGTCAGCTTTCTAGCCACACCTGTCCCTTCCTTGACCAGCCCAGACCTGACTCCTCACATCCCACCCCTTACAGTAGTATGTGCACTGGGGGTGGGCCGGGTGGGAGCCGAACAGGCATCCTTTCTCCCCTGGTTGAGTGCATCTGCAGGCAGCCAAGGAGAGAGCCTGCTTACACCACACCTCGGTTTTCCTTACCCAGCTCTCCTCCATCTTGATGAAATGACTCACTCACATTTACTCTTGGTGGAATATCTGGAATCTCATAACCTCCTAGCCTTCATTCCAGCTTGTTATCTTCCACAATGTTGCCTCACCCAATATTTGGAATAGAAAAACACACGCAATGTGACAGCTTGGATATGAACTCAGTTCAGGGGAAAAAACCCAGTCATCTTTAATCTGATAAAAGATACCTAACAGAATCCTACTGGGAATGGGGCAGGACATAATGGAATATTACCCAGCAATGAAAATAAATGAATTACAGCTATGCAAAAAAAATAGGTAAGTCATAGAAACAATGTTGAGTAAATAAAATATAATTCCCAGAACCTACATGTATAATAATATAGCAAATTTATAAAAATAAAATCTAGCTAAAATGAGCTAGATAGATATTTTACTAGTTGTTGTTATTCAGTTGCTAAATCATGTCTGACCCTTTGCAACCCCATGAACTGCAGCATGCCAGTCTTCCCTGTCCTTCACTATCTCCCAGAATTTGCTCAAATTCATGTTTGAGTCAGTGATGCCATCCAAGCATCTCAGCCTTCTCCTCCTGCCTTCAGTCTTTCCCAGCATCAGGGTCTTTTCCAATGAGTTGGCTCTTCACATCAGGTGGCCAAAGTATTGGAGATTCAGCATCAGTCAGGGTTGATTTCCTTTAAGACTGACTGGTTTGATCTCCTTGAAGTCCAAAGGACTCTCAAGAGTCTTCTCCAGCACCACAGTTCAAAAGCATCGGTTCTTTGGCACTCAGCCTAGTACATATGTGTAAAACGTTATGTATGTGTATTCATTTCCTCTGGCTGTTGTAACAAATTACCACAAACTCGATGGTTTACAATAACAGATTATCATTTTCTCACAGTCCTGGAGGCCAGAAGTCTGAAATCAGTCTCTCTGGTCTAAAATCAACGTGTCAGCAGGGCTGTGCTTCCTCTGATGGCCCTAGGGAAGATATGGTTCCTTGCTTACCCAGCTTCTTATGGCTGCCAGTATCCCTTAGCCACATCACTCCAATGTCTCTCTCCAAGGTCACACTGCTTTCTCCTCTCCTACAGTCAAAGCTCTCTCTCACCTTCATTCTATCAGGACACTTGTGATTGTATCCAGGGCCAACCTGGATAATCCCAGCTGATCTCCCCATCTCAAGATCCTTAATTTAACCACGTTGGGAAAGTCTTTACCATATAAGATAACAATCACAGATTAGGATATCTTGGGGGTTCATTATTTAGCCTACCACTATTATATATATCAGAGAAGGCAATGGCACCCCACTCCAGTACTCTTGCCTGGAAAATCCCATGGATGGAAGAGCCTGGTAGGCTGAAGTCCATGGGGTCGCTAGAAGTCGGACACGACTGAGCAACTTCACTTTCACTTTTCACTTTCATGCATTGGAGAAGGAAATGGCAACCCACTCCAGTGTTCTTGCCTGGAGAATCCCAGGGACGGGGGAGCCTGGTGGGCTGCCATCTCTGGGGTCGCACAGAGTCAGACATGACTGAAGCAACTTAGCAGCAGCAACATTATATATATAATATATAATAATATTATATATTACATATGTGTGTATAGTTTCTTCCTAGAATGATAAATATTAATACTAAATTCAGAAAAGTGGTGCTGGGACAGGATTGTCCAGTCTGGTAAGAGCTGATTCTGTCCGTCTCTGCCTAGCTCCACACTCAGTTACTTCAGCTTGGCATCTTGCAATCAGTCATGTGGAAGTATTTACATCCCAGAAATGAATAAGCACTGAAGATTAGAGCTTTCCCCCCAGAGAACTGGTATATACTGTCGGGATACAATTACTATCTTGGTGGGGAAGGCAAAGGAGTGGAATTGGATACGGTAATGCTCTAGTTTTTAAATTGGGTAGTGTGCGAACAGATGTTTGCCCTGTTGTCATGTTTTGAACATGTATCTGTGTGTGTGTGTGTGTACACACACCTATGTAGAATATTGAATTTATAAATAAATTCAGGAGGAAAAAAATGGAAGGTAGTAAGAAGCTTCTGATCTTTCAAAAAAGAAAGAAACCTATACAATTACTGGAAAGGAGGTGAAGATATTGGATTTTAGTGATTCCCATTACTAGTGGGAGTATAAAATAGTACAGCCACTCTGGAAAATAGTATGGCAATTTCATGGAAAACTAAATACTCTCTTAACATACAACCCAGCAATTGTGGTCCTGGAAATTTATCCCAGAGAAATGAAAATTTGTGTCCACATAAATTCTGGACACAATGATCATAGTAGCTTCATTGGAAATAGCTAAAATGGCCATTTCACACTCCAAAAAATTGGTAACAATCAAAATGCCCTTCAATAGGTTACTGGTTAAATGTACTATTGTGTTTAATTATTGATAAATACAAAGACTTGGGTGGACCTCAGAGCTATTGTGATGAGTGAAAAAAAATCCAGTCATAAAATGTCACATATGTGGCAGCCTGGATGGAAGGGTTGCTTGGGGGAGAATGGATGCACGGGTACGTATGGCTGAGTCCCTGTGCTGTCTGCCTGAAACTCTCACCACACTGTTAATCAGCTATACCCCAATACAAAATAAAACGTTTTTTTTTTAAAACATCACATATTGTAAGAATCTATTTTATTCTCACAATGACAAAATTGTAGAGAACATGTAGTGGTTGCAAGAGGTTAGGAATGGTGGGGAGAGAGAGGTAGTGAGACTGTAACAGAGGAGGAGGAAGAGAAGAGGTGGGTAGCCAGAGGGAGGTCTTTGTAGTAGTGGGATATTCAGTATCTTGATTGTTATGATGGCCTCATAAATCCATGTATATGTTACAATGGAATGAAACTGTATATATATATACACATATATGAGTGTGTGTGTGTGCTAAGTCGCTTCAGTCCTGTCTGACTCTTTATGACCCCATCAACTGTAGCCCACCAGGCTCCTCTGTCCCTGGGATTCCCCAGGCAAGAGTATTGGAAGGCGTTGCCATGCCCTCCTCCAGGGGATATATATCGAAACACACACACATATACATATGCATTGTATTAATGTAATTTTCATGATTCTGCTACCATAATTACCTAAGATGTAGCCCTTGAGAGAAACCAGATGACATAGAACCTCTTTTATTCTATCTTTGCAACTTCCTGTGAACCTATAATTAAATTCATAAAAGCTTACTAAAGGTAAAAGAAATTTAAATATTTTCAAAAGAAAAAAGTGAAAAGTCGCCATTAATTTTATGCCTTCCCCCGAAAACTCAGCTCAAAACCTAACTTCTTTGCTAATATCTCCTTTCCTGTGTGCATGCTAAGTCACTTCAGTCGTGTCCGACTCTTTGTGACCCTGTGGACTGTAGCCCACCAGGCTCCTCCATCCATGGGATACTCCAGGCAAGAATACTGGAGTGGCTTGCCATTTCCTTCTCCAGGGGATCTTCCTGACCCCAGCAATTGAACATACATCTCTTGTGACTCCTGCATTGCAGGCAATTCTTTACCACTGAGCCACTGGGGTTTTCCCCAAATCACCCTTCAGACTAGGGTGAGTTCCAAATCAGAGCATCCACACCACGTCACCACTGAACACCCCTCCTCCCTACATGATCTCTTTCTTCTGAGAGCCATCATTTAAGACGCCTTTCATATGTTTCTCCATGTCTCTGCTATTTTTATATAACCTCTCTCTGGCTCCCTTCATCATGCCTTATCTTGAGCAAGCACCACCGCCCCCCACCCCAATCACCCTAGGACAATCTCTTCATCAGCGTGGGCAACAAACACAAAGGTTCTTCCTTATCCTGACCTGCAGGAAGTTTCCTCCTGCAACCTGCTTTTAAATCTCTGTCCCAGCCTGCCTCAATACCCTTTATCACACTGACCACTGGGGAGCAGGTTGAAAATATTTTCTGACAAAAGTAGCTCACTGAGGTGTATTTCCTCCACTTTTATTATTACATTCTCATTTTCCCTATCCAGCAGGTCAATAATTATTTTTTTCTCTTTTCTTGCAATAAATAAAAATTCCAGCCAGGATCAATAGCATCCCTGAATAGGCCAGAAAATTTCAACTTTGATAAACCAGGAGGTAATTAATGGAGGAAGGACTTTCTGATCACGGGCTCTCAGCTTATAAAGAATCAGACTCTTGGAGAAGGAGAGCTTGCAACCGTGACACATCATGGGGGTGAGTCCTGGGACCAGGGAAACTTCAGCCTGCAATATTCCTCCCGCCATTCTTCCCTCAGTCATTTCTGCAGATTCCTGCTGGGAACAACAGCTATTGATGCGGTTTCAACGTCCTGCCTCCAAATTTTTTTCTTTTTGTAGATTCATTTTTTGGTCTACATGCACAAAATTAAATTGTATCACAAGATTTCTAAAGGAAAACAACACTCCTCCTCTTTCCACTCCAGTCCCATTTCCCAGAGGTGACAATTTTGAATTTTTTCAGTGGTTTTTCCTGGTATTTGTCATACATACACTGCTCTCATAGGCATATCAGTTTTAGACATACCCACAATATCTGTTGACTTTTTAACCAATGGGGATTGAACTTTTCTTTCACTACCATCCCTCCTTCGCCTCCCCCAATACATTATAAATTTTTTTAATGTAATTGACATTTAGTTTGTAAATTTTTTTAAATTGGAGCATAATTGCTTTACAATGTATTAGTTTCTGCTGTGCAACAAAATGAATCAGCTATATGTGTGTGTGTGTGTGTGTGTGTGTATATCTCTCCCCTCCCTCTTGTGGGGAGCCTCCCGCTTCCCACATCCCACCCTTCTAAGTCATCACAGAGCACCCAGCTGAGCTCCCTCTGCTATATGGCAGCTTCCCACTAGCTATCTTTGTTATACATGGTAGTATATATATGTCAAATGCTGCTCTCTCAGCTCATCCCACCCTCTTCTTCCCCTGCTGTGTCCACGTTCATTTCCTATGTCTGTGTATCTGTTCCTTCCCTGAAAATAGGTTCATCAGTATCATCTTTCTAGATGCCATATGTAGGCACTAATATATTTCTTTTTCTCTTTCTGACTTACTTTACTCTGTATGACAGACTCTAGTTCCACCCATACCACTACAGATGACCCAGTTTTGTTCCTTTTTATGGATGAGTAGTATTTCATTGTATACATATACCATATCTCCTTTATCCATTCATCTGTTGATGGAGACATTTAGTTTTTATATTTTTACGTTCTCAGCCAAGCTATGTAGTATAAGGTAATTATATTTCTTATCTTTTATAATTTTTGCCTTATCTGTAGTTATTTGCCTTTCCTTTTTCTTAGTCTTGTAAATACTTCTCTGAATCTTTCTAAACTCTCCCACAAAACTGTCATAAATCCCTCTTAAAACAATTTTTCTCATGGTAAAGACGGGTTGTTCTAATCAGATTTTTTTTTTTAATCTGAAGATTAGCTTTTGGGAGTCTGAAGGGTTTCTCCCCTGATGTGGGCTGGCTGCTTTCTAGGCCTGCTGAACAACAATTATTCTCGGACTGCCCTGCACTGCTCTTATATTAGGTCCTGGACCAGCTGGATTCTTTGAGGAGGAGACACTAAGACTGAGTTAAGTGATTTATTGAGGAGTAATACCTGCACAAGGAGAGGCAAGAGTAGGCTGGACAGGAGAGCGGCCACATGGTGTTGCGGACCTAGCAACGAGCCCACCAGCCCCTCGAGGAGCTGCAGTGCGGTCCCCCTTGAGAGGCCCCGTGGCAGCAGAAAGGACGAGGTCCTGTTACCATCTTGCTCAGTCAGTGACCAGGGGCCACCTCAAGAAGAATGTAACCTTGGCTCAAAGCTGAAGCATAACCCAAAGGCTACCAGAGAGAGGCTGTCAGCTAACCACCCTCCTTTCAGCTGAGCAGTAAATCATTTCCTGAAGAGAGTCTGAGCAGCACATTTCCAGGTCTGCACTGACCCTGTTTTCTGAATCCCACATCTTCCTCTTTCTTATTTCACTCCCTCACTCATTTTGTTGGAGAACACTCTCGTACTTCCTCAGAACACTCAGAATGTAAAGTTTTTGAAAATTAGAATGTTTAAAATGTCATTGTCCTACACTTGGACTTGATAATTTGGTTAGGTACAGAATTCCACACCCCTTTGCCTGATAATTCTGAAGTAAATGTAAGCTGATAACTGTTCTACTGACGTCTAGATTCTGAAGTTGTTGATAAATCTGATGCCCTTGTGTTTCCCACTCCTTGTATTCTTACTTTTTTTTTTTTTTTTAACCAACTTTTTTTCTCTCTCTGGAAATTTTAGAATTTTTATTCCCAGTGTAATTCCCACTGCAATTTAAAATAATGTGACTTGGTGAACCTTTTTTATTCATTAGGTTGAGCACATAATGGGCATGTTGAATCTGGAGAATAATGCCATTATACACTGATAAGTTTTTTAAAACTATCTATTAAATAATTTTCTTTGCTTATTTTTTTCTCTTCTCTCTTCCTTGAGCATGTTAGTTAGAGGTAGAGCTTTCTGGATTTATCCTTTTTTTAAATCTTTTCTCTCTTACTACCTATCTTTTGTCTTTTTTCATCAACTCTCTAAAAGCGATTTTATCTTCCAATTTGTCCATTGAATTTTTAATTATAGCTGTCATGGCTTTTATTTTCAAAGGTCTTTAAAAAAAAAAAAAATCCTCTGACTATTCCTTTATAACATCCAGTTCCTGTTTCATAGACACAACATCTCCCATTTCTCTGAGGATGTTAGGAGTTTTGTTTCTTTTTAAAATTCTTAGTACTATCTCAATTTCCTCTAAGTTCCTTTCTTTCTTTTTCCCCCCTTTGTATATTTTGTTCTCTTTCAGGTTGGAGGTTTTCCGCACGTATCTGATGATCGTTAGTTATCTGATCAGGTTTAAGAGTGAGATACTGCAGAGCTCATTGAAAGGTACAAAGGCGAGGTTTGTTACACGTGAGGCTCCACTCTGGGGAGATCAGGCGGCAGGCTGGCTGTGGCAGGCAGAATCTTCTAGCTGTGGCATGTGGGAGCTGGTTCCCTGACTAGGGATGGAACCCAGGCCCTCTGAATTGGGAGCTTGGAGTCTTAGCCACCGGGCTACCAGGGAAGTCGCCGGACACCGATTTTTCTTAAGCCTCTGCTTTCAATAATACATCTCCTTCCCATCCTCCCCTAAGATCTAAGATGTGCTGATATCCCAGAATGGGTAACTTCTTATGTTTACATTTTCCAGAGAATAAATATCTAGCTTCTAAACTAGAGGGTGGCGGTAAGAGGTAGCTGCCTACTGGGTGGGGGAGGGAAAGGATGGGGCTATAAATGCTCTTTACACAGCTGTCAGCTAGTCCTCTGTTTTCATTTCCATTCTTAACTGACACCTTCCGTGATACGGAACACTCCAGTTCCGGAGACTTTCCAGGGCTCTGTGGTGTGAACGGGCCTGCTCCTCGCTGTGTCTCTCTCTGCCAGCACCTTCTTACATTTCAGCTTTTTCAGCTCTGCTGTATCAGTCACTTCTATGTCCACTTCTTCCAAAATTCTTACACCTTTAAGTGGCTGTCATCTTCTTTAATTTGGAATATATATATGTATTTGCCAAATATATCTTTACTAGTGCTTTTTCAGACAGAAGAGAGAAAAATGTGTGTATTTAATGTACCATGCTTAATTGAACACTCCTGACATGAGTTTCCAGTGGGTTTACAGGAAGACTACAGTAATTTCCCTTTAACTTTATTCCAATTCTCGCAGACGTTTGTGCATCCTTATGACACATTTAGGAGAAACTGCAGTCCCAGTGTCCCATGACCATCTGACCATGTTGTTTCCTTGATCGTCCAGACGTCACACAGTGTGCTTCAAGCAGTGTGCGTGTCAGGCCCAATTCTGGTTCAGTTATTTCCCCTGCTCTTTTGGAATGTACTCTGCCATGACTTTGTTTGTGATTCATTTTTAAGCTTTGGTATTAAGGGTGGAATGGGTAGAATAGGACTGAACACTGTAATATCATAACTTCCCAGTAGAAATTCACATCAGAAGTCCCCCAGTTTTTAAGCCCAAAGGCTGAGGGTTGGCTGCCTAGAGAGAGTAAATGTTTTCACAAAAGGAAAAGAATGATTGTTTACAAGCATAAAACTGTATTATCTACCACTTCTAAGAGGCATAAAATTGCTCAGGGTGAAAAGGACATGAAACACTGTCCAATCCAGCCACTCGTACAGGGTTTAGAACCCCTCACACCCCACCATCCCCGTCAGCCCGTAAAAGGAGGGTGGAGACTGGGCTTGAACTCTTCTGGTGATGAAAATTGACTCTTCCTTTAAACAAACCTTGCGCAGCTCTAACTGTTCTGACTTTTGCTATCTGCCCCTTATTGAGCACCAATTATGAGCCTCGTTCTCTGCCATGAGCTTTATGAATATCTCATTTAATCCTCACCATAGCCCTGGAAGTGTTATCATTCCCATTTTGCAATTCAGAAAACTCAGGTAGACTGTTGGCCTAAGATCCCGCAGCTAGTGAGTGGCAGGGCCAGCAGAACAGTAGGCTCTCTGGTTGTAACTCCTCATTTTCCCTACTGGTTCTTCCTTTTGTCAAGCCCCAAATGCCCACTCTCAATAGCTTTCACCCACTGGGGCTATTTCTGTCCCTTGGGAGTATGGAGGGAAAAACCTAACCTCTCTTCCACATGAGCACTCTTCAGGTATTTCAAGGTATTTATCTGATGTCCTTTCCACTCTAGGCTAAACCTTTCTCTAAAATAAAAAAAGAAGAAGATGATGATGATTATAAGAAAGAGCAATATATGTTTTAAAGGTGTTAAATGTATTTTACCCTTTAGTTTTTGAGTTCTTTGTCTATTTGTGATGCTGAAGGGCTACTGGTTCAGCCTCATAAGAAGGCATAAGTTGGATCTCTTCAGTGTGTAGTTGGAAAAGTTGCTACTTAGATAACAGTGATGATTCTTACCCAAACTGATGGTTATGAAGGGCCATGATGGGCCTATAAATGCTGCATGCATATGTGCCTAGTTGTATCTGACTCTGCGACCCCCCTGGACTGTAGCCCACCAGGCTCCTCTGTCCATAGAGTTTCCCAGGCAAGAATACTGGAATGGGTGGCCATTTACTTCTCCAAGGGATCTTCCCGCCCCCTCCAGGGATCGAACCTGCATCTCTTGTATCTCCTGCATTGGCAGCTGGATTCTTTGCCACAGTGCCACCTGGGAAGCCCCCCTATATTAGCTGGAAACATCTAATACATCAACCTCTGAAGTTGCACCAATCATAGCGGGATTCCCTCGGGAGGAGACCCAGATGAGTCTGGAGCAGTATTCACTGCTTACTAAAGGGGTTCTTAAATGGTTTTGTTGTGCACCCTAAAGTAACTTCAGATTATAAACTGACATTGGACCCATGCCCATATAAATTCCACCAGATAGCCTGATTCCTTGGTTGCAAGTAGGTTTGTTTTATGGCGCTGTTGCCCATATTTGCCTGATCATAAGTCCCTGGGGAGCTTATTTAAACTACAGAGTTCTGGACATCACCCCAGACCTCCTGAGTCAGAATCTGCAGGGGAAGGATCTGCAGTTTTCATAGGTCTTTCTAAGGGATCCTCATCATTACCAAGTTTGGAAAACGCTGTTCTGAGGAGCGCACTGCCTAAAATTCCATTCCTTGTCTAAAATTTGGAGAAGACAAAGAATTGAAAGAAAATTATGAGGGTTAATGTTATGTGTCAAATTGGCTGAGCCACCATGCCCAGATATGTGGTCCAGCATTTTTCTGGATGTTTCTTTGTGAGTATTTTGGGATGAGATTAACATTTGGATCAGTTGACTTTGAGTAAAACAGAGTGCTCTCGGTAACATAGGTGGGCCTCACCCAATCAGCCAAAGGCCTCAATAGAACAAAAACTGATTTCCCTACCATGCATGCTAAGTCACTTCAGTCGTGTCTGACTCCTTGTGACCCTATGGACTGTAGCCCACCAGGCTCCTCTGTCCATGGGATTCTCTAGGCAAGAATACTGGAGTGGGTTGCCATTTCCTTCTCCAGGGGGTCATCCTAACCCAGGGATCAAATCCACATCTCTTCTGTCTCCTGCATTGGCAGGGGAGTTCTTTGCTAGTGCCACCTGTGAAGCCTGGTCTCCCCAGAGCAAGAGTGAATTCTGCAGTGGATGGCCTTTGAACTTGAACCTCAGGAAGGCTCTTCCCTGAGAGGGGTGGTAGACTACTTGAGAAGAGAAGAAATGAAGACAGCTGTAGTATTCTTTGAAGGGGCAAGGGGGATTGAAAGGTAATTGTTGCTTAATGGGGGCTTCCCTGCTGGCTCAATGGTAAAGAATCTGCCTGCAGTGCAGGAGTTACAAGAGACACAAGTTTGATCCCTGGGTGGAGAAGATCCCCTGGGGAAGGAAATGACAACCCACTCCAGTATTCTTGCCTGGGAAATCCCATGGACAGAAGAGCCTGGTGAGCTGCAGTATATGGGGTCGCAAGAGTCAGACATGACTTAGCGACTAAACCATCAAGTCGCTTTATGAGAGAACAAAAGAGCTGTAATAACCTTGCTGTGACAACAACCGGTAACAAATACTTTTGGAAAGCAGCAGGAGTAGAGACTGAGGCCTGTTTTTAATACTAGATTTGTTTTGACATCAAACTAACTGAGGTATAATTTACACACAATAAAACTCACCCCTTTAAAGTAGAACATTGGATGGATTTTGATGAATGTATAAACTCATGCAACCACCATAAGCATCAAGATGCAGGATATTTCCATTACTTCAAGAGTTCCCTTGAACTCCTCTTTAGCCAGTTCCCTCTGCCACCCCTGGCTACTGGCAACAACTGATTTATTTTCTGTTGGTATGGTTTTGTTCCTAGAATTCCATGTAAATAGAATCATATGGAATGTGGTTTTCTGTGTCTGGCTTCTTTTATTTAGCATGATGCTTTCGAGATTCATCTAATCCTACTGTGTCTATTGGAGAAGGCGATGGCACCCCACTCCAGTACTCTTGCCTGGAAAATCCCACGGGCAGAGGAGCCTCGTAGGCTGCAGTCCATGGGGTCGCAAAGAGTTGGACACGACTGAGCGACTTCACTTTCACTTTTCACTTTCATGCATTGGAGAAGGAAATGGCAACCCACTCCAGTGTTCTTGCCTGGAGAGTCCCAGGGACGGGGGAGCCTGGCGGGCTGCGGTCTATGGGGTCACACAGAGCCAGACACGACTGAAGTGACTTAGCAACAACAACAACTGTGTCTATCGATAGGTTTTCCTTTCTATTGCTGTTCCATTGTATGGATATACCACAGTTTATCCATTCGCCAGTTAATAGACATTTAGGTTGCTTCCAGTTTGGGGCTATTATGAATGATGCTGCTGTGAGTACTCCTACTTAGGTCTTGGTACAGAAATGTTTTCATGTCTTTTGGGTAAACAGCCAGGAGTGAGATTGTGGCAGCACATGTTAAGTGCGGGTTTACCTTTACAGAAATTGACGAACTATTTTTCAACGGCTGTACTATTTTGCATTTGCAACCGCAACGAGGTACTCAGGCTTTTTTGACAAAGACATGATGGAGACATGATATACGACAATTCGCTGCAGACAGATCTACAAACACCTTTCTGTTTTTTCATCAGCAGAGACAAAGAATTCACTTTGTAGAATGCACTGAACTTGGAATCAGACTGAGAGGGGTTGGTTACTGGATTCAACAATATTATTCCTCTAACTCTGGAAAAGTCACTCCATCTCCTTCATCTATAAAATAGAAACAGTAATAGTTCCTCTCTGCTTAGGCATGTTGGAGGATTAAATGAGAGAAAACACACGATGTACTTAATATAGAACCTGGTACCTAAAAAGCAATTAGTACAGCTTACCTCCATTACTCTCATATCTTCTTTGAAATAGTATTTGTTGCACCTGGGTTTAACTATATGAGAACATGGACTATGGATTTGACTTCTTTGGAATTTCTTGTGGGTAATAATTTAGAATTCAAGAAAATCATAGGAAGCCAGCACAGATGTTTTGTCATTGAAAGAAGGTATTTTCCTGGCATGAAAAATGAACAAGTCTTTTTATGTCCTGTCAAAACTTTCTGACTTCAGTTTCCTAATCTGCAAAACAGGGATAATAATTCTTGCCCTGCCTCTCATGGGTTTGATGTGGAGATCAAAGGAAAAACTGAACATTAGAAAGTGTTAAGTGACAAAGAAATATTTGCCACCAGTGATGTTTTAGAAGAAAACTTTCATGAGAGATGATTTAGTTAGAAATAGAGAATGGTGTCCTTTAAATGGTGTCCTCTTTCCAATGTTACACTGGAAAAAATAAACTATTAGTTGGGGGAAAATTGCAACAATAATGCTCTTATAGTGAAACTTGTAGGAAATTGGTACAAAGAAGATCAAACTGCCAGGTAGGTCCTAAGCTAGCACTGATGTACCTCTGAAGAAAAAAGAACATCCTACACCTGACACCTTTCAGACTTACAGTAGGCTAATGAGCTGAATTCAGTGTGGCCTTTTAGTGGCTACAGGAGAATGGTCTGTCTACGCAGCCAAACATCTGCTTTCTGTTGCTTACTCAGATGACGGGTGAGTGTGAATATGCCACTTGAAATCTTTTTTGGGATACTATTAATTGCCTGAAAAAAAGCTGTTTACACAATGGCATTTTCTACAGTCAGAAAAGTTTTCATAGAAATATAAATTATTTAATTTTCCATTAGAACCATGTGAGGAGCAAAATATAAAGTACAAAGTTGCATTTGGGAACAGAGAGATAACGTGTATTCAGAATAGAAAAGAATTAATCGTGCCATCCATAATTTATGAGCACCGCCAGGCAGTCAACCTAAGCATCTAAGTCCTGGTTTTTCTCTCAGGATCCAGATCTCAGGGTTTGGTGCTACCTGTCCTGAAGAGGAATTCTAATTGCCCCTCATCTCCGCAAAAGGAAGAGGAGAGAGGAAGGAACCTTTGACACAGCTGCCACTCAGCCTTATCTAGTGGACGTGGACTCTCAAATGCAAATACTTAGCATTTTTCATTCAATAAGGTGCTTTTTTTTTTTAACCAAAGTCAAAGCATTTATCATAAGTTATTTTTAAAGCTCAGAGATAAGTGACATTGTACTTTTAATTGGTTAATGGATAAATATATTCATTCATTTTATTCCCCATATATTTTTAGTGTGGACATTCTGATGTGGACATTCTGCTATTGCGTGGTCAGATATAGAACACATGGTTTACTCAGAAGTCAGCCTGAAATGTTACCATTCAGAAGCATTCACTGAGTACCTATCTACTGCAAGAATACTTAGAATTATCATAACAATGAAATATGATCATGTTTGTGAACATGACTAAGTATGTGTATATATATATATATATATATACACATATATATGTCTTAATTTTATAGATGAGGAAGCCAAGGCCCAGAAAAGTATCAATAAAATAACTTACCCAGCATTCCACAGCTAGTAAGCAGGAGAAATAGAATTGAAAATCAGTTACTGTTATTTTGCTGCTGCCAAATAGTAGATATATAACCCAAAGAACTCAGGACATGAAAACTCTAGAAATACCATATTTTGACCTGTGACCACAAGAGAACTGCAGGAATACCTCAAGTGTTCTCCAAGGAAATCAGCTTCAAAATTGGGACATGCATCTCAAATATCACTAGGTTCCTTAAAAACCTAAGTAGTTCTGTAATCCATAAGTTTCTTTGTGAAAGTCACTCAATCATGTCCTACTTTTTGTGACCCCACGGACTATAGTCCATGGAATTCTCCAGGCCAGAATAATGGAGTGGGTAGCCTTTCCCTTTTCCATGGGATCTTCCCAGGTCTTCCACATTGCAGGCAGATTCTGTACCAGCTGAGCCACAAGGGAAGCCCAAGAATACTGGAGGAGGTAGCCTATCCCTTCTCCAGTGGATCTTCCCAACCCAGGCCTCAAACCAGGGTCTCCTGCATTGCAGGCGGATTCTTTACCAACTGAGCTATGAGGGAAGCCCATACGTATTTTTTAAAATATTTCCTAAATCTATATCCTACTCCCAACCTAGAGTGTTCCTTGGAATAGGAAGTGCCTTAAGTTTACTAGCAGTTGAGTTCTTCAGTATTCTTTTATATAAACCCCAATATTTTTTTCACACTTGAGTGAATATTCCCCATTTCCAGTGTTCTGAATTTTGAGGTACATATTCTTTCCCTATCCATTCTTTCAGAATTTTGTAAAATGTGCTTGTATCTTCCTCCCTAATGAGGAATACTCTGTTTTTGAGTCTGTATGAATCTGTCCTTCATAAGCACGTCTCTTCATTGTATAAGTTGACTCTGAACATTCTGCAGATGAAAGAAAAGATAAAACCTGCCTCCTTGGCCTCCTTTGCAGGCCTCCCCTCATTGGACATGGGCTCCTTCCCTCTGTATCCTGCAGGTCTGCTTTAGGATGCCTGTTCCTCTCTTTTCACTCAAGAAATTTAAAACCAATTAGAATTTAGAGTCTTTCTTGTCTTTTGGTGTTTCACACTGTTAAGAGGGCAGAATATCCCCTACCTTTCTGATGAGTGCTAACATTTTAGCTTTAGAAAGATAGTACATTAAAAAAAAATTTTTTTTTGAGCAGAATCAAGCAAAGGATGTGGGAAAGAGAGAAAATGACCACTTTCTTTGGCAGTCAGAGGTTTTGTGCTACTGTATAGCACAGAGAACAATATTCAATAGTCTATGATAAACCATAATGGAAAAGAATATTAAGAATATATACATTAATATATGTATAACTTTGCTGTACAGCAATAATTAACATTGTAAATAAACTATACTTCAATTTTTTTGAACCTGAAAATTAAAATTTTAAAAGAAAAAAAAACGTCCTATGGATCCCAAGTATGGCAGACATCGGAACCATCTGTAGATTCCCGGGTTCAGCCCCAAACCTAATGAAACGAAGATCATGGCATCCAGTCCCATCACTTCATGGGAAATAGATGGGGAAACAGTGTCAGACTTTATTTTTCTGGGCTCCAAAATCACTACAGATGGTGACTGCAGCCATGAAATTAAAAGACGCTTACTCCTTGGAAGGAAAGTTATGACCAACCTAGACAGCATATTCAAAAGCAGAGACATTACTTTGCCAACAAAGGTTCATCTAATCAAGGC
This sequence comes from Bos javanicus, assembly GCF_032452875.1. NCBI lineage: Eukaryota > Metazoa > Chordata > Mammalia > Artiodactyla > Bovidae > Bos > Bos javanicus. Next base: position 9,756,551 of record NC_083877.1, on the reverse strand, counting down.
TATGGTTTTTCCTGTGGTCATGTATGGATGTGAGAGTTGGACTGTGAAGAAGGCTGAGTGCCGAAGAATGGATGCTTTTGAACTGTGGTGTTGGAGAAGACTCTTGAGAGTCCCTTGGACTGCAAGGAGATCCAACCAGTCCATTCTGAAGGAGATCAGCCCTGGGATTTCTTTGGAAGGAATGATGCTAAAGCTGAAACTCCAGTACTTTGGCCACCTCATGTGAAGAGTTGACTCATTGGAAAAGACTCTGATGCTGGGAGGGATTAGGGGCAGGAGGAGAAGGGGACGACAGAGGAGGAGGTGGCTGGATGGCATCACTGACTCGATGGACGAGAGTCTGAGTGAACTCCGGGAGTTGGTGATGGACAGGGAGGCCTGGCGTGCTGCGATTCATGGGGTCACAAAGAGTCGGACATGACTGAGCAACTGATCTGATCTGATCTAAGGCTAGAGTCCAGGAGTCTTCAGTTTAACTGGGCTCCCCAAAGGGCGATTCTGATGCAGGTGGTCAGAAGCCCTGCAGAGGTGTGATGTGCTCAGAAAACCATTCTCTTCTGCAGAGAGGCAGTGCAGCAGATCTAAGACTAGCAGTATTGATGATCTCTCAATTGCGATAGAAGATTTCACTTAAAACTCTGAGCAGTCTTAGGGGTTTTTGTTCTCCTGAATAGTCTAAAAAAAACTAACAACAACAAGAAGAAAAATAAAAACAAAAACAGAAATATCTACCCACCAAATCTAATAAATGCAGCCGAAACAACAGCAACAGCTTCTTGCCCACCCTTTGGAGAGAGTGGTTTAATTCTTTTCCATCAAGTAGTAGAAAAAGAAATGGTTAGAGAATCTGTGGGTTTCTCTTTCATGGGGCCTTTGGAAAACCTTTGATTTTTGCCCTGAATGAGAAATGTTTAATGTCCACATGCACAATCAGATAATTTCCAAAATGCCTTTCCCCTGGTCTAACTCAATTCAGATAACTGTGTTTGTCTGTGAGAAACCCTCAGGGAAAACATTCAGGCCAAATGATCTCATGCCTGGATTTTGCAAAACAATATGTGCACAAGAGCAGAATTTATATCATCATCGAATCTGTGCCATTCCCCAATCCAGCCCTGGGATATTCTTCAACAACGTGGCTTCTTTGCCATGTCTGAGTCACTTCCTAGGCCTGGATCCAGGACAGCCTGCAGACCCCTGGCCACCATGCAGGCCACATGAGGAAGCACTTCTGTACTATTTCTAGGAATAACATCTTTGAAAATTATTTAACACTTATCTCACGCATTTTGCTATCCAAGATGGTTTTAAATGGGGGAGGAGGTTAGTGTGGCTGAACATGGTATTTTATTTTTCCTCAAAATAATTTAAATTTTCTCTTGTGTCTGAGAGAAAAAACACAGGTGCTCCATGGCAGTAATGACTATCCTTGGAGATACTGGACTAGCCTCTTGGGGCAAAAATTCTGGAGATTTTGTTTACCACCTTGAGGGGATCAGCCGCCTCTGCATGAGTGTCTTGGGGGACATGTGGAATCCTTAGACTCTGCCTCTTTTCCAGGGAGATAGATGAAGCAGGAAACGTTCTGGGTAGAACCTCTGACCACAAACAATCGATAGTAATACTTCTTGGCTTGGGTTTATTAGACTGCATCTTGGTGGTTGAACAATTTTGACATAATTTTCCTGGCTGTCACCTCTGAAAGGGCACATGGGTATATGTGGTCTATATGTATATTTCCCCATTGAAGACGGAAGTCAGGAAGAGTTACCCTGTGCTCTGCCTCTGCGGAGGAGGCTACAGTTTCCAGACAGGCCTACTCAGAAGTGTCCTGGAGGCTGGTCTTGACCTCTGGAAGGAGGCCCATCTAATCGGGTGACTGCAAGATGAAACCTCCGAGTCCAAACTTCCCCACACATCACCTGTTCAAAGCATCTCTTTTGGTTTGGTTATAAGTTCTGAAATCTCACCATTGAAAATTCACTTGAGTTGCTAGATCTCCTCTTGAAGAGGTTGAATAAGAATGAGTTGGGGCTAGGACCAACCTGATCCTATACAAATCAGGTATCAGCTCCTGCTGAAACCTCTTTCTAGTCATTGATCCTATTTCGAGCCCTCATAGTCTAGGGCCATGTTGCCGCTTCCTGTTTGAGATCAGTGTTCTCTACCAGCCTCCCTGAAGGTAGGAAGTGTGTATGTTCATCAGTGTGTCTTCACTGGACATGGCACATGGTCTTCACTCTATAATATCAGCTGAATCAGCCCAGTTTCTTCCATTGTAAAATGGGATTGACGGTGGTATTGCTGACCTTCTCACGGTGTCTGTGAGCATGAAGTGAGATAAGCCATGTCAAAATGTTGGTCAACTATAAGGAACTGTGCAAATGGAGGTCATTATAATAACTTGCAAGGAAATGGGAGCAAAGTCCCAAAGAGGGATACACAAACCTCACCATTTTGGATATTTTCCAGGGTCCCCTTCTAAGTGGTTACACTGGACTTTGTTCTGTCTTTATACCAAGATCTTTTGCTCTGTGTAAACCTGAAACAATTAACCCCGTTGATGTTCCCAGAGCTCTTTTTCTTAAATGAGTCACCAAAGGTAGGAAAATCAGATACTAATTTTCACAGAATCTGTTGGATAACTGCTTTGGTAGATGATTGCATTCACTGTTAAGGCTAACAGCAAAAAGAAACTGAAGTGTCCTCATTATTCATACGGATCATAATCGAGTGGGAGACAGTAACGAATTGTGTCATAGAAGAGATGCCAGTCGCTTTTCCCCCGTTCACAGCTGCTCAGTATAGAACGTGCCTCCCCTCCCAGCACGTGGGCTGTGTGGGCAGAGATGGAGAGCCATAGTTCAAACCTTCTCACCTTAGAGAAGTAAAGGCATAGGGCCTTGCCATTTGCATTGTCGAGTACTGGAACGGAGACATCGAGGAAGAGTCTACCCTGGAAACAGGAAGGAGGAAGCCACGTTGTGTAGGCTGAAAGTGCCGGTGCCCATCAAAGCAGAGAGAGGCAGATGGGGGGCCTGGACCCTAATGCCCCATTTTACTAGGCCCTGTGTGTTTCCATTCCCATTGTCACCATGCCAAGGTCCACTCTAAGAAGGGATCTGTCCTTCCAAAGGTAGCTGAAACATTATGAGCAGGAAGAGGATTAGAAAGCAACACACCTATGTTTAAACAAGACAAAAAAATAGAAAAAGAAATAGCACTCATTGATGGTAAATGCTGAGCATGCAGCAATAAAGCAATAGAGATTTTTTGATATTCTGGATGGAATTTTTCCGCTGGTTTAGGTTCTTCAGAGACTAGTGATGCCGGTGCCTTATTATATTTGTTCGGTTTATGAAAAATAAATTGCCTGAGGTAAAAGCCAACACCCTATGAATGGTAGAAAATGGAGGTGAACAAAGGGCTCATGTCCATGATTAAAACTGAGGAGACAGACTAAGTGGTGACAAAGAAATTGTTGGAAATTGGCGTCTGTGCCGCTTCGTTTGTCCACCCTCTGGAGGTGGTGGGAAGGATTTGGATGGGGGTGGGGTTGTCAGAGTTAGCTGTGACACGCACAGCTTTCTAAGTCATATTCATAATTGAGTTGTGCCTACTTAGAGATAATAATTCTCAAGAAAGAATGATTCATAGGAAATCTGTATTGCTGTCCCAATGTGAATATAATACACCAAGCTGTACTTACAAGACTTATATATGGTTTCTCTTTCTAGTCTAAGATTTCCCAAAGACCTTTGCTCTTCAGTTATGTTTTCACTATTTTTGGAGATAAAACTTCAAGAGTCCTCCTCTTTTACTTCTAAGGTCCTAGAGTCTTTATTCATACCCATGCTCTCGTTTCCTTTGCTAGTCCTTAATCTTTTTTCTTCTGCTTCTTCCAAGTTTTGTATTATTTTTGCACTTTTGCTTTTTTTTTCTACCAACCTTCTTTTTGCTTTTTGGAAAATTTCTTTTTAGATTTTTTTTTTCCATTAAAAAAAAAAAAAGCTGGTCTTCTGTAAAGTGCAGTCAGGAAGAAAGAAGGTAATCTCCCTTCCTGTGTATCCACCTTGCTTGCTTTTCTGGCATAATCATCAAACTATTGTGGTATTTCAGGCCCACCATGTATCAGAATAATAATGTGAAAAGTTCAAAAGAACTGTAACCCCGAGGCCATTTGCAATGTGTTCATTCGGGTAAGTACAAAGTCTAAGTGAGTTTGAATATCAGCTTATCTCAGATTCCCATTTGTTGTTCATTTAAGCAATAAATATATTCAATTTATTGCTCTAATCTTGTGCTGGCTGAACTCAATATCTGCCTGAACATTTGTGGTCCTTTTCCAAGCCTATTGCATTTCCATTCTCATGCCTCTTCATTGCGGTCCGAGGTTCTTCTTTACCTGCCAAACTGCATATTATGTGGGGAGATTGGCGGTGCCGGTGGTTTTCCTTTGGGCTACTTCTTTACTTTCATAAATAAAAAGTAAGCTATGTAATACTCTCAGGCAGTAGGTAATCGAATCTATTTCTTTCTTTAATCAATTGCTCAGTGAGAGCCTACCCTGAGCCAGGCACTGTGCTTGATCCCAGGGATGTGGTGATGACAATCACAGAAATGGCGACAACAACCCACCTGACCTCATGATGCTCACGGTCTAGCAGATGGCTCAGAAAGAAAACTGATAAGAGGACTAAGGTGAAACTGCTAGAGGCCCAGTTTTACACCAACCCCAGAAAAGATGGCATTTTTCAGAAATTTACTTAGAAAATACTTTATTACATCTTCCTGAGGGTCATTCTGGACATAACTGTTAAATTTAAGATCATTTTTTTCTTATTCTCAACAGCAGTGAAGACCTTTTGCTCAGCAGCCTCCTAATGGGAACTCTCTATATTTTTTCGAGTAGCTATTAAGCTGCCTTCTTCTATTTTTCTATTATCGCATTTATCTCTCGAAGGACTTATTTGTCAGGAGTTCTTGCAGAGCTCACGGATATCGTCAAGCATCTCACTAGTCTCAAGGGGATTTCCTTGACTCCAGAGAGAATAGAGCATTAAGCTATATCCTGAATAATAGTGGACAGCACTTTAAAAAGATGCTTTTCATTTTAAGGTGGGAAAGATGATGTTCTGGAAGTATAACATGCATTTTCTTTAAGATAATTCATTTGTGCCACTAGGTTAAAGGAGATAAGAAGCCTTAAGTAATATATTTTTCATCAGAACTTCTACAGCCACAAATTATGCTAGGTTTTATGTAGCATTCAAAAGAAGTTTAATTCCTGACCTTATGTAAACAAAAGGTATAATGATCGTAAGCAGGGCTGTTGTTGCAGTCCTGTTATTAATGGCCTTTTGCAAAGGTAATGGCTGACCCTATGTTTAAGCACTTAATACTACCTGGAATTGTATTGTTGTTTAGTTGCTAAGTTGTGTATAACTCTTTTGAGACCTCATGGACTGTAGCCCGCCAGGCTCTTCTGTCCATGGGATTTCCCAGGTAAGAATACTGGAGCGCATTGCCATTTCCTTGTCCAGGGGTTCTTCCCAACCCAGGGATCAAACCTGCATCTCCTGCATTGGCAAGCGGATTCTTTACCACGGAGCCATGGGGGAAGCCCAGTACCTGGAATCCTACAACGTTATACCTTGATTTCCACCATCTGTTTATACATTCCCATCCCATTACCTCTTGAGGAAGCTTACCAACACACACAACAAGCCGAGTGCTTCTATCTTGTGAGACTCTTCAGGCTTTTCAAGGCAGCTTCTCTGCAAATCAAAACCCCTTATTTTTCTTAAGAATTCCTTACATACTACCCTGGTTGCCTGCTTCCCAATTCACTTGACAATAGTCCTCTGTTTCTTCCTTTGCTGTATCTCTTACACTGGTCCCTTCTTTCTTTCTCTTCCAACACCTTTACTTGTACTTCCATAAAAATTCACTACCTCTCCCTAGACATGATCAGACAGTTGCAATTTGGGGAAACATAACAACATCAGGCTCATTTTTGTGAACGTCTTTTAGAGATCGTGGGGTCAAAACAATGGGTGTCATCACTGCCAATCATTCTGGGGCAGGATTCGACATGACATTTAGTTTTAGCTTCACCTGCAATTTGCGAAAGAGACACTTGTGGACCCAGGAAAGTAACATACCTCTTCCAAGTCTAATTCTGTCAATTCTAGGCAGAGCAAGTGTATGCTGTAGAAACACTTTTATATTGCCTAGAACTTCTCCCTTCCTCATAAAATCATCAATGTCATCCCCCCCTACCCCAGTAGCATGAACTTCTAGGCTATCTTTCAAGCACTAATACATACAGAAAATTAGTCTACATTTTTTCTTACCTGTCCTTCCAGGATGAAAGCTCTGTGTTTTCCTCTTTGGTTAAAGCTGCTTCCTCCATCCAAAATGACTTCTGTCTTCTCTCTGCCTGGCAAACCCAATAATTCTCAACACTGATCACCTTACTCAATCACATGTGAAACTTTAAAAAAAAAGAAAAAGAAGAATTCGCCAAGTAGATCCCCACTTTGAGAGTAAAGTCCAGCACATATATTTCTTTAAAATGCATTGAGAACCACTAGCCTGCCTAATTCATTAATGTTCAGTTCAAATCCCACCTCTTCTGCAAAGACTTCCCTGACTATACCAGGGAAGAAAGTCCTTCTTGCTTGCCAGTATGAGTTCATTAGATGGTATCTAGCACTTATAGCCTCACATGACCCTAAGTTAGCTCAGAAGCTTGTGCACCATGAAACTAAGTCTTACCAACCTTCTATTCTCAGACCACTAATGAAACTGAGTCCCTAAATTCAAGTTGCGTTACTGAGTTTATGATTGATCTCTCTATTTGAACTTTTATTCTCTTTCATGTCCCTCAGGATTGAGGAATATCAAAGAAAAGGAGTGGACTGAAACTGAGCAGGACCCTTTGGGGACTCACTGGGTACAAAAGCCACCCCATCCCCACCCCCCACCCCCCGCCATTTCTTGTTTGTAGGGGAAAGAAAGGCTTTAGTCTCCTAGGCCTTCCCCCAGTTCCACAGAGCAGACTGAGGCAGTTAATGATTAGAACACCAGAGTCCTAGGACTCCTAGTTCCTCCTGAAGGAATATAGATAACAATCTCTGAATTGTTCAATAGAAACTAGGACCCCACCCAAGTGGAGGATGGTGACTGGATGCGACCACAAGCACGTAGATCCCAGAGGGGCTGGAACCAGAAAGTTGAGATTCCGAAAACATCTCCCTGTTCCTGTAACAGAAAGGAACAAACCTGACTCCATAGTGGATCTAGTCCTTTAGCTCTAACCCCTGAACCTTAATCATGCTTGGTCTGCACCTTTATAAAGAATGTTGCCTATAGCTTGAAATATACATAAAAACCTATCCTCAAGGCTCTGACCTTTAAGTTGCAGCACAGAGAATACCATTTGTCTTGCTGGAGGCTTACAGAACTGTGTGGACAGCTACAAGAACCAAGAATTCCTGCACCAAGAACTTTGCCACATCCAGCCACACCCCCTCCACTTTTAGTATAAAATAAGCCTGAATTCTAACTCAGGCAAGAGGGTTCTTTGGAACATTAGTCCACTGTCTTCCCAATCTGCTGGCTTTCCAAATAAAGTTGCAGTTCCTTGCCCCAACACCTCACCTCTCAATTTATTGGCCTGTCCTATGGCATGAGCTTGGACTCAGCAATACTACCTCACTACCAACCAATCAGAAGAAGTTTCAAAGCTGATAATGCATCCTTTGGTCCTCTCCCCTAACACCGTATTTAGACACCCTTGCCTAAAGGCCACCAGAGAGTTCAGTTCTTTTGAGCATGAGCTGTCAGTTCTCCTTGCTTGACACCCTGCAAGTAAACTCTCATTTTGCTGCAGACACTCACTGAGCTTGGCTTTATGTGCTGCAGGCCCACGCACCCACGCTTGGTAACACCAGCACAGCGTCTTGCCACAGTCATCTCTGTAAATAGTTCCCAATTGTTTGCTACAGGCTGACGGCCACGTGTGACCATAAATACATGTGGAGCATGTGTTGGAAGAAAATGAATCCTGGGGATCCAAGGCAGGGTGTGGGAGCAACAGGGAATTTTCTAACAACTTACGTCCACAAACAAAGGCAAGCTGCATGCAAGCATGAGCTCAGTTTGGGCCAGGTGAGCCCAGAGTGGGGTCTCAGAAGTGGGGTGAGGTGGAGTGAAAGTCCATGCAAAGTCCTAAAGAAACTGCAGTTTTGAGGTTTGGGGAGACAGCTTCCAAATGAAGAGAGGCTGCTCTCTGGCCCACGCAAAAAACTTTGTTACTGAATTAAGTCCTATGACCCTGTTCAGGCTCTAGCACAGCTGAGGGTCTCTACCTCAGCAGGGGAGGTTTATTTTCCATTGGGGTGCAAGCAATCAGTAAGGAAACTGAAGCTGAGATGGACAGAGCAACAAGATTTATTCACTGGCCAAAGCACGGAGAGGTGGGAGCTAAGTTCACAGATCAACTTCTCACCCACCTGGTGAGACAAGTCTTCAAAGACAAAGGAAAGAGTGAGGTCTGTGATGGCAAGGGATATGCATAAGTCTATGTGGAAGAGGCAGAGCTTTTCCCAAAGGAGTGGGGTGCCACCCCCTTTTTATCCTTTATTTGGTCCTTAATGTCCAGTGATGGCTGCCAGGGGCTTCCCTCATAGCTCGACTGGTAAAGAATCCACCTGCAATGAAGGAGACCCTGGTTTGATTTCTGGGTCAGGAAGATCTGCTGGAGAAGGGATAGGCTACCCACTCCAGTATTCTTGGGCTTCCCTTGTGGCTCAGCTGGTAAAGAATCCACCTGCAATGTGGGAGACCCAGGTTCGATCCCTGGGTCGGGAAGATCCCCTGGAGAAGGGAAAGATTACCCACTCCAGTATTCTAGCCTGGAGAATTCCATGGACTCTAGAGTCCATGGGGTCACAAAGAGTCAGACAGGACCGAGCAGCTTTCACCAACAGTACCACCACCACGGCTGCCAGTGGGTGTCATTTAATATGCTAATATAGTAAAATCAAGGTATAATGAGGCTCAGGGTCTGTTGGAGGTCATGTTTGTCACCATCTTGGTCCCAGCTGGTTCCATCTGTTTGTTTGTGGCTTGCTTTCTTATCTCTGGATGCTTTAGCTTAAAGATTTATGTTAACTCCTGCTAAGCGTGGGAGTTGGAGGGTTTTGAGCAAAGACTTGGAGCGGCTCTGACAACAAGTTGAGTCTCCAGGGAGGGTTTAAAGATCTTAAAAGACAAATTCCAGACTTGGATAGGGGGCTGGAAGGAAGGAGCAATACAGAAGAGGAGCTGTTTCAATATGGAGTTGGAGGAGGATCATGGGTGTAGGGGGAGGAAGCAGGCCCGCCTCAGAGAGACCGGCCTTCTTGAGTCATGTTTTAACCATTCATGAGATAGATGAAGTGCCAGACTCACATATTAATCGATTCCTTTCATTCCCTTCCCTAGTTCCCAGGGTGGTGAGGCACTTTAAAAATGGCCGAGCCGACACGCTGCAGTGAAAGAAGCAGAGAGGACCCACTGCGGGGGGAGTCCTGTCTTCTGGGAACCCCCTCTTTTCCAGCGGCTGTCCCCCACCCTGTGGACTTGCCCCGGGGAGGCCAGCCAGGCAGGAGCCTTTGTAAAGTTACCCAAAGAAAACTCTACAAAGAAACCTTCTGTTCAGGAATGGCCTGGGGTGCCTGTTTCATCACCGACCCTTCCCTTCCTGTGATTCCACAAGTGATAGATATTTTTTAAACAGAGAAACTAGATCTTTCCGATAACACATTCATTGAGACGTTCCCACCCTACCACAGCTGGAGAAGTCCACCAGCCAGAACGTTTGATTAGAAACAAATTAAGAAAACTCAGTCTCTGGGCCCAAGGGTCTCTCTCGTCTCCACGGGTGGGTCTCAGGGTAGTAAAGGGGCTGAGGCCCCTCCACTCAGCCATCTAGAAGGAAGTCACCCAAATACCAGCATCTGTGCCTCCCTTCCTGCCTGGAAATCCTCCAGCTCCAATCTTTTCCACTCAGTTCCCTGAACACTTGCTCTGCGGTGCCGGGGCAGTGGCTTCTGAAAGGAGACAGAGCCCACCACGTCCGGTGTGCCTGCTGGGAATGAGTCCTGAAGCTGCTCTGCATCACAGCAACCCTGGGACATGGGTGTTATAAGACCAAATTTAAAGGGTAAAAAACTCAAGCACTGAGAAGTTAAACAAGATTCGTTGCTGTTGTTCAGTCGCTCAGTCGTGTACGATTCTTTGCAACCCCATGGACTGCAGCACGCCTGTCTTCCCTGTCCTTCACCATCTCCTGGAGCTTGCTCAAATTTATGTCCGTTGAGACAGTGATGGCCATCCAACCATTGCATCCTTTGTTTCCCCCTTCTCCTTCTGCCTTCAATCCTTTCCAGCATCAGGGTCTTTTCTAGTGAGTCAGCTTTTCACATGCCCACTGATATTTTGGAACAGGAAGAAAAAAGGATAATACTAGCTAAGATGTATCCAGTGTTGATTACCTGCCAAACCTTGTTATAAGGCTTGGATATGTATCTCCTCACAACAAACCTACAAGGTAGGAGCTATTATTATCATTTTCCTTTTTTCACTTAGGAGGAAACTGAAGTACAAAGAGATTAACTAACTTGTCTGAGGTCACAGTTTTATGAGGCATGGCTGGGTTTCAACATAGCCAAGTGGTCCAGGCGCCTCACTGCAGGCAGGCCTGGGTCTTCCTTCCTCTGCTTGTCCCGTCTCCGCCTCCTCAGCCTGGCGGTGGAAGGTACTATACATCAGCAATGCAGGACATGTGGTGTGATAGGAAACTGAGGTGGTTTTTAAAGTGATTATTGAAATATATAGGGTCTTAACAGAGATGTTAAGAGATGTAAATCCATGAGGAGTCTCCAGTGAAATGTGCACTCTGGGTTGATCACTAACAGACCTTACTTTGAGGAAGGGATTTAAAACTGGAGGGGACAGAATTTTTACTATCAAAAGGAAATGCATAGGGAGTGGTGTCGGGGAAAAAAGAAAGCAACAAGACTGTCTCCATGGTCTAATTATATCTAAGGATGATCTCAATGATATAGAAAAATGCATCAAGGCAACAAAATAAATGAACTTACAGTTTTCTTTTCAAAAAAGAGTTGCTGATTTTTTAAGTCAAGCAACAGGAAAGAAAAATCTTTCTACTGATCTATGTTGTTGTCATTCCAAATAGTTCAGAGGATTTTTCAGCACTTGCTATGCCACTGACTCAATGAGCCAGGCGGCTGAGCTTCGTCCTGAGAAGTCTGCAGGCTGATGCAGGCTGGCTGGGCTGTGAAGTCTCCTTCCACCACCACCGGTCCTGGGAAAACCAGGAAAGCCTTAACCCAGCCTGACTGGGCAAACTTTCAAAGTGGGCAGAGGTTTCTGTTGTAGAAAGGTTGGTAGGTAGAAAGTTTCACTTTCTACCGTCTCCTTTCTGCGTCCTGCTCCCATCACCCAGACAAATTTCTGGCCTATGGAAAGGATTTTCATGTTCATAAAGTAAAAGTACATCTTTCCCTGTCACTCAACACACAGGAGTCCTTAAATTAGGTGAATAACTCCATCACTAATCATTAATAACCTTGCACATATTATTCATATCAAAATTAAATCGGTATCACATGCCTACAAAGAAAAAGGTCTTACCACCTTCCAGTCTACCTTTCTATTTTTTAGCTTTTTCACGATAAACTGATGGCTCTTAATATAGGAGTCGAATTGTCCGGTCCTGTCTTAACCCCATGTTTAACTTTTCGAGAAACTGCCAAACTGTTTTTCACAGCAGCTGCGTCATATTTGCATTCCCATCAGCAATGCCTGACAGTTTCTGTTCTCTAGGTCTTCACCAACACTTACTTCCCCTTTGTTTTTTATTGCAGTCATCCCAGTGGTTATGAAGTGCTGTCTCATTATGGTTTTGATTTACACTTTGCTAATGATTAATGAGGGGCTTCCCTGGTGGCTCAAATGGTAAAGAATCTGCCTGCAATGTGGGAGACCCGGGTGTGATCCCTGAGTCAGGAAGATCCCCTGGAGAAGGTAATGGCAACCCACTCCAGTATTCTTACCTGAAGAATTCCATGGACAGAGGAGGGTGGTGGGTCCTGTAGTCCCTGGGGTCGCTAAAAGTGGGACATGACTGAATGACTAACATTTTCACATGAATGAATGATTGATGCGTTTGAGCATCCTTTTATGTGCTTCTTGGCTATTTGTCTGTCTTCTTGGGAGAAATGTTTATTCAGGTCCTTCGCCCATTTTTAGTTGGGTTGTTTGTTGTTTTGCTACTGAGTTATAAGAACTCTTAGGTTCTGGGTAGTAGACCTTTAAGCACAGAAGTGTTCATTTTTGATGAAATGTAACTTATCTATTTTGTTTCTTTTGGCTGCCATATCTAAGAAGCCATTGCAAATCCAAGCTCTGAAAGATTTACTCCCATGTTTTCTGCTAAGAATTTTATAGTCTTAACTCTTATACTTAGGTTCTTGATCTGTTTTGAATTCATTGTTTTATATGATGTGAAATACGGGTCCAACTCACCCGTCTACTCTGAGAAGTTACTGGAAATTGGTCATGAGACATCGAAGGGTAAGATTTAGGTCAGTCGACACTTGATCTCTTCTGTAACTTCCCACTCAGCCGATCATTTTATCATCAGTTTGTCTCAATGGGGAATACAGTTTAACAAAAGTTCTTTCAAGATGTAAATAAAATTAAAACTAGAAATGGATCTTATAAAAGCATTTCCCTGATACATTCCCAGCAGCCAAGTGGTTAGGACTTTGCCTTCCAATATAAGGGGTACAGGTTCAATCCCCGGCTGGACAGCTAAGATCACACATGCCTCACAGCCAGAAAACCAAACATAAAACAGAAAGAATATTGTACCAAATCCAATACTTTTAAAATGGTCCACATCAAAAAACAAAACAAAAAAAAACAAAACAAAAATTTCCTCACAATCCCATTCTCATATACAATGTTTGGTTAGGTTACTTTATTTGAAAAATGGCCTATAACTAAATCGTGGTCCTGCTTAGGACTTCTAAAATAAATTGTGAAATAAGAAACCAATGTTTGATTCTTCCATTATACTACTATCTGAAATGGCTCAAGATAGTAACCGAACCATCACAGCCACATTTTGCAGTTAGTAAAATGCTGTAAACTATTGTTAGTACTTTTCATAAAATTTCGTGAGATTTGAGGTTTAAAAAATATACTAAACCTTTGAGTTTATTAGAATTCAGTGTATGCATATATAAGCAAGCATTACTAAATGGCTTTATTTTACAATATTGAGAACTCAAGGTGATTTCACAAGTCACTTCCTCGAAGAACACAGTAAACACACAAACAGTCTCTTAAATTAAAATGTTAGCAAGCTGCTGGCATTGCTACCTTTAGGCATTGGCGGATTTCCCTTCCTTACAATGTTGTGAGCTTGGAAGCTCTGGGAGGTGTTCTGAGCTGGGAGAAAGAGAAGTTTTACTTCTGGACCACAGCCAGTTTCAAACAAAGAATAAGAAAGATTTAACAATTTGTTTTCTAAGTTTGAAATATTTCTCCTGCATTCCTTTTGTGTTACCCGTAAACATGGCAGTTGCTTTTGCTTTTGAGGTCTCTGAGCTTGAAATGCACTTTAAATCATTGTTTATTTTTGAACAGGCATATCATATTGTTTTTCTGTGCTGAAATGGCTAGTTTCTATCAGGTCAAAGAAAGTTCAGGTTTCTAAGGAAACTTTGCACTGACAGATAAAATCCCACATCAGAAGACACAGAGATGATGTCTGATGTAACTTTATTTTTAGAATATACTTATCGATTATTTTTTCTTGTTAATTTTGATCCCATCAGCAGTCAATAAATGCATTAAGACTTGCACTGAAACTTTATTTTGAGAATCAATAATTCCATTAGGATTTGAGAGCCTTGTTTGGTTCACAAAACTAGGAAGGTTTCTAAAGTAGTATTTTGTATACGTGCAGAAGAACGACTCGGAAGATGGGAAATTTTCTTTTTACTTGTTATTAAGTTGTTGAATGAGTTTATGAGATGACACCCATCAGGAATACTGATTTAGACCACTAGTAGATTTCACATGTCCCCATAATAAATGATGATGGTATCTGATTTCACCCAACCTGGATAAACTTCTAGAGAGAGTTTCCCAGCTTCTCTCAAACCCTGGATCATAAAATCCCCTGGGAGAGTCTTTCCCACAGCCTGTTAGTTGACATTTTTCATTTGACTGGAAAGCACGCAGTACGCCAAGATTTATCAGCACTATGTAATGTTACTGAGACAGAAACTGGTTTCTTCAAGTGCCTGAAGGCTTATCCTGGCTTGATTATCAAGGAAGGAAGAGCGGAGCTCAGCTTCAGCACCTGTTGGCAAAGGGAGGGTGTTGACGCTGGTCATTCGCGTTTCAGGAGGGAAGCTCTACTCTCCCACTCACAGGAAGGGTATGTCACAAACCACGCCTCCACTGTAATCTGGGTGCTTGTCCCACATGTGCTGCCTCTGTGGCTGCACAGCCTGCCATGCATCCCCTAGCCTGAAGACCTGGAGGCCATCCTTGCCTTCTTTTCCTTCACTGACCACCCAGGTGGTGCTGCAAGCCCACTGCCACGTCAGATGTAGGTCTTCATCCCTTCTCCTGAAAGATGGGTCTCTCCATTCCTGGTCTAGCTCTCATCCAATCCATCTCCTCACATAGAAGTCACAGCAAACTTTCTAACCAAGATCCCAGCATTCCTGGGATTTAAAATCTGCAGTGGCTCCCTGGGGACGGCAGGTTGAACTTCTTAATATGACTCCTAGGATGTTAGTGGTCCCACCGCCACCCACCCTCTTCCCCCAGACAACTTCTCACCCCTCCCTTTTCCTCTCTGAAAACCCTTAGTCATGCACTCTCTGGGACTTCAGAGTGTTTGGGCAGGCAGTATCCTTTGCCCGAGTGGACTGCCTTCTACCTTTCCTGCTCACTGGTGAAAACAAGGTCACGAGCCCCAGGGGACCTTCTGCAACGCCCTCCCCTCTTCTCACCTGTTTTCAGTGCAGCTGGGCTCCGTGGCACCACTTTTTTCTGGTCCATTCATCAGTTGATGGATATCTGGGTTTCCACCTTTTGGCTATTATGAATAATACTGCTTGAACATTGGTATACATGTGTTTTATGTGTTTTTATTTCTCTCGGGTATGTAGCAAGAGGGAAATTTCTGGGTCATATGGTAATTCTATGTTCTGCCTTTTGAGAAACTATCAAACTGTTTCTCAGCGTGGCTGCACCGTACTGTGGACAGCTGACAGTCTCCCCAGCAGCGATTGAAAGTGTCAGTCTCTCCAGTTCCTAAGCACCACTCGTTAGCATCGGTCTTCTTTGTTTGCTATCCTGGCATGTGTAGAGTGGTTTTCACTGGCATCTTCCCGATTACTAATGATATTGAGCATCTTTCTGGGTGCTTATTGGTCACTTGTATATATTCTTCACAAAAATATCTATTTAGATTCTTTGCCCATTATTTTTTATTATTATTGACTTGTAAGCATTTCTTTATATACTATGGATACTCATCCTGTGTCAGACACATGTTTTGCAAAAATTTCAACCCATTTTATGTTTGTTTCTTTTTTACTTTCTTGATGTCTTCATTCACACAAAAGGTTTTAGTTATTATGAAGAACAACTTCTGTATTTTTTCTCTTTTGTTACTTGTGATGTTGGTGTCATATCTTAGAAGTTATTACCTAACCCAACGTCATGAAGGTTTACTCCTGTGTGTTCTTCTGGGCGTTTTATAATTTTAGCTCTTACATTTAGATGTATGATCCATTTTGAGCTACTATTTGGTATGGTGTGAGGCAGGGGTTCATCTTCATTGTTTTGTATGTGGATATCCAGTTGTCCCAGCACATTTGTAGAAAAGACTATTCTTTCCCTATTAAAATGTCTTCGCACTTTGTTGCAAATGCGTTCACGATAAATGTATCGCTGAACTTTCCATTCTACTCCATTGCCTACATGCCTATCCTTATGGCAACATTATAATGTTTTGATTTTCATATCATTTTTATTTATTCTTAAGACCTCATGTATTTTTTTAATGAATTTATTTTTGGTCATGCTGGTTCTTTGTTGCTGCACCAGGACTTTCTCTAGTTGTGGTGAGTGGGGGCTACTTTTAGTTTGGGTGCACACACTTCTCATTGCAGCGAGAAGGAGCCTGCTCATCCTCTTAACGAGGTGCACAGGCTCAGTAGTTGTGGCGGGTGGATTTAGTTGCTCCGTGGCATGTGGAATCCTCCTGGAGCAGCGATAGAACCCATGTCCTCTGTATTGGCAGGTGGATTCTTATCCACTGCACCACCAGGGAAGTCCTCATATTATTTTTAAAAAGCAGACTAGGAAAGCTATTGTATTTACAAGTTGGAAAGAGTGGTCTGAACTGGGAGAAGATTCTTTTTGCAGGAAAATCATTGTCAGAGGAGGAAATGAACATCTACTGAGCACTGTTATGGGGCTTCTCTGGTGACTCAGATGGTAAAGAATCTGCCTGCAATGCAGGAGACCCAGGTTCAATCCCTGGGTTGGAAGATCCCCTAAAGAAGGGAATGGCAACCCACTCCAGTATTCTAACCTGGAGAATTCTATGGACAGAGGGGCTATTACAGGTTGGGCATTATAGTAGATCCCTTACATACACTGTGATACCAATCATGTAATAGTTGTAACAACCTCATACAATAGATAGTGTCATACTCATTTAAAGGCAAAGAAACTGAACTTTGAAGACGTTTAGTAACTTGCTTGAAATAATTTAGTAACTGGTGGAAGAAGTGGAACTTGTACACAGACTTCAAACCCATGGTCTTCTCATTACAAGCAGCTTTTCTTACCACACAGCTAGTGAACATAAAGCCACATCTAAAGGCAGTGGAGGGACTTGAATTCATTAATATCAAACATTTTTCTCGTGACACTCTAGGAAATTAAAGGAGTACTTGTAACTATTTTGAAACAGTTGTCTAACAGCTAAATTTCACAGCATATTTAAATATATCACTCTTTGACTATAAAAATTAGCCTTGTGGTTTGCTTTAATTTATTCTCATTTATATGACTTCAAAAGTGTTGAACGTTATTTTGTATGATTAGCAGAGCACAATGCCATCCTACTGGAAGAAAAGTTAGAACTAATCTCAGCTATGTGGGTGGATTAGATTTGCCCTTAATTCTTGTTTTCATTGAAAACCTTCCCAAGGTTGTTCTGAAATGAACACAGGTCACAGTTGTCAAATGAGTTCTGTATGAAATAATAGAAGAAAAAGAATTGAGAAAGATTTGTGAAGTCAACGAAGAAATGGCATTATTTTTTTTGTATAATTCAGTTGATAGAGGCTCCTTTCTTTCTTTCTTTCTTCTTTATTATTTTTATTTTCTTAAGCACAAGGAGTATCCTCTGGATCCCAGAGTCTGAGTAGAAATTAAGTTTAGATAATGCGGTCTCGGCCGTGGCAGAAACACCGTCTCGACAATGCTGACACCTCTTGTTAACTTTCTGCGCTCTCTGCTCTGCAGCACAAGAGCCTACGGCTTGCTCTCGGTGAAGATGCCGCACCTAGATGTTCAGATAGTTCAGTGTCGCTTATGTAAGATTCCCAGGGCTCAATTCCTCTTAGAAGTTAGTGCCAGGAAAAAGTTTGCCTAAACTTAAGAACAACTATGATGCCTTTACCAGACCATGAGAACTGTATTATTCATTGTACGTCATTCTTGTCTTGGTTCTGGGAAGCCCAGAGCTAAATTTAATGCTCTGCTACTGCTGCTAAGTCGCTTCAGTCGTGTCCGACTCTGTGCGACCCCATAGACGGCAGCCCACCAGGCTTCTCCGTCCATGGGATTCTCCAGGCAAGAACACTGGAGTGGGTTGCCATTTCCTTCTCCAATGCATGAAAGTGGAAAGTGAAAGTGAAGTCGCTCAGTAGTGTCTGACTCTTAGCGACCCCATGGGCTGCAGCCCGCCAGGCTCCTCCATCCATGGGATTTTCCAGGCAAGAGTGCTGGAGTGGGGTGCCATTGCCTTCTCCCAATTTAATGCTCAACTATGGTAAATCAGGAGCAGCTTCCCTGGTGGCTCAGTGGTGAAGAATCTGCCTGCCAATGCAGGAGACGCAGGTTCGAAACCTGGGTCAGGAAGATCCCCTGGAAAAGGAAATGGCAACCCACTCCAGTATTCTTGCCTGGGAAATCCCATGGACAGAGGAGCCTCGTGGGCTACAGCCCATGGGGTCCCCAAAGAGTCGGACACAACTTCATGACTAAATAGCAATGGTAAACCAGGACCTTGGTAAGAGGATGTCTGACCTTCTTCTGTTGCTTTTAATAAGTTACTCCAGGGCCGTGTACTCCAGAATACATGTTAGAAACCATAGTACTAAATATTTTTATTATCAATAGAAAACAATATTTATTCTAACTCCAGCACTGTGTGAAAATCAAGTGCCCAACAATTGGCTAGTTCTACAGATACACGTGTTTATACTCCCTTGTTTCCAGCAAGAGGATTTTAAGAGAAAGTAAAAGAAAAAAACTTTCTTATAGACCATGTTGTCAGATGGGGGATTGGCTGTTTCGGTCTGGGTTATATTAGGCACAAGTATTCTCTTCACAATGCAGAGAAACAGCAGTCGTTTCCTAAAATTCTCATTCTAGCATAGTTATTAAATCATGATGGATATTTTCCAAATTTTATTGTAGGTAACTAGTGATGGTAACAGTAAAACCTTACCTCTGAGAAGTTTTGTGAGCAACGCATAATTCATAATCAAAAACATAAAGCTTCTGAAAGTACAAGTCAGCCACCAGATGCCCAGCATTGTTTTTAGAAAGGGCTGCTGCTGCTGTTGCTACCACATGCTTTTTCAGGGTGGTTTTATGCCTATCATGAATACTGCAAGACAGCTAATCCCCCACGCTTCTTTGTATTTTGTTCCTCTTCTGAGAAAGGTTTGTAATCCAGGAAAATGTCTGCAGGTGAAGGTTCAGAGTGAATAAAGGTTCAGTGAACTGAATTTGCCGGTTACCATGTTATTGAGCAGCTAACAAGGTTGCAGGATTTGCATACAACTTATTAAGTTCCATTGCAATAAAACATTCTCAAATTTCCATATGGAAATTTCCACCTCACTTCAGGGGTAAGCTCACTCAATTGGATGAGGGCCAGATGCATTTATTTATGACAGTGACGACATAATTGGAGGAAATAAACGAAGCACCTTTTTAGGTTAAGTCTTGCCAGAGTCACATGGAGTCTAGTTATGGAACTAGAGGCAGAAATTTTGGCTATTATGTTAGCAGAAGTCAGTGGCAAATTAAAAGTATTGCTTCATTTATAGAAGAAAGGAAGGCCCGGAAGTAGATACTGTGGCTGGAAGATAAAACTGGCTGATAGCTCTTGGTTTTTACCAGAAGAGAGCAACGGCCCAAAGTTCCGTATATTTGTTTCTCTCATGACTTCACTGGGGTGTATTTTCAGGGCCATGTTTCTCCTTGGCTTGAGTGTGGACAGTGTCCTTAATAGATGTGGGAGAGAAAAGGAAGTCTTTTCTACCGTTCATTAGGATTTTCCCAGGAGCCCAGTGGCCCTTTCTGTCTAACTTGGTCCCACTGGGAAACCCAGTATGTTCATCTGCATTTGTAATACTTGTTCTCAGTTGGAGACGTTTTGCTATCCTCATTCAACAAATAGTCTAGCACCCTGATAATGGGATTTCAGTAAAAAATAGGCAAATTTCTCTTGTATTTACAGGCTTAATTTTTGCCCTTGACTTAACAACTAGTTGGAAGCAGAAATTGAAATATGACATTACTAAGGCCATTGGAGATTTTGGCTCTAGGTCATTCCCATGGCCCAAAAGATGGCTTCTGTCTGAAGTAGATCAGACAGCACTAATTTTAATTGACAGAGGCCTTTTAAATTAGTAGAGATCCTCAAAATTGCCTTTTATCAATGTGTACTTGTCAAGGAAAATGGATTCTTAGAATTTCAGGTGGTTTCTTTGTATAATTAGATCTATGGAGTAAAAAGGCAGAAAGAAAATTTTAAAGAGATTAATTTTTCATTGGATCCCATGTTGGTAAACTCCAAGTTAGCTAGTTTCCTTGAAAATTCTCAGCTTATATTGTTTCATTTTTAATGTGATCTTCAAAAGACATGAGTTTCCAACTTTGTTTTGCACTGAAATCCTCTGATCACTACTATATGCTATTTTAGGAAATAGCAGGCTCTTAGAATGGGGGTGGTGGTGGTGGTGGTGGTTTTGAGGGGTGGATTTTTATGGAGATGAATAGATGAACTTAATCAGTATTCAGTGTGCTGACAACCATGAAAATATATCCAATATTTCTGTCATAAATACATGTTTTATTTACATTCCAAGCAGATTCATACACAGAATAGGACATGAAGTGTTCACACATGAGAAATATCTAACTTTGTGGATGCAAGTTACACTGAAAAAAGCGAAAGTGTTAGTCACTCAATAGTGTCCAGCTCTTTGTGACCCCATGGATACCAGTCCGTAGATGGATTCTCCAGGTAAGAATATTGGAGTGGGTAGCCATTCTGTATTGGAGGAGGAAATGGCAACCCACTCCAGTGTTCTTGCCTGGAGAATCCCAGGGACGGCGGGGCCTGGTGGGCTGCCGTCTATGGGGTCGCACAGAGTCGGACACGACTGAAGGGACTCAGCAGCAGCAGCAGCAGCAGCCATTCTGTTCTCCAGGGGATCTTCACGACCCAGGGATTGAACTCGGGTCTCCTGTATTGCAGGCAGATTCTTTACCATTTAAGCCACAAGGGTCAGATAAAATGTTTGGAGAAATGATCTGCACAAGCAAGTAAGTTCAGAATCACAACAATTCAGCCAGCACCAACTGTAATTTTACATTATGACCCAGTGGCTCATAATAATTTTCTTCCAAGGTCTCCTTGTCATGTGACCAAACATTGTAGATATTCTTTAATCTCTTATAATTTCCTGCTCCCTTCTCTCCCAGGAAATAATTCTTGAACATGTGGCTGAAGCACATAATAGCAGCAGTATTCACAATAACCCAGTTCCTGCTATTGTTCTTCCTCCAGCCCTGCCTTTCCAGGGAACTTAGCAGGCACTTTCTTCTTGAACTGCATCTTTTTGTCTCTCTCTCCCTCTCTTTTCCCTCCCCAGCCTGTTCCTACTTTCTTGCTTCCTATTAAGCATAATTTATTTACTCTTCACATCAAAATGATCCTATCTATGGATACTTGCTTTGATTTTAGTCCAAATAGCAACAAACATGGTTCTAAGAAAATCTTTTAGATTTCCCAGGTGGTTTTCCTGTGAATTCAACAACACAAGGTATAGAACAGGCATAAACTCCCTTATTTACATGTTCTAGTAGATATTTGGAGAAGGCAATGGCAACCCACTCCAGTGTTCTTGCCTGGAGAATCCCAGGGATGGAGGAGTCTGGTGGGCTGCCGTCTATGGGGTCGCACAGAGTCGGACACGACTGAAGTGACTTAGCAGCAGCAGCAGCAGATATTTACTGCATGAGACCCCGTGAAAGATACAAAGATTTGAGGCTCAACTCTAGCCCTCAAAGAGACTAAAATGTACATGAGGCATCAGTTGAAGTACATACATATGAGACATAATACAACTCAGTAAATACAGGTCATCCTGTGATGTCATGTTCAAGTACTCACCATCCATGAGAGTAAGTGTTTTTGTGGTTTTCTTTGTTCATTGATGCATTCACAGTGCTTGAAACAGTTGCTGGCATACAGTAAGTGCTCAGCAGATGTGTGGCATGAAGTAGAATCTATCTTCTACGAATATAATTAAGCACAGTACAGTCTATTCCATTACCAGCATGTTTTTATAATGAAAGCATATGTAATAGAAATTAACTCACTCATGACTGATAAGTAAGGAGAGGATGTTGGTACAATGGGGTGGTCATGTTGGTTCATATGCAGTTGCTGCCAGCACCTTAGTATTCTGCACCACCAAGTAAGAGCGGCTACAAACAAAGCACAGCAGAATCGCAGTTGTCGGGGACACACAGCGCTATTCCCGGAGCTCATTTGCTCTATGTTCTCTCCCTTGAATTGGTTTGACCAGGGGCTCTAACTTGGGAGGGGAGAATTCACCTCTTATCTGTAGATCTTGTGCTTGTCTTCCTAACTCAGCAACCTCAAACAGCTCTCCTTCCAATCTCTTCATTAGTTACCTCCATTGTTTTACAAAGTCCTATATTTATGTCTACTGTAACATTTGTTAGAAATGGAACATGGCTCTTGAGTTCTGCTGGTATTTTTGGGGGGGGGTATGGGGAATGGGTTATTGTTAGTGCTCTGGTTGCAAGGTTATATAGCTTCTGAGTTGTTTGTTTCTAATCCTATTTTGCTCATAAGCCTTGTTATCTCTAGTTTCAAAAATGGGAAGAACCCACACATTTTATAGAAGAAATGTGGTACTACACACTTAATTTTCAACAAAGATAAGTGGGATTTGGCTTTGGGAGAAGATGAAAGACAGCATTCCAGTTCTGGCAAGAGCATCAGCAACTACTCCCACCTTCCATACAGTATGGAACCTTGGGGCACTGTCAGGGAGGATCTCCTTGCTTGTTAGAGTGCAAGGCTCCAAGGAGCGGATTGACGGATGGTTCGAATGGAAAGTTTTTATGTAATTCAGAATTTTCTGTGCCAAAGTGCCCCCTAGAGCTTCTACAACAGGGAGTAGCCTCCCCAAATGCGCTGTGTGCCCAGTGATGTCCAACTCTGTGCGACCCTGTGGATTGTAGGGCTGCACAGGCTCCTCTGTCCATGGGGATTCTCCAGGTAAGAATACTGGAGGGGGTTGCCAGGCCCTCCTCCAGTGAATCTTCTCAACCCAGGGATCGAACCTGAGACTTTTGTGCCTCCTGTATTGGCAGGCAGATTCTAGGGCCACCTGGGAAGCCCAAAGCGGTGTTCTAGAACCATTAACCTGTAGCTAGAGGGGTGCATATGGATGCCAGTACAAAGAAGGCCAGAGCAGGGAACTAGGGAGGAGACCACTGAAGCTATGAAGTCCCCAAACTACAAGAATGAGGAAGGTGGCTGTGGACTTGGAAAGGACATTAAAGGTGAAGAATCAATGGGAGTGGCTGTTGGCCATGGAGGAGCGAGGCCCCGAATTGACTTCTAGGGCCTGAGTTCAGGCGACTAGTGGGTACCAATGACTCAGGTAAGAGGCTGAGAAGTTGACAGGAAAAAAAGACAAGAAGAGTTTGCCTGGCTAAATGCTCCGTGCCAACGTCAAAATCACAAGGAATCTTGTCACCTTAATTTCTGACCATTTAACCCTGGGCTCATTGCTCCCACACTGGGGGCGTCAGTTCGTGAGTCCCCTCTCTGGACAAGGATGCCCTTCCAGACTATTAGATAAAGGGCCTTCGAAATTCACTCCGAAACCGTATTTTAAGTTCAGGGGAGGATGTTTCAGGATCTCAAGCAAGCAATTTACATTACATATATTCTTTGTGGCTGTTTGCACTGAGTTTTCTGTCTTAGAAACTCACAGGGCAAGGAAATTGACGCGCGGATCCTCGACTCCGGGAGGGGAAGGAGAGGATGGGGGTCCAGGCACCCCCACCCCATCCTCCGACTTTGGATCCTCCAGGATCAGAGCACGGACAACCTTCCCACCTGGGGAACCGCTCCGGGAGCCCCAGGGCCAGCCGCCTCACCCCCGACTCCGCGGTTCCCCGCCTCCTCCGGCCGGGCGGAGGGCGTCCTCCCGACTCCTGGAGACGGTTTTCCGAAACCGCGCCGGGAGCTCCCCGGGCCCAGCTCGGGGGACCCTCGCCGGACTCGCCACCGCCGCCCGACGGGCGCAGACACCGCGCTCCCAGGCCCCGGGGCCTCCGCCCCTCCTCGCGGGGATCCCCTTGCGCCCACACCCCCTGGGGCCCCGCGGGACACTCCGCCCAGGAGGCCGGGCCTCGGCCGTCCGCCCCGCCCCACGCCGGGAGAGCCCCGGGCCCGACCCCTCCCCGGACGCCGGCCGGGAGCAGGGCTCGGCGGCGAGGGTGAGTGGGCGGCGGCGCGGGGCCGGGCCCTGGGCAGGGAGGCTCGGCGGCCGCCTCCTCTCTCCGCCCCCGCCCCTCCGTCCCCTCCCAGCCTGCTAGCCCCGCGGCGGCCGAGGTCGGCGCTCTCGCCTCGCCGCCGCCGCCTCCCGCGCCCGGGACCCTCTCCCTCCCGCCCGCGCCCCCTCCTCCCGCCTCCTCCCTCCGCCCTCCTCCTCCTCCTTCTTCCCCGCGCGCCCGGCGGGGCCGGAGAGACCGAGAGGTGGCTGCGGGGAGGCGTAACGGGGAGCCGCGGCTCGGAGCCGAGGACGCCGAGCCGGGACCGGGTGAGTCGGGGCGGCGGGGCCCGCGCGCAGCCTCGGCCCGCGGGGCACCCGGCGCGGCGCCCACCGAGCCCGCGCGGAAGGCGGACCGGGGCCGGGGAGGTGCTGGCGGGACGGGTGCCGGACGCTGGGGAAGGAGGGAACGCCGCTTCGTCTCTGGCAGCCGCGACCGCCCGCCGCAGAAGTGGAAAAAAAGTTGTGCCTGGAAAGACGATTTGCCGGGAAGTCGGCGCGAGCCCAGCTTTCTCGCCGCCGCAGGCGTGCTTCGGGCGGCGCGGGTCCCGGGTGCAGCTGACTCCGGACTCGGCGCCCGGGGCCGCCCGGTGGTCGCCCGCGCGGGCCTGGCCTGCGGTGTGCGGGTCAAGCCGGCCGCAGACGTCAGCTGCTGCTCAGATCTGGGCTGCATTTTTGTGGGCAGCACAGGGATCGGGGGTGAGGGCTGGAGGAGGAGGGAGGTGGGCGTGGAGGGCGAAGACCACATCTGGGCGGGCTGGGCTGAGCTCAGGGATGGGGTAAACTCTTACGGGTTTCTGGATGTTTTCAGGCACGAAGTTGTGTGTGTGTGCAATCCCCCCCCACCCCCCCCCCCTTTCATTCAGCGGTCTAAGTCCTTTGAACTCGGAAGGGAGAAAGCGTTTTCTTCCATCCTGTTCACTTTTTCTCTTGTTTCAGGAGGGTCATGAGTTTTATGAGAATCCTTCAGCTGGTTTCCTCAATGGGAGTAACTGAGAGGAAAGCCGAAGTCTTACCCCTCACCCCCATCCTCACTCCCACCCGGGCCATTTCCTGTATTTTGCGGATACTGTGATCCTGTGCGTGCATCTAGATTGCCATCAGTGACCCACATATAAAAGTAGACCTTCAGTCTGAAATCGCAAAGCGGCCTCTGTAGACAAGTCTGTGTTGGAGCCAGAGCGGGCAGAGGTATGGGGGGCGGGGTGTATAGAGCCGGCCGCTGGGAGTTCAACCTGAGTAATCGAGTTGAGTTGCGAGAGACGTTTCTCGTCCGCACGTTGCTTTTGCTTCACCCGTTGGCTTGAGCGCTCCACCGGCGCCAGGTTTGAGCGATGACGGATGCTAATTACCTTGGTATTGCTCTTTCCCGACTATTCCTGACTCTTTGCTACGGGTCCTCTTTAAAAAAAACGACTTCTCTCTTGCACATATAAGAGATAGGAAACACATGCTGGTGGGTAGGGAGATGAAATGTTTTAAAGATAGGGAAAAGAAAGAAAAGCTAAGATTCTCATTTCTTTTTGCTATCGTACTGTGATAGACTTGTTATTAATCTTTGTCAGAGATCTGATTCTGAGAAAATAATGTTGGAGGAGTTTGAGGTAATACCAGATAAAACCCACTGTTACAATAATATTTTTCCTGAGTGGTCACACAGAGGGCAGATCATGTGGATAGTTATGGTGTGTTTGCAAAGGGTGCAGCAAACATTTTACTCCAGGGAAAAAGACAGTGTGTCTTGCAGGATGGGAGTGGGGAGGGGAAATCGTTTATCTTCAGAGCAGTCCAATTAGGAAGAATAATTACACTGCAAATGAACATTCTTGAATCTAATATAATTTGCGTCAGGATACACAAACCAGTAATTTGTCTTTAGGAAGAAAAAAACGAATCTTTGTGGATTAGAACAAAACAAGTACCTTCTGGAAAAAGTAATCTATGCTATTTATGCACATGGATGGGCCTCAGATGTGCCGATTGACTGACTGCAGAGATTTTCCTGCAGGCAGTGTTTAGGAAGGGCAGGGAGGAAAAGTCCAAGGTAGGAGAAGATAGAAAATATATAGAAAACTACCCATTTTTAATGCAAAACATTTACAGCTTCTCAACTTCTTTATTGTGCTTTTCAGGTGGTGCTAGTGGTAAAGAACAGGCTTGCCAATGCAGGAGACATAAGAGACACAGGTTCAATCCCTGGGTGGGGAAGATACCCTGAAGGAGGAAGTGGCAACCGCTCCAGTGTTATTGCCTGGAGAATCCCTATGGATTGAGCAGCCTGGAGGGCTACAGTCCGTAAGGTTGCAAAGAGTTGGACACAACTGAAACAACTAACACACACACACACTCACAAACACAACTTCTTTATTGCAAAGAATTGACAAAATAGGAGACCAAAATATAGGAGATACAGATTGGGGCTGTTGGGTTCCCAGAGGTGTCACTTTCTACCGGAACCTGGGACAAGTTATTTGATTTCTCTCAGCATTGGTTTCTGTGCCTGTGAAATGATGATGATAAAGTTCAAGTCAAAGAATCACCGTGAAGTTTAACTGTGATTATGTACTTTCATATAGAATTTAGGGTGGTGCATCACACTGAGTAAGTGCTCAGAAAATGTTAATGGTGTTCGTCTAGTACTTCAAATGCCCGGGAAAAAGCAGTGCCATTCAGAGAGCCAGGTTACCAGGATGGTTGATGGCTGGCCTCCGTTGAGGCTGTCCCTGTGCCCCCAGCAGCCCACTGTCAGACACATTTGATCTTTCTAGAACTTACGGGCTGCATGCTCTTGGCCCCTCAGGCCAGCCTTTTCTGGGATTCCAATTGTGAGGAATGTGTAGTGCAGGTTCTGTGGGGGTCTGAGGACCTGAGACAGCTGTGGGCCGCACTTCAGCCTCACTGCTCGCTTGCAAGGGCACCTTCTCAGGTCCCATGAAGCAAATATAGACATTTATTTGAGGGAAAAAGTGGATATGGTGTCTCTCTTGGGAATTCTAAAGCAATGTTTTACTCAGTGTTCATTGCTCTTAGAAAGATACAAATAGTAACCAAATACCTGATCTCAAGAATTTATTCCAAAAAGCACCTTCAAAGTATGTCTTGGGGTTAATAGTCCATTGCCTAGGTCTTCCTAAAGTTGTACCTCGTTGCCGAATGAACAAAAGACATCCTTAGCAAAACAGTAGTTTTGGAGCTGGGGAGCATATTGCTTTTCTAATTTGGGGGAGGGGGCAGGTGGCGTGCCTGTTTGCTCATTCATCCGTTCTTTTATCCAGTCATTCACAGATACCCAGTAACCTCTCTGGTGGGCCAGGCTCTGTTCTGACGTCTGGTAACAGAAACCAAGAGCAGGCCTCTCCACTCACAGAGCGCTCATGCTGGCTGGAGAAGCAGGCTCTGTGTGGGAAGGAGCTCCGGAAACTAGAGAAGCTCTCATTTTGTTTCAAAGTGCCTGTGCTGGGCAAGCAGTGTGCTGGGCGCGCTACTCTTCTACAGGCCAGCCAGCTTGGAGAGAGGCGATCTGGCTGGTGGTGGCGGCTGCGGGCAGCTGGTCTTATGGGTCCTCTACAGGGAGAAGGAAGAAAAGGGGGCCTGTTTCTTTCTGTGCTTTATAATAAAGTATGTGTCCTATTTGAGTAGAATCACCAGCCAATATGCCAGGAGAACAAGTAGGGGTTTTACTCAGGAGTGAGACTTCACAGCCTTCAAAAGGTGAAGAAGGAATCAAAGGTCAGATCTGATCATCAGCTTATAAAACCCAGATTGTGTTCAGGAGGACCCTGGTCTGGCAGGTGGGTTCTTTACCACTAGCGCCGCCTGGGAAGCTGACAGGAGGCAGGGCCGAGAGTAAAGGGGAGAGCGGATAGTTGGTCCTTCATGCACCTTCAAGGTTGCTTGTTTTCCCGTTACTTTTAAGGTTACAGTAATACCTGGTGCAATAAGAATGCATATGTCTGGAGTCTGAGGCTTGAAATGGTATAAGGTCATCAGGGCACTGAGAGTAGCTGCTTGGACTAGAAGCAAAGTTGTGTAGGGAAGTCCCGGTGGGCGTTGGATCTTGGATGCTGAGCTGAGGAGTCTGAACTTCATTGTGAAAGCTGTATGGAAGATGGGGAATGAGCGGGTGAATTGACCTGTTG
Organism: Bos javanicus; assembly: GCF_032452875.1. Lineage (NCBI taxonomy): Eukaryota > Metazoa > Chordata > Mammalia > Artiodactyla > Bovidae > Bos > Bos javanicus. The sequence continues at coordinate 9,728,173 of NC_083877.1, read as the reverse complement.
AAGCAGGTGGTTGATGTGATCAGACTGTGGTTTAGAAGGAACTCTAGGTGGGCTTGATGGCAAGAGGCCAGGGCTGGGAATAGCAGGTGAGCTGGTGGGCTCGTGTCGGAACCCTGGTGGGGCTTAGTGAGGGAAAGTGGGAGAGGCCTGGAGAGGCGGACCACACTTCCTTACTAAGGGCTGGGCTCTTAGTAAGAGGGAGCCCAGGGTGACTGGGCTGGGACATGGCGCCTTTCACTGAGGTGAGCAGCTATGGCGAGGAGGAATGAGTTCACTGACTCCACAGCTGAGCTGTGAGCCTTCTGGGGAGAGATACCCACCAGAGCATTGGATCCACAGGTAGGGAAGAGAAGTCTGGAAGTGGAGATGAAAGGTGGAGTTATTTTTACAGTAATGGTCAGTGGTTGACTGGCCTCTTGAGGTTTACTGAATAGTGTTCAGGGTGAGAGTAATCTGTGTCCTTGTAACTGAATTTTTCTCTTTCATCCTTTCAATTAGCCTAACAGGGGCTAATCAAGCCCCTAACTCTGGCCTTCAGTGAGCAGACTCTTACTGGCGTTATTTTGCCGACTTGGTGAGATCTGTTTGTGTTGTTTTGAACCGAGATAGTCTAGAGGGATGTACATAGGAAGGCTCTGAATGTATTTAGTAGCTAGGATGTACAACTGATATATTTGATCATCCGCCACCCCCAGGACATCCACATATTCCAGATGGACCGTATTCTTACCAGAATTCCTTGGTACAAACCCTGACCCCCATGGTGATGGTCTTTGGAGGCAGCATCTTGGGAAGGTAATGTGGTTTAGATGGGGTCATAAGGGTGGAGCCCCTGGGATGGGGTTAATGTCCTTCTTAAGAAGAGAGAGTCTGCAGGGAACTCAGACAGGGGCTCTGTGACAGACTGGAAGGGTGGGTGGGGAGGGAGATGGGAGGGAGGTTCGGGAGGCAGGGGACATGGGTGTAACTATGGCTGATTCTTGTTGATGTATGACAGAAAACCACAAGATTCTGTAAAGCAATTATCCTTCAATTAAAAAATTTAAAAATAAAGAAAAGAGAGTCCGGAACACACTCCTCCCACCACGGTGGGACTGGTCATCTGCCAGGAGAAGGGTTTCTCTGGGAACCGAATCTTTAGGCACCTTGAGAACTTGTATTGAATACTTGGAGAGCTACTGTTTCTGTGTCTACCTGCGACAAGGCTTATCTGCCTCCTATTTTGAAGTTACCACGTGGCCCTAAGGGCTTCCTAGGTGGCTGTAGTGGTAAAGAACCTGCCTGCCAATGCAGGAGACTCAAGAGATGTGGGTTCGATCCTTGGATTGGAAAGATCCTCTGAAGTAGGAAAGAGCAACCCAGTCCAACATTCTTGCAGGAATATTCCATAGAGGAGCCTGGCAGGCTACAGTCTATGGGGTCACAAAGAGCTGGACATGACTTAGCAGATACACAATATGGCCCTCAAGAGGCTGTTAACTTGAATTTCATTTCATTTGTGTAATAAACATACATGTGCAAAGTAGGCCCCAGTGAAGACCTGTTAAAGGGCAGGCATGCTATTTGATTTGTGTTTAGCTGTTACTTCTCTTACTGCTGTGGATTTAGGGTACAGTCAGTGGAATTATTAATCATCGTCAGTCTGATGATTGACGTTATTCTGAAGGAGGTAGGCTAAAATTCTGGTCATTTTGGACTCATGGAGTTACAGATGACTACTTTCTTTATTTTTCTGTTTTTCAGATTTTTAAAAAATAGCATGCTACCTAAAAAAAAAAAAAAAACAGAACAAAACAGTTGGTGTTTTTTTCTGTTCTTTGCGCAAAACACCGTATCAGCAGTTTTGGCCACAGCGCTGCATACCTCCTTACGTCTGTGCTATGTCCATGGTAAAGCCGGTCTCTGTCTTTAAGAAGACTTGAAATTCCTATTTGTTGTAAATGTAGTTGTGGAGGAACATGACCAGGACTGAGTTCTGTGACCCAGGGCCAGAATGGGGCCCCTTCCTCCCAATAGCAGGGAAGAACCCACTCCTTCCCGTCGGTTCCCTTTGTATGTTTCATAAACACTGTGAAGTGTGATCTGAGAGGCATTTCACTTCGATATCTAAATGTGTCTGATTGGTATGTACCAAATTAAATATCTACCTGTGTGCGTGTGTGTTAATCACTCAGTTGTGTCCGACTCTTTGTGACCCCATGGACTGTAGCACACCAGGCTCCTTTGTTCATGGGATTCTCCAGGCAAGAATACTGGAGTGGGTTGCCATTTCCTTCTCCAAAAAGGCTGATGAAAGTGTATAAAATCAAGATGATAGCCGTACTTAGCAGCACAATCACAATAAAGCATCACTGAGATCTGAGGAAGTATTATCTTCTTAGGAGTTCCTGCTTTGGACTGGGTTAGCTTGAGACAGTGAATCACCCCAGTGTCCTAAGTCCATCAACAGGAACACAGATGTTCTATTTGTCATAAATATCTATTAAATCTTTTAAACTGACAGCTAGCCATGCCAAATTAAGAAGAATCTTGGCCCACATTTTCCTTCTCTCCTGTTTTAATCAAGGCTGCTCAGGGCTAGCCCCCAGCCCGCCAGACCTATCTACTTATATATGTGTATAAATATACTATACTGATGTGTGAGTTTTGGTGTTTTTTTTTGTTTGTTTTTTCAGTTGTTTAGCAGAACTCAAGCCAGCGATGAAATCTTAAATATCCCTTTAGCATCAACCTCCTCACATTCCCGGAAAATTAAAGGGATTGTCCTTCCTCTGCTGATTCTATTGTTCAGCATTTTCTTTCTTTCCACACCGTGCTGTGTTGTCAAGGGCACCTGAAGTTCAAGCTTCCTTTCTCCCGAGGTGGGCTGCTGTTGGGTGAATTTCACTTGTCTTTTTCCTGTTTGGAGGCAGTTAGCCAGTTGTTTAAAGATGCCGCATGGACAGTAGTCTCTTTTAATCTTCAGGTAAGCCATACACAATGCACTTATTACTCCGGACAAATTTACCTTTGAAAATTTTATAACTTTTTTCTCACCCCTAGGAATCACGTTTTCTGAAACTAGAAAGAATATGCTGGCCAATCTGGCAACTACAAGTAAGCAGTGTTTTTGTGTGTATAAATGACTACCATTTGTATATGAAATAGACACTTAAGGAAAACACCGCTCACAACTTCAGAAACAATCTAAAATCACATCCATTTTTTTTTTTTAACGGCTATCTGTGTATTCCTGGGGCTTCCCTGGTGGCTCAGTCAGTAGAGAATCTGCCTGCAGTGCTAGATACCACGTGCAGCGCAGGAGACCTGGGTTCTCCCTGGGTTGGGAGGATCCCCTGGAGAAGGGAATGGTAACCCACTCCAGTAGTCTTGCCTGGAGAATCCCACAGACAGAGGAGCCTGGTGGGCTACAGTCCATGGGGTTTCAAGAGTTGGACACTTACTGAGCAATGAAACCATCACACCATTCCTAGAAGATGATTCTACATAGGGCAGTATGTCTAAACAGATGCTTACCCTGTCATTTGCTCATCCGTCTAGTAGCCATTTTCAGGGCTTTTCTGTACTGGAAGCTCATAATTTACCGACCTAATTACTGATTCTGCACAGATCCATGCTGTAATATGTACTCTGGTGTGCCTGCTCACACAGGTGACTATAGGTCTTTTTGAAGTCAAATCCTTTTGGTAAACAGGTTGCTTAGGTTGTCTTTTTCTTTTTCTTTTTAATGTGCTTTTCCCAGTTTGTGCTTGGATCTGTAGTTCTTTTCTTGATTAGTAAAGAAAGGGTGGCATCAAACAGAGCTCAGCTGGTATGAGGGATGCTTAAACTATAAGCCAAAGCCATAAAGAGCGGGAGTCAGGTACAGAGGCCAGCCACGCTGAGAAGTAAGAACCCAAGAGGTGGCAGCCATGAAGAAGTGTGACAGGTTGTGTATACACCTGTGTGGACAGGTGGCCGAGGGTCAGTTGAGGATAGTCCGCTCGCTGTGCTACACAGGGACCAGTGCTCCCCTTGATCTATGGGCCCTACGTATGTTAGCTTTCTTAGCTACATTAGTCAACAAAACTTGCATTAAAAAAAAAAATTTATTGAGCTGCATTGGGTCTTCGTTGCAGCATGTCAGTGGGACCTAGAGAGCCCATGCTTCCTGACTAGGGATCAAACCTGGGCCTCCTGCATTGGGAGCACACAGTCTTAGCCACTGGACCACCGGCGAACTCCCCAACAGTTGCATTTAAACAAAAAAAAATTAAACCTTTTAAAATGAGAACTTAAAGGTTTTAAAATAAAACCTTTAAAATAAGAACTTAGATTTCCCCTAGCTTCCATACGTGTATTTGATTTTTAAAATCTTGACCTTAGGACTTCCCGTTTCTTGTCAGCTTTCAGCTTTCTCATCCCGATGTGTATTGTTCAGCCTGCTCGATGGTTCTGAGCTCTCGCCAGTCATCTGTCACGTCAGCCACCCCTCTGAGCTGAGTGTCATTCCTCAATTCATTCATTCCCCAGCCGTCCAAGGTCTTTGCATCCTTTTCTGCCCCTGCTCTGTTCAGCCTCTCCTAGTCCTCCTCGTAGTAACCAGGGGTGTGTCAGCCTTTGTAGGCGGCCAGAGGGCAGAGGGCTGGAATCCGTGCCAAGGTACAGAGGAAGCTAATCTGCTTGTGACCTCAACCTCATTAACATCGTGCTGGGACCGAGAGCCCGCGTTCCACAGTATTGTTTGACTTTGGCTTGTCTCTACTGACTTGCTGTCACGGGGTCCATAGTCCTGCCTCTCCAGGGAGGCGGACAGATGGAGGAGCCAGATGAGGATGTAGGAGACGGTCAGTACTTACCACCTCCTTAAGGTTGGGCTTTGGATTGTCAGCTGTCACTGGGCTCTGCTGACAGTGATCTGGCCCCGAGACAAAGCGAGTCTGACAAGACTTGAGTAAGGATCGTGAGGGAAGAAGGCCTCTTAGAGGCTGGAGCCCAAGTGGGTGGGCTGGTGAGCTGAGTATTCCCCAGGTGGGTGAAAGTCCCGATGGAGGCCCTCTCCAGGCTTTAAAGCAGGGCTTCTCAGACTTGAATGGACACAGGAAGAGCCTGAATTCTTGATTAGTCGCAGATTCTGAGTAAGCAGGCCGGGCGGGCCCTGGGATTCTGCGTTGCTGGCGTGCTCCTGTCAGCCTGGCACTGCTGCTTCTGTGGAGCAGATTTGGAGGAGCAGGCCTCACATGAGGCTGGACCACGACGAAGGCTGTGGAATGGTCAGCTGGAGGCTGAGTCCTGTGAAGGCCCGAGCAGGAGGGCACAGTGGGTCCTGATTGAGAGACTGATGCCTGCTTCTGTACTGGGACTGCCCTGAGGGCCCTCAGCCCGGTCACTGCCAGTGCGGTCTGTAACAGCCCCGAGCAGCTGTGCGGGGATTGCCTTCCGCCCTCAAGTGGGGAAGGAGGTCGTGGATGGTCTTCCAGGTGGAATATGGTTAAGCTAAAGGGAGAGGTTTTGTTTTATGCTACGTTTTAATTAAACTGATTTCCTCATTACTTGATGATTATGTTCCATAATTTTAACTACATAAAGAAGGCTCTAACTTCCTCCAATTAAGCCTGCTTTTTCTCACGGACCTTATCACTTTGAATTTATATGACTACAATGTTTTAAAAAGTTACATATTGTTTGCTGTGGAATGTTACTTATGAAACTCTCCTGACCCTCTGCTGGGTACTCCCTGGATGTGTTTCAGACCCCACCCTGGAGCTTTGAGTTGGTTGGTTTGGTACGGGTCCTGGGAATCTGAACGTTTTACAGACTCTCTAGATGGTTTTTATAATTGAGCAGGTTCTTGAAATCCCACTTTCGAGGAACATCAATGGAAACCTGTCTATCTGAGCCTGTGTTATCAGCCACGTCTGGGGGCCTGCCTTACCTGTTCTTTTCTTGGCCTCTCAGATACTTGGTTGTGAAGGGCTGGCTTTTATCCCATTGGACCCACTTCAGTTTTTATCTTGACACATGTTACGGTAAGGCTCTTTCTAATCTTGGATGGGACCAAATCAGAGAGTCCTTTGTCAACGGTGTAAGAGTCAGTTCTGAAGCCGTTATTTTTAGGAAGGTGTTACAGATACTGATTATTAAATGCTTTGGGACATTCTTGGAGATACTGGGATATGCACTTCGGGCTTCTACAGAGAAAGGAATGTCCTGAGGCTGACTTCTCCCACACTCTCCCCTGCTTAGGTGCAGACTCTGGAGATAATGTTAGCATATTTCCTTCTTAAGTAAGCGCTGACCAGAAATGAAAGGAGAAGGGTCCATCATCCTCCACAGAGTTTGGTTCTGACCCAGGTGAACTGACAGACTGAGGAGCTGGACTTTGCACATTATTATGTCGATGTTAACCTCCATTTCTACCAGAGCAGGGTCTGTCTTACCTCCACTGTAGGGGAGGGTCAGCTTATGAAACAAATGAAGTGGGAAATGGTCAGCGTGATGGGATTGGAGGAGTGTGGAAGGGGCTCTGTATCTAAAAGCTGGAGTTCACTTACTGTCATACCTAGAATTTTACCATTAGAGGAATTTGGGTGAAATGGTTCTCTTTAAACATCTTATTCAACATGTAAGCATCCATAGAACAGGTACTACATTGATTACTTAGGCCTTAAGAGGAAGTGAAGTGATTGAAAGTCTCTCAGTTGTGTCTGACTCTTTGCAGCCCCTTGGAATTCTCCAGGCCAGAATACTGGAATGGGTAGCTGTTCCCTCCTCCAGGGGCTCTTCCTGACTCAGGGATCAAACCTGGGTCTCCCACATTATAGGCAGATACTTTACCAGCTGGGGCTTCCCTGGTGGATCAGAGGGTAAAGTGTCTGCCTACAATGCAGGAGACCCGGATTCAATCCCTGGGTCAGGAAGATCCCCTGGAGAAGGGAATGGCAACCCACTCCAGTACTCTTGCCTGGAAAATCCCATGGACTGAGAAGCCTGATGGGCTACAGTCCATGGGGTCACAAAGAGTCGGACACGACTGAGCGACTTCACTTTCACTTCACTTTTCACTTTCTTTACCAGCTGAACCACCAGGGAAGCCCTCAACAGTTTCATAAAATGCCAGTGAAGATGAGGGTGTGAAGAGAGTAGACTCTGATGGGGTGAACTGTGGGCACTGTGTGGGCAGAGCAGGGCTGGGGCAGGGCTGTCAGGGGCGACTGGAGGGGCCCTGCAGGGCAGCTCAGGTGTCCAGGGGAGCCCAGGATACCTGGGAGGGCGCTGGGCAGGAGTCGTTCTCACTCACTCGATTTGTGTGTAATAGGAGCTTCACTGTCTCTGCACCTGGCACCCTTCTTTCTATCTAATGTGGCCATGTCACATGTTCCTGACCAGTTGTAATGAAAACCAGATGATCCAGACAGGAAAGTTAAGATTAAACTCTTAATCGAGCTTGAGATTTTGTTGCACTTACCCCCCTGTCTATTAAATTTTGAGAGAGAAATTCAGGAAATGATCCAGGCTCTGTACCTGCTGATCAGGAGAACTTGGCCAGCAGCAGAAACCTTCCTGCCCCACTGAGGACCATTTGCCAATCAGTTTTGAGGAGGGCTTGACTCTTCAGAGACCCCACACCACCTGGAGCGTGCTTTAGGGTATAGTCTCTCTCTCTCATATGTGCAAACAATATTTTCAGCTCCTGGCTGGCTAAAAGAAACTCTGAACCCAGCCCTTCTGGTGCCCAGCTGAAGCTTGTCTGAGTGGTTCGGATTTTCAGAACAGTGTGGAGGTGGTGGGGAGAGTCTTTTTTGCCACACTGCTTGACCAACAGCGAAGTTACAAGTGTTGTTACATCCCAGGGGCCAGAACTGTGCTAACGATTACGAAGACTGACCCACTCCCCGACCCACAGCCGTTCCCTGGCACTGCTACCCCCGGAGTCCCGCTCCTGTCCTCAGTTTGGGTATAGTACCCCACATTTTAAGATTCACAAGATGGTCCTCTGTGTTCTTGGGCAGGAGCTCAAAAACACACAAAAATGAAGTTTTTCTTATCACAAATAAAATGCCTTGGTCTGCAAGGGATGATGGTTTACGGGGACCCAGGAAAGGTGAGAACACAGCCCATGGGTGTGAGAACGCACTGAGAAGCCTCTCCCAGCTGTTGGTTGCTCTGTGGCCTTGGGCAAGTCATTTCACTTGTTTGGGCAAGAGGAGGTGAGGGGATGAACCCAGGCCTGAAATTCTTATTTTAGTTGAGTTTGTATGTTCATGTGGTCAGTCATTTATTTAACGTGCACTTAGCTGGCTACTTACAGAGCTTTACAGTCTTGGTGGGGAGATGGCGAAAGAGCCGCTGTCTTCAGCGTGGCTGGCAGGGTGTGGAGGACAGGTGAATAGGCACGTGGGGCATGTCACAGGTCCCAACATGTGCGGGCATCCGGTGGGCAGGGGCAAGCGAGGAGGTTGCCTCTCCCCGCCGTCTCCATGCTGTTCTGAAAATCCGAACCACTCAAGACAAGCTTCAGAAGGGCTGAGTTCAGGTTTCTTTTAGCCAGCCAGGAGCTGTAAATATTGTTTGCAGATATGAGAGAGAAAGACTATACCCTAAAGCACGTTCCAGGTGGCGTGGGGGTCTCTGAAGAGTCAAGCCCTCCTCAAAACTGATGGGAAGTGGCCCTCAGAGGGGCAGAAAGGTTTCTGCTCTCCAAGTGAACCTGGAGAGCTGGAGTGTGCAGACGTGAGGTGCAGTCCCCAGGGAAGGCAGTGGGGATTTCTGCAGCATTCCTTGTGTGCTGGGCGTGTGGGGTCTTCACTGGCCCCCGGACCACGCTGGGTTCCTTGACCTGTTACAAGGCCCTACGGCTTAGCCCCCTGTCTGTGGCCTTGGCCAGAGGGGCACCCCCCAGCAGCTGAGTGTAACTGAAGTGGGCAGCTTGTCCCCATGGTCTGGGTAGGCGTGAACATTGTTTTTATGTCTTGGACCCCATTTTTTGGCCTTTTGTGAAGAAAGCTGAACGCCGAAGAATTGATGCTTTTGAACTGTGGTGTTGGAGAAGACTCTTGAGAGTCCCTTGGACTGCAGGGAGATCCAACCAGTCCATTCTAAAGGAGATCAGCCCTGGGTGTTCTTTGGAAGGAATGATGCTAAAGCTGAAACTCCAATACTTTGGCCACCTCATGAGAAGAGTTGACTCATTGGAAAAGACTCTGATGCTGGGAGGGATTGGGGGCAGGAGGAGAAGGGGACGACAGAGGATGAGATGGCTGGATGGCATCATTGACTCAATGGATGTGAGTCTGAGTGAACTCCGGGAGATGGTGATGGACAGGGAGGCCTGGCGTGCTGTGATTCATGGGGTTGCAAAGAGTTGGACACGAGAGTTGGACACGACTGAGCGACTGACCTGAACTGATGAAGAAAAGTAAGGGCTATAGAAACATAAGGAAGCATGTGAGAATCTGCTTGCTCCTTACTAAAACTTTTTTTGGTGGGGAGGGGTTAATTTCTTTTCTTATAGAGAAGATAGATATTCAAAGAGAAAGGCAACAAATGGATCCCTTTTCAGCCTTGAATTATGTTATGGCTTCTGGGCCTGGGAGCTCTGTAACCACAGAGTTTGTTCCATACTACAGAAAGAAACTCGACCCTTCATAAAACCGCGGGAGCTTTCTGGATGGCTTCACTGTTGCTTTTCTGGAATGGTCCGATTCCCTCTCTGGAGGCTGGAGGAGAAACTTGTAGCTGGAGTTTCCTTTGCCTGAAACAAACAAGGGCAGCAGAAGAGGGTGGGGCATCTCTCAGGGAAATGGAATTCTCCCAGAGCACCGGGTTCCCACCCCGAAGTGGGCCCGTGGTCCACAGGGCTGGGAACGGTTCTAAGCATCAGTAAAACCCACTTGTATGGTTCCCTTTAAGCATAAATAGACATCACAGGCCCTGCAGAGTGCAAGGCCTTGCACATGGTGGCTCTGTTGAGGTAGCAGGCCGGGTCAGCTCTGTGCCCTGTGCTCTGGCCCCCCGGACTGGCACTGTCTCCCACTTAGTGCTTGCTGCCTTGGGCAGAGCATCAGAATCACCTGGAACCTGGTTAACCCACAGGGGCTGGGCCCCGCTCCCCGAGATGCGGAGTCTCTAGGTCTGGGGTCGGCCGAGAGTTGGCTTTTCCGACATGTCCCCAGGTGATACCGGAGCCACTGGTCTAAGGCATGTCAAGAAACACTGTGACACCAGGCGTTCTTCCATTCCTGGAGGGTGTGTTGGGACAAGCAGACTGCGCCTGGCGGGGGGCCTGCTGGGTAGAGTCACCTAACGCCGGAGGCGGCTGTAACTTGGAAGCAGTGGTTCATGGAGGGAGCTCTGGCCCTGTCCTCTTGCCTGGGGCCTTCTCTCCTGGTCAGCTCCGCAGCCGACCAGGGACGTGGCATTTGGGGTGTCTGAGGGGAGCATTCCTTGCCTCCTTCCAGTTCCTTCTCTCTGATGTTACAGAGAGCTTTCAGGACCGGGCCACTCTCCTACAGGAGACCCTTCATGGGCTCCCGTTGGCCTTAAGAGCAAGTCCAAACGCTGCTAAAATGACCTCCATCTGCCTCTTGGGCTCTGAAGTGCTCCTTGTGCTTGTGAACTCACTAGGTTCTCTGGCTCCCTGGGCACGTCGTTTGCTGTTGGCTCTGCCTGGTATGCTGCAGCCTGGTCAACTCTTGCTGATCAGACCTCAGCTTAGCCGTCACCTGCTCTGGGGAGTGCCCTTTGTCCTCTCTGGGATCAGCAGCTGCCTCTGCAAAGGCTCTGCGTCATCTCCTGTTTTCCTCACTTCAGCTCTTCTCAGCTGCATCAAGGTCCTGATTACTGTGCCTTTACTTCCCTGTCTCTGTGGCCTGTCAGCTCCCTGAGGGCAGGAGACCGTGACATGGTCATTCATGTGACTCCAGGCGTGGCATGGTGCCCAGGCATTGAAGACCTTCTGGATCATTCTGTGAGATAGCCCTGCCAGGGGAGGAAACCAAGACACAACTGGGTTAGCGCCTGGCTTACCGTTATCCTCCCGCTGAGTTATAAACACCAGGATTCTCACCCACTTCTCACCAACCCTTTGGCCGGGTGACGTTGGTCAGGTGCTCTGAGACCAAGGAGCCTTGGGCAGGGTCTGTGGGTCTTTACTGGGACTCTTCCAGGACTGGCTATTCCAAGGTAACAAAAGGCCCTCTCTTGTTTTTCAAGGAACCTGGGAAGCACACTTGAGTCACAGCTGGCCTGTGGTTTTTACATCTCATCAGGGACCACTCTCTTCACAGCCTTATCTTCGCTCCTCCCCATACAGGTAAGGGGTTGTTTCATTTTCAGGCTGCTTGTGGGAAAACTTGAGCTGTGCCATGCACTCTGATAACCACCCCATGCATTAAAAAGAAGACCCTTAAATATTTAAGGCAGCTCCTCTAAGAAAGGTATGAAGTGGTCACCTGCCCCATTGAGTTATCTGGTGACGATATTTACTGACCTGCCTGGCTTTCTCCTGCGCGTTGCTGGCCACCCAGTACTCTTTGCTGGGCACCCTTCTCCTCTCCATTTGAGTTGGTAGTTTAGAACTCCTTTTCCTCGTTTAGAACTCAGCCCATGTTCCACTTGTTACTACAAACTGTCTGAAGGAGAGGGTATTCGGAGCACAGTCCTTTCCAGCGGACGCCTCGCCGCCTCCCCTCACACAGCCCACAGCATGAGCCTGTGGGCAGCTCTGCTTTGCTTGTTTGAACACTTCTTTTCCTCTGGTTTGTGAGTTCTTTTTGCTACCATTTCCCGTGGTTCCTGGCATGGAACAGACTTCCGGTGAATGAGTGAGTATTCGTCTGAGAAGAAAAAATTGCCCTAGTAAACAAACCTGAGGCACCAGCAGCAAAAAATGATACTGTATTCCTAAGCCAGGGAACTGAGGTGTAGAGTGCCTTTTTGGAGTCATTACATGGCTGTTTGCTCACATTACCACGGGTAATTGAGAATTTGTCATAATATGTTAAGTCGGCAGGAGTTTAGATTCTTAGCCCTGTTGAAAAGGATAAGAAGTCAGGAGGTTTTGTTTCAGTGTCAGTAAGGTATTAGCTGACAGCCTGGGGCCCTAAGCTGCCAGTCCCCTTGGCTGCGGGAAGAGATACCTGTCCTGCCCACCAGCCTCTGGGAGCCCTGGGCAGCCTCGGTACTGACCTATAACTGATTTTATGGGCAGTAATGGGGCAAAAAACCCCATAGCTTTGACCAATTTACAACTCAGAGGAAATAAAAATATTTCTAAAGTACGGTTTACATAATTTTGATAAAAAGTTTTAAATCCTGCATTTCCATGTCCCCCTTAGTACGCTGGGACCTTTGAGAGACACTCCGATTGCCTGGAGGGGATTTTGCTTCATCGTGTTGGTGGGGAGTAGCAACCCCTCTGGCAGTGGTTCACCTGTATCTGGAGCCGGAATGGGGCCTGGGTCCTTTCAGGAACTGACCAGTGGCTGAGTTCAGAGAAGCGAGGGTGGAGCTGGGGCGGGGGGAACTGAAGTCTGACCAAAGACCACTTTCACGCACATCTCGAGTGTTGGCTCCTGCCTTCTTATCCTGCCGCTGCGTGAACACTACTCATTGTCCAGTCTTTCCAGTTGCGTTGTTTGGGTGTGTGCAGCATGAACACAAAGAGAAAGAAGTTGTCTTCTGGTTCCTGTGTGTGCTTTCCACAGCCTAGGAGAGGTACGGGCCAGCTAGTCCCATGCAGAAAAGCAGTCCCAACACCACGGTTACTTCTACCTGGAGCCGAGTCCCATCCATATACAGCTGCTTGCAGGAGAGATCAGTGCAAGGCAAAGCCGTGCAGGGAATTTGACTCTCACCTGAATCTGTTCATCTTCAAGGTTCCTAGGGCTTTAATAGAGGGAGGGTTTCAGCTTTGCCCAGGGATCTCTCGTCTCCATGGACTCTAGCTTGTCTATTGTAACTTGAAAGATAAGTGAAGAAAACAATTACAATTTAAAAGCCCAGATGTTAAAAATAAAAGCTGAGTATTAAAGTATGAGTGAGTTTTAGCTTTTTAGTAGTTTTGGAATTTGAGATATTATCAACTGGTTTGTGTTGCACTGTGCCCACAGAAGCTGAGTGCAAGGTGGTGTGTGCGTCTGGGCTTCATGCTGCCAGACACATGGGGAGTGCTTGTCAATTTACGGTAATAGCCACTCACTGAATTCCATGGAGGTCTCTGATTCTCAGAGTGCTCCCTGTTTTCCGGTAACAATTCTAATTTGGCTAGAAAAACAAGTGAGGCAGGTCAAGTCGTCAGGCTACTGAGTTGGTCCCCTTCCACACACTGGTGTGGGTTCAGGGATGCTTCACAGAGCTCTCTCATTGAATCTTTTTTTTGGGGGGAGGTGGAGCTGTGTCACATGTGGGATCCTAGTTCCCCAGCCAGGGATGGATCCCGTACTGCCCTGCAGTGTAAGCACAGGGTGTTAACCACTGGACCCCCAGAGAAGTCCCTCTCACTGAATCTTGACAACTCCACATCGTTGTAATTTGAAAGTCCAAGAAGTAGTGATCGAGTTCCTGCATTTCCTTAGAGTGTCTGAACTTTGTGTTTCTTTCAATTCAGGGTTTGTTCTTGGTCAGGTTTTGCTGAGGACTGCTCGTGCCCCAGCAGCAGTAGAAATTGTGTATCAGGACACATGCGTGCATGTGTGTTTGATGTAGCTGTTTTGGAGCTTGGCCTTGATTCAAAGACACTGTCCAGAGTGGGCCCCTTGTATCCAGAGCAGACATTCGGGAGCTGTCAGAGCAAAGGCAACTAGCGGACACAGCAACTGATCTGCTGCCGCAGACTCCACTGCTGTTGGCCATGACCAGCGAGCTCCTTTATTGCTGAAGGAAGTGTGAACCCAGACACCGGCTACTGACAGACCCTCTCACTCAATGACACGTCCTCCCTTGGGTGTCTGGTGTTTCCAGGTGAAGCCTTTAGCTTCAGGTGAGCCTTTATCTTATCTTTTAATTAAGAAGCAAAAATCTCTAAGATTATTTTTTAAGTTTCATTATAAATCTACAGCCAAGTTTTGACATCTCTGGGCAAGAGCTGGCTTTTTTCCCACTTCCAGTATATAACCAATGCATAATTTGGGAACCACTCTTTACTCTGATCAGGGCGCTTGTCAGCTGTGAGTTGTTGGCCCGTTTTATCTACCGTGGGAGTTCTGTTACTGATGTGAAAGGAAACTTATAAATACATGTTTCCCAGGAAACGTTGGTTTTAAAAGGGCTGGAGATGTTGTTTTGATCATTTTCATGTCCTCCGCAGTTGTGAAATGACTGTTTTCTATTTCTTAGAGACTTTTTACAACTATGGATCTGAGTTGGAAGGAAGCCTTCCCATCAGTTCAGTTCAGTTTAATTAGTCGAGTCCGACTCTTGGCGACCCCATGGATTGTAGCACACGAGGCTTCCTTGTCCATCTCCAACTCCTGAATCTTGCTCAGACTCATGTGTGTTGAATTGGTGATGCCATCCAACCATCTCATCCTAGGTTGTCTCCTTCTCCTCCCCCCTTCAATCTTTCCCAGCATCAGGGTCTTTTCAAATGAGATCCTTCTTCGCATCAGGGGGCCAAAGTATTGGAGTTTCAGCTTCAGCATCAGTCCTTCCAATGAATATTCAGGTCTGATTTCCCTTAGGATGGACTGGTTGGATCTTCTTTCTGTCCAAGGGATTCTCAAGCATCTTCTCCAACACCACAGTTCAAAAGCATCAATTCTTCTGTGCTCAGCTTTCTTTATAGTTCAACTCTCACATCCATGCATGACTACTGGAAAAACCATAGCCTTAACTAGATGGACCTTTGTTGGTAAAGTAATGTCTCTGCCTTTTAATATGCTGTCTAGGTTGGTCATAGCTTTTCTTCCAAGGAGCAAGCGTCTTTTAATTTCATGGCTGCAGTCACTATCTGCAGTGATTTTGGAGCCCCCCAAAATAAAGTCTGTCACTGTTTCCATTGTTTCCCCATCTATTTGCCATGAAATGATGGGACCGGATGCCATTGTCTTAGTTTTCTGAATGTTGAGTTTTAAGCCAGCTTTTTCATTCTCCTCTTTCACTTTCAACAAGAGGCTGTTTCGTTCTTTGCTTTCTGCCATAAGGGTGGTGTCATCTGCATATCTGAGGTTATTGATATTTCTCTTGGCAATCTTGATTCCAGCTTGTGCTTCATCCAGCCTGGCATTTCTCATGATGTACTTTGCATATAAGTTAAACAAGCAGAGTGACAATAAACAGCCTTGACATACTCCTTTCCTGATTTGGAACCAGTCTGTTGTTCCATGCCCTTGACCTGCATACAGATTTCTCAGGAGGCAGGTCAGATGGTCTGGTATTCCCATCTCTTTCAGAATTTTTCCACAGTTTGTTGTGATCCACACAGGCAAAGGCTTTGGTATAGTCAATAAAGCAGAAGTAGATATTTTCCTGGCACTCTCTTACTTTCTTGATGATCCAGTGGATGTTGGCAATTTGATCTCTGGCTCCTCTGCCTTTTCTAAATCCAGCTTGAACACCTGGAAGTTCATGGTTCATGTACTGTTGAAGCCTGGCTTGGAGAATTTTGAGCATTACTTTGCTAGTGTGTGAGATGAGTACAATTGTGTGGTAGTTTGAACATTCTTTGGCATTGCCTTTCTTTGGGATTGGAATGAAAACTGACCTTTTCCAAAGTTCCAAAAAATAGCAAGGAGAGATAAGAAAGCCTTCCTCAGTGATCAATGCAAGAAACAGAGGAAAACAATAGAATGAAAAAGACTAGAGATCTCTTCAAGAAAATTAGAGATACCAAGGGAACATTTCATGCAAAGATGGGCACAATAAAGGGCATAGATGGTATGGACCTAATAGAAGCAGAAGATATTAAGAAGAGGTGGCAAGAATACACAGAATTATACAAAAAAGATCTTCATGACCCAGATAACCATGATGCAGGGATCACTCACCTGGAGCCAGACATCCAGGAATGCAAAGTCAAGTGGGCCTTAGGAAACATCACCACAAACAAAGCTTTCACATAACTGGGTAATAAAAGTAACTTTTCCAGATAGGCAAAAGAGAGTGAAAAGGTTCTCAGCATTTTAAATGATTCTTCTTCTCTGCAGCAGTCCCCAACTGTTTTGGCCCCAGGGACCAGTTTCACGGAGGACCCTTTCTCCGTGGACTAGGGGCTGGGGGTGGGGCGGGTTTCAGGATCATTCAGGCACGTTTCATTTCCTGTGCCCTTTATTTCTCTTATTACATCAGCTCCATCGCAGATCATCAGGCATTAGATCCCGGAGGCTGGGGACCCCTGCTGCAGAGCATTTTTCAATGGAGCGGTTTCTAAGACTTTCGGAATTCTCTTCTCTCAGGTTCCTTCTTCAAAGCTAAATGAAGCCTTGATTGGCTCCCTTTACACCAGACATGGATGCTGCTCTTTCCTCTCCTTTATTTCCTGGTGGGCAAGCCCTGCTGCGCACCTCGCCTGTGTTTTATCTGCCTGCCTGGGGTTGCTGCAGAGAAGTGCTGCTACCCTTTATGGCTCCAATCTGAAAAAGAAAACAAACAGCCAAAGCTCCACGAGTCCCAGCAGGCTGGTGGAAACCATTCTCATCCTCCTTGTTCCTGGGTTCAAAGTGCACTTCGCATTTTATGGGGCCGATGGGCCCTCCCACAGTGCTTGTTTGAGTGGGCCTGCCTTTGAGCCTGGTGGACAATTAACTGCACTGACCTCCTCTCACTTTAACCTTTCTGGCCAGGTTGCCCTTCCTGCTCTAGTGAGAAGCGGCTGCTGCCCCTTTGAGTGGAGCACCAGGCAGGGGTGGGGAAACATTTGATCCTCTTCAAAGGGGATGTCTCTGAAGCATGAAGATTGAACTGATTGTGACCCCACTGGATGGGGGAAGCAGAAGCGCCCTCTGGAGAACTGGCTGGGAGGAGGAAGCCATCAATTACTAATCCCATTGGCCGGTGGGGTCTTCAGGGTCTCATATCCGTTTGAAAGAGAGAGAATCAGGGTTGAAGGTAATAAAATAGGCCTTAAATTAGAGGAGCAGGGGGTCATTTTTATCTAATTTTGTGGTTGTTAATGAGGGATAAAAGGCAGAGGAGATAATTTCATTAGCCCCTTTGAGATCTTTATCACGGGGCGATGGCACTTGGGGATGGAGTTGAGCCTCACAGGGGCTGGCCAGTTCCCTCCTGGTAAACACAGAGCCCAATTTCCATAGCACCGGGGAGCCTTGGGGAAGCCCAGTGACCATTTAGGGCACCGTGGTCAGGAACAGCGTTTCCTGTTGCAAGTGAGCCTTAGTGACTTCAGCTGATACAGGGCCCAGTGGACACGTGACCCATCACTGAGGCATGTGGTAGTCACACTGAAAATACAGACATCTGCCCAGCAAGAGAGCTCGTTCAGAGCTGAGATGGTGTCTTTGACTCTGAGGAAGGCTTGTCAGTTATCTGTTGTTGAGGTCACTGCTTCAGAGCATGACAGTGCTGGAGTTCCCATGAGCCGAGCAGTGTTTGGGTGCTGGGGGGCGAGCAGCACAGCAAGGCCATGCCTTCTATTTGATGGGCCCTAGAGGCTGAAGCTCCAGTACTTTGGCCAGCTGATATGAGCTGCCAACTCATTGGAAAAGACCCTGATGCTGGGAAGGATTGAGGAGAAGGGGACGACAGAGGACAAGATGATCAGATAGCATCACTGACTCGATGGACATAAACTTGGGCAAACTCCAGGAGATGGTGAGGGACAGGGAAGCCTGCCATGCTGCAGTCCATGGGGGCGCAGAGAGCTGGACACGACTGAGTGACTGAACAACAACAACGAATTCTGTTCATGGTGCACTTGTATTTCTGCTGCTTCATAAAGGCCTTGCTGGGCAGGCAGGGATTTCTGTCCATGTTTCCAGAGACAGGAGCGAGGCAGGGAGGGGATGTGTGATTTACCTCCATCTCTGGCAGGGAAGTGCAGGATCTGGGATTCTGTCTAGCCCTGGACCTCAAACGTTCAGATTAAGTCCTCCCTGACGGTAATGAGAAGAAACAGAGGGAAGAGGAGGAGGGGATGAATTATGCATCTTTGATTGCAACAGAGGGGAGAGAAAAGTATGATGATCAATAGATAGTTCTTTGTACCAGCCACCAGCAGGCACCGTTCCCCAAGGCAGCCTGGGTTCTTTCTGAGGGTGAGTACAGGTGGACAGGGCAGAGGCTGGAGGGGGTGGGATAGGAAGGCTTTTTGTATGAAACAGTCCTAAGTGAAGTGTCCAGTTACATATGGAGACCCTGTGCGTGTGATCAGAGAGGCCACGACACCCATTGTTAGCATCACTGATTCGGGCTAATTTATTTTGGGGGCACAGCCTTTTCTGAGGGCTTCCCAGGTAGCTCAGCTGGTAAAGCATCCGCCTGCAATGCAGAGCACCCCGGTTTGATTCCTGGGTTGGGAAGTTCCCCTGGAGAAGGGATAGGTTACCCACTCCAGTGTTCTTGGACTTCCCTGGTTGCTCAGATGGTAAAGAATCCACCTGCAATGTGGGAAATCTAGGTTCTATCCCTGGGTTGGAAAGATCCCCTGGAGAAGGGAATGGTCAACCCACTCCAGTATTCTGGCCTGGAGAATTCCATGGACAGAAGAGCCTGGCGGGCTACAGTCCACGGGGTCGCAAAGAGTCAGGCAAGACTGAGAGACTAAGCACAGGACAGCAGCCACGTGCATCTTTATTTACACTCTTACTATCTCCAATCTGCTCACTTCCCGGTCTCCAGCTTCCCCTTCTCTACTGTAGACATTTCTGCTTAGTTTTGAACTTAGCTTGGAATAAAAAGAAAACTTCTATTAAGATGTGCTAATAAAAACCTTAACCACTAGTAAGTACCTTTAACCACACAGCTTCAGATTGTTTAATTGCTGTAAAAATCTATCCCCCCATTGATTGAAGAGCTGATATTTGCAAGTTGATCGTGGAGACTGTAGACGCCTCCCTTTGTGGATGTGGTGCCCTTGGGAACTCCAGCCAATGTGTTCCTGAAATGTTATCTGAGGGGAATTCAGGGAGGGGAGGGCGGGTGGGGATGAAAGGTTTTCACTTGTTTCCCTAATGCTTCTCTGTATCCTATACAGAATATCTTTGCACTGCAGTCCTCGGAGGCAGGAGCCCCCTTTCTTTGGCCATATGCTCTTCCTTTCTTTCGTTACTGTGGCTAATCAGAAGTTGGCCAGACTTTAGTGTCTCTTAAAATCCTTTCTTTCTGGCCGTGTTCAGGAAGTTGAAGTGCAGTGTCAGAAATGATACGAGTTGATGAAGAAGAAATAAACAGACCCAGGCAACACATGAAGAAGCCTTGGCTGCCCTCCTCCTGTTTTTCTGTCGTTCTGATCTCAAGGAACCAGATTTCCTCCACGTAGCAGGAACGCAGCCATGATCGCCCCTGTGCCAAGGAGCCTGGGCCACGTCTGCCCGTGGGTCTTCTAGATTAGGGCTGCACTTAGACTCCTAAACCCTGGGATGAAAATGTGTCGTTTATGCTTGGCAGAGTGCAGAGAAGTCACACGTTTGCCGCCTGAGCTATATGAATATGGAGTAAAAATAGCATCTGTTCGGGGAAGCAGAACATTCCAGAATGCTTCGGTGCCCTCTTGGCACCAAAAGAGAGAGTGGAGAATAGGAGAGCAGAGAGGGACTTGAAAGAGCTTCTCGTTCAAGCCTTTTAATTTCAGCTCAGGACACTGAATGACTCGGCTCAGCCTCTGTCCCTGCCTGTCTTGTTTGGACAGCTTTGTATCTTTGGTCCCCGGCGTGTGTTAGGTGCTTCACGTGCACTTGAGTGAATGATCACGTGAAGCTATGACTCCCAACTCCTAGTCTAGTGCTCCTCGAGATACTTTTATAGGCTGAAAAGTCTGTAAAAAATGGTGTCGAGTAGCTTGTACGTAGTTGAGACTTTCTTGAGATTACATGTAGATTAGAAAAGTGAGACGTAGCAAGATTAAACTGATTCCTTACAATCGGCAGTGCAGCTGAGGGGAAGACAGGCTTTCTCAGGCTCAGGGGTGGCTGGAAGGCAGGATGCCACGTGGTCACCTGAGTGAGGGGTGCCCTGTGGAAGGGGTGGCCCCAGTCGCTCTGCCTCCCTGGCAGAGTCAGAACAGTGGTGGAAGTTGGGCTTGAAATCGCCCCTCTACCCAAGAAAAGTACTCGATGGCCAGAGCCCACCCTCCTTTTGTGTGTGTGTGTGTGTGTGTGTGTGTGTGTGTGTATCTGTCTGTCTGTCTGTATACATGGCACTGTGGGTGTGAGTGGAAGGTCCAGATACTTTGAGCGCTGCAGCCATAGGAAAAGGACTCAGTCCTCCACACTGATAGATGCCGTTGGCCAGTAAATCAGGCTCTCCACCACTCCTAGCCTTATTTTGAAAATTGCAGCCTTGCTGTCAGTGGCCCCGGCCAAGTAAACCGAATTGAGCAGTGTCACATGCCTAGAGGCCCACGGTGGCAAGCACGCAGCTACGTTCAGGCTTGTAATTCAAAGCATCATGTTTCATTTATCTCCCTTGTTTAACGTCCCAGTTAAGTCATAGAGTTACCATTGCAAGGGGATTTTAAAATTAGAATAGTTTGTTGTTGATCAGTCACTAAGTCGTGTCCAGCTTTTTGCAGTCTCACGGACTGTAGCATACTGGGCTCCCCTGTCCTTCACCATCTCCCAGAGTTTGCTCAAACTCATGTCCGTTGAACTGGTGATGCTATCTAACCATCTCCCCTTCTGCCACCACTGTCTCCTCCTGCCCTCAGTCTTTACCAGCATCAGGATCTTTTCCAGGGTCTCTTCACATCTGTTGGCCAAAGTATTGGAGCTTCAGCATCAGTCCTTCCAAAGAATATGCAGTGTTGATTTCCTTTAGGATTGACTGGTTGGATCTCCTTGCTGTCCAAGGGACTCTCAAGAATCTTCTCCAACACCACAGTTGGAAAGCATCAGTTCTTCAACACTCAGCCTTCTTTATGGTCCAACCCTCACACCCATACGTGACTACTGGAGAAACCATAGCTTTGGCTACATGCACCTTTGTTGGCCGAGTGATGTCTCTGCTTTATAATATGCTGTCTAGCTTTGTCACAGCTTTCCTTACAAGGAGCAAGTGTCTTTTAATTTCATGGTGCAGTCACCATCTGCAGTGTTTTGGTTATAGGAGATTAACAGAAGATAAAAAGCTGCCAAAGAGAATTTTTAAGGTCAAGATATTTTGTTTGAATTCATAAACACTGGAGTGATGCTGTTGTTTACTGCTTGGTAAGTTTCACCCACACCTTCTGACACAGCCTCCCGGTTTGGCTGGGTGTGTTTACATCTTTTTAAATTGACCTCTTAGCTTCATCGTGTGACTTTGATACCAGGGGCAAGTGTGCTTCCTCTGAGACCCTTGGCACCTGACCGGTTCCATGTGGAATTTCTTTGCTGCCTCAGAGGGAGAGAGCACAGCTCCCGCTGAAAACCTGTTTCACCGAAAAGTTCCTTCACAGGCTCATGAGACGGGTATGAATGCTGGCTCATGTGGCACCTCTTTGCTTCTGTTTAGGAAATGGGCAGCAGACATCCAGTCTCCTGGTGTGTCAGAAGACAAGCTGTAGTATAACCCTGATTGATGACTACAGGAAGAATCTGCTGAGTTATCAGCTTCTGCTCTGTATTATAGATCACAGGGCTTATTGATCCAAAGCTGGCACGCGTTCTGCAGGCCAGAGGTGGGTCTGACTGGGTCTCCATAGCAGCAAGAAAAATGATGACCGCTGGATAAGCTATGTGGTCTTGAGTAAAAAGAGCAAATAATCTTGCACGGTGGCATCAATCATCACTTTGTTTTTTGGTGAAAGTCGGGCTTGAGGAAGTGACTTTGTGGTAGTGCTGGCATGGTCCAATATTTGAACTTCTCATGGAGGCTGTTCCTTGGCACTGATACAGTTCTTTGTGATCTTGTCCTGAGTTGTCCAATGTTTGCTTAGCGCTTTGGCAGTGAACAGTAAATATTACACTCGAACCTGGAACATTCTATGTGAAAAACCATGCAAATTAAGAACAAATTCAATTTTTAAGAACACATATATGTTGATAAAAACAGTGTGTTTGGGACATCTGGTTTCTTGAATTCAGTTACATGTGGGGAAGCTTGATTATCCTCTGCAGGCTTCTTAAAAGTACACAGAAGAGTGAGATGAGAATGCATGACTTCCTGGCTACGAGCCTTGAGCTTTTACGAAGGGTAATTTAGAAAGCAAACCTTTTTGTAGAAAGGTGTTTTGGTATTGCCTGTTGGTGAAGGCATACTTTTTGTTTATTTATTATTTTATTGCATGTGACATTGTTTCAGTTCAGTAGTTCTCTTTATCTTTCTTCTTATAAGCAGTCTATGGGGATCTGTAACCACAATGACAAGAAAAGGACTAATGGACATTTATATAGTAGTGTTCGTGTTTACAAAATTGAACGCTGAGATGTGATGGAACTCTGTATTCATAGGGTTCCAACTTGCTGTAAAAATTTAATAAGCTATAAGATTGATTCATATTTGTGATTTTCTTATTGTAAAATGAAACTCCCCAACTATGTATAAATCATGTTCAGTGCAGTTTTATAGGGAGTAAGGGTGTAAGCATCAGTTTGTAGTTCTTCTGCAAGCATCTTGCTTCTGTTTTTGTAACGCACATCAGATGGGTCTTTCATGGGCTCTTCTCTCTTTCTTCCAAGTATATTGTTATTGTTCAGTCTCCCAGTCACGTCTGACTCTTTGTGGCCCCACGGACTGCGGCATGCCAGGCCTCCCTGTCCCTCACCATCTCCCGGAGTTTGCCCAAGTTTATGAGGTTCATTGCACTGGTGATGCCGGCCAGCCATCTCATCCTCTGATGCCCTCTTCCATGTATACCTCTGTATTTTCCTCTTCTGCCTTGCTCTCTCCTTAGAACAAAGATTAAATCCCTGATCATCACTGCAGTTTCATTAGCCCCTGTTTATGAGGCCTTAACCATAGGGTCTTCACGAGAGGACCGGGTTCTTCCTGAAGTTGGGCTGGGTTCCAGGGATGCTTGGATCCATGTTTTTGGGTCCTTTCTGGATCCCAGTTGTACCTAGCAAGCAGCCCGGCTCACCTTGAATCACAAGGGCATGCATTTTCTGTAGTCTAAACATGTTAATGATTAAACACACAGGATTAGATATTGTTTGGTGAGTGTGCAGCCCGTTTGAGGATTTTTACCAGTTAACAAGCACAAGAGAACTATATATCAGACTCTTTGGAGGAATGAGTGCTTGGGAGACAGCCCTTCTGAGCCCCGGGTTGCCCCAGGAGGAGGGGCTCTGTGTTCGGACAGGACCTGTGGTGGGGCGGAATCAGCCTTGAGTCAGGCAGGCCTGGGCTCCAGGCCCCACCTCCCACTGCCAGGATCCATGACCCCAGGCACATTACCGATCTCACCAGGCCTTAGCTTCCTTATCTGTGAAATGGAGATAATCATATGCTCACTGGGTAGGATTGTTTTAATAATAAATGAGGTAGCTTTCTGTAGGCAGATCTGGAACCCAGTAAGCAGCGGTTATCGCCACTGTTGCTAATACAACAGGAACAAGTTTGACTTTAAGGGAATCCAAGAACTCTGGAAGTTTCTCCCAGATTGTTGGCCTCCTGTGTTGGTGCCCAGAGCACTTGTGTAGCTGGCGTTTTAAGGCCCTTTCCACTCACCTCTGAGTTTCCTGGCGCTCCTTGTCTTGCTTGTCCAGCTTCTGTAAACCAGCCTCTCCCAGGGCCTCCTTTGCTTTAAGGATCAAAGGAGTTCTAGAGAATTTTGACATGAGGTAAAATTAATGGTCATTTAAAAGCTGAGTTCGTCCTATGGTCGGATTTGTTATGGGGTGTGTGTTCCTCGGGCCTGAGACCCTTGCTCAGTGGCAATGTGTGGGACAGCTAAGGGTCTCCCTCCAGGAGGGGAAATCTTCATTGGAAACGGGTTGCAGAATGTGAAAGTTTATAAAAAGTGTTTATGTTTGTCCTGGGAGAAGGGTAACACATCACAGGCCATTAACAGGCCTGGCTCACACTGCAGTGTGCACCAACCCAGCAATGTAATTTATTTCACTGAGGGAATTGTGGTTTTTCGTGCCCTGGATAGGTGTCACTGAAACCTTGTTTCAAGAGGAAAATAGCAATTAATGTTAGAAACAAGAACTACTAGCCTTACAAATTTGTGGTGGAAGAGACCCAATAAAAATGACTATCAGAAGTTTCCCAAAGGTGAACATCAGCGTTTATAAACAGTGTTTTCTCCCTGGTAAGCTGACAGCTCTTGCTTTGTAAGTATAAACCAAAGTAGGACTGCCCCAAACAGAGCAGGGCATGTGCGAATGTTCCTGCAGGGAAGAAAGTCGGCCCAGGCTGTGGGCCGGGCAGGCAGGCCTCTGTGTTGGCTTAGGGACAGGTGGCAGAGGGCCGGCTGTGTTTGGTCAGATTAGGCCACGTCTGTGTCATCGCTGCTATTGTTCCCCTGCTGGGAGATGACAGATGGGAGAGGCCGTCCTGAAAGAGCGGCTGTTAATCTGTAACTCGGGGTTTGCTTGTACCCATGCATAAACATTTCAGCTCATTATTTTCAGAAACAAAAGACCAGAGCATATGGGAGCCCTTTGGTTCTGATTCATTTAAAGTTTGTTTTTTGGTTTGTCTGTCTGTAGTATTGCTGATGTAACTGGGTCATCTAAATTAAAAGTGACTCTTAAAAATTAAGTGAAAAAATGTTTTCAAGATGAGAACTATGATTTTCTGACTTTGAAGAGAACTCTTTCCTTAAAATGACACTTTCCAGTGGAGCATGGCATCTGTGCGTTTAGCTGATAGAAATTCAGCTTCCCATGCCCAGTGCAAAAATAGGGGAGAGAGAAGTGACGATGAAAATGCTGCAGAACTGCTAACAGTCTGTTCTGTTAGAGTGGGTGCTTTAGAGCAGTGGTCCCCAGCCTCCGGGATCTAAGACCTGATGATCTGAGGTGGAGCTGATTTAATAATAATAGAGATGAGCTGCACAATAAATGCAGTGCACTTGAGTCATCCCTAGACCATCACCCCTGCCCACCGCCAGTCCAGGGAAAAAATTGTCTTCCACGAAACTGGTCCCTGGTGCCGAGAAGACTGGGGATTGCTGCTTTATATGTAGCAGGATTTCTCAGCCTTGCCTCCACGGGCACCTTTGTGCTGAGTCATTTCTTGGTTGTGAGGCTGTCCTGTGTGTTGCAGGCTGTTCAGCACCATCCCTGGTCTCTGCCGACTAGAGGCTATCAGAACTCACTTCCTCTGGTTGTAAAGATCCAAACCATCTCCAGACATGGCCCCTTGTTCTCTATGAGCCGGGGGCAGGAAGCAGGCAAAGGCAAGATCCTTTTGGCTGACAGTCGATGCCTTGGAGTGAGAGTGTTAGAGATTCTTTTCCCTCTGTTGTTACCGAAGTGATCTGGGTTCCAGGTCCTCTGATGCATCATCTCGCCTTACTGGGTATGATTGGGTTAAAAGAAAATAAAAAGTGAGGCCTAATGAGTGTAAATTGCAAAGGGTAACTTGGAGAAACTGAGTTTACAGCATTAGCGATTATGTCTCAAGGGAGAGCGACCTCAGTGAAATCTCCTAGAAGTTTCTGAAGTCCAAAACCTTATAAAGAAAAGCGATTGGTCCTTTTACAGAAATCCTTGCCTTGTCAGTTCAGAACTGACACTATTTCTTGGTAATAGTGGGGGCTCGTGGCCAATTTCTAACCCCAAGTCTGTTGATTGCATCTGGGTAATGTCACTGGGCTGTTTCCCTGCTGTTTTTGACCAATTTTCTGAAAAGCAGTCATTCTGGTTCCTTTTTCTCAGGCTCAACATCCCCAAACAGGCAGTTCTGAAAGGATATGTTCAAGGCTCAGTGCCAACCACCTTTGTGAGAATCTTTGAATTATTTTTTTATACAAGTTCTGCCTTGTTGGTGGGAACACTGCTATTCAAGTCCTGAGCTGGCATGTAAGGGGTCTGCCCTGTGCAGAATGGCAGGTGCCCCAGAGGACAGTCCCGGCTAAACCCAGCCTTCCAGCCACCCCCACTGACATGTGAATGAAGCCATATGGGACCCTCCAGACTAGCACATCCACCCACTGCCTAAGGACCCCGTTGCCATGTGGAATAGAAGCATCACATCAGCTGCTCCTTCCCCAGATTCCTGGTACACAAAATGTGAGACACTATCAAAGTCGTTTAAATGACCCCTAAAAAATTAAATTGGGCTTCCCCAGTGGCTCGGCAGTAAAGAATCTACCTGGAGGTGACTACCTTGGAATTCTTGCCACCATCCCCTCCTGGCTTTGTGATTTTTGTGCAGAATATCCTGAGAACCAATCCTTAATCAGGACGGCTGCAAAGAAAACCTGAGAAAGGAGATTGGCATTTGCCAAGGGAATGGCAGAGTGGGGAAGAGAGGAATGGAGGGAAGCATGGAGGAGGAGGGCGGGAGAGAGGTGGAGACGTGAGAGGCTGGAGGACGCTGTGATGGTTGGTCCCGGGAACCCACATCCCGACACCAGCTCCACCAAGGGGAGTGCTCTCTGTGTCGTCACCTAGGGGAGCCACCTTCAGATGGTCTTGCTGGCGTGTCACCCCACAAAGTGGCAGAGAAGAGAGGGCAGGCTGAGCAAGGAGTTTGCCGGTTGTGTTTCTTGCTTATCCATCGTTATGACTTCTCGGTTATTTGCATTTTTGGAACCAAGTGAGTGGTTCCCTATGTGTCAGAATATAGGTTTTTATTAAGCGTAGCACCAGGTTTTGAATCCAAATTGGATTTTTTTCTTTTGGGAGTTTTTTTGCATAGGGATGAACAAAGGAAAGGACTAATGTTGATTGGAGATTGTCTGGCAGGTCTTAATTTGAAATCTTGGGTTTAGAGTTTATGAAAGAACAGATTAAGCATGCCTGCCATATATGGATTTGTTTTTAGAAAACAGCGTTCTTTTAGCTGCTGAGTCCTGATGCCTTTTCAAACATTTGGGTTGGTTTTAGTCTAACTGCCAGTTCAACAGTGCATTGAGGCAGGAAAGGGAGGAAGTCTGGCACGTGGAGTCCTCTTGTCTCTCCTTCCTTTCTTCCTCTGCCTTTGCTTTCTAACAGGTATTTTTTGGTTTAAATTTCTTGACGTCCTTTTGATGTGCTTTTCTGTTTACCGTAATGGTTCTCAACTGAGTCAAACCTGAGTGCTCTCCCCGCCCCCTCTACATACCAGGGGTGTTTGGATCTGGAATGGGGATTTTAAGATCCCCACTTTTAGGAAATAGGGACCAGGAACCCTAAATGTCTGTGCTGGAATCCCTCCTGAAATGTTGATTAATATTGCCCGCATTGTGCATGCAAGTCATAGGCTCTTCCGCAGTTTATGGTAGAGAAAGAATCCTGAACCTTGATTTATTAACTGACTAGCTAAGATTAAATAAGCTAGTGGGGTTTGAGTGGTTAAAAGGCAAGGCTGTGGAGCCAAACTGCCTAGATTTGAAACTAGCTCTAACATTTACCAGCTGGAGGGTCTTTGGGAAGTTAACTGGCTCTAACATTTCCCAGCTGGGTGATCTTTGGGAAGTTAACCAGCTCTAATGTTTCCCAGCTGGGTGATCTTTGAGACACTAATTAAAGTCTCTGCTTCAATCCCCTCATCTGTAATTAGGGGTTAATAATACTGCATAGGTTTTTGGGACAATCAAACAGGTTAGAACAATACTTGGCATATTTTAAGTATTCGGTAGTTACTTCTTAAAACTCAGCATTCAAAACGTGAAGATCATGGCATCCAGTCCCATTACTTCATGGCAAATAGATGGAGAAAAGTGAAAACAGTGACAGATTTTATTTTCTTGGTCTCCAAAATCACTCTGGACTGTGACTGCAGCCACAAAATTAAAAGATGCCACTCCTTGGAAGAAAAGCTATGACAAACCTAGACAGCGTATTAAAAAGCAGAGACATCACTTGCCCAACAAAGGTCTGTCTAGTGAAAGCTATGGTTTTCCCTATAGTCAGGTACAGATGTAAGAGTTGGACCATAAAGAAGGATGAGGACCATACAGAAGGCTGAGCACCAAAGAACTGATGCTTTCAAATTGTGGTGCTGAAGACTCTTGAGAGTCCTGTGGACTGCAAGGAGATCAAAACCGTTAATCCTAAAGGAAATCAACCCTGAATATTCATTAAAAGGACTGATGCTGAAGCTGAAGCTCCAATACTTTGGGCACCTGATGCGAAGAGCTGACTCATTGGAAAAGACCCTGATGCTGGGAAAGATTGAGGGCAAGAGGAGAAGGGGGCAACAGAGGATGAGATGGTTGGATGGCATCACTGATTCAATGGATATGAGTTTGAGCAAACTCCAGGAGATAGTGAAGGACAAGGAAGCCTGGCATGCTGTAGTCCATGGGGTTGCAGAGTCAGACATGACTTAGCAACTGAACAACAATGATAAGTTACTTCTTTCTAATAGAAAACCATTCTAAATCATCTCAAGGCCTACCCCCTATTCTTAAATCTTTTAGTCTGTTGTTTCCTTTTTCTAAATATGAGCTGTATTGATGTTCACATATTTATATTTGCAGAACCAATATGAATTTTTCCACAATTTTAAGTTCAAATATAACAAAACGATTTAAGAGTATTTCTTGAAGACTTTTAATAAAATGGGTAGAGTCTTGCAA
Source organism: Bos javanicus (assembly GCF_032452875.1). Lineage (NCBI taxonomy): Eukaryota > Metazoa > Chordata > Mammalia > Artiodactyla > Bovidae > Bos > Bos javanicus. The sequence goes on along the minus strand of NC_083877.1, from coordinate 9,699,423 downwards.
TAGAAACAAAATTTGTATGCCAGATACCATGAGAAGAACTTGTACTAGATTTAGGATTGCTTTTCTAATTCTAGAGGTGGCACTGGAAAGTACATTCTTTCTTCTTGAAATGAGTGGGGTTACCCAGAGCCTCAGATGTTCAGAGTATGGGTGTGTAATAATGAGCTTTCTTGACTTCCCCACCCTCCTGATACCTAATGGAGATGAGAACCCTAGCCCGAGAAGATGGGTGGCTGTGAAAGACACTCAGTCGTGTCTGACTCTTCGGAATCCCATGGACTATACAATCCATGGAATTCTCCAGGCCAGAATACTGGAGTGGGTAGCCTTTCCCTTCTCCAGGGGATCTTCCCAACCCAGGGATCAAACCCAGGTCTCCTGCATTGCAGGCGGATTCTTTACCAGCTGAGCCACAAGGGAAGCCCAAGAATACTGGAGTGGGTAGCATATCCGTTCTCCAGCGGATCTTCCCAACCCAAGAATCAAACCAGGGTCTCCTGCATTGCAGGCATATTCTTTACCAACTGAGCTATCAGGGAAGCCCAAAGGTGGGTAGAGCTGTTTTATAATGATAGCATTCGCCTACTGGCCTTCCTTGGGAGTCCAGCTAGAAGTGGTGCCTGTGCACACCAGGCTGGTCTGCCCACAGCCTTGAGGGAGGGAGATGAGACAAGGCTCAGGCCAGGACTGTTCAGGCATACTTTACCCATGAAGGGTTTGAAAACTTAGAGCTAAACCCCATCACCCACTAATGTCACTAACATACCATTAGCACCCCAGTCATCAGTCAGGAGGCGTTGTTTCTAGGTTCTGTTCTTCAGCTGTTGTAGAGTGCTCTCTGGCCACCTAAGAAAGAGGATGTTATTATTAAGTGGCATTTGCTTCATAGGCTGTGGGGAGGGTACTGACCCCAGGGCTTCCTTACTGGGGATGGCTGCTGATTATTTCCAATAATAATTTCCAATTATTTCCCCAGTAACCCTTTAATTGTGATATTCAGTGCCAGTGATATTTAGCCCCATTTTGTACCTGATGAAACTGAGTCACAGGTTTGACAACTCTCCCCCACAAGCTTCCTAAAATCTTCTTATGCCTAAACAGTTTCTCCTTATCCCAGACAATTCAATGCCCAAAAGGTTTGACAACCTTCCCAAGACTGTATAACCAATAGTAGGAGAACTGGATTTTGGACCACATCTCTGCTTGATCCAAATCCTATTTAAAATCACTACTTTGGTCTTTCTCTTAGTATGAAATAGACACGGATAGTCCAGTTTCAAATGGATTAAAGAATTTGAGAATAACCAGCAAGCACAGACAAATGAAAATTAGGAGAAGATAGGAGAAGGTTGACTTTATGTAAACAGAAGACAGTAATAATTAGCATCTGTTTTGTGCCAGGTGCTACAACTTCTCCTATGGAGTATTAGACCCATTTTATAGATGGGCAATAGAGGCTCAGTGAGTATAAGTAGCCCGTGTAAATAACAAAACCTGTAGGTGAAAAGAAGGGATATAAATTCTGTTCTCACCACACAATACTGTGAAAAGGCTGGGAAGGTCTCATTGTCCCATCACTTCCACTCCTAGGGTACATGGGAAAATCCTGGAATTCATTCCCAGGAAAACCCAATGTCTGTTCCAGGCTTCTCACTGTCATATGGAATCAACAGCCTTTACTTTGAATTCATTTTCCATCAGTGAGACTTACCCAGGGCTAAAGAGAGAAATGTGGCTTCCCAGATGATGCTGGTGGTAAAGAACCCACCTACCAATGCAGGAGACGTAAGAGATGCAGGTTCGATCCCTGGGTCAAGAAGATCCCCTGGAGATGGGGAACCACTCCAGTGGAAATGGCAACCCACTCCAGTATTCCTGCCTGGGAGATCCCATGGACAGAGGAGCCCAGCTGACCACAGTCCATGGGGTCGCAAAGAGTTGGACACAACTGAGCGTCTGAGCACAAAGAAACAGTCCACAAGGGGGAGGGAGAAGGCTGGCAAAGGAGGCATGACCTCTAAGTTGTCGATTCCAGGAACTTGGCCTTGTTCCTTTGAAGAACCTGGAGAAGAGCCAGTGAGCATGGCATTCTTTACACAGCAAATGCATCAGCTTCAGTGCACAGCTGCCTGTCCACTGAGCCACCCCATCCTTCTGGTGCCTAATCTGCCCAGAGGACCTGAGGATTGCCAGGCGTGCACGTGGTGGAGCTCACTGGGGAGGAGGAGCTGGGATGTGTCTGTCTGACCTCGAGCAATTATTGGGCCATTGGAGCATCATAAAGGATGGCTCTTTGCTCGGTCTAATTCATTAGGATACCACTATCTCCCCAGCTCGTTTGGTGCCGGACTTGAGGACAGTGTAGATAGAGGACCAAGCACTGCTATAAAATGGAGTCCAGTGCTTTTGATTCAGCCCCTGGCACCGGGCCTCTGAGCCATCATTACAGGAGCTGGTTTCATACAAGTAATTCTGGGTCCTGGGGCAAGGAATGAAATGGCAGCCTTTGTGTCGGGGAAATGTACCATGGGTAGGGAGTTGACTGCTTATTAGTTTACTCTTTCAGCCAAATTATTTTTGTTGCTGTTAAAAATTAATTTTAATAATTGCTTTTGGATCAAGCTGTTGAATAACCGAGCCAAGTTTTCACGCCCAATGAACTTTTATAGCAAACTCTCCTCTCTTTATGGGGTTATTATGAGGATGATATTTGTAAAGCACTTTAACTGCTTACCAGAAGGCTCTGGATAAATAGTGGTCATACTTTCAGAGTTTTGGAGGAATGGATCTCCAGTGGCATTCCAGTCCTAAAAGATGCAGATCGCCCTCTCCTACTAACCTTTAGTGACTATTTTCCGATTCTTAATTTCTAAAAAGCCTCCTGTGCAAAAGACTGGGGTGATTTTTATATTTCCATGACTATATTCGACTGGTTTTTAAAAAATCTGTTTAAGAGGAAATGTTTTCAGAGTATCAAAGTTTGAATAGTAAGTAGATAGTTGGAAATGCTCCATTGTCAACGAACAGCCAACTTTGCATTAGTTTGTAACAGAATGTCTGGTGAAAGCAGTGTGCATTACTTTAAAGGAATATATTTTTTTCTTACTCTTCTCTTTTGCCTTTTGTCAGGAAAGACACCAAAACATAAAATTTGTTGTTCTTTCGTACTGTGGGATTTTAAAGAATTAAGCACCGTGTGTGTGTGTGTGTGTGTGTGTGTGTGTGTGTGTAAGGGTTTGTCTGTACCAAATGTGGGGAGAACGGAATTACAAAGAGACTCCTCTTTGTGGCCTTAGTACATTCTGAGTTTTAACAACAGGTTTTTGTAAACCTCAAAATTTGAGCTTCCACATGATCCATTATGCACACAGCAGCTGTCAGGATTGTACAAAGTGAACCTTAGAGTGTATTCATTCCCTGCTTAGAATCTTCCAGTCCTTTCCGACTACATATAGGATGAAGTCCAAATTCCTTGTGGTGATTCATGAAGCAGCAATGTGATGGCTTTATGGTAGCCTGGTGTAATAATCAATATGATGGCTTCATGGTAGCCTAGCCTATACACTAATGAGTGAATCTTTATACAGTTTTTATGGCATACAGTATTACATTCATATTCACAATATAGTATTGGAAGCATTGTTACTTAGAAACATCTGTGATGATAGGCTGATACGCAGTTTCTCCAATTATGAGAGAGTCATGCTATACTGTAATATAATTCTTTGAAAGCAAAGTTATAAATTGGTAAGAAAATAAACACATTATTAGTTTTATATTAAATATTACTCATCGTATACCTATGTAAGTGTAGACTAGAATCCACTTATATGATTCATGGCCTACTTTACTTTTTGTGAATTTTTTTGGTATTTCTAGGCTACATCGTTCATCTGTGAGCTTTTTAAATTGTCTCGAACCTCCAAAAAAGTTTCCAGTATGTTTCATTAAAAAAAAAAAATCTGTATGTAGCTGAACCCATGCCGTTCAAACTCCTATGTTGTTCAAGAGTCAACTGTGTTTGGTGGGTGTGCTTAGACTGCCTCCTCTCTGCTCTCTTCTTCTGCTACCTCCTAGTAAAGCTTCATTTTAGCACCATCCGCTGCTTGGACAGGGCACACGCTGAGTACAGAGAACCCAGCTGGCATTTCCTGAACTAGGACAGCAAGGTGGGCATGTGCTGCCCAGGAGGCTGGTCTGGTGAGCTTGGGTGGGGCTGACCGGCGGTTGCTCTGCTCAGCCTGGGATCCAGGCCAGGCTGGGACGATGACTGCAGAAGTGCTGGAGCTGCTAAGTCAGGGAGACGCTCCCGGGCCTGCAGGTCAGGCTGTGTCCATTCAGGAACTTCTGATGTATAGTGGTGAATTTTCATCCTGTAAAAAGGGGTGACTGTTACCCTCTCTAGGAGAAAAGATTCTTTTTTTTTTTTTTGTATATTAATGACTTTTTCTCACCCACCACCCCCCTCCCCTGGCCCAATGGAAGAAGCTTAATTTTCTGTTGTGTGGTTTTTTTTTTTTTTTTTTAAGCTTAATGCGGAAAGTTCAAACAGTACATAAAGGTACAGATAAAGGGCAAACCATGCCAAGTACTCACCTTATCAAGATAATTATTGCCCATATTTTTTATGATTGTTACACGTAGATACATACAACCTCAGGTATATGAAATCATAGGCATTGTTTCATTCTTTGCTTCACAATAAATTGTGGTAGTCTTGCCATGTCAATAAATTTAGGCATCTCCTTTTTAATATCTGAAGAACATTCCGTGTAATGAATGTGCTCTGATTTATTTATTAAGTCTCTTATAGATGGAATATTTTCCCTGTTATGAATAGTGCTCCATTAAACATCCTTGTACTATCCTCTGTCTCACAGGGTAAATGGATTAAAACTACTGAGTCAGAGTATTTTGGGTTTTCATGTGGGTTAACTGACTACCATCAGAAAGGTTGAACCATTCTTTATTATCCCATAATGAAGGAAAGTCCTTGCTGACTTTCTTTAATGTTGTACATTAATGTATTTTATTAAATGACTGCTGCTGCTGCTGCTAACTCACTTCAGTCGTGTCCAACTCTGTGCGACCCCATAGACGGCAGCCCACCAGGCTCCCCCGTCCCTGGGATTCTCCAGGCAAGAACACTGGAGTGGGTTGCCATTTCCTTCTCCAATTAAATGACTGCATCATTTCCCAAACTTTTTAGCTACTTTTTTTTTTTTTTTTGGCAAATTTATTTGAGATAACCATTTAAGGAGAGATTTGTATGATGAAAATTAATGATTAATTTTGTAGCCTTAGTGGTTAAAAACCAAAAATGAATATCCAGTGTACATTTTCCCTGACATTATTTTCATATGCAGTTATGTCTTTGGCTTGCGTATTAAGTGGTCTCTACAGTGGAGGTTATGCAGTTAAAACGGTGCCCTTTTCCAATCTTTATTTTGGACAACCTGTCATGCTCCATATTTTCATGTTACTCCCAAAACTTTGCCAAAAAGGACTGACAGTAGAAGTAACAAATACTATTTTGTAATTTGGTAGGGATTTTAAAAAGGATCTCTTGAGTTCTTATTTGGAGGTATAATCTTCAGGTGGAGTATTCTAGCATTTCTGCTAAGGAAGCACTGCATTCATGATCGGCTCTGGTTTCTTCTAGAATGCTTTCTCCCTTCCTTTCCGTCTGTGAGTTTTCCCAGATCCGTGTGATTCATGACCTGTTGTTCTGCCTCTTTGAACTTTATCTCCTTGATCTCATTTGTCCATCCCCTGGTGTCACCTGAAACTTTTTACCAGTTCACTGATTAATTGCTTATCTTTCTTCTACACTTTCTTGAGTTTGTCTAATGATAGGGATATCATGTATCTTCTTAAAAAGCTTTTTTGGTGTGTGTTCTTTTACTGCCCGGAGTGATTTAACATTTGAAGTTCATTACATGCTCCCTTCATCTGGGTCCACAAACCACAGACTTTGGCCGTTGAGATTATTGCAACACCAAGGTGTAGGTACCTTTTAGCTTAAGGGAAAAAACAATACCAACTTTGGCTGGTTGGACCTTTATTTGGAATTTGAACGGATGAGTTTTAAAGTGGTTTGAGAGAGTTTTTTTCCCTTAATGTCTTGTCTCATTAGGTAAAGCCTTTCAAAGGAGCTAGACTTTTCATGCTGAATTTTGATTTAAAAGACTGGAATCACTAACTGGAAGGCAGGGATGGCTAGTGAAGAGGCTAGTCTAGAATAAATTGGGAATGAGAGGTGGGAAACCAGAGGAAGGGAGTAACTTGGATGTACAAAAAAGACATTTTGGAGAAGGTCTTTGGAGCAAATATGGCAAATTTTATTAGTAATTAGATGATCACTTATTTGTAAAGGTCTTTCTCATCAGAGTGGCAAGATATGAACCTATGGAAGGAGATGCCCAACAACTTTGGGTGTAGATTCATAAAAGCTGTGGGTCTGTGATAGACTCAGTGGGGCTGCTGTCTTTTCATACCCAGTACTCAGGCTGCAGGGCAAATCAGAATGCAGGGGACTTGCAGTGGGGAGCATTGAATAAAGTGCTTGCTCGTCCATCTAACTAAATGACAGGGGTCTGGGCTAAAATTGACTACTCTGTGACAGCTCATGTTGTTTTCCAGCAAACAGCTGGATTGCCCCAGTGTCTAAGCCTGCTCATGGTGAGTTGTATGAAAATGAATCTTTCAGGACACCAAGGTACTACCGATCCGTTCCTCTAGTGCTGTTTAATAACTCACACTCTTGGTGCAGTAAGTGGTAGTTAATTACCGAGTCTTTGATCCACTGGGGAACCGTTTGGTAATTACTGCTTCATTGCTGTTTAATAAACGTCTGTCTTGTGCATGAAGTAGCTCTGTGCAGTAGTTCATGGCCTAGTCCCTAGTGGTAGGAAAAAGTCAATGCCTCTTCTAGGAATGTGCATCTGAAACCAGACGGTCACTTCGGCATAAAGCAAGCAAATGTGAAACAAAATCTTTCAGTTGGTGCTGTCTGTACTTTTGGATTTCATAAACTAGGTCTTCTTTGAAACTGTTTCTGTTGTGGTGATTGGTTGATTTTCAGTGTTTAGAGATATATTTAAGGTTGTTCAATTTTTGATTTTGTCAAAAGAAATTTTTTTTTTTTTCTGCTAAAGAAGCCTGACTTGAGAGCTTGTTGCCTAGGGCATTGTGGGCACTTGGTAAATACCTGTTGAGTTGAATGGAGTCATGCATTTTAGGATAGGCTTTTTCGCTGATGACTTTTTGCTGTTTATGTTTTTTTCTCCTCTTTCATGAGAGCTCATACTGAAGATGGTAATTTTGTGAAATGTGTTCTTAAATGCCATTAACTAGAGAAATTTCTCTTTATGTGGTGATGGTGAGGGTTAAATAGCAAACGTGAAAGCTTTGGAAGGGCCTCAAACCAGACCGTAAATGTAGGGTAATTAATATTGTCCACTGACAATACTACGTAGAAATGATTGATCTTGGATTATTTGAAGCTCTGGGGAATTCTAAATTGTAGAGCTGATTAAAGATAACCCATCTTCAGGTTGTTGCGTCTTGATTCCTGGGTGAAATTTATGACAGATCAAAGGAGAAAGTCTTGAAATTGATTTAATTAAAATTGATGCTTTAAAAAAGGAGCACAGTGGTTGCCTTTTCTAGTGATTTTGCCCATCATAGAAGCCAGATATGTCATAAGATGACCTGTTTGCATTCTATTCAGTTTAGATGGTATTGTGGTCATGGTGGTGGTAATGGTGACGTAAAAGATCCTGCAAATCCTGGTGAGTACTTTGAAGGATGGTGGAAGGAACGACTGACAGCTAGTGACATAGAGAAGTGGTCCATGAAACAGGCTCCTAGAATGGCTGATGCCCAGGTTGGAGCCATCTGTTTCTCAGATAGATGTCGTCCTGATTGGATACCGAGGGATACATCAGTGCATGTCTTGCTCCTAATGGCCACCCGCTTTTGAAGTTGCATCGATTGCCTGGATGTCTTGTAGAATGTCTCGTTTTGTCAGCTAATCAACAGTTCATTGAAACACTTCATTAAACTCCTCTCTCTAATAATGTCTAAAACATAATTTAAACCAAACCAATGCTTCTGTCACCTGGCTTCAGAAGCCCATGAATGCAGGCAAAGCTGCGTTCTGCAGTGGGGCTGGAAAGGCTTTTCTTACCCCAAAGATAATGGAAACTTGCCATCACATTTTCTGATAAAAGACATTTTAAGAGATGAGTTTTCAGATGCATTATTTTGTACAGGTTTGTTCAGCAAATTACTAATGTATGAATCTGTAAACACATTGATCAGATGTAAAGTTAAGTACATTCTTGAGAAAATTCACCATGCCTTTAATCCTAGTGGTTTAGTGCTATGGTTTAAGTAGAGGGATTCAGGGAGTTCATAAGTGCAGGGAATAGAATAAACAAAAAGGATTGAAGGAATGTGTCCTGAACAGCATTGGTGTAGAACCTCATTCCTCATTTCTCTCCCCAGGGATCCTGTTGGCCTTATTATGAAGCCAACCTTCAAGAGCAGAGATTCATTTTAATAAAACAAATTAAAAAACTAATTTAAATGGTCAGAGTGTACATGTGACGTTGGCGTGAGTACAGGTTTCTTTGATCACAGAGCAATCTATTATTGGTCTCTGCTTTGACTTTCTACAGTTTGTGTCTCTTCAGCAGCGTTATAGTTACTAGTCACCAAACTGCCGCAGGTTGAATTCTCTCGTGTGTGTCTCTGATTTAGATTCTGAGCTTCTATTCACCTGAGATTGTTCTGTGGTTGGAAGTAGTGAGCAGGTACTATTGTATTTTAAATATGTAGCATTATTGTAATTTACATTTTGTATAGGTGCACAGACCACATTCAGCTCACTTTGAATAGCCCATATAAGAAATTGACCCTTGAACAATGAGGGAGGTAGGGGCACCGGTCCTCCATGCAATTGGGAATTTGTGTATAGTTGATAGTCAGCCCTCTCTGTCTCTGGTTCCTCCATATCTGCAGATTCAACCAACCAGGGATCATGTAGTATTTACCACTGAAAACCATCCACATGTAAGTGGACCCATGCACTTCAAACCTGAGTTGTTCAGGGTTCGCCCGTATTTCATCCTTTTGTGTGTCATAGTCTGCTCCACTAGCCCATATTAGGGCACTGGAGTCCTTTTCAGTTTGAGGCTGGCATAAATAATTCTGCTGCAAACATTTTTAAGCAGATTGCCTTTCCCATTGGAGTCTGTTCTTAGGGATGTTTCCCCAAGAGAAACGCCTCCTGGTAAAGGGTGTGGACTCGTGCGGCTTCCCATTTGCTTCAAGCACCCTCTGAGGAGATGTGATGAGAAAGAAAAAGATCACTGGAGGGAAAGGAGTTGTCTCTGAGGTTTGCAGCCTTCGAATCGGTAAGAGGAGAGTTTTCAGATCCCTGAATGGAGACTTTGCCTGCTGCCGACTGATTGATTAGTTGGATGTAGCGGTTCAGAGCACAGGCTGTGGGTTCACCTGTTACCTCGCCCTCTGAGCCTCAGGTTTCCATTTCATAAGCCGCATGTATTAACACCCACCTCCTTGTGGGTGGTGGTGAGATTTAGATGAAGTGATGTGTGTGAAGTGACTCGCTGGCAGAGGTCTGGCTCGTCCCCAGTGCTCAGCAAGTGGGAGCCGCTGGGATGTGTCTGACCGAGGGCCTGGGGCTGCTGACCCCTGGGGTGGGGCTGATGGGGCACAGGCAGGTTGGTCCCCGAGTCCTTGGGCTCTCAGATTCTTCTTGGGTGTGTTCACTGATCTCCATGTCAGCTGCCTGGGCTGAGTCCTTACGGTGTGCCCCATCCTCAGGTTTGCGCATGAATGAACATGGGTGGTGAACAGTCTGTGGCTTTGACCGCACCCGCCCCCCCCCCCCCCCCCCCCCCGCCACCACAGGGCTGAATCTAATAGGAGTATCAGCATCTCTATATAGCCAACTTTTTACTACTCTTTTTTGGTACCGTCCTTTTTTCTTTGGTGAAAAAATGGAGAATTTGAGAAGGTTGAGTTCCTTTTAATCCTGTATTTTCTTAGCTCGAATAAAATGTCTTTAGAGAAGCTGGCAGATAAGAATTTTAAGTTGTAAGAAAATGTTGCACCTTTCACTGTCTTTTGACATTGATAGGATTCTTTATACCTTAAAACCACCTAATTTTAAGTGTCCGTGTCATTTGGGCCTTAATTTATTACCCTCCCCCGCACCTCACCTTTTCCCTTGTTCATTGCCTTCAACATCCCCTCCAACCATGGATGTATTTTTGGATCAATGATTTGTCTGTCTTTCTGCATGTCAGATACGCCTTCCTTTTCTGGATTTTAGTGGAATGTCTTTTAAATATGGTACCTTATTTCATAAATGTTTTGAGGGGAAGAGTCTAAACTAATGTGTTTTCTGCATGAATAAATTCTTTAGAAGCAGTTTTCAGCTTTTTGGTTTTAAGAGAGTGAAGCCTCCCCACCCATTTCCTCCTTCACACTGAGGGTCCAGCCGCAACATTTACATTCGTCCAGAGGTGTTTAACTAGGGATGTGTGTCTCTCTACACCTGCATTTCCACCGATGGAGAAACTGAAGCTCTGAGGAAAACGGCTTTAGCATGAGGAGACAGAAAGCTGGGAAAGTGACCTCTGTCCCCTCCTCTGTGACGGCTTCTCTTCTTTCTCCAGCAAGCTAGCAAGGGCCATGGGGGGAACGCAGCTAACACGAGGGATTTCATCCTGGGTTGGTCCTCACCCTGAGGAATATGTGTGAGGGGTTGGAAGGCTTTTGTGTTGTTTTCTTCTAATACAGAGAATGAGATGGTTGGATGGCGTCACCGACTCAATGGACGTGAGTCTGAGCAACCTCCAGAAGATGGTGAAGGACAGGGAAGCCTGGCGCGCTGCAGTCTGTGGGGTTGCAAAGAGTCAGACCCAATTAGTGACTCAACAACAACAATCCTGTTGAATTCTTCGGTGGTGTATGTCTGCCACGTAGAGATGTTGATACTCTCATTAGATTTAGTCATTCTCTCTTGGTTGGTGTTTAGTTTTTTTGGCCATGCTGGGTCTTTGTTGCTGCGTGGGTTTTTCTCTAGTTGGGGTGCATGGGCTTCTCATTGCAGTGGCTTGTCTGGTTGCAGAGAACAGGCTCTAGGGCCCGCAGGCTCCAGTAGTTGTGGTTCCAGGCTCTGAAACACAGGCTCAAGAGCTGTGGTGCACAGGCCTAGTTGCTCCTTAGTATATGGGATCTTCCCAGGCCAGGGATCAAACCCACACCTCCTGCATTGGCAGGCAGATTTTTAACCGCTGAGCCACCAGGGAACCCCTCTCTGTTGGTTCTTAAGGAACTAACATCTTTCTGTTGGAGATCTGCCTCCCTCACCAGGGCCCTTCGTGGTGAGTCTTAATTCCTATACAAACCTGAGCAGAGGAATTCAGTGAGTGATCCACGACTCTGCACTCTCGGGACTGTCTGCTGTGGAATCTGCCTTCTCTGTGGTTGTTTTATAACCGTGATACACTCGTCTCAGCCTAGTACATCTCAGGGTAAGACAAATCACCCGCTCAAGAGAAGGCATTTGTTCTGTTACCTCACCCTCATAAAGAAGTCAAGGGTCCAAGTATCCATCATCCTCACTGACACCTTGTCTCTCCTTTCATCACCAGACCAAATGGTAGGAGCTGTTCTACTTAATTGTGTTTTCACAGTTTTTCCTCCGAGGCTTCCCTGCTGCTGCTGTTGATCTCTCAGATGTGAGTGCCCTCCCGGCCTGCGGGGTCGGGCAAATGGCAAAACATGCTGGTCAAATGTTCAGCAGATTTAGCTGGGATTGCCTTTTACTTTTTGGTGTCTGGGGAGTTTCAGTTAATTTTTTTTTTCTTTTTTTAACAGCTAATTTAAGTTCAGACACTGGCCAAAATAGAATGTGGTCCTGGCCATCTGCTAAGTTTATGTTCCATTGTGGGAAGTATTTCCTCAGAACATTGACTTTAGTTACCAAGTTCCTAGTATTTTATTAGTAATCGCTCTCTGAGGGAGTAAGCGTATTGTCTGCTTGCATTCATTAGTCATTTCTCTCTATGAAAGCTTTATGGTTTGATTTTTGAAACTCATAGTAGAGAAGTTACTGGTTGACTTCGGTTGTAATTTTAATTTCTCTTTTCCTAACCCGTCACCCCAAACTGAAGGGCTTACTGATGAACTCTTACTCTGAACTTGGATGTGTGATCATATATTGGGAGAAAAACGTGAAGTAACAGTGCTTCTGTTAGAGTTAGTATCTAGTTTGCTTACTTGACAAGAATATATATCTAATTTTATTTGAAAGGCCTCATTTTAAGTGAAAAACCTCACCTCGAAGTTTTCCAAACTCTTTGGAAATTTATTAAGTGCAATGCTTTCAACTTTATAGTCTTTCAGAATAATTTTCACATGTGGAAAAAGCTGCCTGTATTTTTTATCTCCTCTGTTTCCCTAGGAAGCATCTCTTTCTGAAGAGTACGTTGCTTGTTCATTATTAATCTAATTAATTGCTTAAAGTCACTATTAAGATTTGCTTGGTCACTTAACGTTTTCTTTTAGGCAGAGATTTGACTTTTGAGTAGTCACTTCAAGAATTCTGTCATCTCAGGCATTTTCTAAATAGAACTCCAGAAACTGCCAATAATTTGGGAGACAATTTGAAAAATCCCAGATTCAAGGACTAAGAAGCATTAGAAAGGCTAAGGTAGTCACACGTGCAGAAAGACATCTCATTTTCTGTGCCAACTAACAAGCAGTCAAGATGCCAGAGCTAGGCAGTAAGCCTTGATGTTTCTTATTTATTTAACTGTTGGGTTGGCAGACAGAGCCTATGTGTAGGCATATGGCTTCTTCTTAATAAGTTCTCCCTGCTATGAGGAGGGTTTTTCCTTAACATTTAATCTTGGGAAGTTTTTTAGCTTCCCTGGTGGCCTTGGTAGCTTACCAGATGGTAAAAGCATCCGCTTGCAATGTGGGAGCCCCGGGTTCGATCTCTGGGTCAGGAAGATCCCCTGAAGAAGGAAATGGCAGCCCACTCCAGTACTCTTGCCTGGAAAATTTCATGGATGGAGGAGCCTGGTAGGCTACAGTCCGTGGAGTCGCAAAGAGTCAGACACAGCTGAGTGACTTCACTTTCACTTTTTTTATCTATAGAAATCATGGAAGTCTCAAATAAAATCAATTTCTCAAAGCAGTTGAGAAAATAAAACTGTATCTATAACCCTTGGGAGGACAAGAGCAGGGCCATGTCAGAAAGGAGCCAAGATCAGGATGCCAGGCTGACAGACGCACCGTTGGAGTGCAGCATTTCCTGTGACCTGTTGCTTGGATTATGTAACAAGCTGGTTACTGAAATGACTGCATGTTCCAATTTTGTGAATTGTGAGATTTTTTTGTGAGTTTTTTTCATGTTTGAGGGCTTTGCACAAATATAATAATGCTAACCATGGAAACGAGATTCTTGTTTTTTTTTTTTTACTTTGGAATATTTATTTGAAATATAATATAAAATACCTCATGAGATTACTGGTTAAATGGTGGATAGACATTCATGACTATCTTTTGTTCTTACTTGAGAATACTCAGGAGAGCACTATTCTAGTGGAACTCCACTAGAAAGCTTTCTCTACCAGAATGTGACGTGAGATAGATCTGTTTTGATCAAGTGATTGGATTGTTGTGCTGTACAAATAAACTCATTGTGAGCATTGTGAGGCTGCCTTCACCCAGAAGTTCCCAAATTGTCTGTCTTCATGGTGCCTCAAGTGTCTTTTTAATTAATGTTTTCATTAGTGTTTTGTTTTCGAAAGAAATGCCTAGCAGTTTTGTTTATTTAGTGGATAAGTACAAACAACCTAGTAAGTATTTATATCCTAACAGCTTAGTTGCCATTTAAGAGAGTAATACATATAAATTAGAAAAAAACATACATATTTTTCTCTTTATAAAATTTTAAATTTATTCTTTCTTAAATACCCACCATCATTCACTAGTGGGATATACCACCCATTGGGCACTACACCTTGGAATTAAATGGACACTCCTACCCTCATTTTTTATGCCCACTGATTTTCAGATATACTTGTTATCAAAGCAAAGCAATTGTTAAAACAAACAGCCAATTTCACAAAGAGGGAATGTCATAAAAAGGAATACAGTACAATCTGTGAATTAACTTGAACTAGTCATTTCTACAGTGTCCAACATCTTACTGTGTTTTCTTTGAAAAATTGAAATGCCCCTCCATCCTCCTGTGAATTCGCTCTGGCTCACCAGGGCACCTTGGGACATACTGTGGGAAACCTGGTTTTAACCTGTGTTTGTTCTCTAGCACTAAGTTGGAGTTGCCCGAAAGAGCCTATGGGTTTAACTGCATCATCCAAAAGTTGCTTTGCATTGTGTTTGTTGTCCATTTTTGGTGAGCAACAAAAACATTCCTAGACTTTGCCTCCTAGAAATTCTGATTCAGTATGTTTGGGATGAGTGGGTAGAACCCAGGTATCTGTATTTTCAGCAAGCTTGCCTGGCGATACTAATGCACATGAAATTTGGTAACCACAGAATTCTATTACAAACCCCTGAAGTTCAGGGACCGTGTTGCTTTTCACTTAAACCCCTTCTTATGCCTGCAATAGAGCATAATGTACCTTTGACAAAAGTTCATGGAATATATTGAACTTATTTATTGTCCGCTACTTCAGTTCTCTCTTCAGTTCTCCTTCCCAACTTCTTTTGTTCCATCTCTCCAAAGCGGGGGAGAAGGGGAGGAAAGATTGGGTCTAAGAGTTTTGTGACTTTCCAAGACTCCTGACCGCAGCTTTCCTTGTCTCCCCTGCCGGTGCCTCACTCTCCCACACACATCCCTTCATCTTGTTGAATCAGTCACCTGTATCCTCTGAGATACACACTTGATGCATTTGTCTCTATCCTTCCTTCCTTCCCTGGTAGCTCAGATGGTAAAGAATCTGCCCGCCAATGCAGGAGACCCGGGATCCATCCCTGGGGCAGGACATGGCAACCCACTCCAGTATTCGTGCCTTGAGAATCCCATGGACAGGGAAACTGGTGGGCTACAGTCCATGGGGTCACAAAGAGTCAGACACGACTGAGCAACTAACACTTCCTTACTTCTGTCCCACACCAAGTGATGTACATTTCCTAAAGTCGGGAAAACTCTGAGTTTGGGAGAAAATTGAAAAATATTATATGTGTTGGGCTGGAAGAGAACTAACTAGATTATAATTTGGAAGCAAAAGTGCTTCTGTTTCAGAATTGAGGAAACACGGGGGAGAGACGTGAGATACCCGAGGATACTCAGGGAGTGAAAAGCCACGCATGGGAAGGGCATCTCTGTCTCTACACCAGGCCCACCTCATTTCCAGGGTGCTGCAGGAGTGTCTGAGTTTTCCAAGTCCCACGGGTAATTCTGAGAACTGGGCTTGGCAGCTTGTTTTGCTCAGACAGTTATCATGTTTAATATGTTAGACAATACCTTGTGATTTATTTATTTCAGTACTTACAAATTGAGTTTCCTTTTAAATGTTTCAATTTTGCTTTCATATGAGTTTTACAGACTGTGGAGTATGGACAACTTAGAGTCAATTTTTGTGTTTTCATGGGAAGAAGGCAGAAACTTGAACAGAAGAAACTATCCGCAATGTCAGAAAAAGAGGTCTTTGTCTTTTCTGGATGCTTAATTTATAAATTATATCCTAGCAGCCTCTGAATATGGGCTTCCCTGGTGGCTTAGCTGGTAAAGAATCTGCCCACAATACGGGAGACCTGGATTCGATCCCTGGGTTGGGAAGATCCCCTGGAGAAGGGAACAGCTACCCACTCCCGTATTCTGGCCTGGAGAATTCCATGGACTGTATAGTCCATGGGATCACAAAGAGTCAGACACGACTCAGAGACTTTCACTTCACCTCACCTCACTTCACTTGAGCGTCTGAATATGGTTTGTTGACCAGCTGAGTGTTTTCCTGCTCAGAGGCTCTTTCTCCTTTGGATTCTTAGCTGAGGTCTGAATAGTCAGGCTCTGAGGGCCTGACTTCTGGACAGTTGAGACATGGCTATACTGGACATTTTTATGTACCGAGTGATTAGATAAGACTGTCAAGGATTGCCCAAGGAAAATCAGTGATTTTACTGTTTCTCTTGATTACATTTCTGCTATATTTTAGAAGAGATAAGACCAACTCATGTGTAATGGAAAACCTGGCACTGTGAAACTCATGAAAAACAGTCTTCAGACTTCTCATTTCCAGGGTTACTTCATTCAAATGTTAATCACTCATTCCTTGCGTGCCTGCATGCCTCACTGTCTTACTCAGCAGCATCTAAATCTCTCTGAGAGGTCGTCTTCTGAGTGCTTCTCACCTCCTGTGAAATGATGCCAGCTAGGGCTTCCCTGGTGGCTCAGATGGTAAAGAATCCGCCTGCAATGCGGGAGACCTGGGTTCAGTCCCTGGGTTGGGAAGATCCCCTGGAGAAGGGCATGGCAGCCCACTCCATTGTTCTTGCCTGGAGAATCCCATGGACAGAGGAATCTGGTGCTCTACAGTCCATGGGGTCAAAAAGAGTTGGACACCACTGGGCGTCTAATGCACAGATCAGGTTATCTTAAGCTGGCCTGTGAGTCCTGGAAGCCCAGCCTTCTCCCTTGGGAAGTAATCTTGTAGCTGCACATCTTTTCAATTCAATTTCAAATGCCTTTAAATGTAGACGTTATGATGATAGTGAAGGAAAAGCAGTGTATAATTTGGATGTCATATGAAGTTGCTTGTAATTTATTATAATGCTCATGACCTGTTTTTTCAGCCCAGAATAGCTGGAGAATTGAGAATGCCATTTAAAAAACAAAAAAGGTGATGAAGGAAAGTTTCATCTTTATTATCTAATATAATTAAGAATAAATTTAGCTTAAATTCACAGATCCAGAGTGCTATTAATTAATACCATGACTGGTAATTTAAACCTATCTTTCCTTCAGGCTGCCCTTGCCCAGAGGTGCTTTTAAGGGAAAAATAATGTTATTTGATTTTGAGTTTCTTTTCCGGTTTTTCGTGGTCTGGAATCTCCTCTAAGGAAAGAGACGCAATTTCAGAGAGAAGGAATGCCATAGATTATCCTGATGCCATCCTGAACGGCCAGGACTGCTCGGCATGCCTCTCATTACTGGGACATCATCCATCACGATAGAAAGAGTGTGCAGATTCCAGACGGCAGAAATCCGTCCACTCGCTGCACTCGAATTGCTTCAGGCACTGACGTGGCTTCAACTGCATTTGACCTGGTGCTTCGGATTCAAGCCAGTAGGTGACTCATTATTTCAGATGTTTGGTTTGTGTTCTTACAGTTGAAGCAGTCTGCAAGGAAAATAGAAAACCCTGTTGTAAAAATAAGATCTGTCTCCAGGAAGGAGAATCCCTGCGTGCTGACCAGGGTGGGGTGTCCACACGGGACTCATCTGACGTGTTGTTTTACCTTAGATCATGCTTTGAAGTGGTCTTGGCAGCTGTCCATCCGTGAGCGTGGTGGTGGCACTGCCGGCTGTGCTTACATTCTTTTTTAAAAAATATTTTTATTCCTTTATTTTTATATTTGGCTGTGCTGAGTCTTTGTTGCTGCACACAGGCTTTTTCCTAGTTGCAGTACATGGGTTTCTCTAGTTATGGCTCCCAGGCTCTAGGTGCAAACTTCAGTAATTGTGGCACACGGGCTTAGTTGCCCAGTGGCACATGGAGTCTTCCTGGACCCGGCATCAGACTCTTGTCCCCTGAAGCCACAAGCAGATTCTTAACCACTGGACCACCAGTGAAGTCCTGTGGTTACATTCCTGATTGTGAGTTCAGAACGTGCTGGGTACAAAGGTGGCTATCTGGTGACTGAGAAAGAGCCATTCACTCTGAGGATGGGCGGACCAGGTACCTGTGATCAGGCTCCACTCTAAGGGGGAACACAGTGCTCATTCCAGTTCCAAAGGTTAACCTCATCAGATGGTTTCTCTCTGCACTTTGGGATGCGATGTGCAATTATGTTCTTTCTTTGGTTATTGGAGGCTGTCCATCTTCTATAGATGATTTAGTAATTGTGGAATGTTAGAATCAAACTAAGACTTTTGTAAAATGTGGCTTTAAAAATCATCTTCAACCCTTGCATTTTGTTTTTAAATAAAACATTCTGCTAACTTCTAAACTTGTCTCTGTTGTCTTGTCTTGGTTTTTAACTGTCCCAGGGGAACACTTCAGAGAAATGATGAAATCTCTCCCCAAGCAGTGTGGTGTAGGAGCCGTTGAAGATTTGTAGCCCTGTGGCTATGAACTCACTGTCGCATCCCATTGTAGACTTACAGCCTTTATTACTTTGTTACCATATTTTGATTAATTTATTAGATGGTGACTGTATGTCAGATGCTTGTTTTGAGAGCCTTCAGCTGGTCAAATAATAGCTTCTGTCTGTTGGGTATATGCCAGGAGCTTCATTTAATCCTCACAGATACACTAGATAGCATAAATTATAGGTACAGTAAATAGCTTCTTCTCAGAGAGGTTAATTATGCCCAAGGCCACATGCTAGTAAGTAAGAGCTATAAGAGTTGACATTTCACCCACGCTGATGTGACTGGGAGTGTGTCTCAACCAAAAGCTCTATTGCCTCGGTCCGTAAAGAAGAGGGGGCAGAGCTGCCACGCCACCTCGTGTTGCGCATCCACCAGCCTCTCTCCTTGTCTCCTTGCAGAGGAGCAGGATAGCATAATGATTAAGAGCAAGGACAGTGCCCGAGTCTCACACTCTCTAGCTCTTAAATCTTGGGCAAGATCCTTAGCCTTTTTATGTCTTCCTTTCTCCATCAGTGGCTAAGACAGTGCCTATGGTTCTGAGCCTCAAATAAATTAGTATCTATAAAGTGTTAACAGCTCATAGTAAGCAGTATGAGAGTATTTGCTATTCTTGTATATTATCCTGAGGTTCGGTTAGAATGAGAGATCATTTCCATCTCTCTTTTCTTGCCTCATCAAACATGGGGCCTTGGGTCAGTTCATGAGACTGCTTTGGAGCAGGGAGGGTCGTGAACGGCGAGCTGCTGACGGACGCCCCCTCGACTGCAGTCCAGCCTTGACCTCCTGGACCATGCTCCCACGTTCTTCCGCTCATCCTTGGTCTGTCTGGTCTCTGGCTCGGTTGCCTGTTCTCCCCAGATGTGTGCGTCCTCAACCTCTACCACATGTGCCATCAGTACATCACGGCCCATCAAACACCGCGTGCCCCGGTGTGTCGTCTGGACGTTTCAGCTCGTGTGCACACCATGGTGTGTCATGAACTATGACCTCCTTGAGGTGAGGACCAAGTCTGTGAGAACCTTATAGAGCGATTATTTTTTTAAGCATTTAATCATGGAAGCGCTGTTGTTACGGGACCTCGGGGTAAAGTCGCCTGGGGGAGGCAGTGGCCTTGGAGTTCCCGGGCCCGACGCTGCATCACCAGGGTCCTAGGGCCCTGGGCTCTTGACTTCAGCTCTTCCCCCTTCCTTATTCAGGGAACCTGAGATCTTATTACCCACTCTGTTGAGGGCCGTGAAAGAGTTCTCGTCTGATTTCCATGAAGAAGGGAAGTGAGTCAGGCATTCCTGCTGCAGAAACGGTTTCTGGGAAAGAACTCCCTGGGAGGAGCGGTGGCCCGGCTCCCTGGGCAGCTCCTTCAGCCCCACGTAACTGCCAGAGGCTGGTGGGGACCTGGCAGTACTGAGGAATGCCCCTCCCAGCCAGAAACCTTCAGTGATGGAAGATTATGCCGCAAATGCCAAAACCAGCTGTGGAAACCTGGTTGTGTTGGTGTTTGTCTTATTTTTAATTGTGGTAAACAAACAAACAAACATGTAACATAAAATTAACCATCTTAACATTTTTTAAGTGGCATCACATCCATCCACTTTTTTTTTGGTTCAATAATCATCACCTTGGACTGCCAGTCCATTCTGAAGGAGATCAGCCCTGGGTGTTCTTTGGAAGAATGATGCTAAAGCTGAAACTCCAGTACTTTGGCCACCTCATGCGAAGAGTTGACTCATTGGAAAAGACTCTGATGCTGGGAGGGATTGGAGGCAGGAGGAGAAGGGGATGACAGAGGATGAGATGGCTGGATGGCATCACCGACTCGATGGACGTGAGTTTGAGTGAACTCCAGGAGTTGGTGATAGACAGGGAGGCCTGGCGTGCTGCGATTCATGGGGTCGCAAAGAGTCGGACGCGACTGAGCGACTGCACTGAACTGAATCATCACCACCAATCTCCAGAACTCATTCATCTTGTGAAACAGATCCTCTGTACCCTTAAATGGGAGCACCCCGCATTCCTTGTCTCCCCAGCCCAAGCCAACCACCCTTCTGCTTTCTGTCTCTGTGATTGGACTACTCTAGAGACCTTGTATAAGAGGAATCTTATGGTGTCCCTTTGTGACTTGTTTATTTCATTTAATAATGTCCTTATCAGTTGAGTTCAGTCACTCAGTCGTGTCCAACTCTTTGCGACCCCATGAACTGCATGCAGCACGCCAGGCTTCCCTGTCCATCACCAACTCCTGGAACTTACTTTGGCCAAAGTACTGGAGTTTTAGCTTCAGCATCAGTCCTCCAATGAATATTCAGTACTGACTTCTTTTAGAATTGACTGGTTGGATCTTCGTGCAGTCCAAGGGACTCTCAAGAGTCTTCTCCAACACTACAGTTCAAAAGCATCAATTCTTCAGTGTTCAGCTTTCTTTATAGTCCAACTCTCACATCTGTACATGACTACTGGAAAAACTACAGCGTTGACTAGACAGACCTTTGTTGACAAAGTAATGTCTCTGCTTTTTAATATGCTATCTAGGCTGGTCATAGCTTTTCTTCCAAGGAACAAGCATCTTTTAATTTCATGGCTGCAGTCACCATCTGCAGTGATTTTGGAGCCCAAAAAAAATAGTCTCTCGCTGTTTCCATTGTTTCCCCATCTATTTGCCACGAAGTGATGGGACCAGATGCCATGATCTTAGTTTTCCGAATGTTGAGCTTTAAGCCAACTTTTTCACTCTCCTCTTTAACTCTCATCAAGAGGCTCTTTAGTTCTTCGCTTTCTGCCATAAGGGTAGCATCATCTACATATCTGAGGTTATTGATATTTCTCCCGGCAATCTTGATTCCAGCTTGTGCTTCATCCAGCCCAACATTTCTCATAATGTACTCTGCATATAAGTTAAATAAGCAGGGTGACAATATACAGCCTTGATGTACTCCTTTCCTGATTTGGAACCAGTCTGTTGTTCCATGTCCATGTCTGATAATTCTGTAAAGGAAGAGCTGCATATGGATTTCTCAAGAGGCAGGTCAGGTGGTCTGGTATTCCCATCTCTTTAAGAATTTTCCACAGTTTGTTGTGATCCACACAGTCAGAGGCTTTGGCATAGTCAATAAAGCAGAAGTAGATGTTTTTCTGGTATTCTCTTGCTTTTTTTTGATGATCCAACGGATGTTGGCAATTTGATCTCTGGTTCCTCTGGCTTTTCTAAATCCAGCTTGAACATCTGGAAGTTCACGGTTCACGTCCCCGTAGTTCATCCATATTGTAGCATATGTCAGAATTTCCTTCCTTTTTAAGGCTGAACAATATTCCATTGTGTGTATTGTGTGTGTGAACCACATTTTATTTGTTCATTCATCTTTCAGTGGACTGCTGGGTTGCCTGCACCTTTTGGCTATCGCAATGAATCTTGCTGTGAATATTGGTTCTTGTTCTGATGGAACAGCAAGGACCCAGGAGTAGATTCTGTTTTGACTGATTGTGTAAAGGAACCTCTGTTTATACAGCTTCGAATCTTTTTTGAAATTCAGAAAGAATAGCCACCCAATTGTCTGGAGTAATCCGGCTAAGTGTGTGTTTCTGTGTACTTGGATTTTTCATTAAGTTGAGGATTTAATGTAGATGAAATTAGAAGGGAAGAAGTGAAAGATGTTAAAAAAGAGAGGGCGGAGTCTCTTGGCCACACAACTGTGAAACTTTGTTAGAGAAAAAGGGGGAGAAGAGTCACTCCCCCCACAGAGCAGAGAATTCATGCTGTTTACCTGGAGAACTATAAACCACCCAGGAGATAAACCCAGGTTAGCTCTTTACAGAATTATCAGTGTGTCTTCAGTGAGAGGAATCCCCTCCACACAGCTGGCTGCAGCTTGCAGAGGCTTCCTTCTGCCGCATGAGGCATTCATCCTCTCTCTCCTTGCTGGAGGTACCCCCCATCCTTCTTGAACTACTGGGCCCGAATGCCTCACCATCTCTGGTTCTTCTGGTTTCTTCCAGAGTTCCCTGGCTGGAATGCTACCACCGCAATGGCATCTTCCCTTTGGCCTCTAACTATAGGTCTGTGAAGTGAAGTCACTCAGTCCTATTCGACTCTTTGTGACCCCATGGACTGTAGCCTACCAGGCTTCTCTGTCCATGGGATTATCTAGGCAAGAATACTGGAGTGGGTTGCCATTTTCTTCTCCAAGAAATCTTCCTTATCTCTCATTGCTATTCTTTGAAATTTTGCATTCAGTTGGGTATATTTTTCCCTTTCTCCTTTGCCTTTGGCTTCTCTTCTTTTCTCAGCTATTTGTAAGGCCTCAGACAACCACTGTCCCTTCTTGGATTTCTTTTTCTTGGGGATGGTTTTGGTCACCACCTCCTATACAATGTTAGGAACCTCCATCCATAGTTCTTGAGGCACTCTGTCTACCAGATCTAATCCCTTGAATCTATTCGTCACCTCCACTATTTGTTCCTTTATATCCTCACAAGACCAAGTCTTCAGTACCTTATATGCCCTTCACTTACCTTCCAAAGGACTTGGTTTTAACAATGCCAATTATTCCAAAAGAATGTCTGTGTTTGACACTTGTCAGAAAGAGCTCTGTATAGGTGGGAGGGTGGAGATGATGATGGGATGGATTATAGGGCCAAAAGGATTTGCAGGCATTTTCTTTGCATTGGTCTCAGAATTTCCGTTGAATTGCAAGTTGTTATCCTGTGTTTCTATCCCAGCTCTTCAGCTCTGCCTTTCCCAGATGATTTCATTGAAAAGCAATGACGAATTATGACTTGTCTTTTCTGCTGGAGCCTTAACAGACAGTTTTTTCCCAACTGTAAACATTTTAGTAAGTCTTTTGTTTAGTGAGTCATTAATTTGATGAGGAAAATGTCCTAATAAAGATAAAGAAACTGTAAACTGTTTCAAAAGCTGCAGAGGGAAAAATGTTCAGGCCCTTGTAGGTCAACTGCTTCCTCTTGTTCCTTGCATTTTGTCTGTTGCTTGGTCATGGGAACAGACAGAGTTTTGGGGTTTATGTCATCTGAATTCCCTTCTGTGAGGAACTTGGACGTACATACCAACTGTGGATGTCTGACTTCTGCAGAGTCTCTTTATGGACAGGGGCTGTATATGAGGTGGTTGTTTTGAAAAATTGTTATTTAGTTGCTGAGTTGTGTCTGACTGTGATCCCGTGGACTGTAGCCTGCAAAGCTCCTCTGTTCATGGAATTTCCCATGCAAGAATACTGGAGTGGATTGCCATTTCCTTTTCAAGGGGATCTTCCCGACCCAGGGATTGAACCCATGTCAGTGGCTTTGGCAGGCAGATTCTTACTGCTGAGCCAGCAGGGAATCCCCTTTATGAAAAACTGTCAATGAGATTTACCCCTTCCACCACAAACTAGCACATTAAATGTGTCACTAGGTTGGCATCGAGACATAATTGTTTCGGAAAAGGCAATGGCAACCCAATCCGGTACTCTTGCCTGGAAAATCCCATGGACAGAGAAGCCTGGTAGGCTGCAGTCTGTGGGGTCGCAAAGAGTTGGACAAGACTGAGCGACTTCCCTTTCACTTTTCACTTTCAGGCATTGGAGAAGGAAATGGCAACCCACTCCAGTGTTCTTGCCTGGAGAATCCCAGGGATGGGGGAGCCTGGTGGGCTACCGTCTCTGCGGTCGCACAGAGTCAGACACGACTGAAGCAACTTAGCAGCAGCAGCAGTACTCAGAAGTGTCATTAACTCCCAGGAATAAAGGGTCAGAGATCCTAAAATAGATCAAAGGCTAAAGAGACTAGGAAGCCTTCTTAGCTCTAAACCTGAGATAGCATAAGGCAGAATCTGCATTCTTCATTTGTACGAAATTTTTCTGGGATTATCATGACCTTGTGTTCTTCATAATTTTGGTAATACTCAATGTTCCAGCATGGATATAGCTATTTCTTGGTTTTATTTGAATGTTTAGTGAAGTGTAAACTTATTTCATGTATTTTTTTTTTTTACAGAAATGTATTGATCTTTATTAAATCCGAGGGTAAGCTTTATAGATGTTTAAAAAGCAACTGTCCAGCAATGCTTCATTTAATTGTCAGGAGGCAGTTGTCTGTCTCTGTGACTCTCAGTCTTTCAGGAGGGAGACCCAATTGAAGACTGGAAAAGAAAAAATAACACACTCGAAACTTTCTTTGATAGAAACTTTGCTTGCAGTATTTATTAGTTGTAAAAATGTATGAAGTGAGAAGGGAAAAATGAACCCTATATAGTCAGTAAAAATGAAAACGAAGAGGCACAGTAAACTGAGGGGCTAAGTACATTAGAAAGAACTTGGATTTTGTTTTACTTGTATTATCAGTTAATACCTTTATGTAAGTTCGTATTTGCTCTCTTGCCAGGTACTTGTCAAAAGGAAACATGATCCAAAAATAACCTTTCATTATAACATACCTTTAAAAGTATTGCTCAATGTTTTGTTATCATTGACTGGGACTTCCTGGACTATCCTTCTTCCCCCTGCCAAAAAAAAAATGTGGTACTAGGTATAGTACCACCATCTGTGTGAAGTTTGTGCGTTTGTATTAGGTTGGTGCAAATGTAATTGTGGTTTCGGATGTTGAATTTTAAATTTTAAATCAATTTAAATTCAGCCTTCTAAATCAATTCAGCCTTATAAATAGGCTGAAACACATCTTTTTAAATCGAAATAAGAACGATTACAATCAACACATTTTTGCCAACGAGAAATAAGTTTGTTCATCCCTATAGCTTAAAAATTCGTGTTTCGGATTCAGGGAAATTTTGGAAAGCATCTTCTGCCTCCTGCTGGCTGCAGAAGAGTTTCCTTCAAAAAGTTCTCGAGATGCTTGAAGAAAGTAGTGGTCGGTTGGCAAGAGGTCAGGTGAATATGGCGGGTGAGACAAAACTTCATAGCCCAGTTTGTTCAATTTTTGAAGCATCGGTTGTGTGACATGTGGTTAGGGGTTGTTGTGGAGAAAAATCGGCCCCTTTCTGTTGACCACTGCTGGTCGCAGGCGTTGCAGTTTTCGGTGAAAGAGTGAGTAAAAGTTGCTCAGTTGTATCCGCTCTTTGCGACCCCATGGACTGTAGCCCACCAGACTCCTCTGTCCATAGAATTCCTCAGGCAAGAATACTGGAGTGGGTATAGCCATTCCCTTCTCCGTGCATCTCATCAATGTGCTGAGCATACTTCTCAGATGTAATGGTTTCACTGGGATTCAGAAAGCTTTCATGGATCAGACCAGCAGCAAATGACCAAACAGTGACCATGACCTTTTTTTGGTGCAAGTTTGGCTTTGAGAAGTGCTTTGGAGTTTCTTGGTTCAACCACTGAGCTGGTTATTGTATAAAATCCCATTTTTGTCACATGTCATAATCCAATCAAGAAATGGTTTGCTGTTGTTGCATCTAGTAAGAATACGACACTTCAAAACGATTATTTTGATTTTTGGTCAGCTCATGAGGCACCCACTTATCAAACGTTTTCACCTCTCTAATTTGCTTCAAAGGCTGAATGACCATGATAGTCAACACTGAGTTTTTTGGCAACTTCTTGTGTAGTTGTAAGAGAATCAGCTTCAATGATGGCTCTCAGTTGGTTGTTGTCAACTTCTGATGGCCGGCCATTACACTCATCTTCAAGGTGCTCGTCTCCTTTGCAAAACTTCCTGAACCACCACTGCACCGTACGTTCATTAGCAGTTCCTGGGCCAAATGTATTGTTGATGTTGCAAGTTGTCTCTGCTGCTTTACAATCCATTTTGAACTCCAATAAGGAAATCGCTCAAATTTGCTTTTTGCCTAGCATCGTTTCCATAGTCTAAAATACATATAAAATAAGTAGCAAATTATGTCATTAGCAAAAAACATAAAGCAAGAAATGAGCTTTAAAATGATGTATAACCTAACCATATTTATTTAAGAATATATTCCAATATTAAATGGCGAATTTCAACAACGCAGAACGGCAGATTACTTTTGCACCAGCCTAATATAATGCTGCAAGAGCATTTCATAGCAGACACGACAAGCCAAATTTGATAACTGTATAAATATATTTTGGTTAGCTGTCTTTCTAACTACATAGAATTATGAAATGCTCTTTGTGAGGTGTGATCTTGCAAACTACACAGGTTATATTCCGCCATGACACCCTGCAGGGGCTGGGTTTAATTCTGGACCCTTTTAACCTCTCATGATTGTCAAATAAACATGTCTTTGGTATGACGGGGGCTACACAGATGGCCAGGATTCCTGCATCCATTCAGCTGACAACTTTGTGTGCCACTCCAGGCTGGGTGTTAGCTGGAGCCTTGGGCACGTGAGGTGAGCTTGGAGAAGACAGGCAGGAACCAGCAGGTGTGCGACTGCCGAGTCTGCACAGGCTGGGCAGAGTGTGCCACGGAGGTCTCTGCTCAGCACTCACCACCTCCTGCAGTAAAGGAGGGCCTGGGAGGCAGGTCAGGACTAGGTACCAGCTGAGCTGTGCCTTGACTGCTGAAGTCCAAATCTAAAGCTGTTTTTCACTATAGCCTTCGAACCGCACTGCCCGTATGAATTAGGTGACTTGGTCATTTTTTAGGGAAACCTTTATTACACTCCCGTTTTGTATGCATATGGAAACAGTGCAA
Organism: Bos javanicus; assembly: GCF_032452875.1. Classification (NCBI taxonomy): domain Eukaryota; kingdom Metazoa; phylum Chordata; class Mammalia; order Artiodactyla; family Bovidae; genus Bos; species Bos javanicus. The sequence goes on along the minus strand of NC_083877.1, from coordinate 9,672,410 downwards.
TGGAAAGCATGGTCAGGGCCACTCGGGTCTGACTTCGCATCCTGGTTGCCACCTAATAGCCACTTGACCTTTCTGGACTAAAGATGAAAAGGGATACTGAAATATGCAGTGTGTGTTGGTCTCAGGGCATGAAATGAGGTGGCCGATACAATGATCATTATTAGTGCCTCCTCTTCCCTTAGTGCACCAAAGTTGAATACCTTAAAAAAGGTTCTGTATTTTGAAAGGTGCCTGATGAAATCAGGAAAGAAGGCAAGGCTAATGACAGGATAATGAGAGTGACTCACCTTGGGCACCTTTTATTGTTTCTTGACTCAGTGCTTTCTTTACATTTCCCCATCTAATTCAGTAATTCAGAAATAGGGGCTGTTTCATCACCACTTTACAGATGAGAAAAGTGAGGTGAGAGTGGTTCCATAACTTGAATTAACTCTGCCAGTCTGGCTCCAGAGCTCTTAACTGTCAGAACGGAGCTTCCAAAGAGGACAATGAGACACTGATAACAGCACCTCATCCTTTAAGGAACACTTCTCTGTACCTTGTTATGTTTCTTCCTCATAAGGAAAAATAGGAGAGGGCTAGAAATGGGGTTAGAAGACTGATGACTTGCTCAGTGTCACTGAATCCGTCCGTGGCTGAATTGGTGCAAGAACGCTTCCTGCTTGATAATCTTGTGTTTACAGGATGAAGGTAGATCAGTGCAGAAATCCTTTTAATAAGTGAATGCTGTTAAATGTTTCAAATACGGAACAGACTCAGGGAGGTTGCATGCATTGTTCAAAGTGTCACATGTCACTGTCGCATTGTCAGTGGCCAGCATAATTAGAAAGGGCACGTCAGCCTCAGAACCACACCGCTTCTGAGCAACCCAAGTGGAAGGGCTGGGAAGGACCGATGCAATCTGTCTTCTGGTCCCCTGGCTAGGGTGCCTCCTCAGGCCGCCTCCTGGATTCCGGAGCTGTCGTGGAGGAGCAGCCCTGGAGCAGGTTGCTGTGAGCACTTGCTGTGAGCCCCGGTTGCCTCCTGCTGCAACCAGAAGGGAGATGATAAGGGGCCTGTGTGGTGAGGATGGTACGGGCCGCCTTCTTCCCATGCTAATCACGCTTTCTGCAAATTGAAGGCTCAGCGCAATTTTAAAGAAAGCAAGAGAGACAAGAAACCAAATATGGTTGGGCCAGGAGCCTTTTGGAATTATGTGGTGTTCTACCCTGTAGCTGGAGATCCAGTTTCAGATGCCTGTGATTATGGCTTTTGCAAACAGTTGTCAGAGAAATTCGTAAGACTTCCAAAGGCTGCGGAAGAGCAGATGTGGCATTAAATTTCAAGCACAGTTACTCATAATAGCTTACATGTGGACCCAGAGTGTTCAGGATTCAGGCCTGAGTCCCTGTGACCAGGAGGTGTGGGATGTTGAGCAGAGGTGTCAGCATTTTCTGGTGATCTTTTCCTGTTATGTCCCTTATTCCCGGCCCACAGACCCTTACCAGTGGGAGAACTCTTCCATAACAGCTAGCTCACAGCGCCTAACACTGTCATCCCTTTGTCCTGTTTAATAAGAAGACTCGACGTGACTGCTTTGCCAACAGGCATCAACCATGCCAGCAGATAGACTGTGGAAAGTGTGAGTCTCTGTGTGCTCAGTTGTGTCCAACTCTGCAACCCCAAGGACTATAGCCCACTAGGCTTCTCTGCCCATGGAATTTCCCAGGCAAGGATACTGGAGTGGGGAGCCATTTCCTACTCCAGGGGATCTTCCCAACCCAGGGATCAAACCTGTGGATTGGCAGGTGGATTCCTTACCACTAGTGCCACCTGAGTCTCTATCAGTTCAGTTCAGTCGCTCAGTCGTGTCCAACTCTTTGCAACCCCATGGACTGCAGCACGCCAGGCCTCCCTGTCCATCACCAACTCCTGGAACCTGATGTCCATTGAGTCGGTGATGCCATCCAACCATCTCATCCTCTGTCATCTTCTCCTCCTGCCTTCAGCCTTTCCCAGCATCAGGGTCTTTTCTAATGAGTCAGTTCTTTGCATCAGGTGGCCAAAGTATTGGAGTTTCAGCTTCAGCATCATTCCTTCCAATGAATATTCAGGACTGATCTCCTTTAGGATGGACTGGTTGGATCTCCTTGCAGTCCAAGGGACTCTCAAGAGTCTTCTCCAACACCACAGTTCAAAAGCATCAATTCTTCAGCGCTCAGCTTTCTTTATGGTCCAACTCTCACATCTGTACATGACTACTGGAAAACCCATAGCTTTAACTAGACAGACCTTTGTTGGCAAAGTAATGTCTCTGCTTTTTAATATGCTGTCTAGGTTGATCATAGCTTTTCTTCCTAGGAGCAAGCATCTTTTCATTCATGGCTGCAGTTACCATATGCAGTGATTTTGGAGCCCAAGAAAGAAAGTCTGTCACTGTTTCTATTGTTGCCCCATCTATTTCCCATGAAGTGATGGGCCCAGATGCCATGATATTCATTTTTTGAATGTTGAGTTTTAAGCCAGCTTTTTTGCTCTCCTCTTTCGCTTTCATCAGGAGGCTCCTCAGCTGCTCCTCACTTTCTACCATGAGTCTCTATGGCCAACTTAAATTGGCTGTGCAGTAGACATTGTCCTGTTGTTAGTGAAGTTCAAAGTATTCAGCCTTGTCTTGTTTAATATTTCTTTTCCACAGTTCAAATGGCATGGACTTTAATGACTGTCAGAAATACCTTTATTTTATTATTAATAATGAAGGTCAAGATCAAAAGGATAAGGTGTAATTATAATAAACTAGCAGTTGTTCTTTTTGAAGCAAAAGCTGCTAGGTTTCTCCTTATCTCCAATAAAGAGGTAAGCTTACTGAGTTAAAAAATTTGAAGTGTTCATTAGTCAACAAAAACGATTAAAAAGAATATTCTAAGTCTTAGTATATCTAAAAAGGATATTCTCATTCTTGTTATATTGAAACACCCTTTTCTAGAGCGTTTCAAATAGTAATTGCTGGAAAACACAGTTTATCCTAGATTAGTAAGTGGAGAACCCTAAACCGAGTGGTGGAATAGAATTTAAGGATCAACTTGTTTTTTTTTTTTCCCCGTATAAAATCTGGACGTTTCTGCGATTGCTTTATTGAATGTGTCTGCCTGCTCTGTTGGGGAGAGGAGCCAGGGAGGATGGGGCCTTGCACAGGCTCCCCCCTGGAACACTTACACACTCCGAGTGGGAGTCTCTTCGCAGGCTTGACTGCCCCAGTGTGTAACCGTTTTGTGGTGACTGAGGAAGCAGAGACAGGCTGAGGCGCCAGAAGCACACCAGCTCTGGGAAGCTGCGTGCACTGGGCTGCAGATCCTGCGTTCAGACACTGCGGTTCCTCTGTTACGCTCAGGGCTTCTGCAAAGCCAGGTGGGGTAGCCCTCTTCTGTAAATGAGGCAGCGTGAGACTCAAGGGATAACATGGAACAGCCACCTCCAGTACTTGCCTGCTGCTTCATTGTTACGAAACCGTCTCATTTAATCCTCACAGCCGCCCAGTGAGGTGGCATGTTGATGAGCCCGTGTTAGGAACAGCAGAGCTCTTAGAGGTTTGAGTCACTTGCCCCAGGGAAAGGAGACTGAAAGGGCAGCTTTTGGCGGCACGTGGTTATTATGTCCCCACACTGCAAATAGTGAAGCCGGTACTTACCCCCAAGAGTCTGCACTCCAGAGTTGATGCGGTTCCTCCTCCGTAGGTCCTTCAGAGAGGTACAGCCTCAGATGAAAATGGCCTTGCCATCCCTTCCACTTGAAGCTCTGACACTGGGAGCTCGTGTGAGAAGGGTCTGACTGCAGGCCCTATCTGTAGCATGGAGTCGATAGCCTGTCTCTGTGATTGTTGTAAGCGATCCAGGGAGACGAATGCAAGGGCTCAGTTCGTCCGTGATGAGAAGGAGGAGGTTTGTTGTTACCGCTGAGGTCCTCAGTGCTCTTGAGGTTTGAGTTCTGGAAGATTCTGTCTCCCTTGATGCATGGCTGGGATGTTTCTACGCGGAACACTTACTTACTCCTGACCCTCTGGTACTGCACACACCCACAGTGGTTTCCTGGGGGCTAGTCTCCAGGGATCGCAGCTTTAGCACCTCTTTCATCATCTGTTTCCTATTCATTCCACATACCCCCAGGTTCAAACTTTCAAGATTCTTCTACCTCATCAAACCATGGAGACAGCTGGGCCTCTGGTTCTTGCTCACCCTCCTGCCTTTCTAAGGCCAGTGGTACCCATAGTCTCTGTCCAGAGCTAAGCTTTTAGTTCATCCTTGAAAGATTTATGGAACATTTTTGTCCCAAGCAGAACCAAATGCTTTATATCCTTGTGTGTCACTTAGCCGGGAGTGAATACATTATCATCTTGTCTCGTTTCCTAGAAACAGATACAGACAGGCCCACAGGAGGACCTAAGAGCTGAGGTCACACTGCTTCCCTCATTTGCATTGTCAACAAGGAGTACTTCCTGACAAACGCTACTGTTCTTTTTACCTTCTCAAGAAGTTTTTCATCCTGGCTGTCTTTTCTTTCTCATTTACTTATGGGAAGTGGAAAGAATATAGGAGGCTCTATTCCTAGTTTTTCAGTATTAATCTAAATTTTATGAAAATCCTAAACTGATCAGCTTCGCCCTACCCAGCTGAAATCTCCTTGAGCTTAAAATGCCATCTCCTTTTTCAAAGTCGCCCTTCTTAACTGCTTGCCAAGAGTTCAGAATCATTTGGGCTGGATCATGTCAACATAAACTAAGACTAAAGATCTCTTATTTATCTTCTAGAAGAAAAGCCATTTTTAAAACTGTCATTCCTTTCAGAGAAAAAAGAGAATGAAAAACTAAGCCATTGATAAGACAGAATAAATGAAAATTTGAATGGAATGGGGACAAAATAAGTTCCCTTATTTTTAATTGTAGGGCTTCTGTTCATGCAAAGTGACCCAGGGATAAAGAAGTAGCCAGTTTGAGTTGAGCTAGATAAAGATGAACAAAAAAGTTGAAAACCATTGAGTTATTTGCCATCTCCTTTCCTGTTATTGCTAATGGAATGGGTTTCTCAACCAGCATCTTCCTTCTGATTATTACAGATGAGGAAGCTTCAGGGACTTACCTGATCTTTTACTTCACCTGAAGATCCCTGTCACAGTCCTTGATTAGATATGCTAAGCTGGAACATAAATAAAGTGTTAAATGAGATTTTTTTAAGAGCAATTTTTTAAGAATCCTAAAAATCAGTCAGTCCACTCAGTTAGCCAGTGTAAGTTACGCATCATGGTAGGCATTTCAACTTGCCTCGGTGCTGAAATCTGAAATTATTCCAGCTGTGGCTCGAGTCGTTGCTCTGTTTTGACCCATGGTACCGGGAAATGGCCAGAGAGTAAAAATGGCAAAATCGCTGAAGTTGGGACCCTTCATAAGCCTTTTTGCTTTGTTTGAGGCCAGTTTTCATCCTTTTTTTTTTTTTTTTTTAGTGTTAGTAGCTCAGTTGTGTCCAGCTCTTTGTGACCTCATGGACTGTAGCCTGCCTGGCTCCTCTATCCATTGAATTCTTCAGACAAGAATACTGGAGTGGTTAGCCAGTCCCTTCTCCAGGGGATCTTCCCAACCCAGGGATCAAACCCAGTCTCCTGCTTTGTGGGCAGACTCTTTACCATCTGGGCGACTCAGATGCAAAAAGAGGGAGGAAATAAATTACACTTTGGTACTGAGATTTGAGTTAATCTTTAGTATTATACCAAGTGTACCTTCTCAGAACGGTCTGCTCGAAACACAGCTTTCATGAGTAAGCACTCTCCCAAATCATAGCATCTAGGTAGCAGAGAGCTGGACCTGGAGTCTCTGAGCCCTCACAGTGCTCATGTATGTTACTGATGGATCTCATGATAATTTTACCTTGTTAGAGGACCTGTGGCTTAGAAAAAGCATGATACGGGAAACCTAGCATGTAAGGTGGAGTGGAGAGTAATGATGTCGGAAGCCTTGTACTGAATGATTCCTGGAAGGTGGTTCCCAGAGGAAATTGATGATGAAGTGAAGCTGTTCATATCACCCCTTGATCTCTTAGCAGAAGAAGGTACCCCAGGTGGAGGAAGAAGCCTCTGAAATAAATATGACCCAAGCCATTCCCAAACAGAGATAAATGTTTCAATTTGAAATGGAGCTGCCAAAAGCTCCATACCAGGAATCTTCTTTCTTACAAGAAAATGAAATTATCAACCATACCCTGGTTATGGGTGATCAATTCCAAACCCTGCTAGAGAGAGTCTGAACTCAGCCTCATTTGGACTAGTTGGCAAAAAAGAAAAAGGAGGAGGTCTTACTCCTCCTTTCTGCCCCTTAGGTCATAGATTTTCCCTACTCTCTCATTGCTTTTGAAAAACTCAGTAATATTCCTTTTATTCTTTCTGTGATTGATGTCTTTGTCACAAAGATTATGTGCTGGCATTCCTATCTTTACATTGATCCTGTAAAAAGGTGAAGTGCAAACGACCATGCCAGAGAAGGAACATAATTAATGTCTTTGTGATGCTGTCCAAGTTCTTGAGAAACTATTAGAACTGGATTATCTTGGTGTTTGCCAGTTGAGGTCAAGCCAACAACTCTACTTGTCTTTCTTTCCCAGAGGGCACGACAAGAAAAGACAGAGAGAAAAGTTCAAGGAATTAAAAACAGAGCTTTCATTAGGATAGCATTTGAGGTCAGGTAAACATCTCTTTAGAGTTTCATTGAAAAATTCCAGGAGGCCAAGGGCAAAATCTCCAGAAGACTTGTTTCAAGGAGTTATAGCTCAGTGGAATTTAAAATAATTTAGGAAATTTAGGAAACCTGAGTATGACATTGCTTAGGGGACATTTAGAAAGACAGAAAGGGAAAAGGACACCAAAACCCCAAATTTCTTCTCATTTGAAAACTGTGGAAGGCCTGGGAATGATTTTCCAGAGTGACTAGGAGACACCTCTTCATTGTACACGCATTTCTTTCCAGAGCCCGCACACTGTTCGTGTATGTTATCGATGGATGGGGTGTTAGTTTTGCCTTGTTATAGGACATATAACTAAGAGAAAGCATGCTGAGGTGGAGAGTAATGATGTCAGAAACCTTGTACTAAAGGATTCCTGGGAGGTGGTTCTTAAACTTGTGAATTTGAGTCACGAATGCAGAGACCCATGGTGCATATAGGGTCATCTGGGCAAGGAGAACAACAAAACGACAAGCAACAAGTCCATCCTTGTAACCCAGGCACGTGTCCAATGTGTGTGGTTTAGCCTGTAGCATAGTTCTTAGTTGTTCACTTTTGTGTTGTTCCAGTTACTAGTTTCAGGGTTCAGATGACATCTTTAACAAGAGCTAAGCTCTTGCTTAAACTTTTTTTTATAAAGTTGAAAGCAACAGTCCCCTTTGACTCTGAAGGAAATTAAACCACAAGTCAGATTACCAGTGGAGACTGTGGAATTTCTGTCCCAGAGATCTTCAAAAGCAGAGCATGAACGTTAGGTCACTTAAGTAAGTCTGTTTGGGGACTAACCAAGATGACAGTTTGCAGAGTTCCAAGTTCATAAAACAACTCATGTTACTATTCATATATCCTAGTACATAAGGAAAATCAGTACTTTGTTCCATTATCTTTTTAAAAATTTATTAAAAAAATTTTTTTACTATAATACAGTTGATTTAACAATGTTGTGTTAGTTTCAGGTCTACAGCAAAGTGACTCAGTTATGCATATACATATATCCGGTCTTTTTTTTCTTTTAGATTCTTTTCCTATATAGGCCACTATAGAGTATTGAGTAGAGTTCTGTGTGCTATACGGCAGGTTCTTAGTCGTTGCCTATTTTATTATATAGCAGTGTGTATATGGAGAAGGCAATGGCACCCCACTCCAGTACTCTTGCCTGGAGAATCCCATGGACGGGGGAGCCTGGTAGGCTGCAGTCCATGGGGTCTCGTAGAGTCGGACATGACGGAGCGACTTCACTTTCCCTTTTCACTTTCATGCATTGGAGAAGGAAATGGCAACCCACTCCAGTGTTCTTGCCTGTAGAATCCTAGGGATGGCGGAGCCTGGTGGGCTGCCATCTATGGGGTCCCTCAGAGTCGGACACGACTGAAGCGACTTAGCAGCAGCAGCAGCAGTGTGTATATGTCAGTTCCAATCTCCCAATTTATCCTTCTGTTCCATTATCTTTTGGCTTCTTAAAAATGTGTTGACTTTTCCATGCCCTGAAATGAGTCTCCCATTTGTGTTGTAATGCTAATGTTGCTTGTGGAAATTTGGGAGTGAGTAGGAGGGAGGAAGAAGGAAGTCCTTTTAGAAGATGACATTCGATCTTTTCAGAGGATGGCACTGGGAGGTCACTTGGCTTTGACAGAGCTGGCTTGCCTGAGCATATTAACAAACTCCCCAAAGAGCGGCGTTTAGCTTGAGGGCACTTCCTGTAAGGAACTGTTGCTTTACTAAATGATCAAGCTTGCTGGCTTTAAACAGTCTATTAAATGAGAAGAGGTTGGTTGGTTCATTGTCATTGGAAGCTGTTAACTTTACAAAGTTAAGAAGATAGTCTGAAACAAGATTTTTAAATCATCTAGCTCCACTGTCAGTCCATAATGACGAAAATGAAAAAGTCAGAAAGTTGTTTTGTGGCATGCCAAACCACAGTGAGCATAGTTCTGGATGACTTGATGAATTCCCAATGTCCCTGGGGCCCTCTGCTTTCTGCAGACTGCATCCAGCCTAGCCTACCACGTGGTGATGAGCGAGCCTCCCTCCCGCCTGCTCACCTTAAAGCGACACTGTTCATTGGCTTGTGAGCATCTGTAAAAAAAAGAATTAGTTTCTTTAAAAATGGAAGAAGTTACAAGCCATTAAAGGTGCTGAGCAGACAGAAAAACAAAGGTAAAATTGGAAGGGTTTTGTGTGTGTGTGTGTGTGTGTGTGTGTGTGTGTACCAGTAACTTGTGAAAACATTTCATTCTTTTTAGTGAAGATTTATCTTAACAATTTTAGGAAGGCTGATGTCCTGTGTGACTCTGTTTCTTGGAATTGTCCAGTCAGTGTAGCATGGATTTAATACATTCCTAGGGACCTAGAAATGAAAATATACTACCTTCCCTTTGTCTTTCTTCTCTTTGTCTCTTTTGTTTGTCTTGTTTTCTTGCATAGGCAAAAATAAAGGAGAGAACGCTGTTACAACATTTGGTTTTAGTGCTGTTTTCTTTCCTTGTTCCATTTGAAAAAGGACACATCCATTAAAGTAAGACCCTGTGTTTTCAGTTGTTTCTCTCTTTTAACTTTCCATTCATTTGAAGTTGGCTCTGCCATGTGGTGGTTTTCCAGATGTTTGTTTATTTACAGTGAAACCCTTTCTTTCAAATGAAATCTTGTGTTTAACTTTAATATATGAAACAGAGAAAATACAGCTGTTCTTGGGGTCTCCCCTCAGCCTCCTCCCGTCTCCTGGTGCCTGAGGCACAGGTGGGCACCCCAGGGCCCGAGGAACCTGGTGTTTAATCCCCTGGCATGAGCACAGGATTAGGAGAGAGTATGCAGTTTGCTGTCCCCCAGCTTTGCCACCCAGACATTTTTTTCCTCACTTCACTTCTCTGGACTTAAGTTCCCTGTTCGAAAAAACAATGGCTTTGTATCAGAGCATCCCCGAGGTTCTTTCTGCCCTCTTTCTGAAGGAGATCAGCCCTGGGATTTCTTTGGAAGGAATGATGCTAAAGCTGAAACCCAGTACTTTGGCCACCTCATGCGAAGAGTTGACTCATTGGAAAAGACTCTGATGCTGGGAGGGACTGGGGGCAGGAGGAGAAGGGGACGACAGAGGATGTGATGGCTGGATGGCATCACTGACTCGATGGACGTGAGTCTGAGTGAACTCCGGGAGTTGGTGATGGACAGGGAGGCCTGATGTGTTGCGATTCATGGGGTCGCAAAGAGTCGGACACGACTGAGCGACTGATCTGATCTGATCTGAATAGTCAGCAGTTCTGAAGTGTACACAGAGCTCTGAGGCAGTGAAAAGTTCAGTGACTGAGGAATGCAGACACGGGGAACAAGAGATCTGGCTCAAGGAAGGATTGTCCCCTGCCAGCGTGAAGGGTTCATGTAAATGAGAGCACAGGAACCAGAAGTCATGCAGCAGAAGAAATGTCTCTGAAGAGAGTGTTTTCTGGAGATTTCAGTGAGGCATCCTCTAACACACGGGAGTGGGAGTAGAGGGTGGGGTTTGAGCCAATTGGGGGTTGCTGTTTAACCATTGACTGCAGTCAAATATGCTGGTAAGTCCTTGGCTATTAGAGCTTCCCAGGTGGCTCAGTGGTTAAGAATCCACCTGCAGATGCAGGTTCGATTCCTGCATCTGGAAGATCCCCTAGAAGGGGAAAAGGTGACCCACTCCAGTATTCTTGCCTGGGAAATCCCATGGGCAGAGCAGCCTTGCGGGCTACAGTCCATGGGGTTGCAAAGAGCCAGACACAACTGAGTGACTAAGCACACATGCCCACACTGGGCTGTTCACAAATAAAATGATGTTCCCTCGCTAGAGAAAGTTCTGTGCTGTCTGTGTGTGTGTGTGTGTGTGTGTGTGTGAGAAAATGCACTGAGGCCTAGTTTAAAAATCTGCAGCCAGTTAACACGTTTGGTTAAGAGAATGGGGATGGTGCGGCCAAGGTCAGGGTTCAGTCATTCGCTCAGTGGGCCAGTTAACTGGGCAGGGCTCTGGAGCCAGACTGTACTTTTAACCCTGACCAGCTGCTCCTCACATGTGTGCCAGGGGTCACAGGGAGGGTCAGAGAGCCTGGAAGGATATCTGAACTCAGCTTTTCCTCCCAGGACCTTGCACGCAGGTCCTGGTCAGGGAGGGCTTGGCATCTTATCTTGTGGGTAGGGGATGGGGGTTGGGGGAGCACACAGTCTCCATCTTGAACAGCCTTGAGGGAAATCTAAAATACTCTTTGTAAGCCAGGGTCTCAGTGAATTCTGACTGTGGGTCTTTCCAATTTGAAGACAGAACTTTCAAGGCTAAGTTACAGTAGAGATTACTGAAATAATGCTCTATAGTTCTTGTGACTGCTGGCCTCCTACTCTTTTGGGAATTGGGAGAAGGGCTGGTGTTAGAAAATAGATCTGTTTGTATTTTAACCCCTTGAAGCCCATTGTTCTCTGTAGCTGTTCTCATTTCTTCATTGAAACACCACTTTGTAATTAAAATTGAAAACACTTGGTTTTCATCTGTAAAAGAATAGCGTACAGGAATCTTATGAAAGTTGTTTTTAAAAATATGATTCCAGTGCTCACAGTTCCCCCAGAGAATGGTTCTGTATGAATAGATCTTACTACTAATTAAACACGGAACAGTTTCTCTTGTTTCTTAGCATAAATACAGTCATGTATGAAGCCTACGTGGGATTTCATCTTTGCCCAGGGAAGCAATTAGCTTTAACTGTCATTTCTTTTCTATGAAAGATAGAAAAAACAAGTCATCTGAGCTAAAGTATCTCCAACACTTTTTTGAGAAGACACATGTTCATTTTTGTAAACATTACAGAAGTATAAACCTTACATACCTCTTAATCTCTGCACCAACCAATCCTCACAGTAAATGGTCCTGCTCTAGAGCCAGTGGTGAAAATGGGTATAAAAGTTAGAGTTTTAAGACATCTGTTGGGTTTTATCCCCAGAATTAATTTGCTTCACTCCAGTGGCTTCCAAAGTGTTTGTTTTCATAGCAAGTGCTTTCAACAAACAAAATTTTCAGTGGAATTTTAACATTTTAAAAAAAGATAACTGCAGAGACAGTGAAGTCCTGGCCGGGGACGCACGCTTGCTCCTCCGCCCCGCCAGCGACACCCCAGGGCCCCTCTGCAGCCGTGCATGGGGCGGGCGCTCCACCCAGTTGCTTCAGCGGGTGTGTGTGGCGGCCTTGGGCCTTCCTTCAGCTCCTTGACTAACTCTTCTGAATGGCGCGCTCCTGGTGACGTCCGTTGCCCCAGCACCGACTCTGGGTGGTTATTTTTAGTTAAGCGACAGTTAGTCACAAACTTAAAAGCAAACCACCTAAACCAACCAGTGATTTTTTTTTTCCTGTCCTGAAATTGGACCTTTCCACTTGACTCATCTTCTGAGTTTGGCTCAAATGCCGTATTTGTCACTACTTTTTAGTCTGTGCCAGGAGGTTTTTCTCCCAGTGAATTTACGTTCAAATCTGCAATAACAGTGCTTGTGGCACGTTAGATGCTCACGTTCACCAACCTGGTAGGAATGAACTTTTTCCTTTTATGCCTCCTTCTGAATAATTGTGTTCCTGACTGCCTGCTTTCCAGTGTTGGAACAACACATAATAATACAGCATTAGTTCACACGGTGGGTAACGCTGGAGTATCTCTTAATCAGACTGATTAGCCTGGGGTAACTCAGAATGCTACACAGGGAAAAGAGCCTCCTGTAAATATACGATTCTTGAATCAATGCTTTGAGAGTAGAGTGGCACTAAGGATCGTCGGTCTTAGTCTGACGAGTTGTTCGTATATTGCAAAGCATTTTTGAGATTTATTACTTAGATATTTACAATTTATTACTGAGATAATTACAGACAAATTACTTCTGTCTAGAGTAATTTGGCTAAGCCTGGAGGAGACAGACCAGCTATTTCACTTGTACTCACTCCGTTAGTGTGCATCCCTGTAAGGTAAATGCTATTAATTTTATTTTTTTTAACTATACGATAGTCAGCTCTTCCCTTACTCTGGGATGATCTCACCCTTAACTATGACTTCAGTCACCTCCTGATAATTTCCCAAATTCTGTGGACTGCTCTAAACTCTTCAGTTCCTGCACTTTGCCTACTGGCATCCCCCCTACTTGGCCACCTAACCAGGTATGGTTGGCCCTCCATATCCCTGTGTTTTGCACCCACAGATTCAACCAGCCTAGGGTTAAAACCTGCCAATACAGAGGGACAGCTATACTTCAAACTTGAAAAGCCTCAATGAGCAGATAGAGGCTACCCTCACGTGATCTCCTTTTTCCCCCTGAGTTTCTTATCTTGATCCAGACATTACCATCTTCCTCTACATGTATTCATCAACTGACACTGAGAACTCACTCTGTCTCAGGTGCTAGTCCAGATATTAGGTGTCCATATAGCACAGACTCAAGCATATTCAAGGCTTTGCTTTAATGGAGCTTGCACTTTAGTGGACAAACAGCTAACTTAAACAAAATAATAAAAAAACTATATCTATACCTATCTATTGGGAGAAACGTCAAGAACCTCAGATATGTGGCTGATACCACTCTAATAGCAGAAAGCAAAGAGGAACTAAAGAGTTTCTTGCTGAGAGTGAGGAAATGAAAGAGCCAGCTTAAAACTAAATTTTAGAAAAACTAAGATCATGGCATCTAGCCCCATTACTTCATGGCAAATAGAGGGGGGAAATGTGGAAGTAGTGACAGATTTCCTCTTCTTGGGCTCTAAAATCACTGCAGATGGTGATTGCAGCCATGAAATCAGAAGACAATTGCTTCTTGGAAGGAAATCTATGACAAACCTAGACAGTGTTTTAAAAAGCAGAGACATTTGTCTGCCGACAAAGGTCCATATAGTCAAGGCAGTGGGCTTCCCAGTGGCCACGTACAGTTGTGAGAGTTGGGCCATAAAGAAGGCAGAGCACCAAAGAATTGATGCCTTTGAACTGTGGTGCTGGAGAAGACTCCTGAAAGTCCCTTGGACAGCAAGGAGATCAAACTAGTCAATCTTAAGGGAAATCAACCCTGACTACTCATTGGAAGGACTGATACTGAAGCTCAAAATCCAGTATTTTGGTCATCTGATGTGAACAGATGACTCATTGGAAAAGTCCCTGATGCTGGCAAAGATTGTGGGCAGAAGAAGAGGGCAATCAAAGGATGAGATGGCTGGATGGCATCACCAATAGTGGACATGAACTTGGGCAAACTTCAGAAGATGGTGAGGGACAGAGAGGCCTGGCATGCTGCAGTCCATGGGGTCGCAAGGGGTCAGACATGACCAGGCGACTGAACAACAATACCTGTATATCTAGACATGTCTGTATCTACCCATTCATCCTTTTGTTTGGATGGCTGTCAGGCAGTGGTGAGACACCTGGAGAAAAATACAGCAGGGTGAGGGTTCTGGAGACCACGAGGATGTGTGTTGCACTCTTCAGCGAGCACGGTCAGGGAAGGAGGTGGTATTTGCACAGAGACTTGAATGAAGTGGGGATAAGCCATATGCATATCTGTGATCTGGAGGCAGGCCTGTTAATCCTTGCTACTCAAGGACTGAGTCATGACCATTTTTTTTAGTGTTGCCCGAGCCATAGCTTGTAACTGGATGTACTTAGCCAGCAGATGGATGTACTTGGACCTGGGAACCAGATAAGGAAATAATTACTACCCAGTGTGCTGGGTGTGGCACAGTCATGCCTAGAAGTCTGCATGGGCTCTGAGAAGCAGCAGATGGGAAGAAGGCAAAGGCAAGAGTAGGTTTAGAGTTGGTCTCACAGATTACACTTGAGGTCGGTCTTAAGCAGAGTTCCATGTGTGGAGTTAGCGGGTAGGAACATATAGAGGTAAATAGAGACTGATTTGGAAGACATGACATCAGCTTTGGGGTTAAACCAGCCCACCAAGAAGGGGAGCACAGCACTGTGACTTGTGATAGGGAGTGGTCAGCAAATTTAGGTGACCTGGAAATAGGTGTGTGTTCTAAGAGGATAAATTCGTTAGTCTGACCTTGAATGCTGTCCTTGGGAAAGAACAAAAGGGAGAAAGAATCTTAGGTTTTCCCCTTTATCCCTTTCCCAGGTAACCCCACACCAACAATGTTCCTTCCCTACATCCCCCTTATCCTGTGTCCTTTTCTGACTTTTAAAGACAGCTTCAGCAAGGATTCCTTATCTGAGGCTATTGCAGAAGCCTCTGACAGCTTCACTGGAAGATCAGTCATTATGTGTTTTGAGAATAAACTCTGCTGTGTTGTGCCCCCAGGAAGGGACCTGGTGACCCCGGAAGCTGAGGGAGGAGGGGTGGGGCTGACCTTTGCTTCTGACCCAGGGTGAAGCTGTCTGGGAGGAAGGACAGGTTGGCTCTCTTAAGTGAAGGGACATGGGCTCTGGGGTCACTCACTGGGAATGGGACGAATGTGCACTGGGGACCCTGCTGGAATGATCTGGCATCTTCCATATGCAGCTTTGGCTTTATTTTGGTTTTACTGTGTTTGCCTTCCTCTTCTCTAATTTGTCAGGGCAGGTTTCCGCCACCTCCCACTTGAAGTTTTGTTTAGAAGGCTTTATACAGAGATTCCATGACAAGAATTCTGGTGTAATAATCGTTTTTGTTCTTTAATACCAAATCTTTGCATTTCTCTGTGCGCTCAGGTTCCCCTGCTCAGATAAGCAGAGCTGGTTGACGAGCTCAGATCCTCAGCATGCCTCCTTCCCTCCCTCCCTGGAGCGCAGCTGCTGGGCTTCCTTCTTCCTTGTGGGCTGGTGGTTGTCGTAAGCAGGCCCTGTTACACGGCTTCTCTGCCAAGGAATGTTGGGATTGACTTTTATTGATGTTATACTGTATGTTACTGTGTGAGATTTAGTGCCATCATAAGCTTCCTAAGAATATTTTATCAAAGGTTCATGTCCCCTTTGCTTTGTTGTGATATGGATTTTTACAAATTTCTCGAAATGTTTGTCCCTGAAAGTGATGAAAGCTGTGTCGTACGGTTTTCATGCAGTTAATGTTTGAAGTGACTTTGTTCTCCAGCCTTCATTCAGAGGGTGTCCTCACTTGTGCCCTGGTGACCTTGTCTGTGGTATAAATGAAGATACTTTTCATTGTCTCTGCACCACCAAAATCCCGTTACCCGCTCACCAAAGTCCAAGGTTTAGCAAAGCTCAAAGCCTTTGATTCTGAAGACGGAAGCGTCAGGTTCTAATGCCAGTAGTGACCCACGTACGTTGTGGTGTAAGCCACAGTTCCCAGCCCTTCCTGCAGGGTCTTGGGGGCGCGGTTCCAGGGCATCTAGGCAGACGGTTGCCAGCAGCACATGAGAGGAAGTCCTTTCCTGGAAAGTAGCAAATACAGCCTCGTTCTGGTCCCCTCAGTGCCTGGCAGATGCTTCCCCAGGTGCCCAGTAATTTCTGGGTGGAGAGTGGATAAAATAAAGGACAGGTAAATGCTTCCCTGCACATGTAAGATAATGAAAAGGGTAAGTATTTAAGCTGGGTTTTCAAAAGCAAACTATCCTATCAGTAGAGCTGTCTTGCTTAGAGACAGTCTCCTTTTCTCTGATTTCTTTCCTGTGTTTTTGGGTAATCGCAAATCCTTTAAAGGAAAGGCATTTCCAGAATGGTGAGCTGGCCTGTTCTGATGGTGTAACAGCCCTGTGCCTCAATGAGCTTCACTTCTGTGATGGCAATGCCATGTGAGGATCTTCGAGAAGCATTCCTCAGGTCAAACAGGCTCATTCCTGGACTTCACAGGGTTTATCATCGATGGCCAGCCTTGGAGCAGCGTCTTTACCTGCTGCACATACGCCTTGGCCTGTGTGAGTCCATATTACCCTCTTTGGAAAGCTTTTGAATGAGTAGACTTTATTTTGAGTTTAAATCTTGGCGTCTGTTTTTCAGAACACTAGTCTGTTATTACTTAAGGCTTATGCCCAGATTTGGAACGCAGGCTGCTAAGAAATGTCCAACAGAAAGGGCTTGTAGCACTTAGAGTCCAAGTTCGTCGTGGGCTGCCTTTTGGCCTGGCGTGTGCCCTGGGCGTGCTATGCTCACCTGCCCACCTGTGATGACTGGATCTGTCGGTCTGAAATGATCTGTTCTTGAACAAGTGATGTGGGGTTATTTGATGAGGTTTGCTCATTGCCAGTGCCTGACTATATTCACAACTGCTTCTCTTTTGCAAAATGATCATATGCCTATATTCAAGTTTAAAAAATAAACAAGAATATTAAGGGTAGTTGTCACTCAGAGGAAAGTTTTTCAGAATTAAAGAGCTCTTTAATTATGCACACACTCTCCTCCACCACCTGTATTCTAAGGCTATTCCAGGACAGAAGACATTCATGGAGGTTGGTCCAGACATTGATTTTTTCTGTTTTTGATTGGAGGATAATTGCTTTAGAATATTGTGTTGGTTTCTACCACACATCAACACAGATCAGCTGTCAGCATATGTATGACCCCTCCCTCTTGAAGCTCCCTCCCATCTCCCACCCCATCCCACCTCCTCTGGGTTTTCACAGAGCACCAGATTGAGCTCCCTGCGCCACACAGCAAATTTCCACCGGCTGTCTAATTTTACATATGGTAATGTATATGTTTCTGTGCTACACTCTCAGTTCATCCCACCCTCTCCTTCCTTCCTGTGTCCACAAGTCTGTACTCTATATCTGCGTCTCCATTGCTGCCCTGCAAAGATATATATATATATGTGTGTGTGTGTGTGTGTGTGTCTGTATATATGTATCAGTCCTGGAATATATATATATATATCTCCATATAAATGCATTAATATATGATATTTGTCTTTCTTACTTCACTCTGTATAACAGGCTCTAGGTTCATCCACCTCGTTAGAACTGAGTCAAATGCATTCCTTTTAATGGCTGAGTAATACCCCATTGTGTACATGTACCACAACTTCTTTATCCGTTCATCTGTCGATGGCCCTCTAGGTTGCTTCCGTGTCCTAGCTGCTGTAAACAGTGCTGTGATACAGACAACTGGTGTGTTGAAAATGTGCCCACTTGAGGACCACCCTGCGAGGCCAGTGTGGCATTGCCCCCTGTTCCTCCCATGCCCTCTATGTCGTCTGGTGCCCCTGGGGCTTTCTCCTCCTTCTGGAATCCTGCTGACACCTCTGCCTGATCATCTTCTCCATGCTATAAACCCAGTGTTCCGTCTTCCCCCTATCCTGCTTTTTCTGATGACCTGTGGGACATTTTCCTAATGGAATCATCCATCGGTTTACACAGTAAACATTCCTGAAATGTGCCCCCTGCCTTGTGCTATGCTCAGTGTAGGAGATAAAAATCCCAGTAAGCTAGAGTTAATTTTCTTCACAAGGAGCTCCCGGTCTGGTGGATTTATAACTGAATGTTGGGGAATGACCGACAGTCACGTGAATGGACATAGCCTGGCTCTGCATGCGTAGCAATAGCAGGCTTGGCGGGCAAACCTGTCGTGTTCAGAGGCAGTCTAATTGAGTCTCACTGGTTGCTGGCTCCTTGATAGGCTATTCTGTGGTGCCCAGATATTTTAAACCTCACCCTTTAAGAGCTTCATGTTGATGTCAGGACTTTTGAATTGAGTCATTTCTCCTTCCTTAAGAGTGAAAGGAAGCTTCTGTGATGAACATTTGGCTTATAGTCTGTGAGGTCTTTGAAAACTTGAACTTCAGTCATTCCCTGTGTGGCTGAGTGATGGGGCAGGCATTGGAGAGGTTCAGGTTCCCAGCATTTCACACGATTTAACACAGTCCAGCCTTTGGCAATCTGCCACCCTCTCTACTTGGTAGACAGGTTATGAAATTTGACACTCTTACATCTTTCTTGGAAAACCTTGTAAGTTCAACAGTCCTTCAACGGTTGACCCATTTCTGTTAAATTCCTGTTGTCAGACCCAAGTGTGAGGTTATCTCAGACCTGTTGTCAGAGTAGTCAGTGCATTTCATTGACTTTTTTAAAAAAACTGTCAGCCTAGTCTTTGAGTGACAGTTTATACTTTGATGCAGAAACTGGACACTGCTCTTTTTGTTTACTATGCTGCCAGCAACTTCCTTTAAAATGTGAACCGAATTCCCCAAGCATATATTATATCACCATAGCACACTAAAGTAGGATTTGGACAATTCCTTTAGCTGACACATGGAAGCAGAGCCTTAGAGAAGTGTGTCTACCAAAAATGCAGAGAACTTCTTTAGTGAGCTAGGAGGGAGGCTCTGTGAAATAGTAGGGGTCTGAGCATATTTTGCTTTCGGCTAATCTCCTTTGGTATTCACCTCCATGCTTCACATCTTTGGGGGCCATCGTCGCCCCTGTCCTTGATAAATTAAGTATGATGGTTTAAAAGCATCAGGCCTTGGTTGTTGCAATGTTTCTTGGTTGGAAAGACACTGGACTTGGGAGTCACAGGTCCTAGGTTGGAGCCCATATTCTAGCATTTACTGTGTGATTCAACTTAAGTTGTTCAGATTCCTACTCTGTAAAGTGGGGATGATAAATAAGGTCTGCTCCCACCCCAACTCCAGCGACCTCTACTCCTACTGTGGATCAAGTGAGCAAATGAATTGCAGAGTGTCCTGTAACTTACGCAGTACTCTGCTGTGGGAGCCCCGTTCTCACCAAGGATGGGTTTTGTGAACTCGCACAGGGCCCCTGAAATGCCTCTTTCTGCCAAGGACAGTTACTGAGGCTTTCCCTTCTACGGGTATCTGTGCTCACAAGCAGCTGCCTCTTCACCCACCCAGAGGAAGCCTGGACCTCGCTGGGACAGCTGTTTCTGATGACATTCTTTCTTCAGTTAAGCTGAAACCCAGCCTCCTAACTTCCAAGATAATTTACACTTCTTGGTTCTAGTTTTACAGAGTAACACGAAACAATTCAAATCAGTGCATATGTCAAGTTGTAGAAATTTATAACTGAGAAGGGGTCTTAAACTCAGCTTCCTGTTTTTGGCAATTCAATTCAATAAATAAGAGCTGGGGCCTGTCACGTGGGTGCTGGCTCCAGCTCTGAAGGCGGCTATTGTTTCTACTCCTGATCTCCGGAAGTGGAACCAAAGGGCAGGGGACCGAATGGGGATGAATGGGAAGGAAGAACTTTTAACTCCTTCATGAGCAAAAATATAGTGGTTTAATTTTTTCTTTTTCTTTTTTTTTTAAGAATTATTGCTAGAAGAAATAATACCTGCATTTATTGGGCTAGGAATAATTGAAATAGCTCAGAGGACTATTAATCTACAAGTGGACTTCCTGATGAGCAGTGTGACTTTGAGGAAGTCAGTCATTACTCTTCAGAATTAGTTTCCCTCAGGTTTAAAATGGGACTAAAATTTTCTGCCCTGCCTATATTATATAGCTGTTAGATATGATAATGTATATGAATTCAAATACTCACTTCTATACACCATGTAACTCTTGGAAAATTCTTTAAACTTCTCTTTGTCTGCTTCATCTTTTAAAAGAGCATTGGTTAGAACCTACTTTAGAGTTTTTGTGAGAAATAAATGAGTTAATTTCCATGAAGTACAATAGAGCAGTGCCTGACAGCTAATGTGTAACACATTAAATATTTTTTATGAACTTTTGAAGGCTCTGATATAACATTTTTTAGTCTACTGTACTTTTTTTAAATAGCATCAAAAATAAAAATAGACTGTAACATCTTGTTTACCAAGCAAATGTAGTAACAGAATTGGCATCGTTTATCTTTCTGATCACTTTGGTAATTTCACAAGATGTGACTTGGTTGTCAGAAAAGCTTTATCATGATACTGAAAGCTTATTCCCAAATACCTTACTTCTCTGGACCTTAGGCCAAATTTATGTATTACTGAAAAAGCCCTGATGCTGGCAATGATTGAAGGCAGGAGGAGAAGGGGATGACAGAGGATGAGATGGTTGGATGGCATCACTGACTCAACGCACATGAGTCTGAGTGCTCTCCGGGAGTTGGTGATGGATGGGGAGGCCTGGCGTGCTGCAGTCCATGGGGTCACAAGGAGTCTGACACAACTCAGGGACTGGACTGAACTGATGTATTACCAGAGGTGTTTTTTCCTTTGTGGTGAGAGTTTGGAAAACTGTAAGTGGGGATTGGGATGGTTTTCCCAGGGCGCTAGTAGTAAAGAACCCTCCTACCAATGCAGGAGACTTGAGAGACTCAGGTTCGACCTCTGGGTGGGGAAGATTGCTTCAAGGAGGGCCTGGCAGCCCAGTCTAGTGTTCTTGCCTGGAGAATCCCCTTGGACAGAGGAGCCTGGTGGGCTACTTTCCAGGGTGTCACAAAGAGTCAGACGTGACTGAGCACGCACGCACAAGATTCAACTCTGCCTTTTCTGCTGTCAGGGCCTCCAGAGCTCTGTCTTAACTGGCCAGAGCTTTGCTTGTGTTATAGTAACAAAAGAGATTTTTAAATGTTAACTTTGATTTGAAAGTGTCCTAATTCAAGTATTTTTGTAGCCCATTTCGCTTTTAGAGATAATGAAACATTGATCAAGAACTTCATTTCTAACAGACCCATTCATAATAAGCCTAGTGGCTTATTTCACAGAAGCTATTTCCAGGTAAAAATACTGATCATGACTTCCCATGATGTTCCCTGAAGGGGTAAAATTAAACTGTGGGAAATGCTTGGAATTTAACTAGTAACTAACTTATAAAGAACCTTTTAAAGAAATCATAACTCCCCTAAGCTATTATATAACAAAAGACCTTATGAGTTCAGAATTCTTTTATGCGTGTATTTGTCTTAACTGAAACCCAAGGAGTATTATTAAGTATCTTCAAGTTTATAACTGAACTAAAATGGTTTCTTTAGACTGAGGAGGCTTTGAGTCCCATGCTGGCTTTTCAACCTCAGGTCCAGTCTGGGTTAGTGTTGATGCTGCATATATTAACCTGGTTATCTGGATATAAGCTTTTACTCATATACTGTATTATGTTATAGTCCTACAGGGCATGATTAGAGTAAACATTTTTAAACATACATAAAGCACAGGTTAATTTTATCTGATAGTCAATTTCTTTTCCAGACTTTTACATGAAGGTATGTCAGATTTCTATCTGGGGAGGTGATGAATAGACTACATAGAGAGAAAGAGGTGCTTTCAAGGGACCACATGGCAGAGTGAAAAGGGCATGATTTGGAAACCCTGCTTTTCAATGATACTGGGAAATTTCTCTGCTTCTTTCATCATATGTTAATGGCCACGCTCTGTGTCTGGAAAGGTTATAATCTGGTGCCACACAGTCCTGGGTGTACAATAAATTCCCAACAAATGGCAACTGTGACATTTTATATTAGAAATTTGTTCCATTTATGTTTAATATTTCAAAGCAATGCTGAAAGACATTTTGGTCTGTTTTATGATCGTTTTAATGGGCTTATAATTTTCTAAGTTTACCTAAAGACTTTGAGAACACCAAAAGGAATACTTGATTTTGAGATAAACTAATTAAAAATCCTTCTTCTATTTACTTTATTAGACTTTTAATGACCATTTTTCCATTTCTCCAGTCATTGACATGCTAGTGAATTTAGCTTGAAAAGAAGTCAGCAGAGTAAGTGAAAAGGATATAAAGTGCTGCCAGGATAGAGTCCTCATGTATGCTTTTTCTGTGTCATCCTGTAATTCATTTCTGGATTATCTGGGCCTCTTGTGTGTGTTTGTAAAGTGCCCTCCGCAGGCTGTGAAGGACTCCGTAAAGTGTGTGTTCAGGGACCTTCCTCACTGTCCTCTTAGCTTTTCTAGTTCTCCAGTGGCTTGGATCTTGTGTCAGTGCATCAGTGTTTTTAGGAAGGGGTGGCTCCTTTGTAATACAAGCAAAACTTTATATGCATCCCAGACACCTATATTTGAAACATCACATATTTTAATGAGATATAAAATTGCAGGGTAAGTCTTCCTTGTGTGTTTAAAATAAAAAGTAATTCTTTGTTCAATTTGTTTCTCCAGGTGGCAGTTTTCTGAAGTTGCTCATTGAGACTTCTCAGCATTCCTACAGATATAATAGGTGAGTCAATGAAATCAGATGCCCTTTCCAGGTGGGTAGCAACTTACTTCTTGAAAGAGGTACAGTGTTTCAAACTTTTGGGCCCTAGTTTTTTTTATTTTTGTTTTTTGCTAGATACACCACTTTGATGGACATACACGAATGTTGTAAAGGACTCTGTAAAGGTTCATAAATGCTATTAAGTTTAATGTTGTAAATTCCTTACTTCAATCTGACATGGTTTGTTCTGTCACCATTTATAAACAAGTTTCAGGGCTCTTTATAATGGGAAAAGCTGGCTTTAAGTTGTCTTTCTTTTTGAGCTTCTCTGTGGACCATTCACCCTTTGTTATCATTTCTCTCTGAAAGGGGAAGAAGAGATGGCTAATTCAAATTACCCAATTGTATCACTTGAAGACAGCTTGGGTAGAGAATCTGCTTAAATAGAAGTTGAAAACAGTTGACTAACAATAAATGATTTATGATTAACTCTATAGATTTTAACTTATAAACATCACTTTGAGAGAATATTAGTAACAATACTGAAGCTGAGTAACCTCCTACAATATGCATTCAATGAAATCAAGGCAGTGGAATAATAATCATCCTCAAAGACTTTCTCTAGCCTGATTCTCAGAGGGCGGCCTACAGGGCAGGTCCCTGACCTCTAGGATCTAATGCCTGATGATCTGAGGTAGAGCTGATGTCCTAATAATAGAAATAAAATGCACAATAAATGTAATGCATTTAAATCATCCTGAAACTATTCCCACCCCCACCCCGGTCTGTGGAAAAATTGTCTTTCATGAAACTGGTCCCTGGTGCCAGAAAGGTTGGAGACTGCTGCTCAAGGGTTCTTGCTCTTGTTACGAACTTCCAGGTAGGACTCAGGCCGAGGAGCCAGTGCTTGGTATGTATTTGGGGCTGACTGACACCCTGCCCAGGAGGGTCCGCTGTGTGTAGGGGATTTGCGGAGTATTTTCACAGATATCATCTCATTTGTGGAAAGGTTATCTTCTTAGTTTTCTCAATTCTGGAGAAGGAAAAATTGCTGTTAATATCATGAATTGAAGTACTGATTTCTCAAATGTTCTTAAAACTGTCCTAAGGACTGCTGGTTGGGTTAGCTGGGGAAGCTTGGCTTGTTTTTCTGGTTCTTTGTTTCTTTAATGGAAACTGTAAGCTCTGATGAGTTATGGAATTATTTGAGAAAAGTTCCTGCCCGTGGGAAAGCCAGGGCTGACCCAAGACAGGTGGATGTCCTGTTGGCATTTTATCAAACTGATAATCTTTAAATACCTGCTCTGTATTTATTTAGTGGGGGTGGGAGAAACTATTAACAAAGACTACTAATGAAAAATACATACCTCTTCCTGAATGTTGAAAATAAGGGATTTATTACCTGTGCTGTTCTGAACCAGGTGTTCAAAAACCTGTTTAAAAGCTGGGTGATAATAACAGTCTGCCATGCACTGCTCAGATCCAGGTTTGCAGAGGCCTGCCAGCCAGGCGACATGGGGTTGGTGGGTGTGGGGCCTGCTTTTCCTCATATGGCTCTACGAGGGGAATATTCTCAACAGAGACAGGCCTGTGCTGCTGAGGAGTGTTTATTTCCATTCAGAGGCACTGTCTCCTTGAGTGAAAACAGGTCTGGTTGCCATTTTGCCCGTTATGTAAGGAGTCGAGTGTACCCCCAACTTAAGTGGCTCCATGTTTCCGAGGTATTCAATGATGATTTAATACCCCTCTCTGAGTTGTCACTCTGGATCAGTGCCAGGCTGGCCTGTTCAGTCCAGCTCCAGGGAAAAGCCAATTCCATTCTGCCAGTGCCTTCAACAGCTAAGTTGTGTATGCCCTTGAAATCCCTGTCTCTGAAGATTTAACCAGATAAAACCAACCTGCTGTGTATCTCTCTTTTTCTTTTTTGAATTGTGGATTCATCCTGTATAAATATATAAAACATTACCAAATCAGGGACATAAGAACAACCACTCTGATTAACAGCATCTGAATTACAAA
Source organism: Bos javanicus (assembly GCF_032452875.1). NCBI lineage: Eukaryota > Metazoa > Chordata > Mammalia > Artiodactyla > Bovidae > Bos > Bos javanicus. Next base: position 9,647,649 of record NC_083877.1, on the reverse strand, counting down.
GAAATCTGATCCTGCCTTCTGTTACCTGTAATCAGTCATGTTGTATCAGCTTGGTGGAAGGTTTCTCTGAAGCAGAGAGTCTTTGTGGTTTGGGGAGAGCCTTGACATCAGGAGGCCCTAGGCTGAGACTGTACCTTGGCTGGACACAGATCTGGCTTAGAATTCCAGCTGTGGTGCGAGCTGGCCATGTGACCGAAGACAGGCTTCTTAACCTGATGGAACTCTCATCTCTTCATGTGTGGATATGACTTCCTTCCAAACTGGTTGGGAAGACTGAACGCAGCAAAGGTGGCAATGTGTGTGGGTACACAGTAGACGGCAAGCACCCTGGGCCTGGCTCCTGATACCAGATGTCTTAGATGTAGGGTGAGGAGGTCAGCTCTGCCAGACAGCTCCCGTGCCTCACTGGTAAAGTGAAAGCAGATCCCCACTCTGTTCTGCCCTGCCTACTCCAGGACAATTATGCAGAGCCTTTGAAAAGTAGAAACTTAGGGTATATGGTTGGAATGAGGGGGTTTCTAATGGCAGGCATTTTTTTTTCTCAATCTAGTCAGAATTTCTGAGCTTGAATCCTAGATCTGCACTTTATCATTAAGTATATGACCTGGAATAAATTATTAACACCCTCTCTGGCTCTCACCTCATCTCATAGGACTGCTGTGAGATTAAATGATTATGTGTAGAGCAGGGTGTATGGAACGAGTACCTAGTGAATCTCAAGAAATATGCCAGTAACTTTGCCGGGATCCTTTTAGAAAGGAGGCAGAGAGGCCGACTCAAAAGAATATCCATGGTTTTAAAACATCTCCAGTTTGAACCTCAATTTTTTGAACTGCCTTTTCTATCGCGTTATGTTAGTCTAGACCAGGGAGGATCATCTTTGTCATGAATAGACTGAGAGTGACTATATCCTGCCACGTGACACTCGCTCATTTAGAAGGGGGGAGCAGTGGGATTTGTTCTTCCTGGATTTTCTTCACAAGTAAACAGATCTTTCCTTGTCCAGGGGAACTCTTACTAGAATTGACCAGATAAGCAAAGTGAAAGCTCTAGATCTGTATTGTCCAATTGGTGGCTGCATCTGGCTTTTAAGCAATTTGAAATACGGCTACTGTGACTGCCACACTGAATTTTTCATTTTATTTCATTTCAGTTCTTTTACAATTTAGAACTGATATTCAGTTATTGGTAAGCTTTTATGTATTTGTGGGAACAACTGGGTGTCTGCTTTTCAACTGTGAATTTTATAAATCTAGATTAAGTGCTTCTGAGGAAAATTTAGCACCTGAGTTGAGATGTGCTGTAAATGCAAAATATATATTTTGAAGTATTAGAAAAAAAAAAGTCAGCATTTTAATACTTTTTATATTGATTAGATATGAAAATGATAATATTTTGAGTTAATATTATTGCAATTAATTCCTTTTTTTTTAATGTTGCACCTAAAATTTCAAAATAATGTACTACGTGCTCACATAATTCCATTGGACGATGCTGCTCTAGATGATCCTTGAAAGAATTGGATAATTTCTCATTTATTAAGTGAAGTACAAGGTTTTCCAATAGACTGCAGATTATGAAAGTGGCTTTTTTTTTTTCTTCTTCTTCTTCGGTATTGTTTATAGTCTACCAAGAAACAAGCTTAGAGGAATTTTTTAAAATACTTAAAATTGGAAAGAGAAAAATGGCACCTAGCAGATATGTTATCTGTACCGTATGTGATTCAGGCTGAGGCTCTGTTTAGACATCTTGGCTGTAGTCTTTCCCCTCCGCCCTCTTATGAAATGAGGTAGGGAGACACTTACAGCCACCCGCTAGAATATGAACCCAAACACTGTTTTTCAGCTAAATATTCTCCTTCTTCGATGACTGTTGGCTCTACATATGATGCTAATGGCTTGTCCCCTGGGTCACATTTTGTCGAGCCCCAGGAGGTCAGTTTAGGAACTGGCATCGGGAGAAATCCGTGGCTTTTAGTTACCTGTAGTGAATAGCACGCTCCTCTTACTGTCGTTGTTTAGTTGCTCAGTCGTGTCCAGCTCTTTGCGACCCCATGGACTGTAGCCCACCAGGGTCCTCTGTCCGTGGGATTCTCTAGGCAAGAATACTGGAGTGGGTTCAATTCAGTTCAGTCACTCAGTCGTGTCCGACTCTTTGCAACCCCATGGACTGTGGACTGCAGCACGCCAGGCTTCCCTGTCTGTCACCAACTCCCGAAGTCCACCCAAACTCATGTCCATTGAGTTGGTGATGCCATCCAACCATCTCATCCTCTGTCGTCTCCTTCTTCTCCTGCCCTCAATCTTTCCCAGCATCAGGGTCTTTTCAAATGAGTCAGCTCTTCACATCAGGTGGCCAAAGTATTGGAGTTTCAGCTTCAGCATCAGTCCTTCCAATGAACACCCAGGACTGATCTCCTTTAGAATGGATTGGTTGGATCTCCTTGCAGTCCAAGGGACTCTCAAGAGTCTTCTCCAACACCACAGCTCAAAAGCATCAATTCTTCGGTGCTCAGCTCTCCTTATAGTCCAACTCTCACATCCATACATGACCACTGGAAAAACCATAGCCTTGACTAGACGGACCTTTGTTGTCAAAGTCATGACTCTGCTTTTTAATATGCTGTCTAGGTTGGTCATAGCTTTCCTTCCAAGGAGTAAGCATCTTTTAATTTCATGGCTGCAATCACCATCCGCAGCGATTTTGGAGCCCCAAAAAATAGTCTGTCACTGTTTCCACTGTTTCCCTGTCTGTTTGCCATGAAGTGATGGGACCAGATGCCATGATCTTAGTTTTCTGAATGTTGAGCTTTAAGCTGACATTTTCACTCTCCTCTTTCACTTTCATCAAGAGGGTCTTTAGTTCTTCTTCACTTTCTGCCATAAGGGTAGTGTCATCTGCATATCTGAGGTTATTGATATTTCTCTTGGCAATCTTGATTCCAGCTTGTGCTTCATCCAGCCCAGCATTTCTCATGATGTACTCTGCATATAAGTTAAATAAGCAGGGTGATAATATACAGCTTTGGCATACTCCTTTTTCTATTTGGAACCAATCTGTTGTTCCATGTCCAGTTCTAACTGTTGCTTCTTGACCTGCATACAGATTTCTCAAGAGGCAGGTCAGGTGGTCTGGTATTCCCATCTCTTTCAGAATTTTCCACAGTTTATCATGATCCACACAGTCAAAGGCTTTGGCATAGTCAATAAAGCAGAAATAGATGTTTTCCTGGAACTCTCTTGCTTTTTTGATGATGCAGCGGATGTTGGCAATTTGATCTCTGGTTCCTCTGCCTTTTCTAAAACCAGCTTGAACATCAGGAAGTTCACGGTTCACATATTGCTGAAGCCTGGCTTGGAGAATTTTGAGCATTACTTTACTAGCATGTGAGATGAGTGCAGCTGGAGTGGGTAGCTATTTCCTTCTCCAGGAGGTCTTCCCAGTCCATGGATCGAACCTGAGTCTCCTGCTTGGCAGGCAGATTCTTTACCACTGAGCCCCCTGGGAAGCCCTGAAACATTCTGAACAAGCAGATAAAGTGATTGCCTAACTTACTGGACATATCTAAACCTGAATGTTTAATTCTGTTTCTGTACCAGTTTAAGACGTTGCTAAAAGGCATTTTTCTCACTTATTCAATAAAGTAATAGACATAAATAGGAATTTGAAAGAAATGAATAAAAGCATTCTAACACAAACGTTAGATAGTTTCAACAAATATTTAGCCAGGAACTATTCAGAAACTTAACTGTACTGGTCCTGTAGTACCAGAAATAGAAAGGGAGTAAGTGCTGGCTTGAAGTTTAGTTGTACTAGTTTTGCATGAAACATGAGAAGACAGTACAATTAAAGTTATCAATATTCTGTCTCACATTTATGCCCTTGGTGACACTGAAGTGTATTCTAAGAGGTGGGGGAGGAGGGTGTTAGATTCATCATCGTACTGGTCCGGTTTATCCCGGCTGTGTCACAGTGGGACAGTACTGGGGTTTCCAAACTTCTCTGATCGTGTCCCTGTGTAGTCAGTGCCAACGACAGCAGCCACTTTCCTTGTAGAATCTTTCCATTGTATTTACTTGATCTGTCACACCTGCACCCATTTGGTTGATACACATGGCGAGTACCTTGCTGTCCTCATACTTTGCCAGACTGAAGAAGTGAAGGAGAGTTTACTGTCCAGTACTGTAAACTCTCTCCAAGAACTAAGCAGGGTTGATATTTATATATTAGATAGAAACCATTATCAAATTTCATGAAGAATCTTCAGCTAAAGAGAGGTAGCTTTTCCTTGCAGAGGTTAACTGTTATGGCATTGAGGTTTTTAAATTCCAATATTAGAATATATTAAGGGAATTCATTTCTGCCAGCAGCTCGCAAGCAGTTAATAGGCAAGGAGAAGACTTAGTGAGAGAGGTTATAATAAGCCTTCTCTTTTTACTGAGTGTAGATTGGACAAAATATATGCTTTCTGAATATAAAGTGTTTAAGTATAAATAGACACTGGTTTGCAAGATTTAAGAAAAGCAAATCAAAGTAATTAAATGCATTGCAGACTTAAACTGAGTGCAGTTCTTTCTCTATTTCTGTTACTTGCATGTTGACAAATTGCCTTTTTTTCTGGTAAGAAGTCTGGCTGTAGACAGCATGTGTGTCTGAAGGAGAGTCCTGAGCATTCTTCCCATCAGGAAAGAATTCTTCCCTTTCTATGAAAAGCGGCTCCCTAGGTAGACTATGACCCTCCTGAGGGCTAGTCTGAGTCTTTTATTGCACTCTCTGTGCCCGGTACAATGCATGATGCTGAGTGAGCATCTGTTGGATGGGTGGAGGATAAATGATGGTTAGACTGTGGCGCTGGTTCTGTGACATTCTCTGAAGAGAACTCTACTTCAGTACATTATAGATGGCCGCACAGTGCCTGACACATGTTATGGACACAGTAAATGTTGGTGAAATCGAGGCATAATTGTGGGCTTAAGTATAGCTTCTAGTTTATAAAGGACTTTTGGGAATATGGCCTGTGTTTTTAAATATGTTTGTTTAATAATATCCTCATTACACAAAGTAGGTTCAGTTATCCCTGGTGGCTCAGACGGTAAAGCGTCTGTCTACAATGCGAGAGACCTGGGTTCGATTCCTGGGTTGGGAAGATTCCCTGGAGAAGGAAATGGCAACCCACTCCAGTACTCTTGCCTTGAAAATCCCATGGACGGAAGAGCTTGTTGCAGGCTACTGTCCATGGGGTTGCAGAGTCGGGCACGACTGAGTGACTTCACTTTCTACACAAAGTAGGGAATAATCCTTACTCTAGAAACAAAGAGCATAAATCACATAGGAAACAATAACTTTGACTACATTAAAAATTATGAACTTTATTTAAGGCTATATAGAGTGTGAAAAGATAAAATATCTAAAACACTCATAAATTTACAAAGGAGAATATGTAAGGAATGCCTGTGTATTAATAAGGAGGATAGGCTGACAAATGAAACAAAAATCCAGGAGTAGAGAAGAGTTGTGAAATACTTGAACAGGCGCTTCATGAAGAGGAACCACAAGGAACCAGTAAAATGAAAATTTGCTCAACCTTGTGAGTAATGCGAATACAAACCCCTCCATGAGATACAAACTCACTTCTACCTGATGAGCAAAAAATTTTAAGTCTGATAATGGCAAGTCCTGACAAGAGTGTGGAACACCATGAACTCTCAGATACCAGTGGTGAGAATCAAATTATATTTACCCATTTTGTTGTTTGACTTTTACTGTTCTTTTCTTTTTTTTTAACTGAAAACAAAAGTTGATGTGCAGTATCTTGTTAGTTTCATGTAAATAACACGGTGGACCGCATTTTAAATACATTATGAAATGATCACCATAAGTTTAGTGACCACCTGAATATAACCCATTTATGATTTGGGGAGCCAGGAAGGTTCTTTTAAGCAGAGAGGTAAGGTTGAACATTGAGAAGGCACCATGAGGGACTTCCTTCCTGGTCCACTGGCTAAGAATCCCCCTTGCAATGCAGGGGATCCCTGATGGGGGAACTAAGATCTCACATGCTGAGGAGCAACTAAGCCAGCTGTAGCTAAGTGACGAAGCACAGTCTGGAGGGTTGCGGGGGTGAAGGGAAGGGGAATGGGATTAGCTCTGGGCAGAGACTGGGCAGCTCTCTGGCGCAGAGAGGGTGGGGCTGCCATTGCTAAGAATGAAGCATTTACACGGAATAGATGTTAAGAGAATTCTCACAGGGTGGCTTCAGTTCTTTTGAGAAGTAGGAAGTTCATCTGCACTGGGGAGAGGAGGTGAAGCCGGGGGTTAAAAGGAAGAATCCATGCTTCCCCACATGGAAAGGAACTCTTCTCCGTGCTGATGTGGCTGTCTTCCTGTGAATTCTGGTTCTTTGTCTGAAGGATTATTCTAGAGGGAATTCTGGTTCTCCACCTGATGGAACTGGTCCACAAGGACAATTGGGGTCTCACGTTAGTAGACATAGAGTCTTTTTTTACCTTTTTATTTTGTATTGGAGTATAGTTGGTTAATAATGGGATAGTTTCAGGCAGACAGCAGAGAGACTCAGCCATACAATATAAACATATAGTTTTGTTGTGATCAAGTGTCTAAGTCTGTGAAAAAGGCTATTTGCAAGTCCTCTAGTAAGTTGTTTTGGTTCAAACTGGTACCTCTCTTGTCTGTTCTATATCCAAGAAGAAATATCCCATCCTTATGCAGAAAGCTTTTCTACTTTAATGATCCATTCTTTAAATTGTTCCTTGAGAGGAAGGAGATGAACTGACCTCAGGTGAATGAACATACACTGGGACAGTGCAGAAGTGTCTTCCTCATTGTCACCATAAAATGTATTTGTGCTTTTATATACAGCTTGTTAATACAGGTAAATAGTAGCCACATGCATTTTATTTATTTATTTTTTATCATTTCCCATGTTAAGCCACAGCAATCCATTCTTCCCACTGAAGAAGGCGGTAAAACAGCTCTGAAGTTCCAAGGTACTGCTCCCATAAACACCCTCTCCAGTCTCTGAAATTTTGTCATGATTTTCTCACAGAAGCTGACTTCTGAATTAAATATTGATTTAATCTACATTTCATCTGGGGTTGATTCAGTAACCAAAGCCAAATGTTTGTGCTCTTTTTTCTCTCTTGAGCTCGCATGCTATGGGGGATCGCTAATCATCCAGTGGACCTGTCCTTACAGACACCAGCATCTCCTGAGCCACGGGCAGCGTCTCACCAGGTGGCATAGGGCCGGGGGGCCAGGCAGCCTGGAAAGGTGGGACTGGCCCCAGTCTCTGTATCTCGTGTTACCAGCCCAGGGCAGCCTGTGGAAAAGTCTCAGTTGGCAACCTCAGGTGGACTTGGAAACGTGCCTGATTTGGGTCCAAATTATACCATATGCACAGCCAAGTTGTGTTAGGAAATGGACACTTCCTGTCATTCACTCACAGGTCATGAAGGCAAATATGACTGCAAATCCACTCTGGAAATCTAGTGTGGCTAATCTGAAAGAGCTGACTTCTCTCTCGTTGGTGCAGTGCCTCATTTCTCTCTCCTTGCTTCTTTCTCGAGCTACATTTCTTATTCAGTTGACGTTCAGTCCATTTTTCTCCTACTATTCATGGAGTGACTGTGAGTTGGAAAGATGCAGGCCACTGGTGTGGTGACCGACTGCGGTCACGGACTCCTCGTCACTGTTCAAGGTCAGCGTAGCCCATTTAGTGACCACTTATACCCCATATCGGACTTCCCCAGTGGCTCAGTGGTAAAGAGTCTGTCTGCCAGTGCAGGAGATACAAGAGATTCAGGTTCAATCCTCTAGAGAAGGAAACCCACTCCAGTATTCTTGCCTGGGAAATCTCCTGGACAGAGGAGCCTGGCAGGCTATATAGTCCATGGGTTGCAAAGAGCTGAACACAGCTGAGCAAATAACAGGGCTTCCCTGGTAGCTCACTGGCAAAGAATCCGCCCGCAATGCGGGAGACCTGGGTTCAATCCCTGGGTTGGGAAAGTCCCCTGGTGAAGGGACCGGCTACCCACTCCAGTATTGTGGCCTGGAGAATTCCATGGACTGTATAGTCCGTGGGTTCGCACAGAGTCGGACATGAGCGACTAATACTTGGTACTTGGTACAGAGAAAGTCACTTGGGCAAGACACCAAGAGGTACGTTCTTACCTAGCTGCTCTGATAGTCTGTGTGTTATGCTTGTAGCAAAGATGATTTTTTATCTGCTTAAAGGTCACACCTCAGTCTTTCTTGTGCTTTTGAACACTGGTGTACTCTTAAAGCCAAGCAATAGCCTTAATATACCTAACTTTTTTTTTTAAAGGAAAACTTTGTATTTTATATTGGAGTATAGCCAGTTAACAGTATTGTGATATTAATAGTTTCAGGTGGACAGCCAAGGGACTCAGCCATCTTATGTACTTGTGGCTGGACTAGAATTGCCAGAGAATGTTTATATGTGTTTTTCTCCTGATTATCAGAATAATCCACGTTCATACAGAAAAGTATAAGCAAGAAGGGAAAAAACCCCAGTTCCCTTGGGTGTCACCACTGCCAGTGTAAAGGCCAAGTTTTCTTTTTGTGCATTCTTTTCTTCACATAACTGAGCACTTGCTCTGCATACAACTTTATATTCAGTTCCTTTTTTGTTTAATATTATGAGCATTTCCCCATATCATAAAAAGTTTGTCTACAATTTCAATGGTTGAATATTCTGTCTTAGGGTATATATTTAAATCATTTTAATCTTTTGTTTTTGACAATCGGGACGTTTTCTGTTTTTTAAAGGTGTTAAATATAAACTTTGATTATCCTTTTAGAGATATAAGTTCAGTTTTTAAAATCTATCCAGGAAAGTTGGGCTCTCATTGGCATTATAAGAGAGTAATTGCCTTGGCACACCCTAGAGGTGATCAGATCTTTAAATCTTGCCGCTTTGGGAAGTGAGAATGGTATGTCATTTCACATTTTACTGTTTTTACTACTAATAAAATTGATTGTTTTTCGTAAGTAGAGTCATTTTTTTTTCCTCTTTTGTGATTGTTCGTTTATGGTCCTTTTCAGGTCAAATTGTCATTTATGACAGTTGGGACGTCTGTAATTTTTTTCTGTTTTCCTAGAAGGATATATTGGAATGTGTAACTTTGAGCCTAGTGTCTTCTCACTAATAGTGTTAGCTGTTTAAGTCATGTCCGACTCTTTGAAATCCTGTGGACTATAGCCTGCCAGGTTCCTCTGCCCATGGGATTTCCCAGGCAAGAATACTGGAATGAGTAGCCATTCCCTTCTTCAGAGGATCTTCCCAAGCCAGTGATCAAACCCTAATCTCTTACATTGCAGGCAGACTCTTTACCCTCTGAGACACCAGGGAAGCTGGCCATATTTGAGGGGAAATCAAGTGTGGGAGTGTCAAAGAGAGTACGCTCGGGGTCGCGATGTGGCTTGTCAGTTGTGATGGTCAGCATCTGGAAAGCCAGCTCTACCTGGTGAGCCCTTGTCTCCCCCAGCCCCCAGACCTGTGGCTGCCACCCTGCACCCTGTCCAGGCAGGCATGGCATAATACCTGTTGACAGAGGAATAATAAATACACAATATGTTGGCTCACGATGAAGTGTGCGTTGACTCCTGGAAGTGATGCTTACCTCCTCCGTTTCTGCTCATGCTTCTTCTCAGGCTGTTTGACTGACTTTTCTTGCTTGCCCCTTGGTATTGTTCTCAGGCAGTCTTTGACCCCTTTCTCTCCTGCATCTTCCTGCAGTCTCCAAATTCTCTAGCCTGCTCCGTGCCTTTAGCCACAGTCCATAGGCCAAACCTGCCCGGTCCAAACCCCTCTTCCAGGCTGCAGACCTGTGTAGCCTCCTGCCTGTGGGGGGGGTCTCCCCCTGGTGTGTGTTTCCTTTGTAAATTGAAGGATAATTGCTTTACAATATTGTGTTAGTTTCTGTTGTACAACAGTATGAATCAGCTAAAAGTATGCATTTATCCCCCCCTGCTTTGAGCCTCCCTCCCACCCTCTCCTATCCTCCCCTCTAGGTCATCACAGAGCACCAGGCTGAGCTCCTTGTGTTAGACAGCAGGTTCCCATTAGCTATCTAGTTTATACATGATAGTCTGTATATGTCCATTCAAAGTCGCTCAGTCGTGTCTGACTCTTTGCACCCCCATGGACTATATAGTCCATGGAATTCTCCAGGCCAGAATGCTGGAGTGGGTGGCCTTTCTCTTCTCCAGGGGATCTTCCCAACCCAGGGGTCGAATCCAGGTCTCCCACATTGCAGGCAGATTCTTTACCAGCTGAGCCACAAGGGAAGCCCAACAATACTGGAGTGGGTAGCCTATCCTTTCTCCAGCGGATCTTCCCAACCCAGGAATCAAACCGGGGTCTCCTGCATTGCAGGCGGATTCTTTAGCCGCTGAGCCATCAGGGAAGAAGCTGCTGTATATGTCCGTGCTACTGTCAATTCATCCCGCCCTCTCCTTCCCCCACCGCGTCCGCAAGTTCACTCTCTGCGTCTGCATCTGTATTCCTTTCCTGCATCAGGACCATTTTAGGAACCTGCTGCTTCACTGGCACTTCTAATGCAGTGTGCCCCCAGGTGGACCTGTTCCCTTTCCCTGCCTGGCCCTGGCCCTGGATTCTCTCTTCGGGTACAAAGACCGCGCTTCATCCTCCATGTCAGACACCTGGGGAGCATCTTGAGACCCTGCTTTTCCCTCACGGACAACACCCCATGGGTTACATGAGATTCTAATTGCTGCTGCCTCCTCCCTATCCTTCTTCTGCATCCCTCTCACCCTGCCCTAGCTGAGATTTCATGCTGTGAATGAATGATATATGCTTTCTCAGTTAGAGACAGTCTTTAAAATAAGTAAGTCAGGTTTTTTAAAAAATAAAATTTATGTTTTTCAGGGCGTAGCATTGTAATGGAATATTTATTCTTTGTGTGAAGTAAATCGTCCTCCAATAATTTATCTTTTATAGAAATGTGAATTCTTCACCTACCTGCTTGGCTTAAAGCAAACTACACCTTGAATAATGTCTAACACATATTAGTCAAGTGAGAGGCCCTTGGCATTATTCTCTAATTAAAGTGTTTTTGACTTGAGGGTTTGACATTTTTTCTTTGGGTCTTAATTATTTCCATATTCCATGTGTATTATTTTCCTGTAATATTGGAATTATCCTTTTTAGCTAGCTTTTCAACTTCACCTCCGAGGCAAGAAATGCAGTTATTTTAATAAGATTCTTTGAGGGAGTAAAATTAATATTTTGGAGAATAAAAATAATGGTGAGTTATCTCCCAAAGATTGAAAGACTGTTAAGATAGCAAAATATCCTTACCCAGGGGTAGTTTTTTTTTTTTTTTCAGGGTTTATTGAAAATATGGTGCTGGGAAGAATAAAAGGAAATTTAATACCATGGAATCTGGAAACAACCACTGAAATCCAGTCTTTTGAACACATATGATACACTAATTCCCAGAGATTTAAGACAGCTCCATTTGCTTCCTGAGGCTGTCAGGCTCCTTATGACCAAGACACGGAAAGGTTCTTCAGCACAAATATGCCATGATGATATTTTATTTACTATGAATATTGACCGTACATGAATATGGGATGTCCTGGGGTTCTGCCTTCCCTTATCGATATCAAGTTGGTACTCTCCTTAGATCTGGTTCCCCCAATACAGATCCTGTGACAAAGATTTAAACACAAGTAAGCTATGGATGTGAGAGTTGGACTGTGAAGAAGGCTGAGCGCTGAAGAATCGATGCTTTTGAACTGTGGTGTTGGAGAAGATTCTTAAGAGTCCCTTGGACTGCAAGGAGATCCAACCAGTCCATTCTGAAGGAGATCAGCCCTGGGATTTCTTTGGAAGGAATGATGCTGACTGAAGCTGAAACTGCAGTACTTTGGCCACCTCATGCAAAGAGTTGACTCATTGGAAAAGACTCTGATGCTGGGAGGGATTTGGGGCAGGAGGAGACGGGGACGACAGAGGATGAGATGGCTGGATGGCATCACTGACTCAATGGATGTGAGTCTGAGTGAACTCCGGGAGTTGGTGATGGACAGGGAGGCCTGGAGTGCTGTGATTTGTGGGGTCGCAAAGAGTCAGACATGACTGAGCGACTGAACTGAAGCTACCTGGGAGCTTATCCTGAAAAGCATTTTTAGGGGCCTAGGCACGTGAGGCAGGGAGAAGAAAGCCAAGAAAAGGGTGCTCTTGAGCAGGTTGCTCAATCCCTGGTGAATTCTAAGAAACAGTCTTCAGAAACATCCCATCTGAGGGGCCGGAACACTGGCACACATCTCCTCCAGCCCACATGTGTCTTTGCGAGCTGCTCCCGAGGCCGGAGGTTAAGCTCTGTGTCTTGCAGGGGTCAGAAGAAAACCCTCAGGGGAAGGCCCCGAGTCCTTGCTGTGTGCATGTGTGGGAGAGGGTGCTGAGGCGGGTACGACCAGGGCACCAGCTGTGTGTGCTGCTTTAACCTTCTTTTTGTTGTTGTTAGAACAACTCAGCAAAATAAAATTCCAGGTTACTAGTGGACAACGTTGTTTGATGGATGGACTAGGTCGCTTGAGGTGGTCAGAGACAAAGCACAGGCGGAGAGTGTTAGCAGAAAGTACTTAAGTCATGTCTGTGCCTGATTGATGTCAGGGTGGATTTGAAAAATACTGGAAATTAGCAACTGTTTTTGAAATGGGGAAGGGAAGATGTAGAGGGAATCTCTGCGAGGTATCTAGATGTTGTTCCTAAAATAACATATCATGCCTTAGTCACAAAGGTTGTGATAAGCCAGTAACGGGAACAAATGAAACAGATGGATTGTCCAGGCTCCTCAGAGGCTCGTGGTTTCCTCAGTGCTAACCAGCCCACAGAATTATAGTTAGGCCCATAGGAAATTACGGTATTTTTTCCATGCACTCAGATCTGGAAGAAAACAAAAATCTGACGGAAATCTGTGGCCAGCCAAGCGTGAACGAGGCCACCTTCATTACTTGGGGAAGTTCCTGGGGAGGAAAAAAAGGTGGAATCCAGTGCTTAGTGGACCTTAAAAAGAATCCTTCTCTGCTTCGTGTCTGTCTGTCCTGTTCTGCTACACAGCAGTCTTAGTGACACACCCTAACGTGGAAGTATGTCCTCGCACCCTCCTGGCTGTTCCGTTGGTGTCATCCAGGGGATGAAGGCACAAGGCCTTGATACCACGAGGTATCTGATTATTTAGACCTGTTTGGTGATGGTGGAGTAACAGGGTATTCCTGCCCTGAAAGACCCCACCCCCACCCCCACCAGTGCAGCCGTGCAACCAGCAGAGAAGTAGCCGACAAAGGAAAGAGCGCTTAATCCTGCTGCTTAGGGAGGCCTCCCAGAGCCGTGACATTGGACTTGGGCCTTAGATGACTCGGTTTCACCTAGGGATGTCGGAGGAGAATGACAGCCCAGGTGGAGACCAGTGCGGCAAAGGCACTGAGCCTGAAGGTGCAGAACGCGGTCAGGCGGCCGGGATGGGTTGGTGTGAGTGGCGTCCTGCAGGCAGGCAGAAGTCAGCCTGTGAGCATCCGTGCCCCCTGCCGGTGCCATCTCCCCTCACCAGTGCCAACAGGTGTCCCCCACGCAGTCACGCCATTTCTATCGGCTCGTGCCCATGTCCCCGTCAAACATCCTGCTCTTGTGGAAGCAACCTAGGTGCAGGATGATGGATGGAGCTTATAGAACCTGTGCAAGGTTCAAAATGCCATCAGTGCAGCTTTCTGGCAGTGAAACCTACATTTTGTGCTAAGTGGCTGGTTAGTGATCCTTGTAAGGCCTGTGAATGCCTTGTTGAAGGGGAAATTGATCTGCTTCATGCAGGTGGTCAATATTAAGCATAAAATATGCTGTTTACCCTTTCTTTGCCACGTCTTCTCTGTCAGTCCATCCAGCCCCAAGTGTTCCACATTTCCGTGTTCTAAACATCTAGCTATATTTAACAGTATATGGAATTAGTGGTGCTTATCAGCACTGGGATTTCTTTGGAAGGAATGATGCCAAAGCTGAAACTCCAGTACTTTGGCCACCTCATGCGAAGAGTTGACTCATTGGAAAAGACTCTGATGCTGGGAGGGATTGGGGGCAGGAGGAGAAGGGGACGACAGAGGATGAGATGGCTGGATGGCATCACTGACCCGATGGACATGAGTCTGAATGAACTCCAGGAGTTGGTGATGGACAGGGAGGCCTGGTGTGCTGCGATTCATGGGGTCGCAAAGAGTCGGACACGACTGAGCGACTGATCTGATCTGATCTGATCTGATTTTTTCCCTAATTTCTTCCCTTTTCTATACAGGTTGTCTCACAGGCATTCGCATGTTGGTGCTTTGGGTATGCTCCAGGGGCACACTTGCTCTTAGAATCCTTTAGTATGTGGATTGAGGAAAGGAACAAAACAGTAAGTTGGCCTCAGGTTGTCCCTCTTATTACATTTAACAGTTTAATCCAATTAGTTGTCATTTTTGTCTCATTTCCAATGGAGTAACTTCCTGGTTGAGGGGAAAAGAACTCAATGTGGTGTCCAGGCTCTGGGGACATTTCTCAGGGTGAATTAGGAGCAGGAGCTGAAAATGATTCCCAAACACCTCACTAGGAGCCCCAGGGAAAGTCTACTGAAGACCATCCCACTGATTGTAGACTGACTGACCTCTGGCTGCTCAAGTTAAAAATTACCTACAGTTCAGCCACTCTCAAAAAGGCTCTTTAAGTGGCTTTTCTACAGAATTCCCCTGAACAGTCACCTTGTTTATTTCTTAAACTGATCCGTGTACTCATGGTTCTTTTTCCCTTAGGAATTTCTACTTCCTCTTTTATCATTCATGGAGTGTTTTTTCCCATGGAATTCCCCATCCCTCTGTAGATTCACTTTTATTCCATCCTTTGAAACTGCATTCAGGCTTCCAGGAGATGTTTCCCTGATGATTTCATAGCATAAGATGAAGACTTAAAAGTGTCTGATGCCAAAGAGAGAAATGTTAGGACCTCTAGAGTCTGATTTAGTAAACTGGGCCTCGGCTGCCGCGTATCTTTGGGTGAATCATTGTCCTTTAGGGAATGAATGTTAGAATAATCGAATGTAAGAAATGGATCTAGCAGCCAGACACACAAATCCTTCTCTCTACCCCTTGTCCATCAATATCCCCAGCACAAGAGAAAAAAACAGAAGTAAATAGGATGTGTGTTCAGTCTTGTACTTAGCATTGTTTGCAGCATGCCTTCACTGTGCCCTGGCACACTTCTCCTTGTACAGGGACTGGGATGGGTCCAGTCATTGAATCTGGGGAGATTGCTCTTGTCATTTCCAATCTGGTAAGTGCTGTCAACCTAACAGCCCTAAATCTTGATTTGACCTGGCCTTGCCTGTATCAATCTCACCCACTGTTGAGATCATCATAGTCTAATGGCCAATAGATTCATTGTTTCCATACCATAAGCATCGAAAGCTGCCAAGTTTTGAGGATTTTGAGGATGGATGAGCTTTTCTTTCTGCCGGAGCAGAAAATTGTATGGGAGGGTACAGATCAGAGGGCTGTAGATAAGCAGCGTAGTTCTTGAGTGGTTCATTAGTTCCTTGTGGAAGACTATTGGTTATGCTGTTTTTACTGAGTTTTTAGGGTTGTGAAAGTTAAGCAGCATGAAGCCCAACATCCATTCTGTAGGAATCAGGGCTTTTGTTGATGCTCAAAAATATTATATCTGAAGGTGAAGACCCCAAACCTTTGTGCATCAACTTTGAGAAAAACTGTTCAGGGTTAATCAAAATGATTTTGAGTAGAAGTTTCTCCATGGTTAATGACCTGAAAGATAACTGTAGTGACCTTAAGTTTTATGACCTCAACTCAGGGCTTGAGGTAGTATGTGCCCCTTCCACCTATTAGAGAGTATTTTGGACACGTGCCATTTCTGGGGTGTTTCAAAAGACATCAAGACAAGTATGTTGGGCTTCCCTGCTGGCTCAGTGGTTAAGAACCCACCTGCCAGTGCAGGAGACATGGGTTCGATCCCTGAGCCAGGAAGATTCCTGTGCCGTGGAGCAACGAGGCTCCATCACAGCTGTGGCTGTGCCACAGCTACTGAGCCTGTGCTGCAGACCCCAGAAGCCACAGGCACTGAGCCCTCAGGCCGCAACTACTGGAGCCTGCGCTCGTCTACAAAAGAAGCCGCTGCAATAGAGGTCCACGTTCTGTGACTAGAAAGAGCCCAGGCAGCAATGAAGACCCAGCACACTCAAATAAATAAATAAATAATTTTTTAAAAGGCTAGTTACACTCAACTAAAACCACTCCCCAAATCCAGGATTCATGACCACACTTTCCAAAATGGTGTTCTAGGATCCTTTGCTTCTATAAATGTGTTTGTTCATCATCAATCAGCGTTAAACAGGATTTATTCTTATTGTGGGACCTCTCAGAGACTTTACTGGATTGATGGGTACTGTGGCGTCTCAAGGGTGGCATACAGCATTCAGCATTTGTTCTGGGGCCCCTTTGATCTGAAAGTACCTGCAGACTGTCTCCCAGAACTCATGCCACTGAGACACGGTGGGGGAGATGCTGATGTGTGGTAGATGGGCTCAGATTTTTCTAGCTCTCCCATCCAGAACTGGAGCCGTTTCCGTACCCCTTGAGTCTGAGATGCCCTTCTGACTTGCCAGGAGTGACAGACGCACCCCAAGTGTGGTGTGAGTTCCAGAGTCCAGATCTCTAGAAGTCCTCCCGCCTCACGTTTGCCCTCTTGAGGCTTCACCCTGAAACCTCCACGTGAGGAAGCTGGTCTGACCTGCAAGAGGAGGAGAGGCTAGTCAGGGGAGAGCTGAGGTGTCCCCATTACCTGCCAGCTGTGTGACTGAAGCCTCTGAGACCTTTGGCACAGCTGACCCAACTGAGAACAGTGCGTGAGTGAGGCTAGGCAACTCACGGAGTCGTGAGAAGTGTCGCGTCATTGTTGTTTTAAGCAACTAAATTTTGAGGCGCTTTGTTACACACCCACAGTCAACAGACGCACCAACATAAGCAGTAGCACCCAATAAAAACTTTGAAACAAGACCGAAAAAATACGATTGTTTATCTAATCAGATACTTCCTATGAAACTTTTACAGCTTAAAACTAAATTTATGGACAGGGATTTTCCAGAAACCCGAGTCATGTGAATAGTTAACAACAACCTAATGTACGTGGCATGTGAGTCATGGCACCAGGAAGTGGTACCTAATCAGAGAAGGCACGGACGGCCTCAGGAAGGTTGAAGGGCTGACGGGCTGGCGGAGCCCCACACCCAACGCTCTGCCGACGGCTGGGCTGACGGCTCTCTCTGAAGGTGACCGGTATCACTGAGGGCTTGTTCTTCTAGCTTAGTGATTAGATTCCAGCAGACATCTGCTCCACCCGCCGACCAGCTGTGGGGATGTGAGACCGTGCCAGCGTTCCCGGCACCGAGCGGGTGTAATTATTCCTGGCTCCGTGGAGCAAATGTGATTAGCAGATGTCGAAGGGGCCCGTTTTTGGCAGGCCCTGGTGAGGTGCGGAAATGGATGCGGCCTGGGTGCTGCCGCCTGCCATGGCCTGACTGCAGAGGGCCTGGGCCTGGCGGCACTGGGTCCTGGGCCGTCACCCCCACCGTCCTCTCAGTGCTCCAAGGCCAGGTCGGGCTGTGGACAGGGTGATCTGGGGCTGCAGGCCTCACACCCTGCAGCAGGAGGCCTCAGGCAGAGCCATGTCCATCTTAAGATGCTCAAGCTGGAGGATCGTGACAGTCGCACCAAAGCCATGCTGGCTGCAGTGAGTTGGGGAGAAGCAGAAGGATGCGAGAACCATGGGAGGCTGGAGCTGGAGAAGCCTGTTCCTTCGTCATGACCAGATGGCTCCCCGGGAAACTCCGGAGTGCTTTGTAAAATCTGTTTCCAAGTGACTCAGGCTGGGAGTCTTGCAGCCTTTCCCTAGGGAGAAGGGCCAGCTTCTTCGGTGGAGGAAGGACGTGCCTCACGATTGGCTGGGACCTCTCGTTGGTTGGCTGCAGCCTCATCCCTCCTGGCCGGTTCCCCTCGGACCACCCTGGACTAGTTCCCTCTCCCCCCTGCCTTCCCACAGTTACGTGTCTGCTGGCTTCCGCTGAGCAGCCGTGCAGCAGAGCGGGAGGCGGGGGGAACTGCCTCCCAGTCTTGAGTTTCTAAAGCCATGACTTTCTCCAGTGGCTTCAGTATTCTCATCCCCTGCTCAGACTCTCTCATCTCTTGTCCCTGTTACATGTCATATGTGTGAACGTTGTGCTGGGAATTCACAGGCCCTATGAGGAGTATATATTCCACCGTGGCAATGTCATTTTCATTGAAAGTTCCCTGGAGTTTTTGTTACATTAGACTGACCCTGGTTTATATGTCATGCCCTGGGTGTGTGTGTGTTAGTCGCTCGGTCGTGTCTGACTCTTTGCGACCCCATGGACTGTAGCCTGCCAGGCTCCTCTGTCCATGGGATTCTCCAGGCAAGAATACTGGAGTGGGCTGCCATGTCGTCCTCCAGGAGATCTTCCCAATCCAAGGACCGAACCCGGGTCCGCTGCATTGCAGGCAGATTCTTTACCGTCTGAGCAACCAGGGAAGCCCGTCATGGCCTAATGGGTACAAAAAAGTCCAAGTGGAACTTGGCTCCCGCAGAAGCCCATACCCTGGTTTCCGTGTGGACATGGTGATCCTGGTGCCCTTCTTTCAGGGATCGATGTGTCTCAGGTGTAAGTCAGCAAAACAGAAAATCAGGCCCGTGTGCCTCGCAGACCGGCACCACATTAGGGACGCTGGGCAAGCAAGGGATCGTGCTTGTGTGGGTCTCTGACTTTGCTGTCACTGATAAGGCTGGGAGGAGAAAAGCTGGAGCTCCGCCTTGAGATTCTTCAAGGTCAGGCCATGTGGTGTTTGAGGGCCGTGAGGAGAGTTGCCAGAGTGATTTAGAGCCGAGTTTTTCTGAGCATGTGCCAGAGTGCGGCAGTTCCTGGGAGCATTTTAGGGGCTCCCTGGAGGTAACGGTCATGATGGGAGCAAGGTGGCCCTTGTCAGCCTCTTTTTAATCAACACACTCTGCTTTGATCTGTCTCATACACAGAACTAGGGTTGCTCGTCAGATTCCGTTTGATAAATCGTGTTCTGTGTGCAGAAGAAAGTTTGCAAACCGCAGGTTCAGAGGACTGACTTCTAGTAAAAACAAACACAGAGAGAAGCCTTTTTAGCCAAGCAAGTAATGATTACATTTCTGGGATCTGCATAGATCAATCCACAGACATTTGGAAGCAGCGAAAAAGCAAAGAACTAAACAAATACATGTTTCTGGGTAACTACTATGTCACCAGGAAACTTAGTCAGGATAAACAGAGCATGCAGACTGTGACCTCTAAATGGCAAGGGGAACATGAGGCCAGTTCCAGTCATCACTGCCGGTGGCTCTGCCAGGTTGTCATTCTTAAGTAAACCCCAGTGAGTCCAGGGCTGAAGCTTAGGAAGAGTCATGTGATAAAAGCAACCATTACTGAGAGCTTTCCACTGGCTGAGCGCCGTGCCTTGGATCCATGTCTGTGCTACTAAATGTAGGTTCTATTCTCCCCATTTCACATATGGGTAAACTGAGGCTCAGAGACTGAATTGTTTGCCCAAGGTCACATAGCTGATAAAGTAATGGAGCTGAGGATAGGGCCCTTTGGCTAGAGTTATGTCCGTCAGTGTTCTGCTATATTGCTTCTCTCTGTTAGTCCCTTTTTTAATTTTTATGTTTGTGTGGGTTTTCCACCCTAATGGTTTTGCTAAGTAGAGTACCTAAGGATACCTAGTTTGAAAAATGTCTTTCTTGTCATACTTATTATACAACCACATGATCAACCCTCTCCAAGTTTGCTGCGTATAAAGTTGACATGTGGTGTTGCATATACATGATCCTCACTGGGAAAAATAAAAGAATGTAGAGAAAAGGAGCCAAAGGTCTAACCGTCCCTGTGTGTACTAATACTAAGCAGGCATATGCAGCCCTGGAAGTGTGTGTTTGTGCCTGAATTTGATGGCTCACAGTCACCCACAGTTTTATTGGTGCAGGAGAAATTAGAATTCTTGCAGCCACAGCAGCAGGTAGCATTGCTAAGGCAGATGGGAAACTTTTGCACAAGTTTTAAGTTCTTAAATGTCGGATGTTTTTCTCGAATGGCAGTGCGGCTTCTCCAGTTCCTCTTCTGTATCATGGCCTTAGCAAAGGCTGGGTAAGGATAATCTTTGGGAGGGTATGTTCTTTTCTCACGTGGTGCCCTTCCAAATGCACACGAACCTATTCCTTATTCCTCCCAGTAACCAGATGTTTCCAGTGAGAGGGCTAGGTTCTGCTGAAACTTCTCTCCCATCCGTTGACTCTGTTGGAGCAAGGTAGATCCCCTAAAGAGTGAATTTAACTGGCATTTAGTTTTATTTTTATAGGTACATTTGGGAAAGCTGGAACTGTTTGAGAAACTGTTTCACAGCACATCCAGGTGGCTTGCACACTCGGCCTCCATGCATCACACCAGAACAAGACTGAAGCTTGTACTGCATTTCTCTTGTAGAGCCAGTGAGGCGCCCCCACCTCGGGAGAAACATGAACTTGTGTGGGTGCTAGGAAGTATTGAGCAATAACTCTCTCAAGCCACCAGGGCCCCATTTGCCTAGCAGAAATTTATGAACGGGTCCTAGCGGCTCACACAAATTCGTTTTTCTTTCCCAAGTGCCTCATGCACTTCCTGAAAGTCATGTTTTCATCGAGAGATTTGCTGTACTGGATTGTTACAGAGACACACCTGAGAAGTCCCACTCTTGATGCCGTAGCAGATGAGGATGACTTTGCTGAGATAAGGCCTCAGATGTGGCCTCCTAATGGGGAATGTGTTGGTTAAAGGGGATGTGGAGAAAAAATTGCTACATAACAGGTATCTGGCTGATCTAACAGAACCTAAGGTCTTGCAGATGGTGGTAGAGCTGGGCGTGGGGAAGTCAGCACAGCTTGGACCTGAATGGTTGTGAGAGTTCCTCTCAGTGACGGGCAGCTTGTCAGTGGTTTCCAAAACATCTGTCTCAAAGAGGGCGGTTGAAATTCCTACTGGGGAGTGTTTCCAGTCATTGTCCATGAGAAACGAGAGTGAGTGGGAGTAATTGAAACACAGATCAAGAGGAAATGAGTCTGTGCTCCACTTGGGATTACAATGCAGATGAATTCCATATTTTGGTTAGGGAATGTTTTAAAAGGGAAGACGAGAAAAAAGCTTAGAGTCTGACCAGGTTACTAATAGCAGACGGAGATGAAATTTAACGTAGGCTGAAACAGCCACTTCAGTTTGCTGCTCTTGTGTGCTGGGTGTATGTGTGTATATTCTGGGGTGTGTGTGGTGTGTGTGTGTTCTGGGGTGTGTACATGTGCATGTTTGCAAGAAAATGGCCCAGGACTTACTGACATGCTTTCTCCGCCCTTGGCCCTACATCCCCACCAAGGTGGCCTGACCTCACCCACACGAGCAGTTTTAAAACTGCTGTAGTCAGCAGAGCTGTGGATCCTCGCTGCTTCTGCACAAGTCAGTGACTTGAAGATTCAAACGAATGCAGCAGCCCCCTTATCCACAGGGGATACTTCCAAGACTGCCTGTGGATGCCTGAAGCCTCAGGCTGTACCAGACCTGACATGTCCTGTGTTTTTCCTACATACAAGCATGCGTGATAAAGTTTAATTCACAAATTAGGCATGGTAAGAGATTAACAGCAACAATTAATAATGAAATAGAGCGCTTATTAATAATATACTGTAATAAAAGTCGTGAACGTGGTTTCTTTCTGTCAGAATACCTTCTTGTACAGAGTTAATGATTTTTCCATCTTAACTAAGCACTCGTCATGAACTGTGTCTACAACTTTTGCAGTTAGAGGCACAGCAGCAAAACTACCACAAACTTCTTTTCCCTTCATGACTTCGTGGCTAGAGGGTTCATTCTTACTGACTCTTAGCAACCGCAGCATATGAATCTTTCTCTTATTGAGAACTTTCATCTTTTCACTTAAAGAAGAAGTCTTTCCCGGCTTTTCTTTGGTGGATCCGAATTGGCAGAATCCCTGTTCTCCCCTGTGGGGCCACAGTTTAGTGATGTGAGGCTGACTTGAGCACAAGCACTGAGATATGCCTGACAATCACAGCAAGGCCACTGCGTGACTAACAGGCGGGACAGGCTGAACTAGACGACGATGTATGTCCCGGGAGGGATGGAGGAGGACTTTGCCAGATTTCATCATGCTACCCAGGCGCTGAATTTAAAGCTTGTGAACTGTTTATTTCTGAAATTTTTCAATATTTTCAGACCACGGTTGACTGTGGGTAGCAAACCACAGAAAATGAAACCATGGATAAGAGGGACTACTGTCATATGTATTCATCCTATTGACAGAAATCACAACTGAGATTTTCCTGAGTTAACTATCAGGAAATGTCTATTGATTTTGATTTAGAGATTTTCTTTCTCTACTCTGTCCCCTCTGTATAAACCATGGACTGGAGGTGCTGATTTACTCTGTAAATTGTGTTCACAATGTGCAACTTCCGATGATTCCAAACCAAAGGCCTAAGCTCTGTTTTGCCTGCTGAGGAGTCATCCAACAGGTTGTTATGAGATACAAGCTGCATGTGCCAAATGCCGTGCAAGGATGGAATAGTGAGCAGGGGAGACGCACGCGGTCCCTACCTTCCTGGAGGGCACGGTCTGCAGCCTCTCACAGCCTGGGGTCTGGGCATTAAGGAAACCGTGCACCCAGAAGAGAGCCACCCAGGGAGCTGGACAGGGCTGAGGACCCGGAGCCCCTTCTTTGGCAAGTCGGGTGTCTCCTCCTCATGGCTCCCTTGGTGCTGGTGGGTGGTCGGGGATTTTCCGAAGCCCCCTTCCTCAGGCCCCTCCGGCTCCCCGGTCAGTGGGCAGTGCCGTCAGCCCCTCAGGACCACCAGGGGCGGGAGGGCTCGCCACCCACCCCTCCCACGGCCTGGGCCTGCCTCCAGCTACAAAGGTCACCTCCAGAGTCGCCTCCTCTGGCCTCTGTTCACCGACGACCAAGCCGCCGGGGCGTGCCGCACCCTCCTGCGTCTTGTCCTGGTTGTCACCATGCAGCTCTCCCTGCCGCCGCCTCTTCCAGCTGTATGGACCCGAAGGTGACCTGACGGCTGAGGAAGGGCTCGCTCTGGGTGGCCTCCCTGCCGCATCACAAGGCCAGGGTAGGGCTGCAGAAAGAGCTGCACCCACTCCTAGCCCTGTGCCCCTGCGCCCAGGAGGCCAGGCCTGGTGGCCGGCAGAGTCTCTTGTGGATGGGGCTGAGGGCAGGGCCATCCCACCACACTGCTTTCTCAGAGGGGCGGCGAGACGGGTGGGATGCCCAGAACGCATGGCCGGGAGGACTGGAGACCAGGGTCCCAGCGCCTGCCCTGGCCCCTGCAGGGGGGACAGCGCTGCAGGGAGGTGCCAGGGTGTGGACTGAGCAGACCCTGCGTGCGCGGCCCCGTGCGGTGTGACGCTGAGTCAGATGGGGATGGAGAACCAATGTGCAGACGGTCCAGTAAGGGAGAAAAACTGCTCTTCATCAGCCTGCCCTGGAAAGCGCAGTGCGTCCAAAGGACTCCAGTCAGGCCTGGGCCCCTCGGTGCAGGAAACCGGCTAAAAAGAAAGGCTTTCTGGAAGAGAGGGCATTTGAGGTAGACCTTGAACCACAGCTGGGAGGGGGGATGCTCGGAGACGAAGGGGTCAGGAGACGACAGCACCCAGCGGGGCGCAGGCGGGAACCCCGCCCCGAGGAGCGATTCCTGGAAGGTCCCGGGACACAGTTGACAGTTTACAAGTGGCCTTTGCCAGTGGACTCCACACTCCACAAAGGGACGAGGGCCAGGGGGTCGGCAGCTCTGAAAAAGTGGGTGTGTTTGTTCCCCATTCAGAAACCCAAGCCTCTCAAGGGACCGTGCTGGAGGAAGTGTGCTCTGGGTTAACGTGAGGCCCTGACGAGATTGTTAGCTTTTCTCTCCCTGATGGCCAGTCACAGCCATCACACAATGCTGGAGGATTTATTTCCAAAGGATATGGAGGTAGTTGGACAAAAGCCTAACTACAATGGGTTTTTTTTTTTTGTTTAACATCCAAGGTCATAGCTATTAAATTTCTATAACTTAAGGATTCTGGAATTATAAATGGCTTGCCTCCTAAAGTGGATCCTTGTCATAATTCAAACTCAGAGCATTCTAATGTCATTTCTTCTACAGAAATACAGTTTTTAATGCGGGGGAGCTGCTATTTTTCTGTTTTCTTAAGTTAAACTTAAGCTTGGTGGCTCTAGTTCTTGCCGTCGGTCGGCTTGGTGGACACAAGGCAGTGACTGCCCTCACTTCAGGAAGTTTGCGTGTTCTCAGCAGCTCTCTTTAATTATTTCCATTTTCCTGCCGTGCACGTCTGAACTGTAAGTTCTCTTTTCTCTGGGGTTTGCAGCACGGTTTAGTTTTTATGTTTTCCCCCTTTTGAGTGTTACTCGATCCCCAGTCCCCAGAAGGCCAGGACCTGTTTTAGTAACTGATTTATCAGGTGCTAGGCTGGTGACCCTGCGGGAGTTTATGGCCAGGACCCCTGCCTCCTTTCCCAGGGACTTTGTGACTGGCCCCACCATGAGTGCAGGAATGTTCTCCACATGGCGGTAAAGGCGGCTTGTCTGTGGGGGCTCTGGAACCTCCCCTAGTGGCTCTTGCGTCTCAGGCCTGCTCTCAGGGGCCATTCGGGAGGAATGGGAAACGTCAGAGAAAACAGCCTTGGGCCTCCGGTCTGAGTGTTCATAGTTTGTCGTCAATAAATACTTGAGAGGTGCTCGCTGCCCTCTCTCTAGTTCCCCCAAAGTTTTCTCTCTCCCATCTTCACTGCTGGCCAGTGGAGAAGTCCCGTAGACGATTTCTTTCAAAGCAGCTGATTTAGAGTCTGTCCTGTGAGTCACTGCCACCGGGATGGATCTGGGCTGAAGTGGGGGTGGTGGACGGCTGGGAGGTGGGGGCCGCGACTCCCTGGAGAAGTGGGGGTGGTGGGTGGCTGCGAAGGTGGGGGCCGCGACTCCCTGGAGAAGTGGGGGTGGTGGGTGGCTGCGAAGGTGGGGGCCGCGACTCCCTGGAGAAGTGGGGGTGGTGGACGGCTGGGAGGTGGGGGCCGCGACTCCCTGGAGAAGTGGGGGTGGTGGGTGGCTGCGGAGGTGGGGGCCGCGACTCCCTGGAGAAGTGGGGGTGGTGGACGGCTGGGAGGTGGGGGCCGCGACTCCCTGGAGAAGTGGGGGTGGTGGGTGGCTGGGACGTGGGAGCCCAGACTCCCTGGAGAAGTGGGGGTGATGAGTAGCTGGGACGTGGGAGCCCAGACTCCCTGGCGATACCTCAAGCAGTTAATCAAGAGATGTATTTCCTCTCAGTGGGAGGTCAGGGATTTTCTGTTCCCTTGTCCTTTTTTTCTTTTTTAATGTTTTTTTTTTTAATTTGGTAGAAGTCACATAATATAAAACATAGTAATATTGTAAAGTAATTAGCCTCCAATTAAAATAAATAAATTTATATTAAAAAGATAAAACATAGCATTTTAACCATATTTACCTATACGTTTCAGGGGCACTAAGTACATTCACACTGTTATGCAACTCTCACCATCATTCGTCTCCTGAAATTTTTTATCTTCCTAAACAGAAACTGTCCCCATTGGACACTAAGTCCACACTCTCCCTCCCCCACCCTTGGTATCTACTGTTTATTTTCTGTCTCCATGAATTTTATTCTAGGTGCCTCCTATAAATGGACTCAAACAATATCTGTCTGCACCTAATGTATATTGTAATGCATTTTTGATGCTAACTCAGTATATGTCCTACAAACAGATTGTATCTTCTTTTCCTTCCCCCTGTGTATACTGTGGTTTCTCATTAGTTATCCACTTAATACATAATAATGTATATATGTCAATCCCATTCTCCCGATTTATCCCACCCGTCCTTTCTTCCCTTGGTATCCATGTTTGTTCTCTACATATGTGTCTCTCTGCTTTGCATATAGATTCACCTATACAATTTTGCTAGATTCCGCATATGTGCATTACTATACCATGTTTGATCTGCAAGGAGATCAAACCAGTCCATCCTAAAGGAAATCAGTCCTGAATATTCATTGGAAGGACTGATGCTGAAGCTGAAGCTCCAGTCCTTTGACCACGTGATGCAAAGAACTGACTCATTGGAAAAGACCCTGTTTCTGGGAAAGATTGAAGGCAGGAGGAGAAGGGAATGATGGCATCACTGACTCGATGGACATGAGTTTGAGCAAGCTCCAGGAGTTGGTGATGGACAGGGAAGCCTGGTGTGCTGCAGTCCATGCAGTCTCAGAGTCGGACACAAAACTGAGTGACTGAACTGAACTGATACCATGTTTGTTTTTCTCTGTCTGACTTACTTCACTCTCTATGACAGTCTCTAGGTCCATCCACGTTCCTTTGTTTTTAATGCTAACATTCCATTTTCCCTCACTGACACCTCAGGTGGGCTCAGAAAGGCTTCCGTGGTTCCCTCTGGTGAGGCTAGAGATCAGCACTGTTCCGTCACCAGAGACACGGGGAAGTCACAGTCCTTGGGTCTTCCTTGTTGCTGAAGGCCAAGAATGTGGGACATCCTCCCTGGTCCCCATAGCAAGGTAGCGGCTGCATTCCAGGCCTGCATGGTTTGATCAGACAGGCAGACTATTCCGAATCAGTCCCAGAGAGCCACTTCAAAAAGACCACCGTCTGCCCCACAGAGGAGGAGCTTGTTGTCCAGGGCTGCTATGAAAACAGTGAATTTGGGAGCGGCTTTAATGTGCCACTTAGGAGTCAAGGCTGGTTATGTAGCAGCACCAGCCACAGCAGTGGACGTCTGAATAAGTGCCATGACCACAGGTGCCAGGAATGATCCCAGGCACCTCTGTTTCCTCCCCATCTTAAGGAGACTAAAAATGGCCAGGGCGGTTCTCTTCCCAGCCAGTTCCCACTGGTGACCACCAGGCCCTCCGCCTCCTACACGCTGTGAGAGGCCACTGTGGTTCCTGAAAAGAATGGCTGAGGCCAAGGTCTGCGGCCTGTTGTGACTGATATTTTAGAACTGAAAAGAGGAACTTGCATGGGAGCTTGCATTGCTTTTGGAAGGACACATGTTTCTTCCATCAGTTTTGCTGCGTTGGCAGACAGAATGTTGCAAACTCAGAGATCATCGCCAGTCCCTTTTTAAGGAAACAAACAAGACCATGACCCAATTCAGTCCCTTTTCATTTATCTTACAGTGTATGGCTCAAACATTACCAAAGAAAGCTGGACGGGCTCCACTTCATAGTTCAGTTAACATGAAACATGTCTCTTAGCACACAGGGGGTGGTTATGGATGGGCATGGTGTGTATTATGTTCGCTGTGTGCTTAGCACTTCGCTGGTGCAAAACAAATGCCGAGAAAGGTCTGTTTTTCCTGAAACAAGGAAATTGTTGTGTATGGATATATGTGTAGGTGTATGTACTTTTAAAAGCACCTTCTGTTTGCCACACAGTGTGCTAATCCCTTTAGAGGCCACGTCATTTCTCTATATACAACATGGAGAGAGCCTTAAATGCTGAGCTGTGTGGTCCTCACCAAGTGCAGTGGAAGATCAGAGCAGGGAGAGCTTTGTGTGGGTTGGAATGGAATTTTAAAATATACCTTATTAACTTCAAAGGCAGACATATGGAAATGCTAATAACTTTTTCAAAAAGCAAAATGTTTGGCTGGTGTGTGTAGAAGCTGTGAGTGGGGGTGCGGAAAGTGCTGGGCGTGGCCGTGTGGTTTTAGGGCTCCATCCCACAGGCCCACATCCTCTGCACCTGATGTGGGCCGCCTGTCCCAACGCCAACCCCCAGGGGCTGCAGCCCCTCCTTTCCTCCCCTAGGTGTCGCTGCAGAGGGTGCAGAAGCTGACCTTTCTCTGGGGAGTGGGATGGTCAGAGGTGGTGGCGGTGGTGTTTCGTCGCTCAGCCGTGTCCGACTCTTTGCAATCCCAGGTACTGCAGCCTGCCAGGCTCCTCTGTCCATGGGATTTCTCAGAGAATACTGGAGTGGGTTGCCATTTCTTACTTCAGGGGATCTTCCCAACCCAGGGCTGGAACCCATGTCTCCTGTCTCCTGCAGGCCGGTTCTTTACTGCTGAGCGGTGTTGGGTCAGCAAATCTTTGTTGAGCACCAACTATATATAATGAAGAGGAATAGCCACTTTTATTAAGTGCTTTGGTATGCAGAGTCCTGTATGAAGCCTTGTGCATACAAATGTTAACTTCCCACAATAACTCAGTGGAGTGCTGAGTTAAGTGCTCCTCAGTTCAGGCGAGAGAGTGCCTTGCCTAGAGTCATCACACTGCCACTGAATGGCAGAGCTAGCCTTTGGACTAGGTTACAGACAGGATTGTGTCTCCTGGTGAGATGGTGCCGGGCACCAAACAACGCAGGATTCGTGGCGTGTGGTCACAGATCTCAGCAATCTGTGGATCGTGAACAAGAACCATGTGAAAATCACACTGCACGTGCCCCTCCCCCAAGCATATGGAGAAGGGGAAACTGTGTCAACACAGGGATCATATGAAGAAAGGGAAATACGGAAAAGGGCGAACTGCCAATGCAGGTGTGGTGGCTTACCTTCAGAATTAGTACAGAGAGTTCAATGTGAAGGTAGGCGCCATGGGCAATGGTTCTTGTTGATTTTGGAAACATAGTCACACAGTCAGGTAGGCAGCTGAAGGAGTAAAACAGGCTGCTGTACCATGAGGCAATATGGACTGGTAGAGACTGGGGGAAATTGGGGAATCTATGGAGAAGGAAATGGCAACCCACTCCAGTGTTCTTGCCTGGAGAATCCCAGGGACGGCGGAGCCTGGTGGGCTGCCGTCTATGGGGTCACACAGAGTCGGACACGACTGAAGTGACTTAGCAGCAGCAGCTGCAGCAGCATGCCCTGTCTAAAGAGAACAGCCACTACCCCACTCCAGTGATCTGTCATGTGGAAATGTAAGTCCAATATTGCCAGTGTACTGATCTTCTCCCCTGACAGAAAAGCCAAAAATTTGAATTTTCACATTGTCTTTCAATTTTGAATGTTTGCTGCTAATTTTTAAACATTTAATGGATCAGCTGTTGTATGTAAGCCTCCAGTTTTTGAACTCTCTGAAAGAACAGGAATAGAAGTGGGGGTGTGGAGGTTGGGAGTCCCAAGTCAGCAGACCAGCAGTAGCAAGTACATCTCACCTCAGGTCCACCTGGCCCCAGTGTTTCTCACACTTCAGTGTGCATGTGAGCCCCCTAGGGTCCTGGTCAAGTGTGCATCCTGGCTCAGGAATTCGGGAGTGTGGGGGGAAGTCTGTTGAAAAGATTCTGGGCTTAGTGGGGAAAGGCGCTGTGATAAATTAATGCCTTCTACTCTGAGCAAAGGAAAGGGAAATGACTTGACATACTTTCCATCCCTGTAGTACAGCAAGGTGATAAAGTCAGTTGTGTGTTTCTGGTCATTTCCAGGGTTCCCCTAAAAAGTCAGAATTTGAGAACACAGCTCGGTCAGAAGCTTTTGAATTTTACACCCTTCCTTACTTGTAACACAGTCCTCCATGTAAGAACTTGGATTCGTCTCTCTGTCTTCTGGGAAACTGGGATAAGACTATCAGACTTGCAACTTGGGTGGGATAAAAAGAGACTTAACTGATTGGCCCTCCCTTCCTTGTGCTGTATTTTGAGGATAAAAGCTATGTCTTGCATATGTTGGTGTTCTGTTACTTCCACATGGCCTTGGCGTCCCTTCAGCATGGGGTCCGTAGTGGGAGGAAAGGGTGGGTGCCGAGGAAATTGCTTTGAGCAGAAATCATCTTGTTTCCATTCACTTAGAGCTGTTCTTGGAGCCCTCCTCAGGTCCCCTGCCTGTGTTCAGTGCCCTTGGAATTGCATGCCAGGAAACAAGATGCTCTTTCTAATTGGGCAAGTGGGAGGAGAGGGACTGGGTGAGCCAGGATGGGCTGGCAGTTGACACCTAAAAATAGATCTTTTTCCTCATGAATAAACATGTTTGGGGGGCAAAATGCCGTGCACATTTCTAGCCATCCCAGACAGGTCAGCAAAGGAGGCCAACAGGGCCAAGGTACAGCCAGGTGGATGGAATGCCAGCCAGAATGAGGTTGCCATGACAACAGGGCCCCTTGGAGAAAGCTTCAGGGGCCTCCAGGGAGTGGAGGCCGACCTCAGATCTGAAGCCCAAGTGTATGTGCCAGTAGGATGGGAGAGTGTGAGGGGTGGGAGGGGAGAGGGCTTGGCCAGCGCATCTTAGACTTTCCGCCTGTGAATGTCAACATGGATTCTGATTCAGCACTTCTGGCTGGGGTCTGAGGTTCCTCAGGTCTAACACACTCCCAAGGGCTGCCGAGGATGCTGGTCCAGGGAGCACACTTTGCGGGGCAGAGGGTTCAGGTCCACCGTGGTCTTCAGGACTCTGAGGCAGGGCGAAGGCACACAGGCAGGGGAGTTACCCCACTCCATTTGTATCATCTTGAGTTTGGCCTGAGCTAAAAAAAAATGGCAAGTGCTTTGACAGCTGTTTCTCATCATACTGAGATGTTTTCCTTGCCTGGTGATGGTGGTGACACTTTAGAGTAACAACAAAATTGAGTGTTGTGTATTATAATTTTGCTGGTTGAAATGCATATGGTTGGGCAGACTCTAAATATTGTCTATGTAACAATTCAGTAAAATGCAGCCTGTGTTAGTTGATGTATAACTGAGGCTCTGCTGAAATAATGGAGCAGATTTTAGCAACATTTTTAGAGCCAAAGAAGAGCTCAGGCATTAGATCTGGGAGATGAAAAGTCATTTTGATAATTTAAAAACTTGGATGAGAATGTAGGTCACTTGCCCTGTGCAGAGGAACACAGCCATTCCTTGAGAGGCCGGGGTCCTTATCCCATCTCTCGAACAAGTGTTGATGGTTGTATCTGGAAGTGGCGGCTCTATCTGTTAGCAAGACCATGGCCAAGTTGTGCCTGAATAATAAGTAGCATCCTTCCCCGCACCCTGTGTGTGTTGGTCCCATATCCTCTCAGTCTTCAAGCGGTCCAGTTTTCTCCCCTTGCCTGTTTTCAGGCTATGACATGAGTCTGTTGTTGGCATGGGCTCCTCACGAACTGTAGCAAAGTCTGGCTGTGGAAGCCGTGACGGGGTGACCTTCATAGAAGGAAGCCCAGCAAGCGCCCTCTTCACAGGTCTTTTGATCCACTCCCGCTTCCCTCATGGGAGGATGCTGAAGTCCCTTCCCAGGGTATCAGCAGTCTGTCTGATTACTACAACTCTGAGACTGCAGGGCTCCAGCTTTGATCTTGCTGTGTTCCAGAGATGATTATCTCTCTGTGTCAGGATGCAGAGCCTGTTGTCTTGGGGAAATGCTATGATTGGGCCCACCAGAGGAGCTGATAGCCTGCCTGCCCCTGGGGGTGGAGTCCAGGGGGCAGTAGCCACGATGTGTCTGTGGTAACCCACAGACACCCCCAGCCAGGATTGGCAGGGGAGCCAGGGCTCGGCCTTCCCACTTCCTGCGTGGGGGCCCCAGGCTGGATGGCCTAGGCAGGCGGGGCTGTGGGCTGGCAGCGGGGTGGACGGGCACGAGCTCTGTGCGTGATTTCCTCTCCTGATCCCTCAGGTTCCCGTGGCTCTGGGCAGCTCTGGTGGGCACCCAGGCCTTTGCGCGTCTCCAGCCCCTCCCCACCAGTCCTGCCGGCCGCTGTAGACAGTCCCCACCACGCTTTTGGGAACATGAGACTTGCAGGAGCAGGGACTGAGTTGGGGTCTCAGCACCAGAGGGGTCCAGAGCGGGCTTTCTGAGGGTCATCTTCACCTCAGTTCCCCCCACTGTGATGTGCTCAGGGTGTGAGTTAAGTGGGAGGCCAGGCTCCGTGCACGTGGGCACCGACTGTCCCACTCCAGCTCAGGACCGTCTCTGTGATTCCTCGGCAGAACTGCCTTCTCTGGGACCCCATGCTTTCATGTCTGACCCTCTGCTGTGTCCCAGGACTCAGAAGAAGCTGTGTTTCTCTTTGTGGGATACGGAGAACTATCATGTAATGGGACGGGGTGGGGGAACAGTCCTGGGGCCCTAGAAAAATGTGTTGCTTTTTCTTTCCCTTTCACTCCGATGAAGTTGATGGCTTTTCTTCCTACATTCCAGCACACTTGTTCAACTTGAAACAAAATGCCATGAAAGCTTTTAAGTTTTTGCCATGAACTTACAGTACAGGGTGAAAAATAATATTCTGAGATTTGAAAAGCTTAAGTTGAGGCGGCTGTGTGATTTTGGCAGTGTTTCCTTACATGAACTCCCTGCACCTCATCTCAGCCCCTACCTCCCCCGTCACGGGTTGGCAGAAACGGCAAGTTTTGCCGGAGTGGAGGGGCGTGGCCAAGGCCTACTTGGGCAGAGGGGGGCCTGGGGCCCAAGCTTAGGCCCTACGGATCTGCACCCGTTTTAGTAACATGGGAAGTAAGGAAGATGGACCCTACATCTGGTTCTGCCTTTGTGTTCCTATTTTTCTTTGAATCCAAAGGATGGCCGGGAAAGAACAGCCAGCAGTCACACCGTGTGTGAGTCAGTACCGGGGGGATGGGTGAGGAGTGGGACGGGGAATCACTGAGTCATGGGCACTGCAGCTGCGAGAGTCCTACCCCCACAACAGCTCCTTCGTAACCGCCTCACTTATGGAGGCGCCACGGAGGCCCTGGAAGAGCAGAGGACCCGCCCAGGGACACACCTGACTGGGGACAGGTGCTGGAAGAGGAGCAGACTCCCGACTCATAGTCCAGTGCTCCAGCGTGATTCCCAGGATCCGCTCACGTGCCCGTTTGGTCTGCATCCCCGAGCACGCTGCTGGGTCCAGACCTGGGCCGCTGCCCTTGCCTGTTTTCCCAGCCTCTGACCCCCAGAGAGCCTCTCTTCTTTCCCTCCAGGAGGGTCTGCAGGGTAACATGAAGACAGGGCTCTGGTTCCCGGAGATGCCCCACCGGGACCCTCTGGGGCAGACTGCCCAGCGTCCTTGTCCTGCCCTCCTCTCCCTCCACCAGCATCCAGCGTCAGGCGGTGGTTTGGCTGCAGCCGCCCAGCTTCTGCCTCCTAGGATGCCTCCGAGCAGTGCCGGGTACTGCTCCCCCGCACTGAGGCTGGGTGAGGAGCAGCCCCGCCAAGGCTCACAGTGGGAGCTGTGGGGTCTGCACCCCCGCCAGGCTGCGCCTGTCTCGGGGCCTCCACTCTTTTCTTGCTCTAAGAGCTTCTCTGGCCTTTTTTCCCCTTCCTTTCTTTCTTAGAACAATGGCTTAAAATCTAAGGCAGTGACTGCAGGTTTGGAAGGGAATGGTGGACCTGGGGCTTAAAAAATTTAATAAAACAGCCTTAGTTCTGGGAATGAAAAGAAACAATTTAAGGTGTTGATAAATGCTTGGCAGAGTTCTTTTCCTCTTTTCAGAGCTGATCCTGCAGATTAGGGTTTTGGCACATGGCTTATTACTTAACAACCCATACAAGCAGAGAGAAATGTAAATGATGCTGTTCTTTTCTTTTCTTCTGCTGAAAAGGGGGCTCTGACCTTGGAATACGAGCCTTTAGTTTAAGCACTGACATCTTTCCAGCCAGAGTGGGCTTTTTCCTCTTATTTCCTTTGTTGGAGGAGATTGAAAAGTTAACGCTTTTACTTACCTTTCCCAGGGTGTCCCACACCTCCCAGCTCCCACACTCTCATAATGTTAACAGTACATTTACAAACTAATACTTGTATTGTTCATTCTGATTTATTCTCATATACATTTTTCACATGTCTTCTAAGAAATGTCACAGGCCAACACTTTGTTCATTTGGTTTGAATTACTGTTGTACCTAATGGGACAAAGCTTCATTTGTTTAAAAATTATTCAATAGTTAAGATTTAATGGTCAGTGTAAATGTGTGTGTCCAATCACTCATGTCCGACTCTTTGCTACCCCATGGACTGTAGCTCGCCAGGCTCCTCTGTCCATGGAACTTTCCAGGCAAGGATACTGGGGCAGGTTGCCATTTCCTTCTCCAGGGGACCTTCCCAATCCAGGAATCGAACCTGCATCTCTTGCATTGGCAGGAGAATTCTTTGCCACTGAGCCACCAGGGAAGCCAGTTAATGGTCAGTGCGCTCCAGGATATCTTCATATACGAACATGCCTCTTGTGGGGGACTGTGAAAGAAGTCTTCTCAAACCTTGGTTTTTGGAAGGGTGAACTGTACTGAGTTAGACCTAAGTTAATTTTCCCTGTAGTTGACTGGTGAATGCCTGAACATCCAAGGAAGGACAGAATTCGTCTCCTGAACCCCGTTGGTAAGGGTGTATGTGGCCTCAGCGAAGGAGAGAACAGATGAGCCTCTGAAGTCAGTTGAGGTGAGGCCCAGTCTGCACAGCGCCGGGTCTACACCGAAACAGGGCTTGCTTGGCACCCTTGGCTTCACTCAGCGTGTCTGCTTGTCGGCGCGCAGCAAGCAAGTCTGCTGCCATCCTGCTCACGACCAGGGGAAATACTACTGGTCCACGTCTTTCCCTGAACATTTGCCTCTGTAATTACTTGGAAAACCAGTGAAATGGACCTCCCATAGTAAACTGACCCTAGAGTCATTTGGATGGAAACACTGGTGTTTTGGTTAAAAAGATGCAAAGAGAGAGATCTGACTGAGGTGGTGGTGGTACCTCCCAAAACAACCTCTTCTAACTGGTTTTGTCATTGGGTTTAGTTGTTTTGTTTAGTTTTTTTTTTTTTTTCTATGTATTCCTAGTGTAATTGAACTTGTAACAACATGGGCTTGAGCTGCGTGGGTCCACTTGAACTGTGTGTGGATGTTTTTCAGTAGTAAGTACTATAGGATGGCAGAATCCCCAGCAGGTCGAATCCTCAGATGTGGAGGGACCGTGGATACAAAGGGCTGACTTTAACACAGGTTAACCCCTGTGTGGTTCAAGGGTTGAGAACTGCACTCGTCGGTTAGCTGAGACACACTACATGCTTTAATGCAAGAGCTTTGCTGTTTTCAGGTGAAAAGCAGGTCTTGAGACAGGTGGGTCAGATGTTGTGTGTGTGTGTGTGTGTGTGTGCGCGCGCTTTGTGCTCAGTTGTGTCTGACTCTTTTGCAACCCACTGAACTGTAACCGGGCTCCTCTGTCCATGGGGTGCTGCAGGCAAGAATACTGGACTGGGTTGCCATTTCCTCCTCCAGGGACTCTTCCCAACCCAGGGATTAAACCCACTTCTGTCTCCTGCGGTGCAGGAGGATTCTTTACCCGCTAAGCCATCAGATGTTAGCTTCATGATGCTGTCCGGGACCCAGGCTCCCCCTGCTCCGCTTTCTCTAGCGCAGCACTGTTCATTCTTGAAGTCCCCATCCAGAGCCTTGCTGGTCACATCCCCCAGCCGGAGAGGAACCTGTGCCAAAGCTGAGTAGGGTCCTTTGTTTTTTTCACGGTTTTTTTTGGTTTTGGTTTCTTCAGGTTTTTTGTGGGTTTTTTTTTTGAGGTGTAATTAACAGGTGAAGTTCTAATAATATATTTAAGGTTGCAGTGTGACGATTTCATATACATTTTTCATTGTGAAAGGATGCTCACTATTAACACATTCATCACCTCACAAAGTTTTTGTTTTGCCTTTGTTGGGGGTTTTAAAAATGTTTTTGATAAGAGAGCCAGATCCATTTGAATACCTTTTCCAGAAAATATTCCCCATTTTGTCCACCTAAATCTCGTTGGCCACTCCATCTGCAAAAAGAGGCTGAGAAATGTGGATTTTTTTAGCTAGGCACGTTGCCAACTCCCACCCCACCCCCACACCACCCCATAGTGTTTCTTTCAAGCGTAGGAATGAGGTGAGGCAAATTAAGCATTCTCTGTCAGCGTAAAATGTAAGGAATTACCAAAAACCTCAGTAATCAAGGAAAATGATGTCTCAATGCAATGTTATAGTACCATATTAGAGCCTGAGGCAAAAGAAAAAATCGATCATGCTGATCCAATCTTTATTTAAAATTTTTATGTTTTTTCATTTGTTGTTCAATCGCTCACTCATGTCCACCTGTTTGCGACCCCATGGACTGCAGCACGCCAGGCTTCCCTGTCCTTCACCAACTCCCGGAGCTTGCTCAAACTCACGTCCATTGAGTTGGTGTTGTCATCCAACCATCTTGGCCTCTGTCGTCCCCTTCTCCTCCTGCCTTCAATGTTTCCTAGCATCAGGGTCTTTAATGAGTCGGCTCTTTCCATCAAGTGGCCAAAGTACTGGAGCTTCAGCATCAGTCCTTCCAATGAACACTCAGGACTGATCTCCTTTAGAATGGACTGGTTGGATCTCCTTGCAGTCCAAGGGACTCTCAAGAGTCTTCTCCAACACCTCAGTTCAAAAGCATCAATTCTTTGGCTCTCAGCCTTCTTTATCACATCCATACAATGTTTTACATTATTGCTTATTAAAATATTCATCAAGATTAATAAGTTTTTTGGCATCCCTTTTAATTTTGTGCTCAAGGCAAGCGCCTTGCTCTCCTCATCCCAGTCCCAGCCAGTGGTTTTCTTAGTGAAGAAGAAGAGAATAGATACTGGGTAGGAACCAGTCCCTGCAAGGGAGAGATCCCATTGCTCACCCATATCCTTACCTCCTTCCCCACTGCTGACGGAGTGAGTGAACTCATTTTGGGGGAGCACTGTTGGCAGGGCTGCAGGGAGCGAAATTCCCACAACCCAAGAACTGCTCACAAACCACCGCAGTCTTTTGGGAGTAGACTTATAGTAGCAACTGTATATCCCTAGGTAGAATTCTCAGATGAGTATAGATGCGATTGCTGACCAAGAATGAGTGTGTGTGATCAGAGGGGTCACTTTGGGATCCATGTGGCAATAATGACCTCATAAAGGATGGGCCCTCACTGGGAGAGAAATTAATGAAGACATCACGTCAGAGGAGAACTGTCCAGCTCCTCACTGCGTGTGTGGTCATACCTCTCAGAATGAATGAATCTGGTTCAACTTGATTTCATGTTGATATAATGCTTTCTACAAGGAGTATTGGAGAAGAGTAGCCTCCCTTGTGGCTCAGCTGGCAAAGAATCCATCTGCAATGTGGGATAGCTGGGTTCGATCCCCGGGTTGGAAAGATCCCCTGGAGGAGGAAAATGGCAACCCACTCCAGTATTCTGGCCTGGAAAGTCCTATAGACAGGGGAGCCTGGTGGGCTACAGTCCATGGGGTCACAGAGTCGGACACAACTGAACGACTAACACTACTACAGCTGCTACTAGCCTAAGGTCACAGTTGGCCATAGGTCGACTCCGCGATGTGGAACCCTGGATACAGAGGGACTGAGGTCATGGAGGTTCAGCTACAAGTTATACTTGGATTTTCTGACTGTGCAGAGGAAAACCTCCTGTGTTCTTGAAGTGGAAACTGTAATTTGATTATTGGTCTAGAATTTTAAAAATAATTTTAAACAATCATCTAGAATTTCAGAGAAACTCATTTTAAATTTCATGACAAAATCATTTGTAGTTTTAGAAGAGTTCTACTGATGGTATTTAGTTATGAATTGGAGTGCCCTTGAATACGTATATCAAAAATAAAATGTCTAATAAAAATAAAAGCCATAAGTGGATCTTATAGCTTAATGTGATATAGTCAGGAAAAATACCATGATAATCTCCCTTTTTGGTAATGCTTCTGCCTTAGACAAAATGGCATGCAAACCATCTACTGTATGGGGACTGAAACTACTTTATTTCTTTCCCCCTTTCTTCTTCTAGCTTCCAGAAACTTCAGGTAGGTTTTTAAAAATTATTTTTACAAATTGTTAAATGAATCAGTACCTAAAACAGACAAGTGCTTTTGGAAGTGTTGCTGCATTCACAGGACTGATTTTTACAGGGATATTAAAACATTTTGTGGCTATGATTCATACCCTGATGCTCATATAAATTCTTGCATTGCAGAAATTCGTGATTCAGTCTGTCAGATGATTTCCCTTCTTGAGACTGTAGTATTGTGAAAATTCAGCAATTTGTTTCACAAATCCTTTCATCTGCCTCCTTGTGTAATACTTTCTGTTTTTAAAGCTGTGAGCATTTTATCACCCAGCCCCACACCAGCCTTGCTGCATGGCCTGGCTCCATCCTACACTAAGCCCTGTTGCCCGCAGACTGTAAAACACTTTTCAGAGGCGCTCTGTGGCATCACGCTTCAGGGAAAGTACTCTACTTTGTCAGTTCTTTTCAACCTTTCACAGGAATGCTGTGACAGTGAAATGAAGACATCAGGAAATGTACTTTTTAGTTCTTAAGAAGACACCTGCTGTAGGATTCCAGGTGTTGGCCAAGGCAAACAGTTAATTTTAAGGTATGAAGGGGTTGTCTTTGATATGACTCTGCCAATTAACATTTGGTTGTCTGTGTCCAGTTGAAGAATGAATTGCTAAAACACAATTTTTCAAATTTTGTTAGCATTGGACTGGTTAATTTAGAAGTATCTTTGTTGTTAGTATCTATTAGCTCTTTCGAATGTGAACACTGTGTCTTGGATCTTGGAGGGGATGCTCTGTATTTATTGATTCGATTAAATGGCCCATGCCACAGTTTCCCTTCCATGAAGCAGGATCCTAGTGCTTACCTAAAAGCTGAGGGAGGAAGTTGAGCTGCAGTGCATGCATGGTCCTTGATTAGCCCTGCAACTGCTGCTTTATAAAGCCCACAAACGGCACCATGACTTTGAGTTAGTGCTGCCTGAACATGTTCTGCACCAAATACACAAACATGGCTGTGAGTTGCAAAGAATGTGGTAAAGAACGGCGAGAGCAGGAAGTAGGGAGCTTGCAAGCCGGGCTGAGTTAGGACCATTGTATCTATTTTGTACTCAGAGAGCCACAGCAGATACAGTTCTGAGGCTGAATGCCTACTTGAAAAAATGTGCGGGGTTAAACATGTCCGGATTTTCTGTTTCTGGGAGCACAGTTATACTAAAGAGCCACCCAACTGCAGACAGATGGTGGTGTTTCAGAGATCAGTTGTAATCGTAAAAGGTCCTGGCAGCTGTCAGGTTCAAAAAATAAAGAAAGAGGGTTATCAGAACTGAAAAACAAGAGAAATGGAAAGCAGAGATTGATGATGCTGGGTGTTGCAGTTCCTATCCATGCTTCCTGTCTTCAGGACTTGGGACGGGAAATGTTGGTGACACTTCACATTCTCTTCCACGCAGTTCAACCAGCATCATGGATCTGAATAAATAAAGCTGGCGGGTGGGGGCGGGGGAGGTAGATGGAGTGATATAGATGATTTTTCCATTTGAATGACATTGGTCAATTTCTCTTTTGATGAGACTAAAAACTGTTGCAATAATGAAATCCAAAATTTTTACCACCTTTTTTCTTTCCTTTCTATGTGACTGAACTAAAATCTAAAATCCTTCATTCCTCGGCACTACTGAGAAGTACAGTGAGGCTGGCCATCTTTACTAATTTTTAGGCAGAGGACTTTTTGTATCAAATTTGGGAACACAAAAGGGGTGAGGTAAAAATCATGTGATGGTAAGCTGATCCAAATTTTGATCCTTTTTGAATTAAAAAGTGTCCTTAGCATGGAGAGTGGACTCTAGCTCCTGGAAGGCAGTCAGAAAGTCACGTTGCCATTTGTCAGCCTTCCTCATGGCTGAGCTCTCCTGGACTTCTCTTTTGAACTTTCAAAAAATCTCCTCAGCATTAAGAGCTTCCCTGAAGCTGGATCTTGAGCATCTTGCATCCTGATTTCCAGACAGAACTGAGTTAAAAACATAGTAACTGACTCCGTTTGTTTTTCTGTCTCCAAGGTGTTGGGCCCCACGTTCCTCCTCCCAGCCCCAGCGGGAGAGGAACACTTCGTTCCTCACTGACAGGAACGAGCTCTGGAAACCTGACCAAATGTTGGCTGGGGAAGCCCAGTTCCCCCTCAAGCAGGACTAAATGTTTCCCAAATTAATTCTGACAAAGTGAGTTTAGAGTCGACTTTCTGGAGTTTCTCAAAATGATTTAGGGTATTTTAAGTCAACTCTGTGTTGGCTCTTTTTCCAGTGTCTAAGCCCTACTACCTGTCGGGGGGCTTCATTAGCGTCAAATACTTTTCTTTCTAAGCTATGCCGTGGGAGTTTTTATCATGTAAAAATGTCCCTGGAATGTAAATGCCCTATGATGTCTTTGGTTTGATGTTGGGGTCAAATGCAGGCCGCTGTGTGACCTTCCTTCTGGAAAGAATGGAGGCTTGTTTTGCCTCGCTCATTTGGTTCTCAGCGTGCATTCAACCAGCAACCACACAATAGTGTATAGGGCTAAAGATCACTTGCCTCCATGGGGTTTTTGGGTGGACAAGACTTGGGATCAGAAGATTCTAGATGTGTGGGCGCGTGGTCTTGTGTTGATGTGTGTAGCCTTCAACGCTGGGCACAAGCCTACTACTATTCTGGGTTATTTATTTCACTTTAATGAGCAAAGAAAAATATGGTGCACTTGAATGACATAATAATAGACAACTGCATGTTCTTGAGTTGTAAGTAAATCATGGTCAGAAAAAGACAGTGAAGAGGATGTCTCACTAAATATTTCCAGGCTTTGTCTCACAAAGTCTTGGTGGTGTTTTAGAGTGGCTAATTAGGAGATAGATCCAATTTCCTGCTGCCTTCTCTGTGACTCAGATGACCGTTGGAAACAGCTTATTTCAGACTTCGGCTGCCGGGTACAGTCACTGGCTATTTCCAAACCCAAGATGTTTGGATGCTGATTGAGTCACAGTGTTTGCGTTCTGACTGTTCCATCAAACCCAGGCCGCGTGGGAAGCGCCGATGACACGGGCTGGGTTGGAGAGGCGACGGTCTGTTCCTGGCCGCAGAGGGGAGGCAGCCCGGGGCTGAGGGGGCTGCTGTCCCAGTGGTGCTGTTCTCGCCCAGCAGCGTGAGGTCTGCCTGTCCCACTGAGGGGGCCAGGGCACAGTCGGAAGCTCCTAAGCCCTCCTCTCAAGGGCAGGGGCCTCAGGGCAGCCCTGGGGCACTGCTACCTTTCTCAGGAGGCTTGGTGGCATTGCCAGAATGAGCTGAACAACAGCTTCTGGCAGAGAACAAGGCTCCAGTGCTTGCCTCTCCCCACTTCTTCAGCATCTGCTCCTGTTACTTTGCCTTGCTGCTTCAACTTAGGGCTGTCTCTCCCCTCCCAGTGACCAGCTGTCACTATTTAGGTGCTCACCAGCTCTTACCATGGGACACCCCCACCCCCCGACCCCCCGCCCCAGATTCAGCATCGTTTGTGGCCTAAGTTGGTTTTTAAAGGTGTGACTTTTTACCTTTCCCTCTTTGTGTCAGAATGTTTCCCTTTGGTCTATAGCTATTTTTTCATTTCTTTTCTTTTCCCTTGATACTTACCCCCCTTTCGTCCCCACAGGGATTAAAGCAACTGGATTTCCATCAAGGTTAGTATCGTGCTGGTTGTGTTCCTAACGTTCTAGCCCTAAGTGCCCTTGGAAAGACTGTTCAGATGTGGGCAGTTTGTTCTTACCCAATTGTCAAATGACCTGCTCCGTTCTGTCTTCCAAGGTCAAGGGAGTACAACTGTCATTTTTAACAGTATCATTGCTGCCATTTCCTAAAAGCTTATTGTGTGTCAGGCTCTGTGCCAAGTATTTAACATTTACTTTCCATTTAATCTTCATATCAATCTTATGAAGTAGATAGTGTCAACTTTTAAAAAATGCACAATGTGAGAGTTTCAAGTTAAATTTTATTTGGGGCAGAATGAGGACTGCAGCCTGGGAGACAGCACCTCAGAGAGCTGAGAGACTGCTCCAAAGAGGCAGAGGGAAAGGTCGGTATATAAATTATTCTGGTAAAGCGGGGAGTACATGCAATCAAGCACGTTTTGTGAAGCTTCTGCTAGTCACAAGAAACAGTCATCACCATGAAGGATTTTAGTGCTTCTCTAGATATGAGGAGATACAAGAATTGGGCTCATAAAGTCAGCTCCCGAGAATATGCAACTCTCTGAAGACCTGTCCTGCCAGTTTTCCCAGAGCACAGATGCCTCACTTCTGCTCTCCACCCTGAACTCCTTCAGGGGGTGTTGAGGTCAGCCGCTGCAGCAGCACATGACTTAATCCTTGTAGAGGTGGATGGCAAGCAACCAAGTGCTAATTTGTAGTCGACAGTCTTATTGTCTGCATTTTGCAGCTGGAGAAATTGAGGCACAGGGAAGTTGGTTATTTGCCCAGCATCATTCTGCTAGTATGTGCCATTCGCCAGGACTTGAATCTCATCTCAGTCTAGATCCTATGCCGTAACCACCTTCCAAGGCCCAATTGTCTTCCAGGGCATATGTCGGTATCTTAAGACAATCTATATTGTCCCAACCAGGAGAATGCTACTGGCATATAGTGGGAAGAGGTTAATGTGTGGGTGCTCAGGTACTCAGTCCTGTCCGACCGTTTGCAACCCCATGGACTGTAGTCGGCCAGGCTCCTCTGTCCGTGGGATTCTCCAGGCAAGAATACTGGCGTGGGTTGCCATTTCCTCCTCCTGGGCATCTTCCCAATCCAGGGATCAAACACGTGTCTCCTGTGTCTCCTGCATTGGCAGGCAGGCAGGTTCTTTACCACAGAGGCTAGGAATGCAGCTAAACACCCTCCAGCTTATAAGACAAAGAATTCTCTAGCACCAAATGTCAGAAGTGCCGAGGTTGAGAAACTCTGTTATAGATAGAGCAGACCATTTGTGTTTAACAGTTAAGGGAAACCATCCAGGGGATATTCTGAAACTTCAGTTATTTCAGGAAATATTCCTTTGTATAGTTTTAAGAACTATTTTTAAATTGCTCCATGGGTAGAAAATATATGTAACTGTTTACAGGGAGAAAAGATTTCATGGAATTCCCAACTTTTGAAGTGCGGAGGAGATCTAAGAATTCCTTTATCTCTGCTGTGATTTGGTTATTGGAATCATGCCGTTTGGTAATTCCATCAGGCAGTTTGACTTTGGTACCCACTTAGAGGTGTTATACACATAAATTCTCTGCTAGATGTCAGCAGGAAGTTTGAAAATTGTGAAATGTGGTATCCTGGCCTCGTTTGGGTCTCACGAATGGGTGAGGCTCCTGTGGTCCCACAGGCCATGTGCACAAAGACCCACAGAGCAGGAGGGGAGGGCGCCGGCTGGCGAGGCAGGGTCCGCGGGCTGCCCAAACGTTCCGTGTGGAGCAGTCCTCCCAGCCTTAATCACGGCCTCCTGTCTCTGTGTTCCAGTCACGTGCTTGGCCCCTCTGCTCAGCAGGCAAAACCAAGAGTTCCCAGTTGGAGAAGTTTAAGGTCTTCCTGTTTGTCTGATACTCCTGGCAGAGAAAACGTCCACATCTGTGCATGGTCCGCCCTTTTCCTTCCCCCAGCCCTGCTCCGCACGCCCCCAGCAGCCTCGAAGCGCTGTATTGTTCCCATTCTTCCTCATCTTGACCTTGTGCAAACTGC
The DNA here is from genome assembly GCF_032452875.1 of Bos javanicus. Classification (NCBI taxonomy): domain Eukaryota; kingdom Metazoa; phylum Chordata; class Mammalia; order Artiodactyla; family Bovidae; genus Bos; species Bos javanicus. The sequence goes on along the minus strand of NC_083877.1, from coordinate 9,603,999 downwards.
CTATTTATTGTAATGACTCCTCAGATAAGGTACTCCTTGGGACTTTTTTTTAGTAAATGCTTAGGGCCAGGAAATTGAGGATCTAGCTAAAATGCAGTGCACAGCATTTTGAAGTGTATCTCAGACCACAGTGAAACGGACCAGCCCCCACTCAGCTGTCTCTTTACCTCTTGTCTAGGTTTGTGTGTGTGTTTCCTGGGTCATGAACATCCCTTTGGGCGTTGGTCTCTGCAGATGACGGCCACGCGTGACCAGCTCCCTCCACCTTGCCCTCCAGGACACATGGTCACCTCGTTCTTCCCCCTTGACCTGGCCCTCGATCCCTTTGGCAATTTTCTCGTATCCCCAGGGTCCGCCCTGGTCCTCCTGTCTTCTTACTCCACACCGTCACTCAGGAGGTCTCATCCATACCCCTGACATCCCTGGTACCCCAGGTGCCCCAGGGCCTGGTGCGTGTCCTGGCGAGGTCCGCAGAAACCACTCTACCCAGAATAGACTTGTGATCTTGTCCCTCCTCCCATATTCTGGATCCAGGGAATGGAAACGTTCGAGGAGTTGTACAGAAATCTGGGAGTGCTCCTTGACTCCTCTTCCCAACACCCTTCAGGACCAGTTAGTCTCTTGAGTCTTACCCTCCACTGCAGTAGTTCTGGCCCTTTCCCTTCTTGCTTGGATCCCTGCCAGGGCTTCCTACTGGCCGTCCTGGCTCTGCAGGTGGGCCCCTTCCACATCGCTGGCAGCAGTCCTCAGGATGGGGTAGGGGCAGTGGCCTCCATCACACAGACCTGTTGATCCTTGGCTCCCGCTGAGCCTGTGTGCAGCTCTGTGTGCACGTGTGCACGGGGCACGTGCTTATCCCTACCTTTCCTTGCCTGCCCCTCACAAGGGTCCACGGAAATCATCGCTAAGTAGCCTATAATAGAAACGGGGATGAGTTTTACTTGAGCCACACTGAGGATGACAGCCCTGCGGTTGCTCAGATAACCAAGGAGCTGCCCCAGAGAAGCGTGGTTTTCAGCACAGGGTCATAACTGGTCATAGCAAAGAACATCAAACAACTCAGAGGTGCAGTCCTTCAAGGTTTAAAAGAACAGGTCAGCATGCACACAGCAAGTCAGCATGGCCTTGGCACCTAGAAAGGGAGTCTTATCATTGAAGGAGAACCAGCACTGGCGTCCTAGGAAGAGAGGTATTTCATCTTTATTTTTAACATGGACATGCTTTTCTTTTGGTCATGGGATCCTTTCCTTTAATAATTAAAGCATATGTATGATGTGTGTTTGATGGGCCACCAGCAGGCTGTTTTAGTTAGCATAGAATTTGAGTGAAATCATGTGTGAGCCAGATCAACTTCCCCATATCCAGTATGTGAACATTTCTTCCTCACAGGGGTCCTAGAGATGAGTTCTCTAAAATGTAAGCCGGATTGTGTTACTTTTTTGGCTGAAAACACTGTAGGGGCCCCTCACTGTAGCGGACAACACGGAGTGCAGAATCCCAATCATGACTCATCCGTCCCTCCCAGGGTGATTTCTGCTCACTCCTTCTGCTGCTCACTCCTCCTGCTGCGTTCCTGCCCATCCTCCCCACCCCGCCCCAGGCTTCAGGGGACGACCCTGACCCTGGCGGGCCCTATGCTTGGCATTTGCCCCCAGCGGCCTTCTCTCCTCCAGGCAGAACGGGGTGCCCCTCTTTGCTGCTTCAGTGGCACCAAGGGCTCTGTGCTGGGCCCACTTGCCAACTTCCCTGTTGCCCTGGGACCCCTCTGAGGATGGAGAGCCATCATTTTGGTGTCCAAGCACTGGTCCCAAACCAGGCACACGGACGTACTTCAGAAGCCACTGTCGTTAGTATGTGAATGGGATTTGTCTTTCAGACATGAGAGCACGCGGTTTCTGAGAAATGAACACTGCCAGCCAGGCTGCTTCAACTTTGCCTTCTTTCTGATGAGGCAGTTAGGGTACCCATAGACACCGGAAAACTTGTCTTTTGTTTTAACTGGAGGATAGTTGCTTGACAATGCTGTGGTCTCTGCCTCACATCAACGCGGATCAGTCACACTTCTTAACCGCATCCGTTGGAGCCCCTTCCTTCCTCTCCTAAAAAAGTCCCATGTGGTCAGGAGTGGAGAGAGAATTTAGTGGGAGGGGACAGCTTGAAAAAAAGGTTGCAAATTCCTTTTGGGACCACACTTTGTACCCGCAGACTCTTCCTCTGATGTGCTCATTTAATTTTTTCCTGAGCCAAATTGATACATATTTATCCAGTACAGACTATTTCTTTGAGTGATAAAGACTTCCATCAACAGTGGTTTTTATTTCTTTATGCAAAAGAGAATATCATGCTCTGGAAGCGGCAAGGGGCAAAGCAGACCCCACTAGCCTCCTAAAACCGTCCTGGCTTGATGTCAGTGTTTATCTCTGACACGTTTATCTCTTACAACAGCCAAAACTCCGTGTGTCCTAGGGGTTTCTTTCTTGATTGAATTTGGATCAGAAAGCCACACTCACTTGTCATCCTAGTTCCTTGAAATCATTATAAAAGTTTACAAATAACCCTGTAAGTTAAAAAGTGAATTTGAATGGATAAGGGGGCTGTTAGAGCATAAAGTTAATTTTCATTCTTCTGTTTAAAATTCATCGTACTAAATAGCTAGCAGATATGCCTGAATTAACAAGCATTCACTCTTTCAGCCATCGTTTCTACTTAAATATACAAAAAAAAATGAAGATCATCAGCTACTTCTGTTTCGCTCAGGACATAAGCAGTGTCAGCATAATCTAGTCCTTTAGTTTTCTTTTAAGTGTTTTTAATGCCAGCATTCAGGGTTATCCAACAGAAGCAGAAAAATTCTAGCCTTTCTCCACCCCAACTGTGAGCCTCCCTTTTGAGCTGATGATAGATTTACTTTGCAGTTATTATAGTCCTGATAAAATCCTTATCATGGCTTCCTCATGGTTCTCCCTGATCTGGGAGTGCTGCCCCACCCACCAGAGCACTCCTCTGTGGCGAGTCCCATTCCTTTTGGCCTTGGTCTGTCTTAATGTCTCTGTGTTTCCTGATTCCAACTTTAATGACATTTCCATGAGGCCAGCAGGAGTACCTTTGTGTCTCCTCCCAACCCACCCTCCCACCCTGCTTTCCCTGCCTGTTCCCTGCACACCTTGGACTGTCAGATCTTGGACAACGACGCCTGCCTGGCCTTACCTCTTTAGAGCTTCAGTGCTTAGTTCAATACAAGTTAGCAGTGGCTAATCACCATGATAAACAATGCACAGTAACAGGAGTTGTCCAGTTTGGGAAGCCCACAATAGGCGACTCCTTTTTAAATGCTTTTGTTTCAGCAGATGTTTAATGAGCATTATTTCCCAAAAAAGGGTGGGGTGTAATGAGATAAGAACAGAGGAAAAATCCAAAAATCAAATATTCTGGATCCTGGGGAAAATAAGAGCTATTTTTGCAGTACTGAGGCAGTTTCACCGAGTACCTCAGCCATTCATTGCTTCTGTTCTTTGAAGCCTCTGGACCCTTGGCTTCTTGGCAGGTGGGTTAGGGTGATGGGGTGGGTGGTGTGTCTGAGCGCATCACCCACCTACGCAGAGTGGCCTTAGAAGGGCTGCGCTTTTCTTCCTGCTCTGTCGCAGAGGCCGAATCCGTGGACCTCAGCCCTCGCTTTTGGGAATGGCCACCTCCGCTAAAGGGCAGTTTGAAATAAAGGTCAGGAAGTCAGGAGGAGTGAAACTGGACATGTTTATGAGGGTTATTCTTGTTGACATAGCTTTCTTCTCACAGTCTACCTCTGCGATTTAGGATGTGTGTGGTTGACCGCCAAATAATTTCTTACCAGAGCCTCCCACCCCAGCCTTTACTATCTGCAATTATCATTGTAATCAGACCAGTTTTACCAAATCTTGGTAAAATATTGCCTTTGACAGCACTGAGACCAAAATTTAAAAAAGAAAATTTAATCCATCCATGATCTCATTGACAGTACCAAGTAAAATTGAAAATCACTTTAAATTAATGTCAGCTCAGCAGCTTCATCTCCAGGCTGTTGGGTTGGAGTGCTGAATTTTTAAATATCATTTGAATCATTTCATATGATCGTAACAAAACAAGACATTTTATTAGATCATTAATAAGAATACTTACCAGAAGTAAGTGCCCCTGGATGGATGTAAATCAGCCTTCTGGGGCCATTTATAACTGATGAGAGAATTGCACTGCTTGACTTTAATAATTCACCCAGGAACAGAGAATAAACAGCAGCAAACATTAATTTTATTGGACAGTTTCATACGGTTTATGTTTTGAAATAAAAGGGATATGACTTGACTCCTGCCTGAAACCAAAGCACTGAGAAAGGACTCCCTCGTGCTGTTGGCATCTCCATGTGGGGAACTTGTTCTCAGATGCCTTTGTTAATCAGTTGGCACCCTTCTTGCCATAAATAAGAAGCCAAAATGTAAACGCTTTAAATAGTGACTACAGCTTTGTGTTCTATCATGTCCTTTGGCATATGGCTATGAAATCCTTTCTAACCAATCATCTTACTTGTCTACAACAGAAGCCACAGTATCTGAGAAAGGAAGGAGCCTGTATATGACTGTGATTTTTCCAAACCAAGTACGGGTTCTTTAACTGCTGGCTCCATGTCTGCAGCTAAGGGTAGAGAGGGCCTCGTTTTCAGCTGGCAGCCCAAAGACTGGAGTGGAGGCTGCTCTGCTGTGATTCCAAGAATGAGAGGCACTCTGGACCTGGAAATGAAAGGGCAGAGGAAGTAATAACGCTACAAGAACAGGGTGCCAGTCGAGCCCACGCCCTTTGACCATGGCCCTTGGACAAATGTGCTCAGATATGACCTTCTCTTCTGCCTCTGCACTCGGCAGCTCTTATAACTGACAGGGTATCTCCCTTTCCCATCCATCTGTAGGACTTGGGAGAGCCGCCTGCTTCAGGGGGAGAAGGTGATACAAGGTGGTCATGCACTTCAAAGGCTTGACTCTGGGGACTGACGGTGGTCATCTGCAGATCCTCCCCAGCTCTGCCCCTGACTCTCTGAAGCTAGAGCAGCCAAGGATGCCGAGTGTGCTCACACACCATTAGCCAAGAGCCTAGACCACAGTCCGTGGCCCCCGGCTTCCTGTCTATAGTGTTTTTGTCCCCACCTATGACTTTACCATTTGACAAGCTTCAGTCTACAGTCACTGATATTAAAAGGTGATTTTTGTGTGTGTGGCTGTGTGGAGACAGCTCTCCAAGAGCAGATAAATGAATGTTGACCAAATATGATAATAGTAATAATTCCTACCACCTATTGAATATTTAAAATTATACCTTGCTTTACATGCACATATTTTTAATCCTGTAACACCCTTTGAGGTGGATCCTTTGAACACTCTCACTTCATTGCTGAAAGACACTGAGCTACAGGTACAGACAGGGTGATAGTATTGAAAGAGATCTTTTGTGCCCTTTTTATATCTGTTTGTATCCTTTATGCTATAGAACTCTTCTTACACGGAGAAAATTGGTGTTTGATGGTGAAACTACTTACCCCCAGGCCAGGTGGGCCCTAAGGAAGATCTAAATGGGGAAAGGAGTGCCCTCGCTGACCTCATAGGTGGCCACGCTGATGTGGGCTTTGGGGGTGGGGAGGCCGGATCCCGCTCCAGGAAGTCTACTGCACCTGCCCTGCGTACTTTCCTTTTGCCAACCACTGTTTAAGCTTATGGTTTACGTAGTTGCCTTCACAACAAGCCTATGTGGTAGGTTCTATTAGTACCCTCGCTTTACAGACCCAGGAACTGAGATACAGCACCACCTCTGGGCCCAAGGTCACTGCCCAGCAAGTGCTAGAACTGGGAGTCAAGTCCAGACAGTCTGGCTCCAGACGGAATAATCGCTCCCCGAGGTGGCTTTCTGGATGAGCTCATTGGCTGGAAGGGTGGGGCAGTGGGTTTGGTAGCAGTCTTGGGAGAGTGACTGTTGAGTCCACGCTCATCCTGTACGTGAGCCTGAGAGACCTCCCCCCAGGTCCTGCCCACGTTTTCTGCGGGGACCCAGAGTGGTCAGCCACCCTGCTCGTGCGGGCCTGGCACTTTCTCTGCCCTGTCTGGGTGTCATCTCACAAGGCCGGAGGTCATCATAGCTGTGGGAAACGTTTGCTGTGAGGAAGCCTGTTAGCTCCAAACACTTCAGAGAAACATGTGTCAGCACCCAGGGGTGCTCCTTTTTCTAACCTAACCAGAACACGGTCTTCTTTTTCCCTCCTCCGATTGCCTGGAGCTCCCCTGCCAAGCACCTTTCTGTTTCTGAGCCACGTGGGTTCAAAGGGGAAGCACCCACTCCAGCCTGGCACACCGGGGAGGCTGGGGCAGGAGCCCCTGGCAGCCTCCGGAGTCCAGGGCACTGGACATGTGCGTCATCCGGGGCTGGCTTCCTCTCTGCCCGCCTTCCTTAGCAGCCCTTCCAGGTGAGCACCTGGGGTTGGAGTGTCTCTGGGACATGGAGCTAAAGTCCTTTGTGTTCCCAGGCTCTCCAGCACTTTCATTTTTGTTCTGAAGTGGCTCGGTCCTCTGACCTGTACTCTCTTCTTCTGAGTTCATCTCTGTTGATGAGGCTGCACTGCTGTTAGAAGCTGTGACAACAAGTCCCTGTTCCCAGAAAGAGTAGACCATCTCACAAACAAGGACAAGGGTTCAGCCTGGCAGAACGGGGTTTTCTGTGACCGGCTTGAACTTTGATCTGCACTGACTTCATCTGGGCCGCTGTGAGCACACAGCCTCCCGCCTGGCACATTCCTGTGTCCTCAGGCCAGGTCAGCTGCGCCGGCCGAGGCCCTGCCTGCCGTCGAGGGTGGTTCAGAATGTACGAGGGTCTGAAGCTGCTGGCAGCTCTATGCTGAACTTGCTTTTTCTCGAAGAGTGTTGCATCCCTTTGGGAGCAACACTTAAGCTCGTCTGTTTTCAAAACACCATCTGAATCCTAAATGTCTGGGGAATTCCTCTAGTTAATAAATGAAGGAAGCTTAAACCGGTCTACGGTTTTGAATTTGACATTCTCAGGGGAAGTTGAAAAATGCTGTGTGGCTTGATCTCTGGCCGTGAAGTCGCTGAGACAGACAGTGTGGGATGAACTGGGTGTGGATGCAACGTACAAATCTATCTTGCTGACTTTTTAGACGTTAAAAAAATCTGACCTTACAAATGTGTGTGAATGTGTATCTATATGAGTGTGTCTGTGAGTGTGTGCATTCCTCATCACACAGTATTTCATGGGTCTTAAACACTTGAGAGGGAAGTAAGGCACTAGAGAGGGGAGATTCTTGATACATAAGTAATGAGCCGTGTTTGTGAATATCCACTTGTGTGGTTTTCTTTTTTTTAAATTGCAGATGCATTCAACACATAAAGCCTTAGGCTATTTCCATTTCCTTCTATGAGAGCGCTGTCTTTCAAGAAGGGTGTGTTAGGGACTCACAGGGCAATTTAGACCTTAATGCTGCAGGTTGTACCTTTGGTTGTGAAAAGCCAGCATCAGTGTGAGAGAAATAATAAAAACAGTGAGTTTGAACATTTGAGTGATATCCTTAGAAATATGAACATAGCCTACAATAGACTTTGACTCTACTTTGTCACTCAGAAACTTTCTAAAATTCATTAACAATGTTGGTTAGAAGCAGAAGTGACCTCAGTGAGAATATAAAAGATTTTCTTTTTGTTTTTAAAGTGAGCAGTGGCTAGCATTGTCCTGAAGAAGTGAAGTGAAGTGAAGTCGCTCAGTCATGTCCGACTCTTTGTGACCCCATGGACTGTAGCCTACCAGGCTCCTCTGTCCATGGGATTTTCCAGGCAAGAGTACTGGAGTGGATTGCCATTTCCTTCTCCAGGGCATCTTCCCAACCCAGGGATTGAACTCGGGTCTCCTGCGTTGCAGGCAGACGCTTTACCGTCTGAGCCACCAGGGAAGCCCAGGCATTGTCCTAGTCCCTGGGTAAATCACAAATTAGATCTTGGTTTTTACGGATACCGGTTATTTTACATCATTGGGCCCAGTTCACTGATAATATCCCTCAGTGGGTAATTAGAAACGTGTCATTCTGCTGAGAGCTTTGCCAGTAAACCCAATGACAGCGGCAAGGTTTGCAGTGTTTGCTTTGATGGGCTTCTGGGTGAAGGTCGCTGCCGTCGCAAGCTGCTCCTGCCCTGTGCCCCTGAGAAGTTCTGGGCTGTTGGGCTTTGGGCTGGCAGCCCTGTCTGTGCATCATGCAGCGGGCCGGTCCCCTGGGCCACCCCGGGACGAGGTTTCCGCTGCACTTGTGCTCACACCCATCACGTCCTTAACGGCTGCTCGGAACCCTGGCTCCAAGGCCCAGCTTGAACGTTAACCGCCGCCACTGCCTCTGCCAGTAGCGCTCACGGGTCAGGTTTTCAGGGCCAGTGGAGGTGCAAGGAAAGAAAACCGTTTCTGCCATTCTTTAACCACCTGTGGCTATTTCCAGATTAACGTTTTTGTCTACTACTAGTTTTTGAGCTTGTAAGGTGATACCACATATGTATGCTTGTGTATCTCTACATATACATGGTTCAAAAAGAGGTGATACCTAACTTCAAACAACTGTATTTTTAAAGGGACGGGCGTTCTCACCGTTAGCTGACGCTCACCTTCCTCATAGAAGCTACCAGTTTTTTAACCCTAATGCTCCACGGTCTTTTCCTCCATCTCTGAAATGACTGTATTCCTAGAGGGACTATTTGGAGTCTCATGATGGAGATGGCCTGAAACCAGTTAAAAGTGTGGTCAAGGCCACTTCTCTGCCTGCGAGCCGCTCCTTCTACCTCGCGCCCTGTGGGCTGAGCTTTTCACGCTCTGCACTGCCTGCCCAGCCACCATTCCTTCCAGTTCCCAGCCAGAGGCTGAGGCTGTCGGTCATCCCACTGCTCTCCTCTAGTCTCTTGCCCCCTCAGTTCATAGATTCCTCACTCTGGCCCCATGCGCTCCATTCCCAGGAAAGACCTCTGTCCCGGGCTGACACCTGGTACCAGCAGGCCCTGGAAGTGTCTCCTGAGCTGCCAGCCTGGCCGAGCCTCCTGCAGGCGGAGCTCAGAGCTCTCTTCTTGTGCCTGTTAGAAGCACACTTCCAAGTTGCCATCCTAGCTGGCGGCTGCACAAGGTGACTGGAGCCACCCCAGGATGCAAGAAATGGGAGCAGAGAAGGAAAGGGAGGCAGCGTGAGTGAGTCAGGACTCTCTGGTAAGAGGCTCGGAGAAGCGTCTGATGTGGAAAGTGGTTCTTGCAGCTGCAGCCCTCAGGGTCACTTCTCACTGTCCTCATTTGCTCAGTAGGGGTTTTTTTCTTTTTTCTTAGTAACTCCATGCATTAACCCTAAGATAAATATATGAAGAAAGTAAACTTTTTATTGAAGCAGTCTACGTTGTTGAATTGTACAGTGAATGCTTCTGGGATAGTTGCCAGTCTTTAATGGGGCTTCCCCGGTGCCTCAGTGGTAAGGAATTTGCCTGGCAGTGCAGGAGATGCAGGTTGGATCCCTGGGTCAGGATGATCCCCTGGAGGAGGGTATGGCAGCCCACTCTAGTATTCTTGTCTGGAGAATCCCCATGGACAGAGGAGCCTGGCGGGCTACAGTCCATGGGGTCGCAGAGTCAGACACGACTGAGTGACTAACACACACAGATTGAGGGTCACTGGATGACTTTTATTGCTTTCCAACTGCAAACTACTTTGCCGTGTCTATCACAGAGGACGGTGGAGTTGAATGTATCTCGACACCAAAGACAGAATAGACGGGCCCTGGCTCTGCCAGGAGCTCGGCCCTTGGAGGAAGTTGGGTTGTGTGTGACCTTAAAATCTCAGCATTGGCAACCACAGGGGTTTGGTTTTTTCAGCCACTCCACTTGTCCGTCAAGGGTCAGCTGTTCCTCTGCTTCATGCTGTCAGAGACTCAGGCTGTCAGAGAGGTCTCATCTGGGATTGTTCTTATTTCATGGGAGAGAGAAGCGAGCTGGACAACGGGGCACCCCTCCCCCAAGCTCTTCCGCCCAGAAGTGGCTTGTGTGACTTCTACCCACGCTGAATTGGCTGAACGAGTCCCATGATCTGGTCTCATGTCACTGGGGTCGGGAAATATCTTCCTCCAAGAAGAGACATGATATTTGAAAGAATAATACGTCCTTTCACAAGAGCTTTACTGGAAGCTTCCAGTAAGGAGATGACTCTTGTTCTACTTGATTCTTGAGTTTACTTGGTGTTTTATGGGTTTGTGTGAGAGGCTCAGAAGTAACCGACGGCATAATCCTCTTCATTGATCGTGTTTGGGTTTTCTTAAGCTGCTGGAAGGGAACCTGGCTGATGGCCGTGTGTCTTGTGAACAAGCAGCGATTCTTTCTGCCTCTGTGCAGAGGGGACAGGAAAGCCTGCAGCTGCTGTCTGAATGAACGTCCAAACTCCCTGATGCTGGGGGCACTGCCCAGCTGTCACTTTGATGAGCCAGAAGCCCGTCCTCTAAGGGTTATTGATTCTCAGGCTTGGGTCACGGGAGCAGAGGACTTGGCAGTCTCCCCTCTATTGACACCAGGGAGTTCATGAAGCAGGAAGTATCTTGATTTTATATGTAAGTTCTTATAAGCTTTTTGGTTTTCACCCTTTGTTACTTTGTCCATTAAAACTCTCTGCTTTCTTTTATTTTTTTTATTTAAATTGAAAAAAAAAAAAAATTGGGGGCGGAGTCTCCATTGCTGCATGCAGGCGTCCTCTCGGTGAGCATGTGGGGACCGCTCCCTAGTTGCAGTGTGCAGGCTTCTCGTTGCAGAGCATGAGCTCTAGAGCGTGCAGGCTTCAGTGGCTGCAACCCACCAGCTTCAGTACTCGTGGCACACGGGCTTAGTTGCCCTGCAGCACGTGGGATCTTAGTTCCCTGATCAGGGATCGAACCTCCATCCCCTGCATTGAAAGGCGGGTTCTTAACCACTGGACCACCCGGAAAGTCCCCAAACTCTGTGCTTTCTTATTGATCCTGAAAATACTGGTGAGGCTCACTTTAAGGGCTCATATTTTTCCAGAATTCATTATGAATATGAAAAACACTTTCTGTTTAAACTTATATATAACAGGGACATTGAAAGGCAGCTCTTGAAGCTCAAGTTCTGATTCCACTTAAACCTGAAGCCTTTGCCATCCCACAGTGCGTGCAGGGCATAAGCCCCTGGCTAATCGGATCTTGACTGAATCACACCTTAGAGTCTACTGTGGAAGTCGGTTCTCCAGTCACTCCTGCTGGACAGAAAGAGACTAAAGGAAGATGATGATATTTTCCGAAAGGTCTCCTCGACCTCCTACAGGTTTTTAGATGATGACATTTGTGGAAAGAAAAAAAGTTATGAAATATGTAAGTGGGCTTGACAAATCTTAAAGAACGGATCATTTAGAAACTGGGACCAGATAGGTGGACCTGTTGACCTTGGTTGCTGACGCCTCAGGAGAGAGTATAAAAATGACTCCTCCAGAAATGTGTGCTTAGAAAGTGGATTGACTGGGTACAGAGGAGTTGAAGTGGGCATCAAGGAAGAAATATCCGACTGGCCGGGACTGGGGGATTAAAAAACCAGCTTGACAGTCAGCAACTCCTCACCAAGTGCTCCAGACCCAGATAAAAAGAGGCTTGCTGAGGCGTTCTGGAGAGTGGAGTCTCTGCTTCTCTGGCGGGGCGGGGCACCAGGCAGCTAAAACCACCGATGGGTTCAGCAGGAGATAGAACCACCTACAGAGGGGAGCTGAGCTGGGGTCAGTAAGACCTGGAATGCCTAAGATTACTTAGGTCCACTCGGTAAGTTCCTTGAGAGTCCCTGACATCCGCAGCGGGCACGGCCACCTGAGCACGTCCTGAGTGGCCAGCCCAAGTCTGGAGAAGGAGAGCTCGAGAGAAATAAAAGCCGTGCGGCCAAGCGAAGTTTCGAGAAGCCCCATTTTGTAGAGATTTACTGAAAACAAAGACTGACTTCCATGTGTGGTCCAGAGAAACTGCCAGGACCCCAGGAGAGCCCGGGTCACAGTTCTGTTGATGCTGGCCAGTTGGAGTCCATGTCCTGTCAGCCTGACATCTTGGACAGATCAGCCTAACATCTTGCACAGCCTGATACAGATTAGCTTGGACCTTTAACAAATTTCAGAAAAACAAGTGAAAGTGTACTTAATGTAGTGAAGGCTATGCATGTCCATCCAGATGATAGAGCTTGACTTACTCTTCAGAGCAGACGTTTCTAAAATATGAGGGTTTAGAGCTCTGTTCTTAAATTGTACCTACAAATATGAAAACTGCAGGAAGCTCCCTGCGTGGGCTCTCACCATCCACACCACCGACTGGCTCTGTCAAGGGGAGCGGCCCGGGATATTGGCCTCCTGACCTCTGCCCGCTAGATGCCAGTAGCACCCCTCCCCACCCCAAGCTGTGATAACCAACAGTGTCTCTAGACATTGCCAGCGTTCCCTGCAAGGCAGGGAGGGCACAGTCGCCCCCAGTTGAGAGATTGCCCACAGAGTCAGAGGTGGGATGTGGGACTAGTTATCCCTGAGGAAAGGGTGTTGGCAGCCAGGAGGAGGGGTGAGCCTGTTGAGACCATGACTTAAGGAACAGTGTAATTTCTAGGGTATTTGGACGCTCTGCTTCAATAGAGTCAACGTGTCTGCATTACCATAGTCAGTGTATTTTAGGGAGTAACCAGGGCAAGTGAGAGTTTGCAGACTTCCTTTGGTAGCTGATTTAAAAAAAAAAAACAAAACATGTAAGGTGCCGAGCTGTTCACACCAGCACTGTCCCATCGGCTGTCACTCTGCTTTGTGCTCTGGAGAGGAGGTGCTGATGGATGGGGGCCCCTTGCCATAGGAGTGTTCCTGGACAGCCTGTGAGCAAGGGGCTGGAGGTCGGGGGGACAGCTGGCTGCCCTGCAGAATCGCTCATTCCTGCCCTCGTGTGGCTTCGTGAGCTGTGCGGGGCACGCAAGTCTGGCTCTGCGATGGTGCGCTGGGCCACACACATCCTCGCCCGTCTCTGCAGCCTCAGCAGCCCTGCCCCATCCCCACCCCGACCCAGCACCATGCAGCCTCTCGTGCAGGCGGACCTCACCGAGTCTGAGACCTTCCGGCTGACTGACTCTCAGAATTCAGTGTGTAAAGAATCTCCTGGGGGCTTGTTAGAGACGCAGTTCTGGCAGCCCTTCCAGAAAGTTTGGTTCAGTGTGTGGGAGCTGGGAACTTATGCACTTTGAAACAGGTGGCCCATATCCCCCTCTAGGAGCTGGGGGGGCCCGGGGACCACACTCTTCGAGTCAGCACTCTAGAGGGTCTTTCTAACTTTTGGAAGGCAACAGCACATAAATTCTACTTTCCTAATTCTCTTATCCTTCCAGAAGACACTGTGCGGGAGGCCACGGTGCTGAGCCTCTGTGCGACTTGTATATCTGAGGGAGGTGGTAATAATGGATGTGGACGTTGGCCAAGAAACTACCAGTGACGTGGGAGTAAAATGCAGCCTGCTCCGAAGTGTATCGATTATTTGGGCCACGTGGGTCAGTGTAGTAAATTTCTTATTAATCACAGGCGCTCATATTCTTTTAGTACTTACTGAACCACAGATACTGTGTAAAGTTCCTTTGGTAAAGAATTTGTTTAGCTTCCAGGATGGCACCCCTCAAAACAGAGCTTCTTAACTGTGACATCAGAACCACCTCCCCCACACACCGTCCCAGGAGCTCTTTAAAAAAGAGGGTCCTGAAACCTAAAGGAGTGGAATGGGGTGGGGGGTGTGAGGGAGGTGCAAGAAGGAGGGGACGTGTGCATACTTACGGCTGATTCATGTTGTTGTATCACAGAAACCAACACAACACTGTAAAGCAATCATCCTCCAATTAAAATAAAATTTAAAAAAACCAAAGTTAATAAATATTCAAAACTCAAAAAAAAAAAAAAAAAAAGAAACTAGAGTTCTGGACTTCCTTGCTGGGCAAGGGGCTAAGAAGCCATCTCCCAACCCGGGGCCACAGGTTCGATCCCTGGTCCGGGAAGATTCCACCGGCCTCAGAGCAACTAAGCCCATGCACCACAACCACTGAGCCTGAGCTCTGGAGCCCGTAAGGCACAGCTGATAAGTCTGTGAGCCTCACCTACTGAAGCCTGTGCCCCTAGAGCCTGTGCTCTGCAACAGGAGGAACCACTGCAACGAGAAGCCGGCCCACCGCGACTAGAGTAGCCCCTGCTCACCGCAGCTAGAGAAAGCAGCAACGAAGACCCAGCACAGCCATAAACAAACAACAACAACAGAAAGAGTCCTACCCAGAGCAGCTTTCTGCTCACTTCCTCACCAAATATGGATTTTACTAGGACTGGAGAGGGCCGTACAGACTGTTCTGTTTTTGTCTTTTTCTGTGCACACACACATAGCACTTTTACACATGTGTATACACGGATGTATGTGTCAAGTTCCTCTGATTCTGAGGTGTAGCCTCACTCATATTCCTCCCAAATGTGATGCGGTAGGAATTACACAGCATCAACTATGAAGGATTCTTACCAAAAATGCTTAAGCTGAATCTAAACGAGATTAACTTTAGATTTAACTTCCATTTTCTCTGTGATAGAGGATAGAGGACAAGTTTAAATGGCATCATGAGGAAATAGACAAATCAGATTGCTGGGTATCCTGTAAGACAACTGGCCTGGTATCTTCAAATAAGTCAGCGTCAAGGGAAAAAAATAAAGGCAGGGCAGGGTAGGTTAGGGATGTAAGGACTATTTTTTGACTAAAAGCGATTAAAGACATAATTAAAAGTGATGCATGAGCCTCGATTGCGTCACGGTTTTAAGAAAACAGCTATAAAAATTGGGGCAGGGTAGGGAAATTTGAGTGTGGACCGGGCTTACAGATATAAGGAAATTATTGTCAGTTTTCTTGGGTGTGTTAATTTTATTTTGGTTACGTAGGAGAGTGTCCTCATTTTTAGGACGTATATGCAGAAATGTTTAGGGGTGAAGCGTCAAGACATCTGTAACTCATTTTCAAACGGTCCAGGGGACAAGTGTTTGTGTGTGAGTGTGTGTACTGTGGATGGAACAGACAGGGCAGCGTGTAAGCCAGTGTTCAGTGCACAGTGCTCATTGTCTTCACCTTCTGTCTATGCTGGCAGATTGTCTTAATGAAGTTGAAGCACAACACCCAGGTAAGTGAGGTGGTGCTCTACTCCAAAACGTGGTTTGCATGGCCCCCTTCTTGGGCATCGCTGCTGGCGTGATGGTGGAGAGTGTGGGCATGCCAGCCAGCTGCGGACGGCAGCTCCGCTCCCCACTGTCCCACTGAGGCAGCATTGACGCAAGGCCACTCGGTCTGCCCCGCCTTTCTAGAGGCTCTGGCCTTTGCTCCCAAGCTTCCAGACTGTAATCTCTTAGGGCAGTTCCGCCCGAACGCACTCTCTTCCCTTCTCACTGACAGCAGGAAGCTGCCAAGGAAAGGACCCCATTCAGCTCTGCTAATAGCAGCCCTTCTTCTAAATAGTAGGGACCTGTGGAGAGGGCTGCAGACGCCCATGGACCGGCCATTTGTCACTTCTCTTGGCTCTGTATTCTGACTTTGGTATATTACTCTAGGTTTCTGCCAAAGTCTCATTTGTTTAGGGCTGTTGTTTTTTTGTTTTTTGTTTATCCCTTGCTAAGAGGTTTTCCTCTGTGGACTAGCATAATTTTCTGAAAGTTGGAGGGCTGTCCACGTTATCCATAAACACCAGGGATGTGGTAGTAAAGCCAAGCATCCTGGAGGGGGCATGTGTTTAGTGGCCTGTAGAGAGAAGATGTTTACATGGAAGCTCAGCAAGGGAATGGGAGTGGGAATCGCAGTGAACAGCAGGGAGGGCTGCGAAGGAGCGCTGTGCTGAATCCTGCGGTTAACGAGATCTGTACCCTGGATCCTGTTCCCCTTTGATGTGGCTCTTATCTCAGGGCACGCCTTCCCCGCTGGGGCATGTGACAGAGCGCGGAGCACTGTAGAATCCCCTTGCTGCCTCTCCCCTGACCCAAGGACTTTTCTTGGATCCTCAGGAAAGCCAGTTTTTGTCCGCCTTGCATATCATGGCTATTCCTCTAAAGTAGTCATTAGCAGACTTGCTGAGGAGACCAAAGCATCTTATCTCCCTTTTCCAAACAGAAAAGTGAAGGCCTCATTGCAGCCACTCTGGGGTGGCTGCAACAATCTGGTACAGTGGAGGGGGACTTGTTTTAGCACAGATGGACAGGGAACTGAATTTTCTGAATTTACACACAGGGGTCCTGGAATAATTCTGCCTTAAGTTTGGCAAGAACCATTGCTAAGAACCGTGCTAAGCCTAAATGTGCCTTCTTCCCTTCTCTTGAAGTTTCGCATCCTTTCTCTTAGAAGTTGCAGCCTAATCCCACCCCTGGCTGGAAGCTGACCTTGCTGAGCAGGACACTGTACATTTGGCATCTTCGTTAAGATCCAAGTCACCTGAGGGGCTGTAGCAGAGTCTGAGGTTCTGCAAGAGGACAAATATGTAAAGGTTTTATATTCACATTGAAGAAGTGCCACTGAACAGTCGAGGGGCAGGGATTGGTGGCAACTGGGGGCACCAGTAAACTGGCTTTCTATTCAAATGGGGAGCTTCCCAGGTGGCGCTAGTGGTAAAGAACCCACCTGCCAATGCAGGAGACACAAGAGATGTGGGTTTGATCCCTGGAGGATCTCTGGAGGATCCCCTGGAGGAGAGCATGGCAGCCCCTCCAGTATCCTTGCCTGGAGAATCCCATAGGGGGCTACAGTCCGTGGGGTCGCAGAAGGGTTGGACACGACTGAGCAGACCAGAGAATCAAATGGGAAGGTTGGATAGAGCTTCTGTCTCTAACAAGCAGACTCTCCACCTGTGAATTAGAAGCGTTTGTAAGCCCGGTGGGTGGGAACTGTTTGGATGAAGTGCAGGCTCCTCGTGGGAGTCATCCTCGCTTGTTTTCTTGTTCTCTTGAAATGATCGCTTTCATTATACACAGGTCTCCTCCAGAGCTCTTTTGCATTGGTAACTTCTTACTCAGAAGCCATTTCTATTTGGTAATATGGGGTGAGAGGGTAAGAGTGACTGAGTGAGATTAGATTATACTTCTGGCCTCGTGCTAATTTATTTTCCCCAGCTGAATTTGTCAGCTGTGTTAGGCAGTAGGGAAACAGGAAGTAAGACCCAGGACCTCAGCCTCAAAGCCCACCAGGGAAGCTTGGACACCAGGAGTGACCTCATCCATCTCTAAATAGCCTGGGCTTGATCCTCCTCTATGTGTAAGGGCCAAGATTCAGTTACCACCGAGCACTTCCACTGGCTAAACCGCTGACCAGTCTCAGCCCTGTTAGGGGAAAAACTGTCGAGGCAAAGGCGTTGATGTTTACTGAGCACTTACGGTGCCAGGCGCTGTGCAGGCGCTTTCACTGTTCCCGCTTCATTCTCACAACAGTGTCGTGAGGCAGGGGCCCCTCTCTTTCTCCATGTGGTGAGGGAGCTGACAGCAAAGGCTCCGAGAAGTTACATGCCGTGTGTCCAGGAACCTTTGTGGTGCATCACACCATCTCTCCCTTCCCCAGTGCTACACACACACAAGTGTACATGTGACCGTTAAGTTCCTGTGTTCCTAGCTTTGCACTAGCTAATTTCTCAAAACAGCATCTTGTGTAAGTGTTAAATCCACTGTTTTATAAATCATCACCGCTCACTAGGCTGTGAGCCAGCATGGTGGTGAAGCTTTGACACCCACTCCCTTCTTTCCCCACTTCCTCCCTCCTCTGTAACTCCCTGCCCAGCCATGGCCCACAGGCCACCAGGCTGTCTGTAGTTCTTAGGGAGTTGATGTGACCTGGGTTAATAAGTAATCATTCATAACAGAGCCATGCGCCCAGATGTCCATTGCAAGCTGTGGGATTTTCCTGACCTCGGGGGAGGTGGGGCGCGGGGAGAGGCAGGAAGATGGGGCTGTGAGGAGCCCTGTGGCCCATTTCAGGGTTCAGGCCTCCCTGAAGGAGGTTTGAGCCGTCAGAGCAGGGCCCTCTGGTAATGAAGCCAGCCGTTTGTCCTTGGGAACAGAATGAGGCCTTGTGAGATCAGAAACAATGGGCGTGTTGAGTTTCAGACCTGGTGTGAACCAAAGCTCGGGGAGAGGCCCTGTGATGGACTGGGGCGGTTCAAGGGACACATTCTTCACTGGCAAGGCTCTGTTGTCAGCACGTCCCCTCGTCCCCTCGGTGGTAATGATACTTAGTCAACGGTCATTAATGCCCCTGTTTCGAATAATTCCCATAAGTGAGTAAGTCAACAGTTCTTGGAGTTTTGTTTTTTTTCTTCTTCCTCTTCTTCACATTTTAACTTCTGTAGTTTATTTTGTCTAAAAATCACCCCGTGAGAAATGCATGAAAAATAAGTTTGCGAGGCAAAGTTTTATTATTTATCATGGCATTATTTTCCTTTTAAATTCTCCATTACCTCTGAAGCAAAGACTCCCTCCTGTGCCTCTGCTAGTAAGTTGATTCCCATACAGTAAAATCGGGAGTTGCAAAAGCTGCTAATAAGCAAAAGCTTTTGATACAAATTTGGCAAATTCAGCTCATCTAGTACCAAGTCCTGTAAACTTTTAAATCGCGGCTCGTCCGTGGACACAGTTCCCTAGCAGCCTATCTTGATCCGTCTGAACGCAGCCTGTGCAGCTGGACTTTTTCTAGTAAGATGTGATGGAGCAGGAGCGGCGTCCCAAGAGCGCACAACCGGGGCCGGAGCCCAGCGCGCAAGATGGCCCGGGTGAGTGAGCAGTGCAGCCTAGAGATAAGGGGCACCACAGGAGCGCCCTGGAAACAAAGAAGGCGGCCAGCTCGCGGAGCCGGGGCAGCGTGTTGGCGGGGCGCGGGGCTCGCCAGGGCGCGGCGCGCACTGGGGTCCCGACCCGCCAGTGGGCGGGCGGCAGGGCGGGGCTGGCGCCGCTCACCGCCCTCCTCTCGTCTCTCCGCAGGTGAGGGTGAGGCTGCGGCCGCGGAGCTGCGACATGGCAGCATGACAGCCCCGGGGCGCGCTGCCCAACGACGCCGGGACGAGGGAGCCCCTGCCTGAGCCGCCTTCCCGCGCCTTCCCCACTGCCGCGGCGCGGCTAGCTGAGCTTGCTCACCCCTTGGACTCCCGACTCCCTCCGCCTTGAGCATCAATATGTGTCATGTCATTGTCACCTGTCGCTCGATGCTCTGGACCCTCCTGAGTATTGTGGTGGCGTTCGCCGAGCTCATTGCTTTCATGAGCGCAGACTGGCTGATCGGGAAAGCCAAGCCCCGCGGCAGCGCCGAGCCGGGCGAGCAGGGCGCGGGCACCCCGGAGCCCTACCACCCCACGCTGGGCATCTACGCCCGCTGCATTCGGAACCCCGGCGTGCAGCACCTCCCGCGCGAGACGCTGTGCGGGCCCTACGCTGAGAGCTTCGGCGAGATCGCCAGCGGCTTCTGGCAGGCCACCGCTATTTTCTTAGCCGTGGGCATCTTCATTCTGTGCACTGTGGCCCTGGTGTCTGTCTTCACCATGTGTGTGCAGAGCATCATGAAGAAAAGCATCTTCAACGTGTGTGGGCTGCTGCAAGGAATCGCAGGTAAGCGTGCGCGGAGGGGAGGGGGCCCTAGGGGTGGCCCTAGGGTGCCACTGCGTGTGTGCGGCACGGCCACGCCTCACTGCGTTGCTGCGTGTGCGTCTCTACGAGCGCTGTCTTCTCTCCGGGGCTAGGCAGCAGCCACGCGCTGCCCTCATCGCTCCCTTTGCCCTGTCTCACTCCCCTGAAGCAAAGGCAAGGCTGTTTGTTCTCTACTCTCCCCTGCTCCTCCTCTTAGCCTGTATCCCCTGGTTCTAAGTTGCTGGGTTTTGTTTGAGAAAGCTGCCACGGGGCTTGGCTTTCCCGATCAGCCAGTCTGAGCCCATGAAGGCAATAAGCTCGGCAAACAAATGAGCTCCTACTTTTTGCTTTTCCCACTAAATTAAAAGCATGCTTTCCGCCCTCGGGCGTCCAGGGAGGAATTGCGGTGCAGGAAGCCCCCTGCAGTGGACTGTGTCCTGGGACCGATGTCAGGGAGGGGCAGTCATTCCCAGGCAGTGAGCCGGGTGCTGCCACCCACCCCGCCCCCACCTCCCCATCCCCACCGCGGGATGATTTCAGCTTTGGGCGGGGAGGTCGCGGGCCAGGAGGGAATTAGTATCCGCTGCTCTGTGTTTAATAACTGTTCTGGTTTAAACTGACTGTCTCCTGGAGCCTGACAGAATGTTCTGTGCACTCGGATCAGAAATTACAAACTAACTCTCCCACTTTCTGGGAGTTTCTCACTAATGAGCTTGTTAGAAGTGGGTGGAAAGAGAAGTATGAGCGCCTTACAGAGATCCCAGAGGGGAGGCTGTGAGCGCCAAGACGACTTCCATGGCCACCAGCATTTCCACAGACTGTCCCATGCGGGGTTAAAAAGTGGATCTGGAACCAAGAGGGTTATCAGTCTGTCCACACTCAAGGGACTTGTTCTGGGTGGCAGACACACAACCCCCACACCCCAGAGTTTGGAGACATGCTCAGGAAGCAGAGGAATAGACTCTTGCTTTGATTCTCAGGGGGAAAATCCACTTTTTAAACACTGCAACCAAAGTATTTCTTAATCTGAAGTCTGCCGGGAGAAACAGCAGGCCACCCCCACCTGTCACTGAAGGGCGCATCCCACAGCTGTGAGCCAGGGCTGCAGACGGTGCAGATAAGCCCTGGGCCTGGCGCGAGGCCTGTGAAGAAGCAGACCCCGAAGGAAGCAGCTCTCCCCTGCTTTATGGCGAACTTGAGCTCAGCAGGGCCGGCTTCCAAACAAACGGGTCCAACAACAGTTTTTCCCCAAACCCAGCTGATAAGGTGTTGTCCTTGCCCAGAGCTTAGGGAGCCCTGTGTGTGCATGCTGGGGAGAGGGGAGTGGGCCCGGAGGAATGACAGAGGACCTGCACCGCACTCCTGTGCTTTTGTGTGGGGGATACACTCATGGCCGATCTCAGGACCCCCGTCTCTTTCTCTGCCAGGACCAGCCTACCATGAGAGACCCAGGCACTCATAGGCACTCAGGGAATTTGGGAGGCCAGGATTCTGATTTTCAGCTTTGCTACTGACTTGCACTTTCACTCGAGATAAATGCACCCACTTCTCTGGATGTTGGCATTCCTCCTCTTAAAGATCAAGAGATTGGAAAATACGATCTGATCTTGGAGTTTTGCTGCTGTGAAACTCACTGTCCTCCTTTTGATTGACTTCTCAAATCTGACATTCATCCCCTTCGGCTTGGCGTTTCACCTTCCAAAAATGTTCAGTAAGCTCGGTTTCCATAATGGATCATCTTTTTCTTGTCAGAGAAATGTCCCTACTTTATTCCCCGAGGCACACAGGGCCTCAGGGGTGTGCAAGTGTGTGTGTGTCTTAAAACTTTTGCTGAGGAGTGTTACCAAAGTGCTACCAAAGCTTTTTGAAAACTCAAAATAAACACGTAGATGAAGGGAAGCCAATTTACACAAATTATTAATCCTGTTGAAGAGCCCCCGTTGGCCAGAGAGGAGTTGTTTCTGCTCAGTTTGCGTGACTCTGGTGAATTTGCTCATCTCCTGTGACTTCATGACTTTATTATGAGTTATATCAATATGCTGGTATGCAGATAAGGCTTCTGGTTTGTCATCCCTAGGAATGTGTTTCATCCTGAGAAACTCACTGCCTTTCAGCCAAGGAATAGCCGTTTATAGTAGGGTGGGACATCTTGGGATGTACCGTCACCATCACTTTGCAGATTATAGATATCCTTCAGTCTCAAAGACTGTTTACCTGCAGTTTTTAATAAGGTGTTATTCCAGTGAACTTTAGTCTCTAGGAATGTGGAGTACTCCACCACATCTTTTGGTGCTCTTGTTTGCTATTTCACATAAATGGCAAGAGTGTTCATTTTGGCACAGAGATGAGTACATATTTTAGGTATTATTCATACACTCCAATGAGTTATTCTTGAAGTTTCTCTTTCTCTCCGTATCAGGCCTCTAGGAAGAAGGGCTGGATACTGGTCTATTGGTCACCTGTCTTGCAGAAGTCTTGATTTTCTAAAAGCTTGCTCCTCATTTCTTTCACTCATGTTCCCCATGCACACATGTGGCATCTCAGAATGCCTGAAATTGCTAAAAATTGGCTGAAGGCAAAGATTCCTGTACAGTTAGGTCCTGCCTCTCTAGGGACCACTGAGCTAAGGCTAAGAAAAGGGGTTTCTCTTCACCACCCAGCCCAGCAGCACCCCTCTGAGAAGAAATCAGGGGAAAGATGAACCAAACGTTTGCTGGTCAGCCAGCTCCCTCGTGGTGGGTGGGGGCCACATCTGTTAGGGATTTCCAGTGGGCTCTTTCTCCTCTAATAAGAGGTCCCCACCAGGCAGTGCAAGCCAACGTCAATGGCAGATGTGGCCCTGAATCTGTGGCTCAGAGAGTTGCCCCCGAGTGCCTGAAGCAGCCCACTGGCTTTCTGTCCTCTTGGCCGGTCTGTAAGATTTGGTCAGGCCCCAGCCTCAGCCAAGGACTTGCTACAGCTGTGAGCATCGCTCTCGCCTCTCCACTACACACCCTCTCTCAACCCTGCATCTATTCAACATTGAAACCAATGGTGAGAGAGGAGGCTGGTGCCAGAGCAACCAAAGGATTCTCTAGAAATATACTCAGCCTGTGTTTGTTCTTACAACTTGCATTTTGGCAAAAAGGACATTTTTTTTTGTAAAATGTAACTGGGTGAAAAATTATATGCTATCATATATTAGGAGAGCAAACCAGTCAATCCTAAAGGAAATCAACCCTGAATATTCAGTGGGAGGACTGATGCTGAAGCTCCAATAATCTGGCCATGTGATGCAAAGAGCTGACTCATTGGAAAGGCCCTGATGCTGGGAAAGATTGAAGGCAGGAGGAGAAGGGGGTGGCAGAGGATGAGATGGTTGGATGGCATCACCGACTCAATGGACATGAGTTTGAGCAAACTGGGAGATACTAAAGGACAGGGAAGCCTAGCATGTTGCAGTCCATGGGGTCGCAAAGAGTCGGACACAACTGAGCAACTGAACGACAACAATGTATTCCTTTACTATGCCTAGTCTTAAAGGCCACAGGCTTGTATAGCTGTCACTGTTCAGAGTGTAACATAAGTCATCGAAATCTTAGTATTTTGATTTTAGAAGTTGGGTGTAAAAGAACATACCTCAGTGAAAAATCTCAAAATCTGAGTTACTTTAAAAAAAAAAAAAAAAGCTATTGACTATTAAGCTAATCCAGATGGCAGGATTTGCCCTTATGGCCTCACCTCGTGGTGGCACCTAGCCGACACTTCCAAAACGCTCATGCACAAATGCCCTGGCTGTTCAGAGCTTTCTCTCCACAGCAGTTGGAGCTCAAGCCTCACCTGGCCCTGGATCAGCCCTGACCTCACCTTGAAGTGTCTGTGAAATGCTGACCGGTTTTCTCACTTGGAAAATGGATTTAATAGTAGTACCTATCTCAGGGTTGAGGATTAAATTAGATCATATATGAGAAAGGCTTTTAAGCACAGTGTTTGGCATATGGTAAATAGTAAGTGGTAGCTACATGATGATTATAAAAGTATTTATGCTTTCTTGGCAGGTTTTTAGTATGTTTTTTTGTGTTGCTTAACAATTGCTACATTCTAAGAAGTAGAGGTGTCTTTAGAATTGGCCTTGTTCTGTTGAAACCCAGTGTGACTGCATCGTCTCGAGTCATTCCCTGGCCCTTCGTAGGCCGCCTGTTTGGGGACTGAAGAGCCCAGAGCAGCCCTGTGACTCTCATGTGCCTCTGGTGTCCTCGGGCCGGTTTCTGGAAGCTGAATTGATAGGACAACACAGAACTTCCTCCTCTCACTCCTCTTCCCCTGACACGAACATTCTCCTCCTTCCTTTCCTTTCTGGAGGCAGCTTCTAGCCATTGAGCCCTGGCTGCAGGAGGCTTCTCAGGCTCCCCTTGCAGGATAAATCATAGGCTGCTTGGTCTTCACTGGGTGAGGGCTCGCCAGGAACTTGGCAGAGCCACCAGCACACGTCAGTTTGCAGCCCTCTGGGATTCATTACAAAAGCTGGGGAATCGGCCAGCAGGGTCGTTTTCGCCAGCTGCCTTCCTTAGGCTGTGACCTGGATGTGGTCCACAGCAAAAGCGTAGAATGCAAAGATCCAAGTTTTCCATGACCGCATCAAGCAGTGTGGGTTTGGAAATACACGTAGGGCCCTCTTAGCAGCCCGTGGAATCCCCAGTGACTCAGGTTTGGGATGGAGCCACGACGATGATCTCAGGAGCAGGCCCGCTGGCCCCAGCCTGGGCTGCTCCCCTGGGGTGGTTACAAGGCGTGGCGAGCTCAGGAGCTGCCGGCCAGGCTGCCTGCTGGCTTCAGGTTCCCTTCACAGGCTCTCTGCTGCTTCGTGTCTTGTTGGCTCTCCCGCTTTGCAGTCCCTGTAGCCCTCTGCCTGCACCCATTTCAGCCCAGCAGGATGGCCCCAGCAAGCTGCCCACCCGTCCGGCTGGATGGCTGGCTGTGGGACCGTGCACGCGGGCATCGCTCCCTGCCGTGGGAGCTCCGGGCCTGCCACGCGGGTTCAGTTTCCTTGGAGGTGAGCCATGATTGAGGGGGAAGGAGGACAATATAAAAAAAGATGGGAAAGGAGTAAAAGAAGCATCTCAGAAGACAAGCGGCGGGTTTTGTCCGTGCTGATTGGAGAGTGGCTTTGGTGTAGTCCGGCCTGCGTGAGGAGGCTGGGGTTGTCATATGAGATATGCCGTGATTGCTGTCCGGGGCTTGGCATTCTCACTGCGGTTTTTCACAGGGTGAACGCTAACCTTAGCATCAGGAAGATACCCATGACTCAACCTGACTGCAGCATCCATTCTGATGTATGCCCTGCCCTACCTGTTCACTCCCAGAGACCAAGTCAGTCACTGGCGAGGAGAGAGATAAGAACAAGGGCTTGGGAAGAGGGGAAGAGATCCCTGACTGTCTTCAAAGCCGCTTTTCACCTGCTTTTCTCCGAGAAGGTAGTGTGACCTTGACTGCCTGACTTTAAGACATCGTCACAGAAAAGGCATGAAGGAAGTCAAGGGAGCATCCCCTGCTTCTCCTCCTGAGAACGAGGCCCCAGTAGATCTGGCTGTCAAAAGGAGGCTCTGAATTGCTGGCTCTCCAGTCAGAATGCCTCCACCGGAAGTGGGGTCTAACCCTTCTATATCTGAGTCATTTTAAGAGGACCACATGTAATGATTCACCCACCTTGAGGAAATGTTAAAATGTTAAAGGACAGGCCGGAATTAAATTTCAATTCAAGGATCTTTTATTAAATGCCTGCTAAATACAAAGACCTCTAGACTCAGGTCTACAATTTCTTGAGTTTCTCTGCTCCCAAGCCATATTAGAGAGTCATTGCTTCAGAAGCTGTACCCTAGAAAAGCAAACAAAAAATATCATCACATATAAAGGGAAGAAAAGCGTTCAACTGTATCATTAGAGGAAAAACTACTGCCTAAGAGCAAGTGGACCAAACAGGTATTAATTTGAAGAATCAGTTGGGAACGCTAGAAGAAAATCGCAAACTCTCTTAAAATTCAGATAGAATATGCAGTTGATACGCAAATGAAGTATTTTGCTATGGTAACCACTTAATTGTGGACAAATAATCTTGTGAGCTATGGCGATCTGTGTTCCAATTCCAGTAACAAATCATCACTTAAGTATGACTCTGAATATTTACACAAGTGGTTCAGGCACTGTTCTAAAAGCTTGATGCAACAGTGGTGATGTTCTAAGGTCTGATGTCACTGCAGAAGTAATCTGCATCTCCTCTGAAGACTTCTCTGTGCTCAGGCACAGCACAGTTATGAGTTTGGATGTTGTATAGAGGCTTCCCAGTGGTTTTACTAACTGGCCCACAATCCACAATCTTTTTTTTTTTTTTTTCAAAGATAGCTCCTAGTACAGATGAAACCTAAACCACACACATTGAGAAACAATTCAATATTAAAAACTTCAAACCAAAATACTTAGTGGCTATATGTGTTCAGGGTTTAGAGACCAACATCAGGGCCCTAGTGTTGAAAAGATAGCACCTGCTTGGTTGCAGGGATTATTTAACATTATCTGGACCCCCAGAATCTTTAGTAGACAAGAAATTTACTTACTGTCCTGAAAATTTCAGAGCTCAATAACTACATTTTTATAGTCTCTTGTATTCTGCTATAAACTGCATTTTATTTTTTGCGGCAGCTTATTTTAAGTTATAAGTGTATTTTGGTTATAGTCAAATAGTAGCTCTTTCTAATCCTACATGTTGGATGAATAATTTATCAAGAAATATTTTATGAAGTTCTTCCAGTTACATAGACACAGTTTAGGAAACACCTCACTTGGAATGCAAGGTAAAATATTATCACTAACTCATGGGAAGGAATAATCTCAGTAAATTACTTTGCTGGGCTGCATTTTAACAGTAAAAGTTAAGGCTTTAGAAACTACTAATGAAGTAATTTGCATATAATCGTGAATCATTGCTGAAGGCGGCTTAGGGAGGCTTCAGTGTGGGGAAACTGCATCTTTCTCATGGATTGTTTCACCACATATTTATTTCACCACATATTTCACCACATAGGGGCATTTGACAACTCTTAACTGATGGTCATTAATTTTGAGTAATTATAGAAGAAACTTCCTCTGGGGCGGGGGCTTGGCTGCAAGGTCTTTTTATGACAACTATGCTCTGATTGTCTTCCAGAGAATTCTCTTTATTGCTGTCATCCGTTCTCCACCCCCGACCCTAGAAGAATATTTTTCTTGCCAATTATAATTCCATGGAAGTGTTTTTAGTAGAAAACAAGTGCCCTACTAGACTCCTCCAGGCAGATGGTGTAAGCATTAACAGAAGCTTTAAGTAAAAAATTACTGACACCCGATCCTTCAATTGTTCTCTCCTTCCCATCAGAAAATCTTGTTGGTTAAAAGCCTCTAACGTTATTGATCATATACTAAAATAACATGTAGGTATCATCTACTCTAAGACACTGTGGTTATCAGCTGAAAACCCTTTTCATTACTAGTGAACCCTCTGACCTCTTATTTCTGATCTGGCCTTCAGAGCAGTTTTTAAATGTCAAAGTTGGGTCCAGTCTTGAAACTTTAAAATGAGATGCAGTGAAAACAGGTTTATATTCTGAATGCCAAAGCGATGGAATTCAGAGCCTCTTTACACTCTACCTTTTTATTTGTGCAGTCAACAATCGGGCTTTTCAGAGAGGTGTCCCCATCCTAACTCAGACCTGCCTCTCTCTTTCTCAAACACACACAGCTACACACACACAGACACACACCCTCGCAGCCTCTCACTGCCTTGGAACAAATGCCAGTCCACTCTGCTAAGGTTTTGTCAATTAAAAAAAATAAAAACAATGCACAGTGTGAGTTAAGCTTATTTGCGGTAAAATGAGGGCTATAGCCTAGGAGACAGCACCTCAGAGAGCTCTGAGGAGCTGCTCCACAGAGGCAGGGGAAGGTCAGCATTCGTGATTCTGGTGCAGTGGGCTGTGTGCGGGCCAGCACACATTTTTGCACAAGGTTGCTGCTCGTCTGGTGAAGGTCACTACTAGTCATAGGGAGCAGATGTCTCTGTTAGTGAATTTACTGCTTTTCCAGATAAGGGATACAGGAATTGGGGCCCATCAAATCTTCTGAAAATATCACAGAGTGCTTCGTTCCCAACCTGCACCCTGAACTCTTGTCAGAGGGTGTTGAAGTTAGCAGCTGCCGTGGCCGTGACTTCATCCTTGTAGAGGCAGATGGCAAGTGACAGTTTTTAGTTTCTGCTGCTGCTGCTGCTAAGTTGCTTCAGTCGTGTCCGACTCTGTGCGACCCCATAGACGGCAGCCCACGAGGCTCCCCTGTCCCTGGGATTCTCCAGGCTAGTCATCAACAAAAAAGAGAAAACTGAGGATGGTGTTGTAAGATTTCATAGTGCTATATGTGTTCAACTTAAAGACCTGTCCTTTATTCTTAGGTTGCATCCTTTACCCTTTCTTGTTAAAATGCCTTTTTTCGTGAAATGATAATAAGAGGAGATAGTGGTATTTTTAGTGTCTTTATGTTTGCAACAGAGAAATACTGACTCCCAGTAACTTTTATGGCTGTTGTGTTACTGTCCGAAGTCCTAAAGTGTGGGAACGACTCTTCTAGAATATGAGCAAGGAATGAGGCCTGGGTACATACACACTAGATGCTCAATAACTGTTGTTCACTGACAGAAACAGAGTCTGTTCTGTGTTCACTAATCTGTGCTAGAAACCATGAGTTTCTTGGGATTTTGAAAGAGTAAAGGTTGTAGTAAATGCTGCTAAGTCTCAATCCTAGCATGAACTCTGCCCTCCTAGACAGCTAGAGCATAAATAGTCATTAATGCGGTCATCATCCAAAGAACCAGTAAGAATCATTTCAGAGCTGGCTGTCACTAAGACCAAGTTCTGTTTGGGCTTTACAGAATAAATTGTCATTGAAAAATTGAAAAGCCTTAGTAGGCAACGTGATTTCCAAAGTCGAGACTCACCCAAGGGGCATTCACAGGCAGAAGGCCTCGATTGGTGGGATGGCTAACGCTTTGTTGTATCACACCAGTGTGTGAATGCTGCTTGGAGAGCTCTGGCTCTGAATGGCTAAGGGGCATTTTGGTGCGGAGGACAGTGTCCGGGCACCTGGAGAAGTCACGCAGGCCGGGGTAGCACCGCTAGCTTAGTGCTGGGGCTGGGAGGCAAGGACCTGAGTTCTCCTTGGGCGGCGGAGCCCGGGGGGCCTGTCCCGGTGTCTGTAGTTGTCGTAAGCAAGACTTCGAATGAGAGCCTGATGCATTAGATTGAGAGCAGCACTCCTTGAATGCAGACACTGGGACAAAGCAGGTCTCTTGTTAACACAGGATTAACTGAACCTGCTGCGTGTAGGTAGGTAGTGGTGCGAGGGTTCAGGGTTAGGGGGTCAAGCCAGAGCTCCTCAGCTCTGTTCCGTGAATTAAGAAGGGCTACTTGGAGGAGGGGAGATGCACAAGCAAGGATGTCATTTGGAGGCTGTCTGAGCACACTCTTGGTGCTCGGCTTTGTCTAATCAGCTGAGTGTCTCTGCTGGAAGGCTCATAGGACGTGGTTTTTTGTGGATCACTATGTGGATGGCATTAGTGTTCTAGATGGATGTGCAGTTTCAGATAGCTCCCAAGCACACAGACTCTAAGAGCGAAGACTGAAATGTAAGCAGGCTATACAGCTTCCGTTTATACAGCTTCCGTTTTCTCCCTCTCGTCTGATGGGTTTTGTGCTTTATTTCCACTTTTCTGCTCACACAGATTCTGCAGGAGAGGGCATCATAGTGAACACCGTGCTGCTTTGACCTTTTCATAGGTTTTCTTTCTAGAAGTGTTTTGTTTTTTTTTTTGGCCAATGACAGCCATTCCAAGGTGGCATCTATATTGCAATAAGGAGGCTGATGACACTCAGATTGCAGTGTAAGACAAGGAGTGGATGGACATCCTTTATCTTGTTGCCATCTTGCTATAGGGTTGTCAGGTCAGCCAGCCTGACACGAGGCAAGCCTTCCCCTCCCCGTCAGCCCTAGACAGCAGGCCTGTGGTGTTTCCACTTGATAAGTGCTTGTCATGTGCTCCTGAATGTTTCATGGGTGTAAGCAAGCCGGCTTTTGAGGATTCAGCAACCTCCCCTCCTCAGTTGGACAGGGTTCGCAGTAAAGCAGCGGCTGAGGGTGATGGCTCCGGAGTGGGCCACGGAGCCCTGCCGCCTGGATCTGAGTCCCAGCTCCACCATTGATTAGCAGTGTAACCTTATTTAATCCCTCTGTGCCTTGGTTTCCTCATCTGTAAGATGAGATTAATAGTACCAACCTTCCCAGATTCTCTCAAGGACTAAAGGAGTTATATTGTAATGGGCTCAGCTGGTGCGTGGCACTTTGTACTGCTCAGTGAGTATTAACTGCTGCCATAGTCACTACGGTGGCAACACAGTTGCATAGCTTCCCTGGTGGCTCAGAGGGTAAAGCGTCTGCCCGCAATGCGGGAGACCTGGGTTCAATCCCTGGGTCGGGAAGATCCCCTGGAGAAGGAAATGGCAGCCCACTCTGGTACTATTGCCTGGAAAATCCCATGGACAGAGAAGCCTGGTAGGCTACAGTCCATGGGGTCACAAAGAGTCAGACACGACTGAGCGACTTCACTTTCACTTCACTTCACTTTCACAGTTACTCTAACAGTTACCATTCCAATCTTTAAGGGGTTCTAATCACCTGTATAAAGCTCCACCTTTAAAGTATTAGTTACAAATGTGGAAAATAGAGGGAGGGTGTTTACAGCTTAAACTCCATGTCATCTTTGTTTGGAATCTACCATTTTTATAGCAGATCTTTCCAAAAGGTTCTTCCAAATATGAGAAGACTATAAAGGAAATGGGAATCACAGATGACCTGTGAAGCTGGTGAGCAGCATAGTGTGAGAAAGGGGCTGTGTCACGGGCACTGAGTGTGAGTTTGAAGGGGACGTGGAGACAGAAGCCAGGGAGCAGAATACACTCCTCCCTGCTCTCCGGTTTACGCTCCAGCGGGAGTTCATCTCAGCCAAAAGTTTGTACTTGGAGGCATCCAGGAGACTTGGGACCAGTGCTCTTCTTTTATGGGACAAATGCATGTTATGTCACAGGAAGAGTCCTGTTTTTTACTTTCGTTGTCCAGGTAGATGGTTAACCATTTAAACATTTTACCCACGAAATTGAGCTGCCTCTTTTAAAACAGAGTGTAAGGGACCTAGTTCAGCCTTGCCTTGGTGACTGTGGAGACATGACTGCGGGGTGTCTGCAGAGTCCCTGCACATGAGGAGCAGACCGTTTCAGGTGGTCATCTCTGGGAAGAGAAGAGCTAGATGGCAGACTCGGTGGGTGGGGAACCGGATGGTCTGACACGGTGCGCTCCTCCAAGCAGCCTTAGTACCGGACAGTGTGCCTTGGGGTGTTATGCAAGTGAAAAGATCCCCAGCTAACAACAGTGGGTGACTTTCAGATAGCTATTAGCGACTGCCAAAATGACTTCCAGCTGTCAGCATGGAAGATGACTTTGGAAAAAATGGGAAGTTAGACAGAAAGGAGAGGTAAGCATACAGACCAATGTTAACTGTTAACTAGCAGGCCTAGGGCTGTCGTGTGTCACTCTGTATGTCAACTGTTGGGCCGCATGGTGGTCGCAGACTTAGAGCCACATAAGTACATGTGTTATTCCTCGCAGGAGCAGGGCATCATCTCCTCCCTTCCCCAACTGCCTCCCCCGACTCCATTGGAGGTTGACCTGTGACACCACCCTCAGGGCCGGAGTGGGTGTCCTCCTGGGCCGTCAGCAAGTCTACCTTCCCGCCTTCGGTGCCAGCACTTTCTGTTGGCCTCTCCATTCTCTGGGCTCGCGCTGCTGGACACTACCTTATTGCTTCTGCAAGCTGCGTGGTCCCCCGCCCTCCTCGTCTCCCCTCGTCCCCCACCGCCACCTGCCATCTTGCCGAACTTCTCCGGGTTTACCCCTGCGCTGCTCCTCTGCTCCCTGCTGGCACCCTGGGTGGTGCCCACAGTCAGCCTCAGCGCATCTGTACAGGTCGTGGCTGCAGCCAAGCATAGTTGGTAACAGTTTCAGAGTTTTGAGGCTAAATGATCTAGATTACTGAAGACTTATCACACTTAATTGATTTATTGCTTTTTTTTATGGGATCTCCCAATAGAGATCTATTTTTTTGTAGCCAGAAAGGAGATTTTCAGCACATGCAGTCTCATGATTTGGTCCCTCCACGTGTTTCATTAGTACATGTGGCTGGTGTGCTGTTAGCCAGAATTGCCAACCCCTAGGATTCATGTTATTGAATGAAGCTTTTCCTGCAACCATTTTAAAAGCATGGCAAGAACTTAAAATGGCTTCATTTTAAAATGTAACAAATCTACATCACAGCACTCTATCTTTTCATTCATCCAACAAATATTTATTGAATGCCTATTACATGTCAGACATTGCTCCAGGCAGTTGGGACACATAAAGAATAAACTGCACCAAGTTCTCTGTCCTCATGGGCTTTACATTCAAGCTGCTGGTGACAGACAACAAACAAATAATTATATAGTATGTTAAAAAATGACGGGTGCTATGGAAGGAACGAACAAAAAGCCAGGGCAAGACAGGCTGGGTGTGCTGGGGTGACGGGGGGCGGGGGTAAACTGCAGTATTAAATAGGGTCTCAGGGCAGGATTCAGTGAGAAGAGATTCAACCCAAGACCTTTAAGGAGATGCAGGAGTTAGCCATATGGGCAGTCAAGAAGCAGCGCTCTCCTGGCCAAGGAACAGCTAGAATGAAGGCCAGCAGGCTCTGCCAGTGGAGGAAAGTGGGCTCGAGGAGAAGGGCAGGTGTCAGAGATGATCCGAAGATTTTTTACCTCAGCAGCTCTGGAATGGGACTCCCGTTTACTGAGATGAAGCCCATGGGACAAAGACCGGGTTTTGAAGTGGGGAGTAGGAATCAAGAGTTAGGTTTGGACATAGTTTTCAAGTATCTTGTTAGACATCCAAGTGGAGATCAAGTGGGCAGTTGGATATGCAACTCTGGAGCTAAAGTTAAGATCAGGGTTCAGGAGATGTCAGCCCAGAGGCAGTACCTAAAGCTGTGGGATCAAGTGTGATCAGCAAGGAGAATGTAGAGGATGGAAGACCAGGCCTTGGGCCCTCCAGTGTTCAGAGACTGGAAAGGTGAGGAGGAACCGAGAAGGGGAAGTCAGCAGGCCTTCCCACCTTGGTTTTCCTTTAATCCAACGTTGTCAGAACTTGTGGACTGAAGCTGTCACTCCCAGTGAGCCTGGAATGCTCTCTGAGGTGTGTCCCAGAGTAGAGTTGGGATGCCGGGAGCTAGTCATTCTCCTGTCTGATTCGTCTTGTTATAGAGATGCCCGCCTGGGCATGAGGTGAAGGGGCAGGGGTTGCCTCCTGGCAATGTGCCCAGTGAGAGACGCTCGCTCAACAGACCAGCATTCAGTTTGAGTCACAGGGTAGACCTGGTAGGGATAAACGTCACCAGGTAGGGTTTTGGTTTTTTTTTTTTTTTTTTAGCTGTGTTGAATGGGAAATGAATGTTTGATAGTTAGATGGTTTCCTGCTAGGTTCTTAAATGAGTCAGTGGCTGTTTGAAAGCCAGAAATAAGTTGAACTCTTGACCTCTGTTACCCAAAGTTAACTGTGACACATGCATCAGAGGTTTATGGTAAATGCAGAGATAAAATTGTGGCAGAAATCCAGAAGGAGCCAGCCTTTCTGCCCTCAAGGGGCTCAGAGTCCTGCTAGGGCATTACTCTGTCCCAGGGCTGAGGATAAAGCCTGCTACTTACTAGGCAGCTCAGTACATTGAGCTGAATAAATACACCAAAGTAACACACTGACGAGCTGAAGAAGGGTGTACACGGCAGTGGGAACACAGAGAATAACATTCTGGCAGCAGTGGCGACAGATGTCACACAGGTAACACGTGAGCCGGGACGCGGGGAGTGGGGGGTATTTCCAGGTGGATGAGTGCCCAAGGGGTCAGCATGAGTGACACACCCCTTGCTTGGGGAGTGGGCACTCCCCAGGATGACCTAGTTGGAGCCCACATCTATTGAATGATGCTATGTCTGCTAGGCCCTGTCTGCTGTGAGCTCTCCAGAGATCCTAGGATATTTCACAGCTTTAGAATGAGCACGTTACAACCTAGTGCTGGCTGAGTGGGCATCATTTCCTGGGGGCTTCTCCAGACTGCCGGTAGCCATAACAGACGGCCGTCTTTCCTTCCTGTCCTTAGAAATTTTTCTTTGCCAACTGAGGTCTAGTCGGTCTTTACTGTTTAGTCTGGAAGCCTGTCTGAGGAGGAAACAGGAATATGATGGCCAAAGACGCACTTGCTGTTCCGCAGAGTAACGAGTGCGTTAGTGCTAGTTCTCCCTTGGTGGGCCAGGGAAGAGGGCCTCCTTCTGGACAGGCAGTGGGCGACCCACAAAAGGCAGGCCGCCTGGAGTCCGTCCCTCGGCAAGCAGGTGGTGGTCCCGTGACAGAGCCGCAGGAGGGCTGGCACCAACACAGCAGGGAGACTGGGAGGTCACTGCACAGCCTTCCCCACGCTTCCCTCACCAGCTGTGAGCGGCGGTGCAGACTCGGCTCCCCCGTTTCAATAGCATCCCCTACTCTTAAAGCTGGAGGTGGCCATCTTTAGACCAAGTAAAACATTATTATTTTATTGTATTCAGCAGCTGCTGGTCTTTCCAAAATTGGGGGCTTGGCAGGATTATGGAGGTTCCCCCCCTACCTAAGGGATTTGATTGACACTTATATTTGGTAACATATTATTTGATTTCAGGGCAGCATTAAGAAAATTCCCTAAGATACATAATTTTGTGGCTGGTCTAATCATAGTCAGGGCTGTTGATCAGGAAGACTATGGCTTTACTTTTCCCAGCGTGCTTCATTCATTTTCTTTTTTAGCACCTTCTTTGTTTTAGGCACTGGAAACTCAGCCAGGAGACCCAGCTCCCACCCTCTCTTTTTAGAGCTCATGGAGTCTAATTATTTGAGTTAAACCAGAGCCGTGTGTGTATGTCGCCTACAGACTAAGATTTCTCTGTAGCAGGCTAGAACTGCTGGGTGTCCAGGTTGAGTCTGAAAGCTCCTTCCAGGCCAGGGAAACTCTTACTAAAATGCCACAGGGACACAGTGGATGTTGCATTGTGACTGCTGGTACCCATGACAGCCAGCATCCTATGGTGGGCTTCAGTAAACTGTCAGGACTGTCTCTAACTTGGGCTGGGGTAGCATCTGTAAGGCAATCCAAGTGACTGGCCATCACTTCCGTTAATGTCTTTCTTCCCCAGATAAGGCTGAATCACCCCCCAGTGACCCCATGGTGAGCATATGCTGGCACCTTCTAGTCTTCCTGGCACAAGGAACTGAGGCTGTTAGAGAAAAGACAGGCTGCAAGGGGGAGGGTATCTCTCAAGGCTGGGGAGAATCGTACCTACTTGGGTGCCACCCCCCGAGTGGAGCTGCCGCAGGGGCTACCAGCCCTCTCCACTGCCAGGTTTCCTGGAGCCATGGCTGCTGTCTTGAGCAGTTGTCCAGCAGCATCCTCGATGCCTTTCCTCCCCCTCCCAGCTGGGCCTGCTGCAGGTCAGCCAGGCCCCAGGAAGAGAGGCCAGTCAGAAGAAAAGCAGATGCCCGCTGGCCTAGTCCGTTTTCTCTGTCACCCTCCAAACCCACGCACACACTGAAGGTTGATGCAGTAAAAAGCAAGGGGACAGAAAGGCCCCAGGGACGGGCTGGCCTCGCTGCAGGAGCTGCTGCTTTAATACTTCCAAGGGAGAGACCAGTGTCTGCGTGGCTCTTATGTGAAACTCAGTCCAGAGCACACCTCGCCAGCTGTCCCTGGGGCACTCCAAACGCGGATGAGGGGAGCCACGCCACATTTGCCACAGACTTGGTGTATGTCTTACAGCGTGTCTTGCCTGTGGTCTGATGTGCCCATTCTGTCTCCGTAGCTGGTATCATCAAGCTCATGTGGACTCTGAGGCACATGTCTACTTCTAGCCCCTGGGGTTCACAGGCCTCAGACGGGCAGTGTGACAGGGGAAGCCAACCCACCAAGAGGCTGCATCTCTTTTCCTGGTGGGGTGGTTCATTCTTGTTGACTGGCATCTGCCAGAGTTACGTTACTCTTTCTCCTCCAGGGCACTGTGGTTCAGAAAAACTCTATTGCAGAACAAGCTGCCCTGACATTAATAACGTTTTATTAAGAGTCTACTCTGTGGCAGGCACCGTTCTGAACCCTGGCTTTCTAGTAGTAAATCAGATGTCCTGCCCTTCTGGAGCTTAGTTTAGAATGGAGATGGATTAACAGTCAAAATAAGTGAAGTATCAGGTTGAGCCGCATGAAACCACCATTTTTATAGGTTAAAAAAAATGGACAAATAGTTTCATATGACAAGGTAATAGATTGTTACCAAGTTCGATACAGGATGCTCGGGCTGGTGCACTGGGATGACCCAGAGGGATGGTACGGGGTGGGAGGGGGGTTCAGGATGGGCAACACGTGTACCCCCATGGAGGATTCATGTTGATGTGTGGCAAAACCAATACTATATTGTAATTAGCCTCCAATTAAAATAAATTTAAATTAAAAAAAAAGAAATGATATGGAAACATACCGAAGCAGGGAACGGGGATATCAAGTCAGGGGAAGGGAGGCGGTTGAAACTGTGAGTAGGTGGGACCTGAAGACGAGGCGGCATCATCCGAGGGGAGCATGGCGAGAGCAAAGGCTGGAGCAGACAGCGGGGGCGAGAGAGGTGGGCGACAGAGAGCTGACGCAGAGGACTGCAGGGCTGTGGACTTTACTCAGAGCTGGGAAGCCTTTATGGGCTTCTTGAGAACTTTACTTGGAGGCAAAAAGAACCTGCTGGGCTGGTGGCTGTGACTAGGGGACACTTGTTAGCGCCTGGGGACCAGTGCCCCAGGAGTAGTGGGGAGTCAGGACCTTGGGAAGTGAGGAGCCTGTGTGGCCACCTGAATCACGAAGCTTTCTGGAATTCCTTTGGTAGAAGAGTCTTTTCTAAATACCTAGAGGGATGACAAACGTCTCTTCTTGCTCACCTGAAGGCCGGCAGTTTTCTCTCGCGCTCAGACAGTCGTGTGTGTTCATGGCACTGATCATGCTCCATTCGGCTCTGTTGTGTGCAAGGAGCAGAATCCTCGCAGCCAGGCCGCCCAGGTGGGAACACACGTCATGTGCACTGGGGGGCTCACAGATGTACCAGAGCCACTTCCTGTCACCCACCTGTGCGGACTGCCCTGTGAGCTTATAATCAAGCTGGGGCTTTCAAAAGACTCTTAAGCATGGCACCCTTTTATGACAGACTCCCTGCTGTTCACAGATGGATTGGCCAATAGCAACCACAGGATTTTAAGTAGGCCTGAAGCACTTGAGGAACCTCACCTGAGCTACCAGTCAGGGAACAGCTCAGGAGAAGTACAGGGGTAAATATACCTGACTGTGCTGAAAAAAAAAGGGGTCTGATGATATTAGAAGATTTCCCGGAAGGATCTGCGATAGCCATGTCACTGTGCATCCTGCAAAGAGTCAGACGCAACTGAGCACCGAACAACAAGCCAGGGCCCAGCACAGGGCAGCAGAGCTGCTAGGTGACGGCAAGTCCTGCTCGCCCTAGCTCCTCCATGTTAACATGCGTTCATTTACTAACTGGACTTAAGCCACGTAATACAAATGACGTCCACAATTCAAATACACACACATTGGCCTTTTAAAAGAAAGAGCGGGTAATGCTCCCTTGCCCCCGGCTGCATGCCTCTGCATCCTGATAAAGGTCAAGGTGAGGGGTACTCCTGTTCCCAAGGCAGTAACTCAGGGCTGTCTGGGGAGGCCTTACAAATAGCTGTGAAAAGAAGAGAGGCAAAAAGCAAAGGAGAAAAGGAAAGATATAAACATCTGAATGCAGAGTTCCAAAGAATAGCAAGAAGAGATAAGAAAGCCTTCTTCAGCGATCAATGCAATGTTTTCAGAGGAAAACAACAGAATGGGAAAGACTAGGGATCTCCTCAAGAAAGTCAGAGATACCAAAGGAACATTTCATGCAAAGATGGGCTCGATAAAGGACAGAAATGGTATGGACCTAACAGAAGCAGAAGATATTAAGAAGACATGGCAAGAATGCACAGAAGAACTGTACAAAAAAGATCTTCACGACCCAGATAATCACGATGTTGTGATCACTGACCTAGAGCCAGATATCCTGGAATGTGAAGTCAAGTGGGCCTTAGAAAGCATCACTACGAACAAAGCTAGTGGAGGTGATGGAATTCCAGTTGAGCTGTTCCAGGTCCTGAAAGATGATGCTGTGAAAGTGCTGCACTCAATATGCCAGCAAATTTGGAAAACTCTGCAGTGGCCACAGGACTGGAAAAGGTCAGTTTTCATTCCAATCCCAAAGAAAGGCAATGCCAAAGAATGCTCAAACTACCACACAATTGCACTCATCTCACACGCTAGTAAGGTAATGCTTAAAATTCTCCAAGCCAGGCTTCAGCAATATGTGAACCGTGAACTTCCTGATGTTCAAGGTGGTTTTAGAAAAGGCAGAGGAACCAGAGATCAAATTGCCAACATCTGCTGGATCATCAAAAAAGCAAGAGAGTTCCAGAAAAAAACATCTATTCCTGCTTTATTGACTATGCCAAAGCCTTTGACTGTGTAGATCACAAGAAACTGTGGAAAATTCTAAAAGAGATGGGAATTCCAGACCACCTGATCTGCCTCTTGAGAAATTTGTATGCAGGTCAGGAAGCAACAATTAGAACTGGACATGGAACAACAGACTGGTTCCAAATAGGAAAAGGAGTACGTCAAGGCACAGTACATCATGAGAAACGCTGGGCTGGAAGAAACACAAGCTGGAATCAGGATTGCCGGGAGAAATATCAATAACCTCAGATATGCAGATGACACCACCCTTATGGCAGAAAGTGAAGAGGAACTAAAAAGCCTCTTGATGAAGGTGAAAGTGGAGAGTGAAAAAGCTGGCTTAAAGCTCAACATTCAGAAAACGAAGATCATGGCATCCGGTCCCATCACTTCCTGGGAAATAGATGGAGAAACAGTGGAAACAGTGTCAGACTTTATTTTTCTGGTCTCCAAAATCACTGCAGATGGTGATTGCAGCCATGAAATTAAAAGATGCTTACTCCTTGGAAGGAAAGTTATGACCAGCCTAGATAGCATATTCAAAAGCAGAGACATTACTTTGCCAACAAAGGTTCGTCTAGTCGAGGCTATGGTTTTTCCTGTGGTCACGTATGGATGTGAGAGTTAGACTGTGAAGAAGGCTGAGCGCCGAAGAATTGATGCTTTTGAACTGTGGTGTTGGAGAAGACTCTTGAGAGTCCCTTGGACTGCAAGGAGATCCAACCAGTCCATTCTAAAGGAGATCAGCCCTGGGTGTTCTTTGGAAGGAATGATGCTAAAGCTGAAACTCCAGTACTTTGGCCACCTCATGCGAAGAGTTGACTCATTGGAAAAGACTCTGATGCTGGGAGGGATTGAGGGCAAGAGGAGAAGGGGATGACAGAGGATGAGATGGCTGGATGGCATCACTGAGTCGATGGACATGAGTCTGAGTGAACTCCGGGAGTTGGTGATGGACAGGGAGGCCTGGCGTGCTGCGATTCATGGGGTTGCAAAGAGTCGGACACGACTGAGCGACTGATCTGATCTGATCTGAGGGAGGAAACTTCCCAGGTTCCCTGTGCCTGGGGTGAGGTTTCCTAGGGAACAAGATGGGGATTAATCAGGATTTATCATAGGCCTTAAAGATACAAAAGAATTAGCTCAGTCATCCTAGATCCCCCCAGCTGAGTTACATCTGTTCAGATGGAGAGTCCTTTATTCTTTCAAGGGTACTTTTTTGTAGCCTGGCCTTTCCCCTGATTATTAAGTTAGTTGTTCAGTCACGTCCAACTCTTTTGCGACCCCATGGACTGTAGCCCACCAGGTTCCTCTGTCCATGGGATTCTCCAGGCAAGAATACTGGAATGGGTTGCCGTTTCCTTCTCCAGGTCGGTAAAGGTAGGGAAAGAGAATCGAAAGTCAAGCTTAAATTAGGAGGATAGAACTGCTATTCCAGTGTATCTAAAACACAGGTCTTTTTGTCTATGAATTAATAATCTTGGTTATATAGATATCATTTTTCAAA
Source organism: Bos javanicus (assembly GCF_032452875.1). Lineage (NCBI taxonomy): Eukaryota > Metazoa > Chordata > Mammalia > Artiodactyla > Bovidae > Bos > Bos javanicus. Next base: position 9,564,064 of record NC_083877.1, on the reverse strand, counting down.
TAAAACTGTCTTTTCCTGCTGCATATACCATTGGCCAAAAAGTTTGTTTGGGTTTTCATACCATCGAATGGGAAAACACGAATGAGCTTTTTGGCCAACCCAACAGAATAAAGCCATCATCTTCTTGCAGCATCCTTTCTACCAAGAAAGTTTTGTTGGGTTAGCTTTGGGGCCCCTCAGTTTTCTTTGTCATCTTGGGATCTAGACTTCCTTATAAGCAGCTTCTGCTGTGTGAGGGTGAAGCAGGCGAGGTACCCTGTCCCACCTCGGCCCCGAGCTGGCAGGGAAGGTAACTGTTGATTGCACAGTGAGCAGTAAAGCTGCAGAGATAGTAAAATAGTGGACCTTTAGTGTGTCAGTGTGGTGAGATCAGCAGAATGGAAACAGAGCTTCTTAGTGTCTACTCAAAGCTGCACTTACTTAAAAGCAATCAGACAAAAAATTCTCATGAAGTTTGCATGTGGTTTCAGAATGTCTATGTAAATATAGAAATCACTGTCCTAGGTATGAGGTTGGTTGCTGATGAATGCCAGCAAACTGACCCCTCGTGGGCTTATCTTTAAAGCATGACACCCAAGTTAATATCTGGTCTCTTGCATTTGACTCTTGTTCTCTGTGAATTCTCTTAGAATTCACATATTTTCTGCTGAACGCCAGACAGTAAATATTTTAGATTTTTGCAGGCCGCAGGGCCTGTACCACCCCGCTCACTGTGCTGTTCCTGCACTGCCACGGGCAGTCCCTAAATGAACAGGCATAGCTGTGTGCCAGTAAAACTTTACTTACAAAAACAAGGCCCCACTTGACCTTAGTTTGCCAACCTCTGCCTTACTGCATGGAGAAGGTGATGGCACCCCACTCCAGTACTTCGCCTGGAAAATCCCATGGATGGAGGAGCCTGGTAGGCTGCAGTCCATGGGGTCGCTAAGAGTCAGACACGACTGAGTGACTTCCCTTTCACTTTTCAATTTCATGCATTGGAGAAGGAAATGGCAACCCACTCCAGTGTTCTTGCCTGGAGAATCCCAGGGACGGGGGAGCCTGGTGGCTGCCGTCTGTGGGATCACACAGAGTCGGACACGACTGAAGTGACTTAGCAGCAGCAGCAGCAGCCTTACTGCAAGACGAGCCCTATGGGAGGAAGTAGTAACAGAGTCACCTGCTTTCCTAGAAGAGAAATTACTAGTGGGTTCACATTCTGACACGTACATACGAGGCTAAAGTGAAAGTCACTCAGTTGTGTCCGACTCTCTTTGCAACTCCATGGACTACACAGTCCATGAAACTCTCCAGGCCGGAATACTGGATCTTTCCAACCCAGGAATCGAACCCAGGTCTCCCGCCTTGCAGGTGGATTCTTTACGAGCTTCCATAAGGGAAGCCCGAGGCTAAAAGTATTCCTAATAAGGTGACTATCTTGATCAGGCCAGGTTAGTTGCACAGAACAGTACTGACACTCGCAGAGTCTGGTCCTGGAAGCAGACTCAGTATCGTTCCGCTACTGCAGCCCGGACCCCACAGGCCAGAGCAGGCACATCAGATAACCATCACACAGACAGTACCGTCACTCACTCGCCACGGGGTTTTCATCTGTTCTCTCTTCTGCCCTGCAGGCCTCTTCCTCATCCTGGGCTTGATACTCTACCCCGCTGGCTGGGGCTGTCAGAAGGCCATAGGCTACTGCGGACACTACGCGTCGGCCTACAAACCTGGAGACTGCTCGCTGGGCTGGGCCTTCTACACCGCCATCGGGGGCACGGTGCTCACCTTCATCTGCGCTGTCTTCTCCGCCCAAGCGGAGATCGCCACCTCCAGTGACAAAGTACAGGAAGAAATCGAAGAGGGGAAAAACCTCATCTGCCTCCTTTAGTTTGGAAGAGACATCAACGCCGTTTTCTTGCTCACCGTAACCTTGTGAAACACTTCACTTCTGGTTCCGTCATTTGGGTCAAGTGAAGAACTAGCCTTTACCTACCGAAGCCACATTCCACAGCCTCCCAGGACCGACGGCAGGCTGCGTCCAGCCACGCCGAGCACTGCACGTGAGGGCCACAGTGCAAATCGTAAGAGATGGAACGAGAAAACCGCACACAAGCCCTGACGTGGAGTTTCGTTCCGTCGGACCCCATCTCCCCCCAAGGCTCAATGAAGGATGATGATCTGACATGAAAGCAACAGGTTCTCTGGTAACAGAAGGGACCACAGGCCGGATCTGCGGGCGGTTTTAGACGTGTGTTCCTGCACAGGCTGTGTGCCGCGGGCATCTCTGCCTCTGGGGCGGGGGCTTTGTTTCCTCTCGTTCTTTCACACTGTCTCCTCTGGGGTCCACAGTGAAGACCGTACATTTACCGGGGACATGACGTGCGCCACAGGGCACACACCAAGACACTGCCTCTCGCTTAGCTGACCTGAGCAGTCAGCACGGACAGTGTGGAATTCTACTGTGGGACTTACTCTAGGCTGAACTCCAGAGTCAGGTGGGTCCACTGAACTCTGAGTGTCTAGAAATTTGAGGAGAGAAAGGATGAGGACCTGTCCCACCATGAGAATAAAAGCACAGACAGACTCCTATTAGTAGAGACAGAGTCACTCCACTTCCCAGGCGTAGCACCAGTACTGGCCCAGTCTCCTCTGCCACCAGAAATCCCGTGTTTTCCCCGAGGGCTAGGACTGCGCTTTGACTGCCGGGGGAAACCTCAGTGTTTCCTCCTTCCAGGGACCCAGGTCTCCAGGCTGCTGTGGCTCACTCAGAGAGCATGCCCGAATCCCAGCCCTTGCGGGGAGACCTTTCCCCGCTGTGCGGTAACTAAGCAGCACTCAGCCGTGTTCCCGCCCTCGGCAGCAGCAGATGACAAGGAGCTGGTCACAGGAGTTATGTTTCTGTAGTTACTGGCGTTGGTCCTGGATGCAGACTCAGATATCATTAAATTGCTCTAACCGGTGAGTTTACAGCAAAGGCTTCATTCTCAGGAAAGCATAGAGTAGAAGGTTCATGCAAAAATGAGTGCTCAACCAAGCTCCTAGCACCTGCCTACAACTGTTTACAGAAAGAATGAAACACCACTATTAAAAAGGATCCAGGGGCTTTTAATCTAGTTTCTATAAGTCACCAATATAACTGATTCAGGAAAATGGTATTAGCCATCACTTCAACCTTACCCTGGAATGATCAAAGGGACCAAAGGGAACCTAGCCTGGTATCACCCTGAACTTCAGAATTGCGGGATGCTACAGCGACGCTTCCTTACAACTTAAGCAAATGGGATGGATCCACCAAATTTCTGGAAGGATTAAAAGTATGGGTCTTTTTAGGCTTATGAATCTGCTTACTTGAGGGCTTGCTTTGTTTTGAAAATTTAACAAATAACTAATGAACCTTGTTTGGGCGAGGTATTGTGTGCTAAGCGCCACCAGGCACAGAAGAACCCTGATTCAGATCTTACAACCCTGCCCTGAGTAAAATCATCTTAAAGCTGTGTGAGTCTGAAAACCACGCCTTGCTGCAGAACGAGTAATTGCTTTATATTAATACATAGATGGGATGGAGAACTGAAGTTTTATTCCCGTCTGGCCGTCGGCCTGGACCAGAAACCATTTTATCTCACAGATTATGACCTAAAGGGCAGGAGAGGTAGGGGTGGGGAAACCAGCCTTTAATGAGTTCACCATTCTTAGACCAAAACTGAGAATAAGCAAAGTGTACCTCTGTGACTCTTTTGAAAAACAAAGGGGTAAATATGTGTGCTCACGGCAGCCTGCCTTCCGGACTCGGGAAACAAGACCTGTGTCTGACATCACACAGAAGGAGGTGATGGCGGCCACCGAACAGGGCTCCTGTCCCTGCTGGATAGGGACGCACAAAGTCCTGATGCCATCATACTTATCCCTTTTTAACACTAGGAAATTAATTTAAAAAAAAAAAAAAAAAAAAGGCAATTCCAAAAATAAAGTTCCCTCCACCAGGCAAATAATCTTGATTAAAAATAATACACATTTTTTTTTTCACAAGATTCACTTTTCCTTCTATACAACTTAGAGAATCTATGTTACAATGCTGATTGCACACTCTCACTCTCCTCCCAGAGAAAAGTCATAAGCCTAGAGGATCCTCTGAGCAGGTCCATCGTCTTTACTGATTGCTTTTCCACTGCGGTGGGGTGGAGGTATATCCCTAGATCACTCTAATAACAAGTCATAAGTGAAAATGTGCCCTCTCTTGGCCAGAAGAAAGTCAGTTGACAGTGTTTACTTCATTGGTCTGAATGTCACAGAAGACCAAAAAAAGCACATGCACACATACACAAAACCCCAAACCACTAAAAACCACTTAAAACACTGATGTGTCAGGCACAGCACAGATGAAATCTCTCTAGCAGAGAAAGAGTAAAGGTAAAGGTGGGCCTTTTGAACCTGCAAGTCCCTTTAGCCAGGCTTCAGTTGGGATAAACGGAATATCAAAATCTTGCTAGCCTAGATGAAAACTGCATGGCTGTTTAAAAACCACTGAATGGGAGGAATGTGTTAGAAACAGATTGAAAACAATTAGACAATCATTGACCTACATCTATTTTTCTAATAAATTTCTATCAATCACATAATTGCCTCAGTCTAAAAATCTAATATACCTGGACCATCACTGCTACCAGAAAAAGTCTTATTTATTTTTCGCCTGCATTTGTGCTTCAAGTTTTGTGATGGGGCTGGGCTTCTCAACGAACTCCAAGAAGGCAGAAGTGTTTGCTTTGGATTCTGTGGATTCTTTAAACCTGTGTGCTAATTCAACAATCTTCATGAACTGTGTAAGGGTTTTTGTATACTTATCAAACATCTGTGGTGTAATGATCTTTGTGAAACATGTATTCTGTAAAGTGCCATAGTCCTTTTTTTTAATGTGTGTAGCATATTTAAAATATATATTATATATTATACATACACGAGTCTGTGTGAGAGATGTGCAATAACAAAGGTGTATGTATGTTCTGTTTTTTTGGGAACTGGACAGGAGTCAGAACAGAGACTGTTTCTGTTTTGGCAAAGGAGAGTTAAAACATTTTGCCTTCATGGCCTAGTCATTAACCCAGAACAATTCTAATGCTACACAGACCTATGTGAAGAAAAGACTGGTATGAAATCACCTTTCCCTGGGTCTGAATTAATCACTAGACGTATGTGAAAGGTTAGGCTGGCCGGCCGGGCCCAGGTGATGCCAGGCTTTCGTGTGAAATGTGAAGCTGCCGTGTTGCCTTTTCTGTTAGCGTGATAACTAGTCGTTGGTACATAATCACTAAGGAGCTATTTCTTAACCTGCTTGGATAGACCACGTTAATGCTAGACCACTATTTAAGGGCTAATCTCACACCTTCTTAGCCATAAGGGTCTGCTTAGACCAGACCTCTCTGTGCAATAACATATGGCCCCTGGAAATCCCAGGCCTGCATTTGTACCGGGGCAGCACAAGAAGGGCACGACTGGGGTTTCTTCTGAGACTGTGGTGAAGCGCCTTCCAAGGCTGGGGGTCATGCGGTGCTCTGGAGGAACTTGGCACCACTTGATATTATTCAGCAGCCACTTGAGCCAAATGTAAAACTGTGTTACCGCTGACGGACTCAATCAGAGCCTTCGAATTTCTGGTCATCCTATTGTAAACTAATACATTATTTGTCTAGCATTGATTAGGTTCCTGTGCATATGTATTTTCACCACATGCTCCCCACCCTCCCCAGATATGAATTAAACCAGATTTTGCAAACTTATTCTCATTCTTTCAAGTCTCATTATATTGTTTCAATATGATGTGTATAATCTGATCAAGAAAATATCTACCAAATTTTAAACATTAACATATGTGATACTGGTGATAAGATATTCAAGTATTTTAACTCTGCCATTCACTAATAACATATACACCTACGTGATGTTAGCTTTAACATGAAGTATATATTTCTTCCCCTGAGAAGCACTGATGTAAATATAAATAGGAAAAAAAAATTAAAACCCTCTCATATGCTACTTAGTTATCTAAATTTTGAAGAAATATGGAAATACTTCAAAGTATTGTGACTATAATGTAAAGAAATGTGTACAACAAGGGAAAAGTCAACTGAAGGACACATTCTCCTCTTCCAACAAGAATACCACAATTAAAAGCCAATCATGGAGCAATATACATCCACATTTCCTGAAGGTAATCCTGCCCATAAAAAGCTTCATCTAGAAACAGGACTCCACTTACAAACTCAAGACACGTACAACCCTTTTCATAAACTCTTATTCAACTCTCCATATCATGTGAAGAACTTAGAACATACAAAAATAGCTTTATTTTCTTGATCTAGGGCCTGTGACAGCTGAAACTACTGTATGCTTTGGCTTCTAGGCATTCGAGACATTTTAACATTCCTGACATGTGCCGGATTTCTAATAGGAATCAACATTAAAAGCTGACAAAATTACCCAAATCAATATAGGCAAGTTTTTTCCAAACAAATTACAATCTAAATAATCTAAGTGAAATTGGACATTTTCAGTTGCTTTCTCAGATGTTATTAACATCTTTTTCAAAAGTTAATCCACAAGACAAAGGACCCTGATTTTATATTTCAGCACAGGCTGGGCAACCCACACCTGTGCTTCACATTTCACCCTGAGTTCTTACTTAGCAATTTTGCTACCAGCTTGATCTTCCATGGCTTGATCTTCCTGGAACACACTGCATTCAACTCATTCCTAGCTCTCCTTAGAAATCTCTGCTTAACATAACAACAGTCTTGACTATCCTGGACATTTCCTTTAAGGGAGCTATTTCAGCAGTTTCCAATAATTCAGTACCTTTTTTTTTTAACTCCCAAACACTAAAGGGTAAGAGCCTCAAAGCAGATTTCTAGCCTCCTCCCAAAGCAGCCAGTAATGTCTGCATTTCAGGACCCCCGGTTGCCTCGTCACACAGTTGTGGCCATCTGCGGGTGCCCCTACTCTCTTCCTCACTGCAGCTTCCTCCTCACCCTGGAGAGTTCTCCAAGATAAGTCTTTTAAGACATGACCTGCTCACTTTGCTTAGATACACAGGATGTAAATGAAAGCATAAATGAATAAGAGGAAGTAGTAAAACCACATGGAATAGAAAAATCAATCAAATAATTTGTAGCTCTTTGACTTTTTATAGTCAAATATCCTGAAAAATCTAGTATCTATACAAGCAGTCCACCATGGGCGTATGTTTGGGAGAAACCACTAAACTTTACCCTTAAGAGAAGGAAGCCCGAATGAAGGCAGGAGATAGTGAAGACAATGAGATGAAGAGACGTTAGGGAGAAAGAAGGGACAGCTTGGGGAGCGATGAGAAGCAGTTCAGGGAGTAGGGGAAGGAGTCTAAGATGGTTTGGGCACTGGGCAGAACGCGGTGCCTTCCCCCAGATCAGGAAGCCAGCGGGACTGGGACAGTGAAGGCATGAAGGTTCAGCCTAGGCTGCCAACGTGAAGTCCCATGCGCAGCTAGAAACACACAGTGGAGAGAAGACCAGCTGGGTGACAGAGACTTGGGAGTCTTCAACATGGACAGGCAGTAAGAACTTTTAACCTTTATACATGTTTCATGGGCTGGTACTGTGCTAAGCACTTCTTTTTAATTCATTTATTCATTAAAACCTTGTGAGTAGAAACTAATATCCTCATTTTATAGATATATTAACTGTCACCCAAGTAACTTAACTGAGGTTAAGTAATTTATCCCACATGAAAAAGCTGGTAAGTGGCAAAGCCCAAGTTCAAATACAGGTTTGACACCAAAGACTACATTCTCCAACAGCTGTAGTTTCTTTCTACCCATAAGAGAGAAAACAAATACAAACCCCAAGGAGACACCAACATCTCTGCATACTAAACTCTTAGAATAACTTCCAAATTTAACTCCAAAAAAGCCACACCATGAGATGACAACTGATGAAAACACTGCTCCCTTTCAGAGAAAAACCTGGTAATTTTTCATACTTTCCAAGATGACAACATATATCTCAATTTGCTCAATCTAGAGAACAGCATTAAAAATTCATCAAGTATATGACAGTGATAAAAAATGATAGTTTTATTATAAACAATCTGTATATAGCACAGGGAACTATATTCAATATACTGGGATAAACCATATGGAAAAAGAATATTTTTTTAAATGTATATATATGTGTAACTGAGTCACTTTGCTGCACAGCAGAAATAAACACAAAATTGTACTTTTCAACTATACTTCCATAAAAAAATTATAAATAATCTCTCATCAAGAATAAGCAGCCATTATGATTACATAAGGGGCCTATTTTCTTCATAGCTAATATGACAATTAAATGAGGATTTGTTTGCAACTTAAGTTTCTCCAAACACACACACACCCACACGCACACACGCCAAGGATCACTGAGGAAGCAGCACTGCTGTGAGGAGCAGGCAGCAGGTACTTACCCACAGGTTGTGGAGGTAGGCCTTGGTCTGCAGATTTTCAAAAATACACGCTGTACTTTTTTTCTTGATTACTGAATTGTTTTCTAGAGTCCATTGTCCCTAGAGGATGGATATGAGTTACTGGAAATGTGGAAGATGGAAAAGAGAGAACTGGAGAGAGGTGGCACCGGGTGGTGGAAGCAACCCCACATTCGCCAAGAATCGGGGGCCTGTGCTGGCTGCCTCTCCCCTGCCACCGCCACCACTCACTGAGTGACTGGGGTGATTTCCTATTCCTCTAAAACGGGGCCCAAGAACAGAAATTCCAGCACAGGCTTGGTGTGAGGGTTAAGTAACCGACTTAAGTGAAGCATTTAGTACAGTTTCTGATATACAGAAAGTCCCCAATAGTATGTTATTTTTAGAAAAAAGTTAAAAGAATCTTCTGTCCAGACTAATATCATTTAGAGTCGATCTTAAAAATGAAGCATTGTCCTAAAAACTGTGAAGAATAATATAACCTGTTGTTAAACCCAATCTAGTTTTTACCTAGAGAGCCTCAGTGGATTGGCTACCTTGGCCAGCAATTTTTTTTCCATCCTGTACTAGTCATCTTTAGCTTAGGGCTTTCAGCAAGTAGAAGATTCCTCTGTAGATACAAGATACGTGGTCACTCCTATTTATAAACAAGGAGTATCAGCTGAGCCCATCATCTGTGGGAAACCAGAATGCTCAGAAAACCCTCCGATTATTTGTTAAAGCCTACTGATGCCAAAGCCTTCTTAGAAAAGGAACATCCAATCACAGCACAGTGTAAATAAAGATTGAGATGGAGGGCGTAAATTGATACAATTTTCTGGAGAGCAATTTGACAATGCACATCCAAGATCATAAAAATCTATACTTACACTTTGACCAAGCATATTGTCCTAAGGAAAGAACACAAGCTTGGGTCTGCAATTTAGCAATAATATATTTCTTGGTAAGTTATTTATAATAAAAAAGAAAAAAACTGAAATTCAGAACCTAAAAGAGTAACAGGATTTGAAAAATAACATGTGATACATGCATATACAGCCGCTGTTACAGAACTAATTCATCAAGAGGAAAAATTCAACATATTTCTATCAGAATTGGAAAAAAGATTACAAACCATTGTGTAAGTTAAAATTCTCTAGCAAAAAGCCATAGGAAATCGACTCAAGATAGCTCAGAAGGAAAAGGGTAAGAATATTACTTGGAGAATGTGATATCCAGCTAACAAAAAAGGGGTGAACAGCCAGGCCTCACAAAGGAAACAGAGAGCTGGTAAGGCCTTTCCTATGTCCTTCATCCGACTTCTTCTGCATGTCTGCTTCATTCTCCACTTTCAGCACACATCAGTTTTCTGGTAACTCTTTCAAAGTCTTGGCAGAATATGATTATCCACATGGCCCAACTCTGAAACAGTATAATTCTAGACAAATCTACTTTCAGAGTAAAAATTTAATGAGCCATGTATGAGTCCACTATGGCCAGGTGACATCCGGTGCCAATGTGGTCTTCAGGGGTCCAAAGAAATGGGGTTTGTGAAAGCTAGACAGACATCCTTAAAAGACCAATTACAAGGCTGTAGAGGGAAATCTTATTTCTTAATATTAGGGGAAAAAGTGGCCTTCCTGGAAAATTAACGGAAAGAAATGAACCAAATTTTAACAGTACCTATTTGTGGGTATAAAATTATGAACCACTGTAACTCCTTTTGCTGTAAATATTTTTTTTAATTTATATGAAATGTAATTTTAATTTTATAAATAAGTTAATTTTAAAAGCTTAACTAGCAGGTCATTATGATATAATACCAAGTAAGGGAAAAACAGGATAAAAATTCCCACTATTTATATCCTTTAACTATATAAAATATGTATGTATACAAAAAGAAAGCAAAAAGTACAATAAGCATTAAAAGTGGTATCTCTAGATGAGAAAAATTACATATTGCTTTATTTTCTCACTTGTTTTCCACATTTTTCAGTAGTCCTACAACAGATACACATTTCTTTCATACTAGAAGAAAACTTGTTGGAGGGATGTGTATGCCCAGTGGGCTCAGTTTTTGTGTAGGAGACAATAATGTTGTGGGAACTTCTGTAACCACCAGAAGAAAAACAGTTATTCGGGGCATTTTCTTCCTGAATAATAATGTAAACTGTCACGGTAACAACGACTCATGACCATGATTTATCTTGAGAATTACTGGCCCACAAAATTTTTAAAGAGTTCTGGAGGAATTCTAGGATTAAAGCTAAGTACTATAAAACAAAGAGTTAAATAAAATGTGCATTCTATGGTTCTACAAATTCAACTGTTTAAATGTACAAAAGATAATAGTCAACATATGAAACACTATAAGGCAGAAGAGGATTAACGACTTTCTATCTCCAGTAAAGATAAAATGGGTTTAGTAGCAGAAGAATTTTAACTACACCATCAGCTACGCCAACTCCAGAAAGTTATGAGCTGAAAAATAAATCAAGATTTAGATAAAATTTAACACTCACTGCACTGTTACCTGCTGGCTCCTATGCCCCTTGCCATTTGAAAACATAAACAGTGCTGATGAAAATTCTCTAAGTTGAAGGCTTTGTCTTATCAAAACCACATAGTTAAACTGTAAATATGAAGCCCACAAGAGGGGTAAGAACACTAGAGGGGAGCCTTTCCCTATTTTGCTAGAATCTTCTAATCAAGGACATCTATTGTATTTATCTAGGATAGATTAGAGGCAACATCTGGCTAGCTTAGAAATTTTCTACAGATTCCTTTCTATCTTTCTATAGATTGTGATAAATCTTAAAGTTTAAAAATACTCATTCTTAACAAAAAGTGTGCTGTTGTATAAAATGTACCCTAAAATCCTGGTAGAAATACTTCACTTTCCATAATATTTAACCACCGAGATACAACCTTTTAGTTTAATAAACAAGTATTATAAAAAATTCTAGTGTTTTAAAACATACAGTTCTACTCTAAATACATTTATACTATGGCACTTGAAAAATCTATCAAAGTACAGATTTTTAAACATCCTCAATTATTTTTACATTAACCGCTTTTATTTCACCTCTAAAGTTCTTAATCACAAGGAATCAGTAAATTCCTTTAAACATTTAGCTTAAGGAAAAAATGAAAGAATCACAGTGCAATGATGAGTGACAGCACAGAAATTCTAATAAGGGAAAACTGCACAAAAATGCAACAGATTCTGTACAGAAACAGTGTAGATTTTTACCAATAAAAATGCAAAATTAGGTGCTAATGCCAGTGTTTTCAGAAAAAGATAAAGCAATAACTATAAAAAGCATTATGTACTACAAATGATTTACAGAAACTAAAACTTAATTAAACATAAACTCCCTCTAAAATGCAAACCATACATTATATCAACATGATTTACAAAAGGCCTATATCCAGTGAAAGTCCAAAGTCACTTTTAGGTAACACCCAGAAAACTAAAATGCTGTTCCTATTTTAATTTAACATGAATTTCTCAAATGAGATTCACCATGAACACTTTTTTTAGACTATATTTTTTATATCCTCTTTAGATAATCAGATGAAAAATCCAACAATACACAAACTGGTACTTTCATCAGTACATAAAACAACAACAGGTAGTGAGTTTAGGGAACAGAAAACAAGCCCAATCGCGTCAACACAATACTAGAACAGAGGCGTCCATGTGAGCCCGCAGGGGAGGTCTGGGCCACAACACGGGTTTTCTGTTTTGAATCTAGCTTCTAGGCTGCGTATTTTGACCTTACAGTGGTCGAACTATTTAACTAGTGAATCTCATGTTCCACTACCTACAAAGGTCTAAAGCAACAGAACTGTCATGTCATTTTAAAAAATCAAATGTGGTATTTCTATATACATTGAGTCCTCTGTATAATTACTGCCTCTGAAGTGCTAATACAGTATTTAAAATTACACAAACAAACATCCAGTAAACAGCATTTTATTTTATGACACTCTGTGTTAATACAATAAATATACAAAACTTCCAAACCACCGAAAACATGCAACAGTAGAGGGACAGATGGAGGGCATTTATATAGAACCATGACAATCACCATAATGGCAGCGCAATAGTACTCATTGACAAAATATACAGACATCCTTAGATAAATAATCCAAGTTCCAAATTAAACACCACTGAGCAATGATTTTCCAGTGTTCAAACTTTCGTTTGAAATAAAATAGCCAAAACAATACTACAAACTGAAAACTGACGTGGCTCCTTACAATGTGAAGACCATTTCATGATTGTGATACTGGGTAATACTAATATCAAATATAAACCACTAACAAATGCCAATCTTTTACTGAGTGCAAATGTGACTATTTACTAATAGTTGTTAAGAGAATAGAGATTATAAGAATTAAAAACTCCTCTACCTTATCAAACTGTTAAGCAGTGCCATCATTTTAATGCACATTTATGTTTTTAAAAAACATTTTTCTCTTTATAAGCTTGTATTAACCCAAATAACTGGAATTTAAAACAACACTTCCGCCATCCAAACAAAAAAAAACTGTTGGTTGTAATTATTCTTTGCTACTTAGCAATAGAGGATTTCTACAGAAGAGAGAGAAGCATTCATAATTCTTGAAGAAAAGTATTGATATCTCAGTATTCTTCAAAAGTCTCTATGATAAAGTTTTCATCTGTAGTTTAAGGAGAAACAAAAGGAACTTGAAAGATAATGACAGACCTAAGTGCTTTTGTTGTATTTTGTGGTTAATGTTTTGAATATTTGTAAAATCCACACTCAACAAAGCATACTGATGAAACATTTTTCAGTAAGATTATAGGCTCTAAAAAACTTGAATGGGCTTATTTGGTTGAGAAAGTAGGTAGAGATTATCACTGATCAGAAATATTCATAAAAACAGCTTTAAATTCATACTCTGAATCCTATTTTCATCAGAATAAAAGAAATATCTTCCAAGTATATTACTTCAACAAAGCCCCAAATAAATCAAACGTAAACACCATCTGGATGAAGCTGAGTTATACCTAGCATCACACAAAGCTTCTTTCATAAATAGGAGAATTTACCTTCCTACCTCTAGGATGAAACTCATTTTAACTCCAAATTTGGGGGGAAGAATAAAAATGATTTAACCATTTACACCCAGCTGATTTTTTAGTATCAAATAATATAATCCAACAGACTACCCTTCCTTAAAATCAAATTGCATACAACATACTCATTATTCTGCAATCTGAGGTCTGCTAATGACTTCCAAAACAATAGTACTATGACTTTACAAGTGTCTTTGAGGCATTTAATCAGTTATTAAAAATGATTCAAAGTTTCAATCCAAGTATACTATAAGAATGAAGTCCTGTGCTGCATAGTAACAATTTTAACATGATTATGTTCATAATTAATGCATTCAACTATATCTGTATTTTCTTGCTTGGTTCAAGTTAAATGTTTTATTTTTTCTATTGCTACAGATTTTAGTGTGTTCAGTGTGTCTCAAAAATTCAAAGACTGAGGTGCATTAGGGATTCAAGTATAGTGAAGTATCAGGGTCTTTTTAATGCCAACTAGACATGAGAGGCTAAAAAAAATAATATCTTAAATACTGTTATGTTCTTTCAGGACATGGAGTCAGGCTAGACTTTAACACCTCTGTTAAAAAGTACACAAGCATACCCCAAAAGAGAGCTGCCCAACACAAGCTCAGTTCAATTAAAAAGAGTAGCCACAAGAATATACCAAAGTTTCCAAACAGTAATATTTTACTATGGCATGAATACTGAAAATTAAAAACAAAAAGGTATTATCATCACTACATCCTATTCCACCAATTATCTACTTTTTTTGGATAATGCACTGCATATTATATTATATCTTCATATTACATCCCAGTACATTTTTATTTAAAAGAAAGTATTATAGAAAATCATTTCTATGATTCTATAAACAAGTCCCCAATCCTACAACCATAAGCAGTGCATAACCCAAAATACTAATTCTTTTAAGAAACATGGTATCCATGCAAGATCAGAGATTGATTATCAAAATATCAACTACTCTAAATAAAGAAAATAAAAAGATAAAATTTACATTATCTGCTTTGAAAAGCACAGGCTCTTCATCGGTGACTGAAACCGCTAAAAAGCAAGCCAATTTAAAAGTCCCTAAATTTCGGATGTCCTATTTCTTTCAATATAAATAAGGAAAAGGAATGAAGCATTGCTTTACTGCTCAAATGTGTAATTTTTATGTCTAAGATTCTGGACAGAAGGACTGCAGCAAGTACTAAGTGCATTTTCTAGTAAGTGCCATGTTAATTTCAGTGTGTCACCACTGAAATAATTCGCTGAATATTCATCCCCCCAAAAATATGGAGAATGTTTATTTTGTATGTAATATTTTTTCTGCAAGGGGCACTGAACTATTGAGAAACTGTCAGGTAAATAATAAGACGAGGAAGTTTTTCTGCTTTTAGCCCATGCACAAGAGATTAGGAAATATACGTGCTGTGTGTACTGTGTGTTTGGAACAAAAAAAAAATGTATAGAATACAGTAACTAGAGAAAAAAGTACAATCAAAAGGTAACAGTGCGTTGTCGGAAGACTCTCTAAATTTGGTTACCCTTAAACGCATTCTGAGCTGCACTGCTCGCTGCAGTTGAAGCTGCATTTGTGGCCGCGGTCTGGACAGTTTTGTTGGACATCACACCTGTTGCAAACTCCTGCTGGGCCTTCTCAAAACTAGCACCTGTTGTGCGATACAGTCCATGTACCTAGGGAGGCACAAAAAAGTGGGAGAAGATGAGTGGTAATCTTGCATGTTCTTTAGCAACAGCTCTTCAATTAGTCTCAACATGACTCAGAGATACAAAGAATAGATGTGAGGCAGGAGTCCTAAGATCAAGGGCATCAGCCCCAACACTGGAACACAACACTGCATGTAAATATTTTCTTAAAACAGATTTTTCCTTTTTATCTGCAATGCAGAAGAGATAATTATGCCTATGCCAAACCAAGAATAATTTAAAAAACAGCTTAACCAAAAGCAAAAAGCTATGCTTTCCACTGTACCAAGTTAAGATATTTACATCCTTAAAAAGACTGGTTTAAACATAACAAATCCCTTATGATTATACAGTGGAAATGGCAAATAGATTCAAGGGATTAGATCTGATAGAGTACCTGAAGAACTATAGATGGAGGTTGTACAGCAGGCAAAGATGAAAACCATCCCCAAGAAAAAGAAATTAAAAAGGCAAACTGGTTGTCTGAGAAGGCCTTACAAACAGCTATGAAAAGAAGAGAGTGAAAGGCAAAAGGAAAGGTATACACTTCCGAATGCAAAGTTCCAAAGAACAGGAAGAATAGATAAGAAAGCAGTCCTAAGTCAACAATGTAAAGAAATAGAGGAAAACAATAGAATGGGAAAGACTAGAGATCTCATCAGGAAAATTAGAGATACCAAGGGAAATTTTCATGCAAAGATGGGCACAATAAAGGACAGAAATGATACTAACAAAAGCAGAAGATATTAAGAAGAGGTGGAAAGACTATACAGAAGAACTATAAGAAAAAGATATTAATGACCCAGATCACCACAATGGTGTGATCACTCAGCTAGAGCCAGACATCCTGGAGTGTGAAGTCAAATGGGCCTTAAGAAGCATCACTACAAACCAAGCTAGTGGAGGTGATGGAATTCCAGTTGAGCTATTTTAAATCCTAAAAGATGATGCTGTGAAAGTATTGCACTCAATATGCCAGCAAATTTGGAAAACTCAGCAGTGGCCACAGGACTGGAAAAGGTCAGTTTTCATTTCAATACCAAAGAAGGGCAATGTCAAAGAATGTTCAAACTACTGCACCATTGCACTCATTTCATATGCTAGCAAGGTCATGCTCAAAATCCTTCAAGTTCAGTTCACTTCAGTCGCTCAGTCATGTCTGAATCTTTGCAACCCCACAGACTGCAGTACGCCAGGCCTCCCTGTCCATCACCAACTCCCAGAGTTTACTCAAACTCATGTCCACTGAGTCAGGGATGCCATCCAACCATCTCATCCTCTGTCATCCCACTTTCCTCCCATCTTCAATCTTTCCCAGCATCAGAGTCTTTTCCAATAAGTCAGTTCTTCACATCACGTGGCCAAGGTATTGGAGTTTCAGCTTCAGGATCAGTTCTTCCGATGAATATTCAGGACTGAGTTCCTTTAGGATGGACTGGTTGGATCTCCTTGCTGTCCAAGGGACTCTCAAGAGTCTTCTCTAACACCACAGTTCAAAAGCATCAATTCTTTGGTGCTCAAATTTCTTTATAGTCCAACTCTCACACCCATACATGACTACGGGAAAAATCATAGCTTTGACTAGATGGACCTTTGTTGGCAAAAAATATCTCTGCTTTTTAATAAGCTGTCAAGGTTGGTCATAACTTTTCTTGCAAGGAACAAGCATCTTTTAATTTCATGGCTGCAGTCACCATCTGCAGTGAGTTTGGAGCCCAAAATAATAAAGTCTCTCACTGTTTCCATCATTTCCCCATCTATTTGCCATTAAGAGATGGGATGGATGCCATGATCTTAGTTTTCTGAATGTTGCGCTTTAAGCCAGCTTTTTCCCTCTCCTCTTTCACTTTCATCAAGAGGCTCTTTAGTTGTTCTCTTTCTGCCAAAAGGGTAGTGTCATCTGCATATCTGAGGTTATTGATATTTCTCCCAGCAATCCTGATTCCAGCTTGTGCTTCATCCAGTCCAGCATTTCTCATGATGTACTCTGCATATAAGCTAAAGAAGCAGGGTGACAACAGCCTTGACTCCTTTCCAGATTTGGAACCAGTATATTGTTCCATGTCCAGTTCTGTTGTTTCTTGACCTGTATACAGATTTCACAGCAGGCAGGTCAGGTGGTCTGGTATTCCCATCTCTTTCAGAATTTTCCAGTTTGTTGTGATCCACACAGTCAAAGGCTTTGGCATAGTTAATAAACAGAAGTAGATGTTTTTCTGGAACTCTCTCACTTTTTCAGTGATCCAACAGATGCTGGCAATTTGATCTATGGTTCCACTGCCTTTGCTAAATCCAGCTTGAATATCTGGAAGTCCACGGTTCACGTACTGTTGAAGCCTGCCTTGGAGAATTTTGAGCATTACTTTGCTAGCATGTGAGATGAGTGCAATTGTGCAGTGGTTTGAGCATTCTTTGGCATTGCCTTTCTTTGGGATTGGAATGAAAACTGACCTTTTCCAGTCCTGTGGCCACTGCTGGGTTTTCCAAATTTGCTGGCATATTGAGTGCAGCACTTTCACAGCATCATCTTTTAGGATTTAAAATAGCTCAACTGGAATTCCATCACTTCTACTAGCTTTGTTCGTAGTGATGCCTCCTAAGGCCCACTTGACTTCACATTCCAAGATGTCTGGCTCTAGGTGAGTGATCACACCATTGTGGTTATCTGGGTCATTAAGATCATTTTCGTATAGTTCTTCTGTGTATTCTATCCACCTCTTCTTAATATCTTCTGCTTTTGTTAGTATCATTTCTGTCCTTTATTGTGCCCATCTTTGCATGAAAAGTTCCCTTGGTATCTCTAATTTTCTTGATGAGATCTCTAGTCTTTCCCATTCTATTGTTTTCCTCTATTTGTTCACACTGATCACTGAGGAAGGCTTTCTTACCTCTCCTTGCTATTCTCTGGAATTCTGCATTCAATGTGGTATATCTTTCCTTTTCTCCTTTGCCTTTCGCTTCTCTTCTTTTCATAGCTGTTTGTAAGGCCTCCTCAGACAACCATTTTGCCTTTTTGCATTTCTTTTTCTTGGGAATGGTCTCAATCACTGCCTTCTGTACAATGTCACAAACTTCTGTCCATAGTTCTTCAGGCACTCTATCAGATCTAATCCCTTGAATCTATTTCTCATGTCCACTGTAAAGTTGTAAGGGATTTGATTTAGGTCATATTTAAATGGCCTAGTGGTTTTCCCTACTTTCTTCAATTTAAGTCTGAATTTGGCAATAAGAAGTTCATGATCTGAGCCACAGTCAGCTCCCGAATTGTTTTTGCTGACTGTATAGTTTCTCCATCTTTACCTGCAAAGAATATAATCAATTTGATTTTGATGTTGACCATCTGGTGATGTCCATGTGTAGACTCTTCTCTTGTGTTGTTGGAACAGGGTGTTTGCTATGACCAGTGTGTTCTCTTGGCAAACTCTGCTAGCCTTTGCCCTTCTTCATTCTGTACTTCAAGGCCAAATTTGCCTGCTACTGCAGGTATTTCTTGACTTTCTACTTTTGCATTCCAGTCCCCTATAATGAAAAGGACGTCTTTTTTTGGGTGTTAGTTCTAGAATGTCTTGTAGGTCTTCATGCTGCTGCTGCTGCTGCTAAGTTGCTTCAGTCGTGTCCAACTCTGTGTGACCCCATAGATGGCAGCCCACCAGGCTCCTCCATCCATGGGATTTTCCAGGCAAGAGTACTGGAGTGGGGTGCCATTGCCTTCTCCGGTAGGTCTTCATAGGACTGTTCAATTTCAGCTTCTTCCTCATTACTGGTTAGGGCGTAGGCTTGGATTATTGTGATACTAAATGGTTTGCCTTGGAAATGAACTGAGATCATTCTGTCATTTTTGAGACTGAATCCAATTACTGCATTTCGGACTCTCTTGTTGACTATGATGGCTACTTCATTTCTTCTAAGGGATTCTTGGCCACAGAAGTAGATATGATGGTCATCTGAGTCACATTCACCCATTCCAGTCCATCTTAGTTCGCTGATTCCTAAAATGTGTATGTTCACTCTTGCCATCTCCTGTTTCACCACTTCCAATTTGCCTTGATTCATGGACCTAACATTCCAGGTTCCTATGCAATATTGCTCTTAACAGCATCAGACTTTACTTCCATCACCATACATCCACAACTGGGTGTTGTTTTTGCTTTGGCTCCATCTCTTCATTCTTTCTGGAGTTAGTTCTCCACTGATCTCCAGTTGCATATTGGACACCTACCAACCTGTGGAGTTCATCTTTCAGTGTCCTATCTTTTTGCCTTTTTATACTGTTCATGGGGTTCTCAAGGCAAGAATAGTGAAGTGGTTTGCCATTCCCTTCTCCAGTGGACCACGTTTTGTCAGAACTTTCCACCATGACCCGTCTGTCTTGGGTGGCCCTAAACGGCATGGCTCATAGTTTCACTGAGTTAGACAAGGCTGCTGTCCATGTGATCAGATTGGTTAGTTTTCCACGACTGTGGTTTTCAGTCTGTCTACTGCAAAACTGCATTTAGAACCAAACCCCGTACTTGCCAGAGACGCTTGGAGGGCTCAAACATAACTTGTGTGTACCAGGACCCAGAGACCCCGCAGAGACTGAGACAGAACTGTGTTTGGGTGTCTCCTGAGGAGGTACGAGTTCACAGTGGACTGCTGCAGGGGCAGGGGCTCTGGGTGCAGAAGACCTGGGTATGGCATAAGCCCTCTTGGAGGAGGTCACCATTAACCCACCACAGAGCCGCCAGAACTTATACAGGACTGGGGAAACAGACTCTTGGAGGGCACAAACAGAACCCTGTGTGCACCAGGACCCAGGAGAAAGGAGCAGTGACCCCACAAGAGACTGACCCAGACTTGCCCGTGAGGGTCCAGGAGTCTCCGGCCGAGGCGTGGGTTGGTGGTGGCCTGCTGCAGGGCTGGAGGCACTGAAGGTAAAAGTGTGTGCCTGGAACCTTTTGAAGGAGGTTATCTTCATTACCTCCACCATAGTTTGGCCTCAGGTCAAATAGCAGGGAAGGAACACAGCCCTTCCCTTCAACAGAAAACTGATTAAAGATTTATTGAGCATGGCCCCACCCATCAGAACAAGACCCAGTTTCCCACTCTGTCAGTCACTCCCATGAGGAAGCTTCCATAAGCCTCTTATCCTTCTCCATCAGAGAGCAGACAGACTGAAAACCACAATCACAGAAAACTAACCAATCCTTCAAGTTAGGCTTCAACAGTACGTGAACTGAAAATTTCCAGATGTACAAGCTGGATTTAGAAAAGGCAGAGGAACCAGAGATCAAATTGCCAACATTCGTTGGATAATAGAAAAAGCAAGAGAATTCCAGAAAAACATCTACTTTTGCTTTATTGACTACAGTAAAGCCTTTGACTGTGCGGAATGCAACAAACTGTGGAAAATTCTTTAAGAGATTGGAATACCAGACCACCTTACCTGCCTCCTGAGAAACCTATATGCAGGTCAAGAAGCAACAGTTAAAACCAAACATGGAACAACAGACTGGTTCAAAATTAGGAAAGAAGTGTGTCAAGGCTGTATATTGTCACCCCATTTACTTAACTTATATGCAGAGTACATCATGCGAAATGCCAGGCTGGATGAATCACAAGCTGAAATCAAGACTGTCAGGAGAAATATCAATAACCTCAGACATGCAGATGACACCACTCTTATGGCAGAAAGTTAAGAGGAACTAAAGAGGCTCTTAATGAGGATGTAAGAGGAGAGTGAAAATGCTAGCTTAAAATTCAACATTCAAAAAACTAGGATCATGGCATCCAGTTCCATCATTTCATGGCAAATAGATGGGGAAACAATGGAAACAGTGACAGACTATACTTTCTTGGGCTCCAAAATCCCTGTGGCCTGTGAGTGTAGCGATGAAATTCAAAGATGCTTGCTCCTTGGAAGCAAAGTTAAGACAAACCTAGATAGAAAGCAGAGACATTACTTCACCAGCAAAGGTCTATACAGTCAAAGCTACAGTTTTTCCAGTAGTCATGTATGGATGTGAGAGTTAGACTATAAAGAAAGCTGAGTGCTGAAGAATTGATGCTTTTGAACTGTGGTGCTGGAGAAGACTCTTGAGAGTCCCTTGGACTGCAAGGAGATCCAACCAGTCCATCCTAAAGGAACTCAGTCCTGAATATTCATTGGAAAGACTGATGCTGAAGCTCCAATACTTTGGCTACCTGATGCAAAGAACTAACACATTGACAAAGATCCTGATGCTGGGAAAGATTGAAGGCGGGAGGAAAAGGGGATGACAGAGGATGAGATGGTTGGATGGCATCACCAACTCAATGGACATGAGTTTGAGCCAACTCCAGGAGATAGGGAAGGACAGGGAAGTCCGGCGTGCTGCAATCCATGAGGTCACAAGGAGCCAGACACAACTGTGCAACTGAACAACAAAAAACACAACAAGAGACATTCTGACTTAACTACATTAACTTACTACCCAAGACAATGCCAAGAAAACAATACCTTACTATTTCTATGTCGTCTACATATACACCACTGACCCTATATATCAAATTGTATCATTTTATCATTTAATGTACAACACAATATGTATATCCTTAAAGATACTTGTGCTATTCACTCTGTACACTATTTAACATTTTGTGTATGGTCAGGTTTTAAGGGATTTAAGAGGAAATACTTCTGAGAACTATCTGTCCATACTGATTCTTCACTCAAATCTTAGATTCTTACAAGCAGGGTTCAAAAATACTCTATTAGCATCTCTTTCTAAGATGCAATAAACTACGAAGCACATCAATCCATAACATCACCCACTCAATCTAACACAAATTTGAGAAAGGAAATAACAACAAAACATATTAGGACAAATATTTATTTATTACATGCCTACAAACTTGGGGGGAAGAAAGATGAGACACAAAAGTGAACTTGTAATTACACTGCCTTGTGATTAAGGCCTAAATTAGAAGCCTGACTAGAATGTCATCAAAGCAGGTTTGCAGGATGGGGGCAGCGCACCCAAGTCAGCCCTTTCTCCAAGCGCAGAGACATAGGAACTGGTAATTGCGGCTAAGGCAGAGTGAGGGAAAGGCGAAGGAGTCAAATGCTTTCAGGTTAAGCTTAGATACTGAGACACTGTTTCAAGAGAAGAGAGAGGACAGGTTGTTTTAGTAGGGAGAGCACACGCTAAGTTCTAAGCATTCATCCATTGCACAAATGTTTATGGAATACCTACTATGAGACTGCCATGGCAGACAGGTGAAAATCTGGTTGGAAGCTAGACAGAAATGGACTAGGGACAGGGACTTGGAAACCAACGGCACGTAAATGGTAGCTGCAACTCTGACGTCAGCTAACTGCGCATGGTGAGAGAGCACAGAAAGCAGAAACAAAAGGAAATCAAGCACCGAAGCCTGTGAAGGCACCTGTATTTAAGACATACTCGTAACAACAAGAAATG
This sequence comes from Bos javanicus, assembly GCF_032452875.1. NCBI lineage: Eukaryota > Metazoa > Chordata > Mammalia > Artiodactyla > Bovidae > Bos > Bos javanicus. Next base: position 9,541,378 of record NC_083877.1, on the reverse strand, counting down.
ATTGAGAGAGGAATGAGAAAAACCAGGGATCTTTTCACAGATGCCAAGGGAAGAAAGCAGTTTAGGAATGAAGAGCCGTTACGGGAATAAAGGGGTAAAAGCCCCCAGTTCTTCTGAGACAGTAGCGGAAGCAAATGCCATATTACTATGGATCAAAGTACTAAAGGGTCAGGGAGAAAAAGAGCACTCAAATACCTACACGGTTGAATCTTAAAATTCTGTTAGTACCAAGGCAGTATCATAAATATGGCACTATTTTTATTCCTTTCCCAACCAAGTTCTTTTATAAAAAATATATGTGCAGATAAATTACTACACCTATGTTCAAGCAATTTATCTCATAACGAGTACATATAATTACATCCTACAAATTACATGTATTACAGAAATCTAATAAACCTTTTTTACTTATCTGTCTTTCCCCTTTACCCTCCCCCCTGTCCCCCTCAATTTATGGGCATGTAATTAACAAACATTTGTTCTAACTTGCTTATTCCTTTTTTTAAATTTATATTAAATTGAGTGGCTGATATTATATCCTAGTGGACTTTACGGTTTAATTACTTAAAATGTAACGCATAGCCCCACAGAGCAGGGAGGGAAAAGAGAGGTAGGAATAACACAGTTTTCAATGATCTGTATTTGTACAGACCCAGGGAGCCACCTAGAGGGAAAACAGTACCTATGTATCGTGCACAATGCTCAAACACTGGTTTAATCCACAATATCCATGTGAAAGGGTGATTCCTCATTTCAGTGTCCCAGCAAAATGGGCTACTTACAAGGTTCAACATCGCAAAAAGCTTACCATTTCCCTGTTTTGTTTCAGTGAAACCTATTAATAACACGCTCCTTAAGAAATCGGAAATACGGTTTTAAGGTAAAGCAATGTAATTAAAAACAAAAACAAAAACTGAACAACTGAAATACTTGCTATTTCTTCTGCTTATGAGAACTGCACTAACCTACATATTTCGTCCTAGGAGTATCACAGAAAAGACACTAGATTTTATATCTACTGATTCCACTACTTTCTACAGGGCTGGACACCACTGAAAACCTCAAGTTAACTTCCAATACAACAAAGAATACTTCTTATCTCTCAGAGTTTTCCTGAGGATCAAATGAGAACACGCTAGATGAGTAAAACTCAAAATAAACTTTAAAATGTCTGCCAAAGTGCCACATTCATGCTAAGTCGCTTCAGTTGTGTTCGACTCTTTTTGGACTGTAGCCTACCAAGCTCCTCTCTCTGTCCATGGCATTCTCTGGAGTGGGTTGCCATGCCCTCCTCCAGGGAATCTTCCCGACCCAGGGATCAAACTTGTGTCTCTTACATCTCCTGCGTTGGCAGGCGGGTTCTTTACACACTAGTGTCATCTGAGAAGTCCAACATGTGAGACACAACTCCAGAGAGAATTCTGCATCCTTCATTTATCTTCAAAAATACCTTAGTGTACAACATGGTTGAATGACACGCAAAATATTATATACTGTGAAAATTTAAAAATCATGGTACTTTATTTAAACAAAACAATTCACGTGTATTATTTCCATTAAAGCTTGTGGAACACCATGTCAAGAAACTATCTTCTTGGGTGGCAGAGAAGGAAAATGCTGAGCTCATCTTCTCCCACAGGCGAACCCACCTTAGAGCTACTTACAGACCAACTATTAATGAGAAATACCTGAAGACTAGCAGACAAGACCTACTAAAAGTAAAGCTATAAAGAAGGAAGCAAATGAAGATGATAATAGAGGCACAGATGCAGTACAGTCAAGGCCTAACACCCTGGGTGGGTGACCTGTAAACGGGAGGAGAATTAGAATCACAGAGATTCTCCCTGAGAAGTGAGGTGGTCCAGTCCCACACTGGGTTCCTGATCAGGGAAGGTGAGCCCCCAGAGCTTCTGGTTTTGAAGGCCAGCAAGGCTTGCTTTCTGAGGAGCCAGAGGGCTGCAGGAAACAGAGCTGCTGATGTTCAGTCCTGCTCAGTCGTGTCTGACTCTTTGCGACCCCATGGACTGCAGCATGCCAGGCTTCCCTGTCCCTCACTATCCTATCTTCTGGAATTTGCTCAGATTCAGGTCCACAGAATCACTAATGTTATCTAACCATCTCATCCTCTGCCACTCCCTTTTTCTTTTGCCTTCAATCTTTCCAAGCATCAGGGTCTTTTCCAATGAGTCAGCTCTTTGCATCAGGTGGCCAAGGTACTGGAGCTTCAGCTTCAGGATCAGTCATTTCAGTGAATATTCAGGGTTGATTTCCTTTAGGATTGATTGGTTTGATCTCCTTGCTGTTCAAGGGACTCTCAAGTGTCTTCTCCAGCACCACAATTTGAAAGCATCAATTCTTCGGTGCTCAGCCTTCTTTATGGTTCAACTCTCACATCCATACATGACTACTGGAAAAACCAAAACTTTTGACTAGACAGACCTTTGTTGGCAAAGTAATGTCTCTGCTTTTTAATAAGCTGTCTAGGTTGGTCATAGCTTTTCTTTCAAGGAGCAAGCGTCTGAATTTCATGGCTGAAGTCACCATCTGCAGTGATTCTGGAGTTCAAGAAAACAAAATCTCTTACAGCTTTCACTTTTTCCCCTTCTATTTGCCATGAAGTGATGGGACTGGATGCCATGATCTTAGTTTCCTGAATGTTGAATTTTAAGCCAGCTTTTTCACTCTCCTCTTTCATCCTCATTAAGAGGCTCTTTAGTTCCCTTTCACTTTCTGCCTTTAGAGTAGTATCATCTGCATATCTGAGGTTGGTGATAGCTCTCCCAGCAAAGACTTTGCTCTTAAGGGGCTCACACAAAATGCCACCTGGTTTGAGACCCAGGGCAGAAGAAGTCATCTGAAAAGAGCCTGGGTGGGACCCACTTGGAGAACCTCCTGGAGACAAAGAGGCAAGTGGAACTCACCTTGGGGACACAGATGCTGGTGGGAGCCAATTTGGGGAACTTGTGCCACCACGAGGACAGTGGTAATAGAAAATGCCAGTTTGGAATCTTCCTTCTTGCTTATCAGGGCTGGGACCTGACCCCACCCACCAACCTGTCAGCACCAGAATGAGGGCACCTCAGGCCAAGCTTCTAAGAGGTGGACCCAGCCTAACGCACCACCAGGCCAGAAGCCACAGACTCCTCTGAGCCCCCAGCTAACTCAGGACCCAGCCCCACAAACCACTGGTTAACATCAACCCCAAGATCTCCATAGCCATGCAGTCAAAGACCCCAGAGCTTGAGTCCATCCTCCACTGACACAGCGCTAGCCCTGGGACCCCCTGTATCCTGGCCCCATCCACAAACAGGCTGACTCTAGGTTTAGGATGCCCCTGTTCTGCAGTCAAAGACCTAGGACCCGCCTACATTCACCAGTGGGCCAGCACCAGCCCCAAGACTCAGACTTACGCAGCAAAGGGCAGTCACCAGACCTGGGAGTCCTTGGACCCCAATCCCACCCAAAAGAGGGCCAACACCAGCTTCTGAACACTATGCACCTGGCAAACAGCTATGTCAGAAACTGGCCCCATCCAGCAGAAGGCCAACATGGGATCTCGGACACCCAGCATACAAACCAGCCACCATGACACACAACTCTACCCAACAGAGGGCCAACACTAGCCCTGGGACCCCTGGGGCTTTGTAATCAGCCACTGCATGACACAGCCTGGCCCACCTAAGGCAAGGCATAGCAACCAACCAGACTGAGGGCCGGCCATGTCTACCAGACTGCCCACAGTAGTCGGTATGCAACAATGAAAGGGCCCATGCAACCTACATAGGGGGCAACCCCAGATCACGTAGCTCTGGGGATAAGAGAGGAGTGCACTGCTGGGACATGTAGGGACCACTTCTCTAAGATCAGGAAATGTAACAAACCTACCAAATATAGAGAAATGAAGACAGTACCTGAGCCAAAATGAGGTAATGGAGGAATATGTTTCAACAATATGATAAAACCCCAAAGGAAGAAGTAAGTAAAGTGGAGAAAGGCAATCTACACAAAAAATAATTTAAGGTAATGATCATAATAAAGAATGTAGGGCAGTGATAAGATTAACAAAGAGTTAGAAAGTACAAAGAGTAATCAAACAGAGCTGGAGATACAGTAACTGAAATTAAAACTACACTACAAGGGGTGAATAGTAGGTTAGATGATGCGGGGAACAAATCAGAGAACACGAAGAGAGAGCAGTGGAATCACTCAAACAGAACAGAAAAAAAAAGAATTTTAAAAAATGAGGACAGTTAAAAGATCTTGAAATCAACATCAAATATGCTAACATTCACTTCATAGAGGTCCCTTTCACAGAAGGTAAAAAGAAAAAAAGTGGGCAGAGAACATATTTGAAGACATAATAGCTGAAAACTTCCCTTCTCTGGGAAAGGAAACAGACATCTAGGTCAAAGCACAGACAGCCCCAAAGAGGATCAACCTAAAGAGGACTAGGAAGACACACTGTAATTAAAATAGCAAAAGTCAAGATAAAACAGAGTATTAAAAGCAACAAGGGAAAAGAAACAAGTTACATACAAGGAAACTCCCATAAGGCTTTCAGCTTCCTTTTTAAGAGAAACTCTACAGGGTGGAGGGGGCAGCACAGCACATTTAAAGTGACGAATGGACAAACCTGCAGCTAAGACGACGCACCAAGGTTTTCCTCCCCATTTGAAGGAGAGATCCAAAGTTTTACAGACGCACAAAAGCTGAAAGAATTCAACACCACAAAACCAGATTTATAAGAAATGTCAGAGACTTCTCAAAGTAGAAAAAGCCACTACCAGAAATATGAAAATTACAAAAGGAAAAATCTCACTGGCAAAGACAAGCATAAAGGTAGTAAATTAACCACTTATACAGCCCAGTAAAGCTTAAAAGACAAAAGCAGAAAAATTATCTATATCCACAACCATTAGCTAAGGAATACACGAAATAAGATGTAAAATATGATGTAAATGTGATGGATTGGAAGAGTAAAATTTCAGAGTTAAAATGTGTTCAAACTTATATAGATTGCTATATATAAACCTCTTAGTAACAACAAACCAAAAGTGTGTAATTGATACACACATGAAAGAGAGAAAGGAATTCAAATATAACACTAAAGATAGTCATCAAATCACAAAGGAAGAGAGCAAAGGAAAGAAATAAATTACAAAAATTATTCAGAAAAACAGTTAACACAATGCCAATAAGAACATACCTATCAGTAATTATTTTAAACATAAATAGACTAAATGGTCCAATCAAAAGACAGAGCAGCTGACTGAATACAAAAATAAGACTCATATATGTTCCGTCTACAAGAGAGTCACTTTAGACCTAACGTAACACACATGGACTGACAGTGAGGAGATGGAAAAAGGTATTCCTTGCAAACAAAAGCAGAAAAGTTGGAGGAGCAATACTTGTATCAGACAGAACGGATGGTAAAACAAACAGTAACAAAAGATAAAAAAGGACATTACATAATGATCAAGAGTTCAATCCAGAAACATATAATAGTGGGAAATATACATGCACCCAACATAGGAGTCTAAATATGCAAAGTACTACAATGTGAGAGACCTGGGTTCGATCCCTGGGTTGGGAAGATTCCCTGGAGGAGGAAATGGCAACCCTCTCCAGTACTCTTGCCTTGAAAATCCCATGGACAGAGGAGCTTGGTGCAGGCTACTATCCATGGGGTCGCAAAGAGTGGGGCACAACTGAGTGACTTCACTTTCACATACAGCACTAACACACATAAAAAGAAATTTGACATCAACCCAATATTAGGAGCAAACTTTAACACCCTACTTACATCAATGGACAGAAAATCAATAAGGTAACACTGGCCTTAACACAATGGGCCAAATGAAGTTAATAAATATACAGAAAGGATTCTATCCAAAGTATCAGAATCACATTCTTTTCAAATGCACTAGGAACATTCTCCAGGATAGTTCACATGTTAGGTTATAAAACAAGTCACAATAAACTTAAGAAAGCTGGCCTCATATCTAGCGTCTTTTCTGACCACAATGCTGTAAGACTAGACACCAACTACAAGGATAAAATGCAAAAAACCACAAACACGTGGAGACTAAATATGCTACTAAACAAACAATGGGCCACTGAAGAAATGAAAGAGGAAATTAAAAAAACAGCTGAAGAAACAGGAAACCACTATAATTCAAAATTTATAGGAAGCAGCAAAAGAAGTTTTGAAGAGTGAAGTTTATAGTGATATGTCTTAGATAAGAAAACTGGTGATATCAAGGGAATATTTCATGCAAGGATGGCACAATAAAGGGCGGAAAGAGTAAGGACCTAATAGAAGCAGAAAAGAAGAAGAAGAGGTGGCGAGAATACAAAAGAACTGTACAAAAAAAGGTCTTATTGACTCAGATAACCACAGTGGTGTGGTTACTCACCTAGAGCCAGACATCCTGGAATGCGAAGTCAAGTGGGCCTTAGGAAGCATTACTACGAACAAAGCTAGTGGAGGTGATGGAATTCCAGTTGAGCTATTTCAAATCCTAAAAGATGATGCTGTGAAACTGCTGCACTCAATATGCCAGCAAATTTGGAAAACTCAGCAGTGGCCACAGGACTGGAAAAGGTTAGTTTTCATTCCAATCCCAAAGAAAGGCAATGCCAGAGAATGTATAAACTACCATACAGTTGCTCTCATTTCACATGCTAGCAAGGTAATGCTCAAAATCCTTCAAGCTAGGCTTCAGCAGAATGTGAACTGAGAACTTCCAGATGTTCAAGCTGGATTTAGAAAAGTTAGAGGACCCAGAGATCAAATTGCCAACATTCACTGGATCATAGAAAAAGCAAGAGAATTCCAGAAAAACATCCACTTCTACGTTACTGACTACTCTAAAGCTTTTGAGTGTGTGGATCACAATAAACTCTGGAAAATTCTTTAAGAAATAGGAATACCAGACCACCTTACTTGTCTCCTGAGAAACCTGTAAGTGGGTCAAGAAGCAACAGTTAGAACAGGACATGGTTCCAAACTGGGAAAGGACTATCACAAAGATACGTATTTCATCCTGTTCATTTATCGTATATGCAGAGTTCAGTTCAGTTCAGTCACTCAGCCGTGTCTGACTCTTCGCGACCCCATGGCTTCCCTGTCCATCACCAACTCCCAGAGCTTGCTCAAACTCATGTCCATCGAGTCAGTGATGCCATCCAACCATCTCATCTTCTGTCGTCCCCTTCTCCTGCCTTCAATCTTTCCCAGCATCAGGGTCTTTTCCAGTGAGTCAGTTCATCGCATCAGGTGACCAAAGTATTGGAGCTTCAGCTTCAGCATCATTCCTTCCAATGAATATTCAGGACTGATTTCCTTTAGGATGGACTGGTTGGATCTCCCTGCAGTCCAAGGGACTCTCAAGAGCCTTCTCCAACACCACAGTTGAAAAGTATCAATTTTTCAGTGCTCATACATGCAGAGTACATCATGCAAAATACAAGGCTAGACGATTCACAAGATAAAATCAAGACTGCCAGAAGAAATATCAACAACCTCAGATATGCAGATAATACCACTCTAATGGCAGAAAGTGAAGAGGAACAAAGGAGCCTCTTGATGAAAGTGAAAAGAGGAGAGTGAAAAACCTGGCTTGAAACTTAACATTCAAAAAACTAAGATCATGGCATCCAGAACCATGACTTTGTGGCAAACAGATGGGGGAAAAAGTGGAAGCAGTAACAGATTTTATTTTCTTGGACTCCAAAATCACTGCAGATGGTGACTGCTATGACAAACCTAGACAGCTTATTAGAAAGCTAAGACATCTCTTTGCTAACAAAGGTCCCTACAGTCAAAGCTATGGTTTTTCCAGTAGTCAGGTACATATGTGAGTTGGACCATAAAGAAGGCTGGGCACCGCAGAATTGATGCTTTCAAACTGTGTTGCTGGAGAAGGCTCTTGAGAGTCCCCTGGACTGCGAGGAGATCAAACCAGTCAACCCTAAAGGAAATCAACCCTGAATATTCATTGGAAGGATAGATGCTAAAGCTAAAGCTCTAATACTTCAGCCACCTGATGAAGAGCTGACTCATTGAAAAAGACCCGGATGCTGGGAAAAACTGAAGACAGAAGGAAAAGGGGGTGGCAGAGGACGAGACGGTTAATAGCACCACTGACTCAACGGACATGAATTTGAGCATACTCCAGGAGATAGTGGAGGACAGAGGAGCCTGGTGGGCTGCAGTCAATGGGGTCATAAAGAGTTGGACACAACTTAGTAACTGAACAATAACAAACAACAGAAAATAAAAGAGTATCTGCAAAACAGACATTTTTGTATAGAAAAAAAATTAAATGCTTTAAAAGCTTATTTTTTAAAGAAATGAAATAACCTTTTCTAAAATTCTTCTGAAGTACAAAAAGTCACTATTAACAATCATTTTGTTAATATGGATGAGGTATATTAACAATGGAAGAAATAACCATTCAAAACTAGGGCCCAAAGGAAATACAAATAATGTTTTATGTATTTATCTCTTCCACACTAAATTATTCTAGCTTTTATATCAATTAAAGAAAATTTTGTATTCCCTTAATATACAATCTCCTATGACTCGTCCATTTGTTATTTGACCCATAACTAGTATTTAATTCTTTGAATAGTCTACTCTAAAAACATAAAAAAATACTGCTTGGGAATAACCTAAAAGAAACTGTTCCTTTATCTAAAGAGGTACAAGAGAAGACACTCTTGCATTTCAATTATTTTATATTTAGATTCAAAGATGACACCACAGGGAAAACAAAGGCCCCACAGTGCTCCTACTTGGCACTTTAGACGCCAGTGATTAGCGAACTCCCAATTAGGTGAGATTTCAGAATGCCAACAAAAGTTATCAAAATTGAATTCATTGTCAATGAAATGAAAATATACCACAGATCACGGTTCAGCTGGTGCTGGAGACACAGAATAGCCTAATAAAAAGAAACTAACTCTTCTATTGCTGTCTCGCATACAGGGTTATCGTTACCATCTTTCTAAATTCCATATATATGCATTAGTATATTATATTGGTGTTTTTCTTTCAGGCTAACTTTAGTCTGTATAATAGGCTCCAGTTTCATCCACCTCATTAGAACTGATTCAAATGTATTCTTTTTAATGGCTGAGTAACACTCCTTATGGCAGAAAGTGAAGAGGAACTAAAAAGCCTCTTGATGAAGGTGAAAGAGGAGAGTGAAAAAGTTGGCTTAAAGCTCAATATTCAGAAAACAAAGATCATGGCATCTGGTCCCATCACTTCATGGGAAATAGATGGGGAAACAGTGGAAACAGTGTCAGACTTTATTTTGGGGGGCTCCAAAATCACTGCAGATGATGACTGCAGCCATGAAATTAAAAGACGCTTATTCCTTGGAAGGAAAGTTATGACCAACCTAGATAGCATATTCAAAAGCAGAGACATTACTTTGCCAACAAAGGTCCGTCTAGTCAAGGCTATGGTTTTTCCAGTGGTCATGTATGGATGTGAGAGTTGGACTGTGAAGAAAGCTGAGTGCCGAAGAATTGATGCTTTTAAACTGTGGTGTTGGAGAAGACTCTTGAGAGTCCCTTGGATTGCAAGGCGATCCAATCAGTCCATTCTGAAGGAGATCAGCCCTGGGTGTTCTTTGGAAGGAATGATGCTAAAGCTGAAACTCCAGTACTTTGGCCACCTCATGTGAAGACTTGACTCATTGGAAAAGACTCTGATGCTGGGAGGGATTGGGGGCAGGAGGAGAAGGGGATGACAGAGGATGAGATGGCTGGATGGCATCACTGAGTCAATGGACATGAGTCTGAGTGAACTCCGGGAGTTCGTGATGGACAGGGAGGCCTGGCATGCTGCGATTCATGGGGTCGCAAAGAGTCAGACACAACTGAGCGACTGAACTGAACTGAACTGAACACTCCATTGTGTATATGTTCCACAGCTTTCTTATCCATTCGTCTGCCGATGGACATCTAGGTTGCTTCCATGTCCTGGCTACTATAAACAGTGCTGCGATGAACATTGGGGCACACATGTCTCTTTCAATTCTGGTTTCCTTGGTGCGTATGCCCAGCAGTGGGATTGCTGGGTTATAAGGCAGTTCTATTTCCAGTTTTTTAAGCAATCTCCACACTGTTCTCCATAGTGGCTGTACTAGTTTGCATTCCCATCAACAGTGTAAGAGGGTTCCCTTTTCTCCACACCATCTCCAGTATTTATTGCTTGTAGACTTGTAGATGGCAGCCATTCTGACTGGCGTGAAATGGTACCTCATTGTGGTTTTGATTTGCATTTCTCTGATAATGAGTGATGTTGTATAGAACAGTCTTTTGGACTCTGTGGGAGAGGGAGAAGGAGAGGGTGGGATGATTTGGGAGAATGGCATTGAAACATGTATAATATCATATATGAAACGAATCGCCAGTCCAGGTTCGAAGCATGATACTGGTTTCTTGGGGCTGGTGCACTGGGATGACCCAGAGGGATGGTACGGGGAGGGATGTGGGAGGGGCATTCAGAATGGGGAGCACGTGTATACCTGTGGCAGATTCATGTTGATGTATGGCAAAACCAATACAATGTTGTAAAGTAATTAGCCTTCAATTAAAATAAATAAATTTATATTAAAAAAAAAAAAAAGAAACTAACTCTTCTAGAGCCAAAACAGTGTGCATAGATAACTTTTAGAGGGCATTAACTGCTTATGAAAAGCCTGACCCGTAGTGGTTATAAACTATGGCCACATACCCCCTCAAAGGACTTTTTTCTTTTAAAACATACACTGTGGGAATGCAGTCAATAATAAACTATCTTTGTATCATGATAGATGGCAGTTAGACTTCTTGCAATGATCGTTTTGACACATAGAGAAATACTGGATCACCGTGTTGTGCACCAGAAACACAAAGAGTGCTGCAGGTCAACTACACTTCAACTCACTCACAGAAAAAGATGTCGAATCTGAGGTTATATGGGCGGGGTGGGCGGGAACTGGATGATTCAATCCCCCCTTCAAAAGGTACCAATTTCAAGTTATAACATATGTAAGTACTAGAGATGTAAGTACAACATGGAAAGTACACCGTCAAGGCTGTATATTGTCACCCTGCTTATTTAACTCCCGTGCAGAGTACATCATGAGAAACGCTGGGCTGGAAGACGCACAAGCTGGAATCAAGATTGCTGGGAGAAAGATCAATAACCTCAGATATACAGATGGCACCACCCTTATGGCAGAAAGTGAAGAGGAACTAAAAAGCCTCTTGATGAAGGTGAAAGAGGAGAGTGAAAAAGTTGGCTTAAAGCTCAACATTCAGAAAACTAAGATCATGGCATCCAGTCCCATCACTTCATGGCAGATAGATGGGTAAACAGTGGCTGACTTTATTTTGGGGGGCTCCAAAATCACTGCAGATGGTGATTGCAGCCATGAAATTAGAAGACGCTTACTCCTTGGAAGGAAAGTTATGACCAACCTAGACAGCTTATTAAAAAGCAGAGACATTACTTTGCCAACAAAGGTCCACCTAGTCAAGGATATGGTTTTTCCAGTGGTCATGCATGGATGTGAGAGTTGGTCTCTAAAGAAAGCTGAGTGCCGAAGAATTGATGCTTTTGAACTGTGGTGTTGGAGAAGACTCTTGAGAGTCCCTTGGACTGCAAGGAGATCCAACCAGTCCATCCTAAGGGAGATCAGTCCTTGCTGTTCACTGGAAGGACTGATGTTGAAGCTGAAACTCCAATACTTTGGCCACCTGATGCAAAGAGCTGACTCATTTGAAAACTCCCTGATGCTGGGAAAGATTGAGGACAAGAGGAGAAGGGGATGACAGAGGATGAGATGGTTGGATGGCATCACCAACTCAATGGACATGAGTTTGGGTAAATTCCGGGAGTTGGTGATGGACAGGGAGGCCTGGCATGCTGTGTGCAGTTCATGGGGTTGCAAAGAGTCGGACACAACTGAGCGACTGAACCGAACTGTATATTATATATGAAAACTGTTAAGAGTAAATCCTAAGAGCTCTCATCACAAGGGAAAATCTTTAAAGTTTTTTATTTTGTACCTATATAAGATAATGGATGTTTGCTATACTTATTAAATCATTTCATGATATATGTAAGTGTGCTGTACCATGCTTACATATATGCATATATATGTATATGTAAGTGTACAAACCATTATGCTGTACACCTTAAACTTACATAAAGCTGTATGTCATTTATATCTCAATGAAACTGAAAGGGAAGGAAAAAACAGCAAGTTTTGAGCAAGCATGGAAAAGAAAATAAAAAGAAAAATCAGGTGTTTTCATTGGCTCTCAACTGCTATTAAATTAAGAGAAATTCTTGCCATTACAAATAAGAAATCTGGCCAAACTATATTTTAACATACATTATCTCCATTTATTATACTTCATAAAATCATCTCATTTAAATTCCTTATTTTACAAAGAATATGAAACTGGAACAGGTCTTGAAAGAGCGCTTGTAAGTCTTCCATTGACAGAGCAGCCCAGAGGTCAAGTATGCCATGCACAAAATCAAGGCAAAGGAATGTCTACGATGGATTAAAGAAGCCGAGCAGCACACCGCACGTGGAGTAGAAAGCCCAGCTCCGGCAGCGCTGTGAAAGGCCACCCCAGCCCCATGACCGCAACCACCACAATCTCATTTCCCAGCATGAGGTTCACTTTCAAAAAGCTTCAGAGTGCTGGGTTTGTTTGGGATTTTTTTTTTTTATAGATTAATATAGTAACTATACAAAAAGTGAACTGAAGGAAGTGGGGTATGAGTTATTTGTAAAAACAATTTCTGGGTTAGCTGAGGTTGGAAATGGAAAAGAAGAAAGATGGAGCAGACACTAAGACAGTTTCTAAGAAAGTGACTAAAAAAGTCATGCAAGCACTGACAAAGAACTGACCTAAGTGTTAAATGCAATCACGTGAGAAAGCACTCAGAATCACTCATTCACAATTGGTACTTAATAAATTTTCTTTTTAAAACACTGCTTGAGATAAATTTGCATACTATACAGTTCAGCCTTGTAAAGTATACCATTCAGTGGTTTTCAGTATATTCAGTGTTGTGAATATATGTGTGTATACACACAATCTAATTTTAGAACATTTTCATCACCTCCAAAAAAGAAATTCTATAACCGTCTGAGGGACAGGGAAGCCTGGCGTGCTGCAGTCTATGGGGTCGGCAAGGAGCCAGACACAACTTGGTGACTGAACAATACCCATTTGCAGTCACCCTCCAGCCCACCCCTAGACAGTTCACGAAAATGGATTCATGCAATATGTGGTACTAACAAATGTTTCTTTGAATATGAATCGGAACTTCTGGAAGTTCTGCTAGTTCTGAAAAGAGGATGAGTTTATGGTGTATTACTGTGAGACAATGACACCAATCAACCAGAGCAGGGCAACAGTCACCTGACGATGCCACTGAACGGCTGGTAAAGCACTCTTCCAACTCCAAGACCAGAGTCCATGCAGGCAGGGAAGAGACTGAAACACGCAGAAGGCTGAAATCCCCAAGGGAAAAAAGCCTGCACAGCAAAAGCACAAAGAGCAGAGAACTGACTGCACTGAAGACGACTTTCACTTATGAGCGGAATGAAGAAATGGAGGAGGAAGACTAGTCTCAGAGGCAGGAGAATCAGGACATAATTAAGAAGGCTGAGGAAGAGGGGCCACCAGCAACACAGAAGGCCTCCGGGTCCAAGGAGGAGGAAAATGGAATTAGTAACTTCAGAAAGCAGAGTTTCAGTAGTCATGCGTATGTATGTCTAAAAGGAAGTAAAAGCTTAAAATGCAGGAAAATATGGACAGGAAGAATATAGAATAAGTTTCACAGTTTTGAGAAGGATTAAAGGCAAACACAAGCCAAATATTGGAGAAGGAAATGGCAACCCACTCCAGTGTTCTTGCCTGGAGAATCCCAGGGACGGCGGGCCCTGGTGGGCTGCCGTCTATGGGTTTGCACAGAGTTGGACACGACTGAAGCGACTTAGCAGCAGCAGTAGCAGCAAGCCAAATATTTCAAGAATTCAGTTTTCCTAAATATAAGGTACAGTTATTTCTATGCAATCCTTGTATATATTCTAAGTTACGAGATAGTAAAGGAAAAAAAAATGTTATTTTAATGTGAAACACATCAAAAAGTATCATTTTAAAACATAGGTGTTATTCACAAGGTTTCTATACCATGTTGGAACATGTGGAATCTAGGAAAATGGTACAGATGAACTAATTTCCAGGGTGGGAATAGAGATGCAGACATAGAGAAGGGACATATGGACATGGTGGGGGAAGGGGAGCGTGGGACTGACATGTATACACTACCACGTGTAAAACACACAGCTAGTGGGAAGCTGGTGCATAGCACAGGGAGCTCAGCTTGGTGCTCTGTGATGACCTAGAGGGGTGGGAGAAATGTCCAAGAGCGAGGGGATATATGTATACATAGAGCTGATTCACTTCCCTGTACACCAGAAACTAACACAACATTATAAACATTATACACCAATAAAAAGTAAAAATATATATTAATATATATCTAATGTATTAGATAATATAATAATATAGCAAGGAGATCAAACCAGTCAATCCTAAAGGAAATCAGTACTGAATATTCTTTGGAAGGACTAATGCTAAAGCTGAAACTCCAATACTTTGGCTACCTGATGCAAAGAACTGACTCATTGGAAAAGACCCTGACGCTGGGAAAGATTGAAGGCAGGAGGAGAAGGGGACGACAGAGGAGGAGATGGTTGGATGGCATCACCAATTCGATGGACATGAGTTTGAGTAAGCTCCAGGAGTTGGTGATGGACAGGGAAGCCTGGCGAGGTGCAGTCCATGGAGTCGAAAAGAGTCGGACACAACTGAGCAACTGAACTGAACTGAATTACATATCTAAAACATAGTAAAACTTCATATAAAATAAAAACATTTGTTTTTTTCCCACTACCCTATGTAATCATTTTTTAAGGCAATGAAAACAGCCATGGGAATTCTATAGGAGGAAACAGTCATCCTTCAGTATTTGTGGGGTATTGGTTCCATGATATCCCTTACCCTCACATCCAAGGGTACCAAAATCTGAGGATGTTCTCAAGTCTCCTATACGAAGTGGGGCAGTATCTGCATATAACCTATGCACATCTTCCCTGTATGTATACTTGAAATCACCTCTAGATTACTTATATACTCTAATACAATGTAAATAGCTGTTAAACCAATTAGGTAGTATCTAAATAGCTGCCGATGTGGAGCAAATTCAAGCTTTGCTTTTTGGAACTTCCTGGAATTTCTTCCTCTAATATTTTCAATTCACAGTTACTCAAATTAGAAGATATGGAACTTGTGGATATAGAGGGCCAACTGTATAGCTAATTGGGATTTTTACTAAAACCAAAATTCAATCTGTATTTCAGCCTGAATCTGTTACCAGCTCATATACTCTTAGGTAAAATAATCTAGCATTTTCAAATTTTAAATACAAATAAAACGTATGCACTACACACAGAATGGTTACTTCTATTTATTAACTGAGCTAGAATGCCATATTCAAAAAAAGAAATCAGAATATACAGAAAGATAACAAGTTTTAAAAATGAGGTTGATTCTTCAATCAATAAAAGAAGGTTTCAGTTAATAAAATTTTAAAATACTCCTTTTTTACAGCAAGTTTAAAATGTGATGCAATTTTCTAAAATTTATCTATACATAACCTTTTTTTTTGGCCTCACCATTTAGCATACAGGATCTTCCTCAACCAGGGATTGAACCCAGGCCCCTGCACTAGGAGCACAGTCTTAACCACTGGACCACCAGGGCAGCCCATTCTATATATAACTAATTGTGAAAAGTAATCTTCAGAGAGCAAACTTGCATAAGAACAACAATAAAATGACTTGAGATTACACTAAATTAACAAGATGGGGAAATGAGAACCGAATATCAGGTTCACTAAAAAAATTTACAGACATAAAACTTCACTTACCTTTTTAAACATAACTAGTGAGATGACTGCTGATGCTGTGAAAAGTGCTGCTATGATAATCATCATGATTCCAACAGGAATACTTTTGTTGAGACCAGTAAGGGATGAAATCCAACCACTATGAAATTTTAAAAAAGTATAATCAGGCAAATAAGTTAACACACAATTTTAAAAACAATCACATAATAACTAACACATACTCAGCTTTTATGAGCCAAGGAACATTTTAGTTCTCTGTATGCATTAACTCATTTAATTCTCACAACAACTCCCTATGATATATGTTATATTTAATCCCTATTTCACAGATGAGAAACTGAGTCACCAAGATTATTCAGTAACTTGCCCAAGGCCACACAGCTAATAAAAACAGCATAGTCTGAATTCAAACCTAAGCACCAAAATCCAGAGCCTTAAATATGAACACAAGATTTTACATTTTTTAAACCTGTGAGTTCATTATTTTTTTTAATTTTATTTTAAATTCTGTTTAATTATGTAAGAAAATATTTGAGAACCACATATTCAACAAAGAGCTAGTATTCAAAATATATAAAGTGAAGTTGTGTCTGACTCTTTGCGACCACATGGACTGTAGCCCACCAAGCTCTTCCATCCATGGGATTTTCCAGGCAAGAATACTGGAGTGGATTGCCATTCCCTTCTCCAGAGGATCTTCAAGAACCTTCAAATCTCAACCTTAAAAGTAAATCTTTAAAATAATTTCAATTAGAAAGTAGACAAAGACATGAAGAGACAGTTCACCAAGAGAATATAAAGATGGCAAACAAGCACAAAAAAAGATAAAACCTAAGACATTAGAGAAATGAATATTAAAGCCGCAGTGTGACATCACTACACAGCTATCAGATTGGCTCGGAAAACAAAAAATGAGTGACAGCACCGGCGCCTGGTGCAGACGTGGAGCTGAAGACTCATATGTTGTTGCTGGAACTGTAAAACGGGGCAGCTATTCTGGTGAGCACTGTCTGGAAAATAGTTTTTTAAAACACCAAACACGGAACTCCCTGAAGGTCCAGTGGTTAGGACTCTGCACTCTCACTGGTTCAATCCCTTGTTAGGGAACAGCCCCAGTAGGGGGCAGGGGGTGGGGGGAGGGATCATTTTTAAATAAATAAATAAAAATTAAAAACATGCAGCTTCCATATGAACCAGCAACATCACTCTTCTTCTTGGGTACTTACCACAGAGAAATGAAAATTTATGTTCACACAAAAACTTGTTCATGAATGTTTATAGCAGAATAGCCCCAAACTGGGAACAATCCAAGGTCCTTCAACTGGTGATGGTTAAACACACTGTGGTCTGTCCATACCATACACCGTTCAGCAATGAAAAGGGATAACTACTCACAGACGCAACAACCTGGATGCATCTCCAGAGTATTATGCCTAGTGAAAGCAGCTAAAGGCTGCATACTGTATGACTCCACTTATACAACATACTCGAGGGGACAAGCAGGTCAGTGACGCCAGGGCTAAGGAGGGACATGAGTGTGGCAATAAACAGCAGAATAAAGGACCTTTTGGTGATGAAAACATCCTCTGTCTTTACTGTATCAATGTCAAGATCTTGATTTTGATACTACACCCTAGTTTTACAATATGTTACCACTGGGGAAAATAAAGGAATAAAGGATAACTTGGGGATCTCTCATTTCTTACTGAGTCTGTGACTCAACAATTATCTCAGAATAAACAGCTTAATTTTTTAGTCTGCAGAATTACATGAGATCTATCTTATAACAGGTCACCTTGTATGCACCCTCACTAGCGGATTCCTGTGCTATTTAGTCTCCTCACAAGCTTCTATGCTCAGTTTTAACACTTTTTCCTGTCTGTACTAAAAAGCAAAAGAAATTATTTTGGATTCATTATAAATAAAAAAGCACTAACATAAACAGTGTATTTTTTTTAATTAAACATTTAAAACATCTTTCTATCAAATGCTAAAGACTAAAACTTTTAAATGATAATGAATGCTACTTTTTCTGATTTAAAATACCCTAATAAATTACATGCATGTATATGTGCTCGTTAGATCTTCAAAGGTATCGACAGTTGTGACTTTCAGCGTCTACTCTAATTCAGCATTACATACTACATCCAAGGCTTCAGATACACTCTAGTTACATGATGAGTGTAGTTCACATACACAGTGCAGCAAAGTTGCTTTGTATATGCTGTTGGCTTACAAAAATTCAACTGCATGCAACAGTTAGAGAGAGGGATGATTTTATAAGTATGTATTCTTCTATGCACCACCACTCAAAGAACGTTTGCTCCAGAGTATCTGAAGAGAGACATAAAATCTATTACCTTCTAACTGGGGTCTAAAGAGCCTCAGTTCCTGAGGGTGCCCCACTGAGTGAGCATTTTGCCATACTAAGAATGACTCTATTGTTTAAAGATAGATCCTTAACAAGCATGCAGTGACTCTACTTTTCAGACATGTGCATGTATGTTTGCAGTTATGTGTCTAGGAAGACACATGTTTACATACCGAAAATACCACTTTACACATAACAAGTACTCTTTTCTTAAATTCCTTCAAAGGTTAGTCCTTAGGAAATTTTTTAATTGCCTTTTTCAATATTTGTTTACTTTTGTTAATCTGGTTTTTCTATGTCAAGTATTTTTTAGGAATTCAAAAATTATATTAAGATATTAGAAGAAGAGATTATAGCTAATTAAAGTAAATGACTTACCAGTTACCCCAGTTATGAAATCCTGCAGCCTGGAGTACGTGCACAGCAAACTGACAGATATAGACGAAAAAGAACACGAAGAACCGGAAGGAGCTGTCACTCCTGGTTTTAAAAAGAAAGGGGAAAGAGCGGGAATAGGGAGACAAAGAGAAAACGTCAGCATTTTTCTCAGTATGTTTACATTCACATGTAGACTGACATACAAAATTAAAAAACATTTTTAAAAATATCAGTGGCAACTACTTGAACTGTCTGCACAAATGCTAGACGATGTTACTATTATTCTCACAAATTTCCAAGTGCACCACAAAACACCTTGGCAAAGGAAAATTATTTTGTTTTCCTTTTATTTTTTATTAAATAGCTTCACTGAATTATAATTAATATAATAAACTGCAAATATTTAAAATATACAATTCTGTAAGGTTTGACTTAAGTATATAACCATGAACCTTTTATAATCAAAATAGTGAACATAGTCCAAAATTTTGTGTACCTGGTTAATTCCTGCCTCCCCACCCACTGCTTTCTGTCACAATAGTTACCTATTTTAAGGGTTTTATTTAATCGGATCATATAGTATATCTATTTTTCCTTGTCTGCCTGCTTTCATTCAGCACAGTTATTTTCCAATTCACTCATGATGTTGCCATGTAACAAGAGTCCATTCCTCTTCTGAGGAATACTGCTGAGCAGTATTCCATCGCACAGTATGCTACAGGTAACCTATCCATTCATCTGTTGATGGACAGTTAGGTTGTTTATGGTTTCTCCTTCTACAAATAAAGCTGCCATGGACATTAATGTCCACATATGAACATTTATTTTTCTCCTGGTAAATAATTACCTAGAAGTGGAATGGCTAGAACCCATGTTAGAGATAAGTTTAGCTTTTTAAGAAACTGTAAAATTGTTTTCCAAAGGAGTTGTTCTACTTCATATTCTCAGTGGCAGTATATGAGAATGCCAGTTACCTCCACATCTCATTAAGACTTGGCACAATCAATTCCTTAAATTTTAGCCATTCTAAGAGTTGTATAGAGGTAACTCAATTTAAATTTGCGTTTCCCTAATAACTAATGTTGAGCACATTTTCATCCACATTTTTGTCATCCATGGCAAACTATCAAAATATTTTTCCAAGGTTTTAATTTGCTTTTTCCCCTTACTGTTGAGTTTTGTGAGTTTGAATATACAGGTCTTTTTATCAGATAAATGCTTTGTAGAATTTTCTCCCAGATTGTGGCTTATCTTTTTATTCTCTTAAGAATGCCTTTTAAAGAACAAAGTTTTGTCTTTTTATGGACTCAAATTTATCAATTTGCCCTTTTATGAACCTTGATTTTATTGTTTTATCTAAGAAATCTGTGCTAAAGATACAAAGATTTTTTTCTTGTTTTCTCAAGAAGTTTTATATTTGTTGATTTAACATTTAAGTTTATGTCCCCTTTTTTAGTTAAGTTTTAAGATACAGTATAAGGGATGGATTAAAGTTCTTTTATTCCAACATAAATGCCAATTATTCCAGCATCATTTCTTAAAAAGACTATTCTCCCTGCACTACACTGTACCTTTCTTTAGAAAATCACTCATCTATATTTGGGTGGGTTATTTCTGGACACTCTGTCTCATCGTTCTATTTGTCAGCCTTTATGTCAGTATCACACCTTTATGATTGCTTAAGTTTTCTAGTGTGCCTTCCAATTAGGTATGTTAATCTTCCAGCTTTGCTGTCATTTTTCAAAGTTGTTTTGGCTATTCTAGGCTACTACGTTTCTATATATCTTTTAGAATCACCTGGCTCACTTCTATAAAACAACCTAAAAGGATTTTAATAGGGATTGCACTGTGTCTATAGATCCCTTTGGAGAGAATTCACATCATATAATAATGCTGAGTCTTCCAATCCATTAACAAGGTATATCTCTCCATTTATATTTTCTACATAGATGATTATGTAATCCATGAATAAAGTCAATTTTACTCCTTCCTTTCTAATGTGAGGCTTCTTACTTGGTTTTCTGACCTGTTTATACTGGTGAGAACCTCTACTACAAAGTTTAAAATAAGTGGTGAGAATAAACATCTTTATCTTCTTCTTGATCTTAAACAGAAAGCTTTTAGTCCTTCACCATTAAGTATGATGTTAAATGTTACAGTTTTTCATAGATGCCCTTTATCAAGTTGAGAAAGTTACCTTTTATTCTAACTTTGAGTATTTTTAACATGAAAGTGAAGGTTTTGGGATTTTGTCAAATGTTTCTTTTGCATCAATTAAGATGATCATATCATGAATTATGATAACTACTTTTCTAATCTTAAACCGATTTTAAATTCCTAGAATAAGCTACACTCACTTGATCGTGACACAATATCTTTAAACATACACAACATCTTTAAACACAGAATTAGATTCTTTGGCAAGATTTTCAACTGTCCAAAGTCTACTCCATTTCTGCTCATCCCAGTGACTATTCCAACCCCAAAACACATTTTTGGAAGTCTTCATTAGGGAAGATTTGTCCCTTCTGCTTCATTTATTTAACAATCATTTATTTATATTAATATGAGCGTGGCTCATACATATATATGTTCTTTTTTCTTATTAATGTTTTTGCTTTGTTACCTGTGTACCAAGAAACCAGAGTATCAGAGTGGTTAAAATGATATATGTAACATGTACTCTGAAGAGAGTTTCAGAAATAAAATAATGTCTAAAGGCATCACAACAGCTATTTCAGTTACCTAACAGGGATCTTTCTAGTTAGTTCCAAACTCACAGATAAATTCTAGAAGTTGAATCTACCTAATAAAACCTCTAAGAAATTTTTTACAAGGTACAGAATATGTTTTAAAAAGTAAGCCTCTTTAATAGGTGGTGCTGGGAAAACTGAAAAAGCTACATGTGAAAGAATGAAACAGAGCATTTCCTAACATACACAAAAATAAAGTCAAAATGGATTAAAGACTTAAATGTAAGGCCAGAAACTATAAAGCTCTCTTAGAGGAAAATAAAGGAAGTATACTCTTCGACAGGCATCACAACAAGATCCTCTTTGAAATAAAAATAAACAAATGAGACTTAATTAAGCTTAAATGTTTCACAGCAAAGCAAACTATAAACAAGATTAAAAAGACAACCCTCAAGTGGAAGAAAATAACAGCAAACAAAACAACTGACAAAGGATTAATCTCCAGAATATATAAGCAGCTTATACAGATCACATCAGGAAAACAAACAGCCCAACCAAAAAATGGGCAGAAGACCTAAACAGACATTTCTCCAAAGAAGACATACAGATGGCTAATAAGCACACAAAAGATGCTCAACATCATCCAGTGTTAGAGAAATGCAAATCAAAACTACACTGAAGAATCACCTCACACCAGTCTGAATGGCCATCATCAAAAAATCTACAAACAATAAACGCTGGAGAGGGTGCGGAGAAAAGGGAACCCTCTTGCACCACTGGTGGGAATGTAAATTGATACACCCACTATGGAAGACGGTATGGAGATTTCTTAAAAAAATAGGAATAATACTACCATATGATGCAACAATCCTACTACTGGGCATATACCCTGAGGAAACCATTAACTGAAAAAGACATTTGTATCCCAATGTAAAATGCAGCACTATTTACAACAGCAAAGACACAGAAGCAACCTGATGTGCACTGACGAATGGATAAAGAAGCTGCGGTATATTTATACAATGCGGTATATTTATACAATGGAATATTACTCAGCCATAAAACGAATGCATTTGAGTCAGTTCTAATGAGGTGGATGAACCTGGTGCCCATCATACAGAGTGAAGTCAGAAAAACAGGTATCATATTTTAATGCATACATACATGAAATGCAGAAAGATGGCACTGATGAACCTATCTGCAGGCCAGCAATGAGACACAGACAGAGAGAAAAGACTTTGGACACAGGAGGGGGAAGGAGAGGGTGGGACGAACGGAGAGAGTAACACAGAAACATATGCACTACCATACACAAAGTAGACAGCCAGTGAGAATGTGCTGTTATGACGCAGGAGCTCTAACCTAGAACTCTGTTGACAGCTTGAGGGCGGGGCGGGGGGAGTAGGGAAGGAGGTTCAAGAGGGAGGGCACACATGTATACCTGTGGCTGATTCATGTTGATGTATGGCAGAAACCAACACAATACTGTAAAGCAATTATCCTTCGATTAAAAATAAATTTTAAAAAATACAAAAATTAAGCTGTCCTAATAAAAGGAAAATATTTCTAAAATGTTTCTCTCAAACAGTGATGAAGGAATGTAAAGATCGGTTCACTTTCCTCCTTTATATGTAAGCTGTTGTTGCTGCTGTTTAGTCACTAAGGCCTGTCCAACTCTCTTTGCGACCCCATGAACTGTAGCCCACCAGGCTTCTCTGTTCATGGGATTTCCCAAGCAACAATAGTAGGGTGGGTTGCATTTCCTCCTCCAGGGGATACTATTGACCAAGGGATCAAATTGCCAACATCTGCTGGATCATCGAAAAAGCAAGAGAATTCCAGAAAAACATATATTTCTGCTTTATTGACTATGCCAAAGCCTTTGTGTGGATCACAATAAACTGTGGAAAATTCTGAAAGAGATGGGAATACCAGACCACCTGACCTGCCTCTTGAGAAACCTATATGCAGGTCAGGAAGCAACAGTTAGAACTGGACATGGAACAACAGACTGGTTCCAAATAGGAAAAGGAGTACGTCAAGGCTGTATATTGTCTCCCTGCTTCTTTAACTTATATGGAGAGTACATCATGAGAAACGCTGGCCTGGAAGAAGCACAAGCTGGAATCAAGATTGCCAGGAGAAATATCAATAACCTCAGATATGCAGATGACACCACCCTCATGGCAGAAAGTGAAGAGGAACTAAAGAGCCTCTTGATGAAGGTGAAAGAGGACAGTGAAAAAGTTGGCTTAAAACTCAATATTCAGAAACAAAGATCATGGCATCTGGTCCCATCACTTCATGGGAAATAGATGGGAAAACAGTGGAAACAGTGTCAGACTTTATTTTGGGGGGCTCCAAAGTCACTGCAGATGGTGACTGCAGCCATGAAATTAAAAGACGCTTATTCCTTGGAAGAAAAGTTATGACCAACCTAGATAGCATATTCAAAAGCAGAGACATTACTTTGCCAACAAAGGTCCGTCTAGTCAAGGCTATGGTTTTTCCAGTAGTCATGTATGGATGTGAGAGTTGGACTATGAAGAAAGCTGAGTGCCAAAGAATTGATGCTTTTGAACTGTGGTGTTGGAGAAGACTCTTGAGAGTCCCTTGGACTGCAAGGAGATCCAACCAGTCCATTCGGAAGGAGATCAGCCCTGGGATTTCTTTGGAAGGAATGATGCTATAGCTGAAACTCCAGTACTCTGGCCACCTCATGCAAAGAGTTGACTCATTGGAAAAGACCCTGATGCTGGGAGGGATTGGGTGTAGGAGGAGAAGGGGACGACAGAGGATGCGATGGCTGGATGGCATCACTGACTCGGTGGACGTGAGTCTGAGTGAACTCCGGGAGTTGGTGATGGACAGGGAGGCCTGGAGTGCTGCAGTCCATGGGGTCGCAAAGAGTCGGACTCGACTGAACAACTGAACTGAACTGAACTGAACTGAACTGAAACTCACTTGGAAGACTATTTAAACAACATGAAAATGGACTAGGGCTTTGAATATGTTTTTATAGTTAAAATCAAATATCAAGTATCTTTCTATAGAAAAAATTAAATTGACTTCCTGGCTCATATGCTAATATAACATTTTTCAGGATGCTAAAATGATTTTCTATTTCAATCATATTTAATCTCTAATTTCAATTAGCAAAATATTCTAACGTAAAAGGTATGAAATCGCCACAGATATTATGTTATAAAGGAATAGAACCAAAAAAATACTGTCTACTTCCCAGAGGTAGCTTGCTTTTAAAAAGTATACCCGGAAGAAGCTTAGAAGTAGTATATCATCCTAACTACAAGTAAAAAGCTGGAAAAACTGAAAAATCAACAACTCTTCTTAAATCTGAAAGAGAAGAGAAGCCAGAAGGCAAACTGCAACCCCAAACTGGAAAGACAGACAGATGGATACAGAGAATCAAGTTATTGGAGCAGAAACCTCTGCAGCAACCATTGCAGGGTAGGAATACCTGAACTGTAACTCTCAAAATGCTGTTGGCCCGGAGTGGACAACTCGGAGTTAAAACTCCAAGGAGACCTAGTCATTCGGGAAATCCACACATTTGTGAGTTTTACCAACAACAGCTCACCCTGGCTCTGAGTGATTTCTTTAGAGAAAAATCCCTTCGTGCTTCTGGAAGGAGGTGGCGGAAAGGAATCATTTGGGAACACTCTAGAGCAGCGGTCCCCAGACTTTTTGGCACCAGGGACCAGTTTCATGGAAGACAAGTTTTCCAGGGATTGCAGGGCAGGGAGGTGGGGGGGGGGGGGTAGTTTTGGGATTCAAATGCATTACATTTATTGTGCATTTTATCTCTATTATTACATCAGCTCCACCTCAGATCATCAGGCATTAGATCCCAGAGGTTGGGGAGCCCTGCCTACAGCACTCTGTTCTTAACAAGGTATGCCCTCAGGAGAAACCAGAGCCCAACTCACTCTGGAATAAGTTTTATTACAGCCTGACCTATATAATGTAGTAGTACTGTTAGCGGCTCAGTAGTGTTTGACTCGTTGTGACCCCACCAACTGTAGCCCATCGGGCTCTTCTGTCCATGAGATTCTCCAGGCAAGAATACTGGAGTGGGTGGCCATTCCCTTCTCCAGAGGATCTTCCCAACCCAGAGATTGAACCTGGGTCTCCTGCATTGCAGATAGATTCTTTACCATTTGAGCTACAGGGAAAATTTTTAGAGATCCTATACGGGGAAACCGAAAATACCCAATTCCAGCCCACTCTATGATACCCTGTCCCACCTGAGGAGAGGGAAGGACTGAGAAGCACTGGTGCAGTTCACAGTCCAGAGGCACTGGCTAACTATTCAATAAGAGACTGAGACCTACTCATAGGCCCACAGAATGCTTCCCCTCCCCCATACCTTACCATCACGTTACTAAAGGCCTATTTACAGCAGTTCCTTTTACATTATGTGCAGCAATCAAGTAAAAATCACAAGACATAACAAAAATGCAAAAAAATACATAGCTTGAAAATATAGAGCAAGCATCAGAATCACAGTCAGATAAGATTAGGATGTTGGAATTACCATCAGGAATGTAATATGCTATGGGTTCTAATGGATAAACTAGACAGTATGCAAGAACAGATTAGCAATGTAAACAGAGGCGGAAATCCTAAGAACCAAACAAACTAATTTTAGTTTTATGGTTCCAAATATGAGAGAAAAGGCTAGTGTGTGTATCTCCACCAAGAGCAACTAGAATAGTAGGATAAAATGGAAAAAAATCTGCTAAAATCCACTGAAGAGCTGCTGAAGCATCCAGGAATAGAGTCCATGGTTCTGGAGTGGAAGAGACAACTACAGAGATGTAAGCTGGCATTCTACAGCTTCAATCCATTTTTGCTGAATACAAGACAATAGGCTGAAAATTCAGACTCTGCCTGCACAGAACGCAGCTGTGAGGGAAAAGACAAACCAACAGAAGCTTTGAGCAGATTCACATGTTGAGTAATGAGAAGTGAGAGGCACAATACGGGCCCAAACATGCAGCCAACTTTTCTCTCAAGGCATGCACCAAACACAGACGCTAACAAGTCAGAAGACCCTCTGAAAGCAGAATAGGCTTTCCGCAGCGTTCCCCAATGGGAAAAGAATTAGAACGGTAATTCTCAAATTTTTGGCCTCAGCACTTCTTTATTATTGAGCATCACAAGGAACTTTTGATAATGTAGGTTGTAGCTCTTGCTTTACCAAATGAGAAACTAAAATTGAGAAATAGTTAAAGCATTTAACTAATTTTTAGATAAATTTCTTATAATAAAATAACACTTTCATGAAAACTGGAGGAGTGGGAGAAGCAAAAAGAGTAGCATTACTTTATATTTTTGCAAACCTCTTTAATGTCAGGCTTAATAGACTACAGCTCAGCTCAGCCCCTAACTTATCCTCTAGCTGACAAGCAGGGCAAAGGTGAACTTCTTTTGAAACAACTGGCCAACATCAGAAGCCTCCACAATTCTTTACTCACCACAACCAGATTCAGTCAAGTCATGTTAAGTATACCAACAGCTGCACCATATGATTAAAAACAAAGAGAAAAATATGAACAATACAAAACAGGTTCACAGAGCATTCTAGATACTGAAGTGTGCACATACAGACATTCAGGATGGGGAACACATGTATACCTGTGGCGGATTCATTTTGATATTTGGCAAAACTAATACAATTATGTAAAGTTTAAAAATAAAATAAAATTTAAAAAAAAAATTTCATGAGAATGAAATCTTTAAAAAATTTCTAGTACACATGGCAAAAGGGAAAGAAACTACTGAAACTAAGAATACATGAGTTTATACTTGGATAAATTCCTAGAAACATACAACCTGCCAAGTCTGAATCATAAGGAAATAGAAAATCTGAACAGACCGTTTACTAGTAAGGAGAGTGAATTAGTAATCAAAAACTTCCCCAAAACAAAAGTCCAGGACCTCATGGCCTCATTGGTGAAATCACCAAACATTTAATGAAGAATTAATAACAATGATTCTCAAACTCTTCCAAAACACAGAAGAGGAGGGAACACTTCCAAACTCATTTTATGAGGCCAGCATTACCCTGATACCAATGCCAGATAAGTGCACTACAAAAAAAGAAAATTACCAGCCACTATTCCTAATTAACATAGAGGCAAAAAACAAATTCAACAATACATGAAAAGGATAACAAGGAAAAGAGCAGCAGGAACTCTTCTCCTATTTATGCAAGGACCCTTTTATTCCTCTCCAACCTACATCTTATAGGGGTGCCTCTCTCATTCCTTGACAACCAACCTGTTATTTACCATTAGATCCAAAGATTCCTTCCTTCCGCCCATATATTTTTTTCCCTTCATTCCATTTCTAACCAATTTAGTTTTCTGTTGCATGACACTTTTTTCTCCAAATTCCCTAATATTCCCCATTTCCTTCCTTTTCATTTTCAGTTTCCATGTTGTCATTTCTAACTCCATTTGGCAAGTGTTTGGGGGACTGGGAGGGGTAAAGGTGGCGGGGGGCGGTGATATACATTCTGGATAATCAAAGATATTTTTTGTTGAAAAGGAAAAGAAGAAGTTAAACAACTGAATGTGGCCCTCTAATTTCTCTAATACATCATCTGTACAATACACACCTATTTCATAGTAATGTTGCTCCATGTGCATGAGAGCTGAAAAAGGTCTGTCATTCATAAACCAGTTTACTCAAATAAAAGCTGATCAACAACTGAATGCACGGACTCATCTAAGGCCAGCATCTAAATCAGCATTTCCCAATGTTTATTTTCTAAAACAATAAAAGATACTCCACATACAGACATATATAATGGTTTCACGGTTACACCACGAAGCACACCAAGCTCTTAAAGAAACCTAAGAAATTCTGAAATGAAGAAACGTATTTAGTTTTATTATCCCACTTAACTTCCCAAACTTAAGCTAATGAGCATTTTTTCTACAACACCTAGTAATATCCCACAGAACACGCATTTAGGAAATGTTTATCCTAACCATTCATTAAAATATATCATGCAAAATAGTATACTTAATCTTACAGTCTGCTGCTGCTGCTGCTAAGTCACTTTAGTCGTGTCTGACTCTGTGTGACCCCATAGACGGCAGCCCACCAGGCTCCCCCGTCCCTGGGATTCTCCAGGCAAGAACACTGGAGTGGGTTGCCATTTCCTTCTCCAACAGTCTAAATGGTTTTAAAATGTCAATGCCTTTTGAAAAACCAAAAATGAATTTACACAGAAAATAATTACCAAGTTGCTAGGTGAAGTGACTCACTTTAAATATTACATGTATATTTACCTTAGCTAGGTTACCCAGATCCATTTAAAAAATTAGGATTAATCACCACTTTTGACTTTTTTTTTGAAGGCAAAAATAGGAGTAAAATATTCTTATGGAAAAGAATCTTTTACAAATATTAAGACTTAAGTTTGTTCTCATTTTCCCCTCATTCATTTTCATGTTTGGTCTTTTTTCTCAAGTGGGAGAAAAGAATAGGATATTGTTAGTTACAAGGTCGAATGAATATACAGCAAGTTAGAGATGGACTTAATACACAGAGATGTTATATACAGACTTTTCTGAAGGTATACTGTACAATAATAAAAAGCTTAAAACATGAACATACGTCACTTTTACCTTTAAGGTGCACTACAAATTATTTACTTCACAGGTTTAAAGAGCACATTTTAAAGTACACACATTTTACCTGAAAGCTCCGTAAAGTGGTCTGTACCAACAGACAAATGAACAAGGAGTAAAAAGTAAGAACCACAGGATACTCAATCCAAAATCAACCCCTCTTGGAGGATCAACACAAAACCAAGCCAAGCATCCGAAGATATTTAGAAATAGTGTTACAGCATGGACTGTGGAATTAAAAAACAAAACAGAAAAGAAATGTTTATGTTCAATGTATGTATTCATTTAACAGAAATTATAATTGAAAAAATACTTCCTAAAAGCACATACAGTCTACCCCATTTCCATTTAGTATTTTTCGAAACATTGCTGTTTTTTACACGTTTGATTTGAAAACAGAGTATTCACAGGAAAAGGAGTTCTAATACATGCACTGTTTGGCAAAAATTCTTTTGGCCCTTTCCTAATGGGCAATTACACAGCTAAACCAGAGAAGCACAACCTTAAGGGCTTCTTCCCTAAGAAGGAAACATGTGATGTGTCTCTTGATCCAAAGCCCAAGCAGGAACGTAGTGGCTGCCAGGAAAAGAACCAGGACTTGTGAAGAAAAAGATTCTACACTTAGAACTATAATTTTTATAGCATAGGGCTGCAGGCTCCTCCCAGCATGAATTACGCAAAAGAATACTAGAGAAGTGCCCTGTGCAATCTCATTGTAACACTTTTAAGCAATACAATTAATTAGAATGACTGGACTGAAACTAATACAGTAGAAACTTCCAATGACTATACAGTCAATCTATAAGGATTATCAACTCATTTTCATAAAGTTGCCCATTTTTAAAAGTCCTGGCATTAAAAACAGTGTTTTGGTAGGGGATTACATTTATTTTAAAAAAGTAAAGTTTACCATGATGCACTTTACCTACTTTGGCAGATCTTTCTTTTTGTTAATACAAATAGATCTTGGCAAACTCTTCCTATAATCTTAATAATTGCTTTGCCTGATGGACCAAAACCCAAAAATCTGAGTAACATCTAAGAATATCTAACATCTAACATCTATAATTAGTAACTTTTTTAAAGGATTTTTTAAAAAATTTATTCACAGGCTGAATTTGTTATAAGAAATAAATCATTTCAAAAGTTAAAGTACTGTTTAATGTAAATTATCAGTACAGTAAAAATGTTAACAAACTACTACCTTAATTAAAAACAACAAATGGAAAACCTAGTGAGTATAAATTTCAAAAATACATTTTCAACATACATTAAAAAAAACTTTAAAACTTCTTTAAATTATTAATCAAAAAATTGATAGTTAATGAAGTAAGACATAAACACATTCCAGGGTGCCTCTAAATTTGCCTTTATCTAACAACCAGATAAATACACAAATGCTAGGGAAGGAGAGCGAGCCCCAGAGGAAGAATGAAAATACATGGGTTCGAGTGACATATACTGAGCTAAGCAGCCTCAGTGCATTTCAGGTTTTCAACTCGAGAAGGGCACAAGCCCTTCCAGCTTTAAAATTCCATCCCATTCTACCACACAGGAAAGACTCTTAGTTATTCCCATTAGGATTCCTAAGTCATGAAAGCTAGCTTATAATAAATTTACTCAAAATCCTTGGCCTCAAAATAAAAGTAGTTCTGTTAAGGGCTTAAAAACAGAATTTGAGATATTGTGTGATATTATTCTGTAATATTAAATGGAAACCAACTGCCTAAAACCATTATAAATGTTCAGAACATTAAGTCAAATTTCAGCCTCTAAAGAAGTAACTTTTTAAGGTTTATCCCCTAATCTGTTTAAGAAAAAAAGACAGAATATACCGGTATGTGTATTTTTTTTTTTTAACTTTACAATATTGTATTGGTTTTGCCAAATATTGAAATGAATCCACAGTATGTATATTTTAAAGCTCACAAAAATTCTTTTCATAATAGATTAAAATATCAATTAAATTTTGTGTAATCTATTAAAATTTTTTCTATATGTTTTCATAGTAACCAGCAACTATGATCAGTAAGTCATTCATTTGTATCCCAATGAAGAGTAAAATATGTAGGTCTACTTACTAAACAATCAGTCCTCTTACACAGAGACCACAGAAACACACAGAAGGTCTAGGTAAAGTAAAATGCACGATTCTATGTTGTTAATTTCAATCCAACTTCAGTCCACTTGATGGATTCCGATTGCGGGTAAAATACTTAAGAAAATTTTAGGCCATTTTGTTTATATGATTCCCAAGTTGAATGCTCCTCCTTCTTATAAAATTTCAATTTGCTTTATTAAGCACTCAAATCTGGTATTAGTGGACCTAAATTTGCAACCATCATTGGAATATTCTTCTTGCTAAGTCCTGCATTACAATATAGATACCTAAAATAAACAATTTTAGGACAGTATATTATCTTTTTCAATAAATGGTCTTTAACGTAGCTGATGTTTTTAAATTTTCTTTTTCTTCTTTAAATTCAAGAATATAGTCAAAAAGAGGTTGAGATTCATTTCATATTGGTATTTCTAATTGCTTCAGTTCCTTTACAGAGATTACTTGCCTCAAGAAAAGTACCATTGAAAGCATATCTTCATAATATTTGAGGTTAAAATGTAAATTACTTCTTTATTTTGGTACCTTGTAGGTGGCATAACATGGAAATCTAAACTCTGGGATCTAGAATCAAGCCATCCAACTCCAACTTTACTTGCTGAGTAATCTTGGGCAAGTTAGCT
This sequence comes from Bos javanicus, assembly GCF_032452875.1. Classification (NCBI taxonomy): domain Eukaryota; kingdom Metazoa; phylum Chordata; class Mammalia; order Artiodactyla; family Bovidae; genus Bos; species Bos javanicus. The sequence continues at coordinate 9,509,527 of NC_083877.1, read as the reverse complement.
CAGATTCTCTAAGCTTTAGTTTCTCAAACTATAAAACTAGATAATATAGTACCTGCTTCATAGTGTGGTTAAGATTTAATAATGTAATATATATACAGTGATTAGCTCTGTGCTTCACACAAAGTAAATCCTGGATAAGTGTTATCTCTTGTTAGAATTATTGTTACAGTGTGATAATATTCTCCAGGCCAGAATACTAGAGTGGGTAGCCTTTCCCTTCTCCAGGCGATCTTCCCAACCCAAGGATCAAACTCACATCTCCTGCATTGCAGGTGGATTCTTTACCAGCTGAGCCTCAAAGGAAGCCCAAGAATAATGGAGTGGGTAGCGTATCCCTTCTCCAGCGGATCTTCCCAACCCAGGAACTGAACCAGGATCTCCTGCATTGCAGGCAGATTCTTTACCAACTAAGCTAACAGGGAAGCCCATTACAGTGTGAAAGCATTAGTCAACTCCAAAATCAGTAACAAGATGATACTTCTTGAAAATAACTTACTAAAACAGCCTATATCTTATGAAATTGAGAGACATTACTAAGTTAGCACTAGATCGTACTTTGTTGCAGATAATGTTTTTTCAAATCAGAACCTTAACTGGATGGAATCTTAAGCTCTCTTTGAATACAGATCTGCCAACTGAACAGGGTTGGGAAAAACTATAGCCAACTATGTTATTCGTAAGAACCTCAGAAAGTTCTATGTAACTAGGACAAAACAGACCTATTTTGAAACAATTAGCACTTGTAAAGCAGTTAACTATTCGGTTAAAATTCATCATCTTCCCCATTCAATCTATATTTACCGAATTCCCTATAGAATTTTCTTCTAACACCCATCTCCCCTATCTAAAATATATTTTTTCACTAATAAGTCAAAGAACTTATACTTAAAATGCTAGGCTAATTTCTGCCAATTAAGAAAAGAATTATTTTGTGCTGTGCTTAGTCACTCAGTTGTGTCTGACTCTGTGCGACCCCATGCACTGTAGCCCACCAGGCTCCTCTGTCCATCGGGATTCTCCAGGCAAGACTACTGGAGTGGGTTGCCATGCCCTCCTCCAGGAGATCTTCCCAACCCAGGGATCAAGCCCAGGTCTTCCACATTGCAAATGGATTCTTTACCGTCTGAGCCACCAGGGAAGCCCAATTATTTTAATCTGCATATATTTAATGATATATTGATTAAATAAAATATGAGTTGTTAGTATGGACAGATATGGAATCAAAACCTTTAATAAACATATGTAACACTACTGACACTCAGGATTAACCAAAGAAGTCAGATTGACAACATAATCTCAAAAGAAACTAAAATCAAGAGCTAAACATGTACTATCCATAAGGAATCGCTTCTCACATTCCAAAGCAACCTCGCAATGCTGCTGAAAGATTTTTAGGAAAATGATTTCATATATTTGGTGGAGAGAGGCTCCTTAACCATACAACAAGAACACACAAATTTTCTCCAACAAGAATGTACTCCACAATGCATTCATTAACTCAGCAGTTGCGCAAGTAAGAAGTCATGGCAGCTACCTCCCCTACCAAAACAACGATGTTAAATGGGGCTGAGACTGCTGTTTGGAATAAAAATAAAACAATAAGTGGGAATTCTGTGTACACACAAAAACTGGTAACAGCTTGACATTTAGTTTTAATATTCCATGTGCTGTAATTATATCCGAAGTATTGTGAACATCACAGCCTAAAATGTATGTCCTACTGTTCTATTTAATGAAATATCCGGTATTAATTCAGCACTTTCAATAATAAAAGTGTTCCTCTCCATCTGAAAGTGAACAGTAAATAGTGCTCAAAGCTCGAAGAGAAATAATTTGTAATATTTCAACAGTTTATGCCCTTTTATAAGATAGTCATAATGCTTTACAGCTTTCATTTGCATAAAATACTATGAATAATTATTTCAAAGGATTATTACCTAGATAAGATTTTTCAGAGAAAAAGGATCATTGCAAAATTCCACCATATGATAGGGAAGTCCCTTCCTCAAAAGAATGCCAGTTCTCAGTACATAGACCTTCCTCAGATAAGAACTTAGACCACCACATACTGCACAATTCTGAAGTAACTATATATATGTGTCACTCAAATTTAAAATATCTACAGGAAAGGACCAATTAATGATGCTACCTTAATATATGAGTTTTTTAAAAGTAGATTTTTGACAATAAAATATAAACACTTTCAAACAAATATATAATTTATTCTATACTCACACATCCATAAGTAGTACATAATCTTTACTGTTTTTTGGAATTCTACAGGGATATCTACAGAAAAATCCTGATAAAAACAAGGGCCCACAGGAAAGTTGTCAGGAAGAGGTGGCCAATTGTTTTTTCTGCCTGCAAATTAAAAACAAAGGAAGTTATTTATATAAGTACAAATATTGCAATTCTTTTTGCATGTAATTTGTTTCATAATAAAGAACATTATCTATTCTTTTAATAGGAGTTTAAAAATATAACACTGTAATATCTACATTCCTACAACTCTGAAAACCAAGCTTTCTGTTTTTAAAAATTTTCCCAGAATATCAATTAGATGGTAAAATAATTTTCCAGTGTCATACCATACCAGTTATGTAAGTTGAAACAAGAAAAGAAAAAAAGGGCATAGGGACATATGCTGTGACTCTTCCCTAAAAAGAGATTTATTTCAAAGTCCCAAGACTCTGGCTCTCACATGAAACCCATGCAGATTTTAAGTCTCTACCATTTCCTCCTCTGTATCTACAATCTTTAAATATAATTCCTAACCCACATAGAGAGGCAAAACCTGCTTTTAAACTTTTGAGTTTTCTTCTGTTAACTCCATGAAGAAACACAAGCTAACTAATACCAAAGAATCAAATCTGGAAATCTCCCAAGTCTGGAAAAAGTTGTCAAAAGAAGAGATGTAAGAAAAGCATAAAAATATGTGAAAACTACATGAAACAATCATGAGAAAGAAGTTAAGGAATTACAGCACCTTCAAAAACCTAGAGAAAAAAATTCCAATTGTAAGGAGAAAAAATGTGTCTATAAAAAGAAATTAGACCAAAAATAGGGCTTGGGAAGTGGCGGCGAGAGTGGGGAGATAAAAAACTAAAATTAAGTCAAAACATTGAAAACAAAAAGTAAAAACAGCACCTAAAGGCCATTTTCTCATTTTACATATCATATCCCACACTCATAAATTAGATTTTACATACTTTTTCATAGATCAGGAAAATTTTCATAGTGGAAAAAAAGCATCCTCTATTTCTGATTCTTCCCAACATGCCTCCACTGTTTTCTCACTCCTTTCAAACTTTATATAGTTCACACATCTCTCATACAAGTCTCATACTACTTGAGAAGCTGAGAAGAGTAGTAAAGAACAGAGGCTCTGAAACTAGAAACACCTACACATCTATTGTCTAGGAGACCCTGAACAACTTACTCAACCTCCTGAAGACTCTGTTTCTACATTTGTAAAGTGAGAACAACTTACCACCCTTCCTATAATTGTACTGAGGATGAAATGAGTTAACAGATGAAAAGTACTTAAATGTATAACATACAGCAAGTCCCTTAATTTCTCACACTTCATTACTATTTCATTTACTAAAACATCTCTCATAGAAGCAATTTGTATTAGTCAAAGTTAAGGGAACAGGACAGATTTTTGTTACATTAATTTTAGAAACACTGCTCTCAATTAAACTTTTAGTTCCTCCTTTCACAGATGCTGTCTCTGATGTTGCAAGTGAGAAACGGCCCAGGATAAATGTGTCCTTATGAGGCCCTTGTCGCTATTCAGTCACTCAGTCATGTCCAACTCTCCAACTCCATGGGCTGTGGCATGCCAGGCTTCCCTGTCCACCATCACCCAGAGCTTGCTCAAACTCATGTCCATTGAGTCGATGATGCCATCCATCCTCTGTCCTCTGCCAACCATCTCGTCCTCTGTCATCCCCTTCTCCTCCTGCCTTCCATCTTTCCCAGCATCAGGGTCTTTTCTAAAGAGACAGCTCTTCACATCAGGTGTATCGGAGCTTTAGCATCAGTCCTTCCAAGGAATATTCAGGGTTGATTTCCTTTAGGATTAACTGGTTGGATCTCCTTGCAGTCCAAGGGATTCTCAAGAGTCTCCTCCAACACCACAGTTTAAAAGCATCAATTCTTCGGTGCTCAGCCTTCTTTATGGTCCAACTCTCACATCCATGCATGACTACTGGAATAACCATAGCTTTGACTAGATGGACCTTTGTTGGCAAAGTAATGTCTCTGCTTTTTAATTGTCATAGCTTTTTTAGTATGAAAAGGCAAAGATATATGACATGAGGCCCTAGACTTATATATTCTAAGATAAAGAAAAAACAGGTAGTATATTATCACTCTAACATTGTCATGCCATAACTATCCAGACATACTCACAGTAATTTGTCTAGCTCTCTCATCCCTTCGTATCCAGAGACTTTCTAGTTCTCCCTAAGCTACTCCTTTGAACTCACTGATCTTTGGCAGTCACAGCCTAAATGGATTTCACATCAAATAATCGATTCACCTCTTACTTATTTCTTTGCTGTTGCTGTGTCTGCTAAGTTGTGTCCAACTCATTTGAGACCTGATGGACTGTAGCCCACCAGGCTCCTCTGTCCATGGGATTTTTCCTTCTCCAGGGGATCTTCCTGATGCAGGAATCAAATCCACATCTCCTGCATTGGCACACGGATTCTTTACCACTGAACCACCAGGGAAGTTACTTATTTGGCACCATCAAAATACCCAAGCTTCCGAGAGTTACCATAGGTGTTATTTTTTAAACTTGGTTTGACATATATAGATATACTTGTGAGGACAGAGGCAGATTAACTTGAAATTGGTCTGAATAAACCAGAAGTTACCAGCTAAATGCAGTCAAAACATAGGGTATACTCCTAAGTACTCATAAAGCTTCAGTAGACCCAGCTGAAGGTCCAAGTGCAGAATGAAAGGCTCCTGATTTACAATAAAGTAAAACCATATTTTCATTCACTTGTGAAGAGTCTAACACTGTTCTAATCTATTAAAACATTGCAAATCAGCCAAGATCAGAGAACTACAGAGTATCAAGTAGGAAATCTGCCATGTCTGAGCTCCTTGGTAGAATAACAGGGTAGAATTTTATCTACAAACCAAATGACCTAGAGCTGGTGCAGGTCTATTAAAGAGGTTAAGTCATTTTTATTTCAAACATCTCTGGACACTACCATGTTGACTGAGGTTCTGCATTTCTCGTTCTCGACGGTCTAACTCCGCTGCTTTTCTTTCTAGTTCTTCCTGGCGCTTAAGAAGTTCAGCTTGGGCCAAGGCATGTTCCTAAACAGAAAATAAGGGAACATGCTGTCAGGAGTAGAAAATACAGTAATATTTCTGCTTCTACTATACTCCTACTTCTCTACTATGCTAGAAACTTAATTCAACTACTACTCCACATTATAGGAATTCACTGAAGATTACAGTTTTAGAAAATATTATGGAACTATTTGGCCCAGTTTGGCCTTCTGGTTATGAAAACCCTCAATAGGAATGTTGGGCCCATTAGGACAAGAAAAAATTCTCTCAGTAAGAGAAGTTATAATCCTAAGGTAATTGGGAAAATGAAATTAAGGGGAACCATGGCTAAATTCAAATGAGGGACAGAGACAGAACAGATGAGGAAAAGGGACAAATGGAGAAAAGGGCGACTGAATTTAGCGCTTACAAACTGGATTAAATGGCACCCAAGGTTCCCAGCGCAAGAATACCATATAATACATTATATTTTACAAGACAATGAGCTACAAGGAAGATATGGTTAAGAAATTCGGGTTTATAACTCCATCTGCCTTTATGTAATACCAGGCATCTTATTCATCTTTTTTCTCGGTATTTCTGCCACCTTCTATTGACTACCAATATACTTTGCTTAGCCATCCTAACTCTCTTCCAATAATATCTATCTGATCTTATCATTGTTACTGTAATGGAATTGTGTATTAAAAAGTGAGACCAAAAGCAATAAAAATTTCACTACACAAGTTATACACCAAGATGACAGGAATTCAATAACTGCTAATAATGGAGCAAAGCAAATCAATACTTTAAAAATGAGGTATGAGTATTACAAGGCTGAGAAACTACTAACCCAGCTTCAAAAGTGAGTTAAAAATTAAACAAGAAGGATAAATCAACCACATTCCAATAAAATTAAATAATAAGGAATACTATATAAAGAAATATTTTGCTCTGAAAGCAAATGTTATTGATATTGTAATTTCCCATATGAATTAACACATGTAACATGAACTAACCTTTGCAATCTGTGTATAAGCTGGATGTTCTTCTGTTGGCTTCATTATTGCTGGCTGTGTACTGGGTACGTTAGGCATTTTCACATTACCTGGTGGAGGCTAGGAGATTAAGAAAAGGACAAATTACATAGCATAGAAACCCAACTTCAACTTCTTTCAAAAAGTATATCAATAAAAACCAAAATGCCAAGAACTGCCTCACTTGCTCCCCTAACTTCTCATAATCAAGTGTGTGGCAATGAGCTACTTAAGAGTTTCATCTCCATTTTCTCAAACTTGTTCGTTTCTTAACTCTTCAGTTTGGCTGCTACTTCCAGCACTACAGCACTGGCACTCTCCTGCAGAACACTATACATTAAAAACAAAACGAAAACAAAAAACCCTGCAAGTATGTCTTTTTAGTAAAATACAGATAGCACCAAATTGAAGAATTTATACCAAGGTTAACTGTGCACTAGGTTAACTGTCCACTCTTTCCATCTAACAAAGTTATGTGCCAGTGACCCTGAAAAGTAAATACGAACAGTCTTGGCAGAACCCCAGTAATACTCCTTGAAAAGAATAAGAGGGAAGATATTAGGGAGATGGAAAATAAACTGCACAGCTCCACTCTGCCAATGAGGAGCTGAACTTCAAAAAGTAGGTAGATATCTACAAGTAGGGAATTGGTTACATTACTATATACACATATAATGCGGTCATCAAAAGGAATGAGTTAGCTCTACAGAAGAACGCCCTTTAAATACTAAATGAAATAAAGCCAACTACAGACCAGCTTGCATATGACCAACTTTTTTTTCTTTTATGAAATCAGTTGTATACGTCCAATTTTTTAATAAACACAGTTATATATGTCCAGAAAAATATCTAGAATGTCCCAGCAACCTATCAGAGATTTGTTCCTTTTGCTTTATACATTCTCTGTTAATTGCCTTCTCTCCTCACTATACTACTTTTTCTTCTGTCAAAAAATAATTGTAGATATTCTATAAAATAGCCACAAGAAAAAGAGGACAAGAAGAAAGGGAAGGAGAAGAAGAAAAAAAAGAAAACAAAACATGCAAGCAATCAGCTGCAGAGAGAAGTTCAATGATCAGAAGAACTATTAAACTCGAAGACACCACCCATGCAGCTTGATTTTACTCTGACACAGCAAACAGCAGCCCTGAAAAGGAAGCCAGACACAACCAAAGATATAAATGGAGTACATCTGACTCTAAAATTCCTATGGAAATGTCAAGAGCTAAGAATAGGTCAAAAAATTCTGAAGATGATGAAGGTAGGCAGACTTATAATATCAAGACTTAATACGGAGAGGAGACAAGATAGCAGAAGAGTAGGTGGACATGGAGTACATCTTTCTCCACTGATGCATCAAGAAAACACATTCAGATACAAGAAGATCTTGCAGAACACCAGCTAAGAACTGGCAGGAGCCCCTGACCACCAGAAAGGAATTATAAATCCAAGCAAAACTCAGTAGAATGAAGGAAGGCAGGGAAAAAGAGGAGAGTAAGCAGGACTGGACCTGCACTCAGGGGGTGGGGGAACTGGAGCAGGGGTCAGATGGATACATTAGAGCAACTGTTTGGGACAGAGGGGTAGCATTTGAGGCCGTTGGAGAGTGCAGCAGCTGACCTGTGACAGTCTGAATGGAGTGAGATTCACAAAACCAATCCTCACCACAGTCCTACATACCCTGGAAAGGGACAGAAGTCCCCTGGAATGCATGGTGGCTAAGAGCAGGAGCTTATGGGTTGGAGTGCAATCTCATGGCAAAGTATACTGTTGACTGCAAGGAGATGGCCCAAGGGGACATGAGGGAGAAGACTGCAGTGGTGAATGCCTTTGGAAGAAAGCTGGGCAATGATGGAGTCAAGGCAATACTTCTGAGTCACTCACAGTGGGTGGAGCCATCACTATAGCCTCTGTCCCCCCATATTCCACCACAAGCAGCTGACCAATAAAGACCCCAGAGAGGGTGGCCCTTTAAGTGCCTGATGCAGTAAGCATTAGAGAAGGACCTTTGAACACCAGATACCAGAGGCTAGAAAAAGACTCTACTAGTACCATAGTTCCTGCACCTAAGTCTGCTGGCATCCCTACACACTTGGCACTGCCAGACTCCCTACAATCCAAGCAGCTGCGCCACCTCCACGCTCAGTCCTTACTGGGCCACAGTTTCCAGAGGCTAGAAAAAAATCCTAAGGGTCCCACATCTCTTGTGCCTGTGGTTGCCAGATCCCCTCTGTACTTGGCACTACCAGGGTCCCTGCTATCCAAGCAGTTGGGTCACCTCCATACCTGGTACTCACTGGGGCAGACCCAAGTCCTCCAGGGGAGCCACAGGAGCAAACTCCTGTGGATGACCCACATGCGGCTGTTGTTGTTCACTTGCTAAGTTGTGTCTGACGCTTTGCAACCCCATGAAGAACAGCATGCCTTCACTATCTCCTGAGGTTTGCTCAAACTCATGTTCACTGAGTCAATGATGCCATCCACCTATGTCATCCTCTATAGCCCCATTCTCCTCCAGCACTCAGTCTTTCCCAACATCAGGGTCTTTTCCAATGAGTCAGCTCTTCGCACAACATAACCAAAGTATTCCTTGGAGCTTCAGGGTCAGCATCAGTCCTTCCAATGAACTTCAGTGTTGGTTTCCTTTAGGAATGACTGGTTTGATCTCCTTGCTATCCAAGGGACTCTCAAGAGTCTTCTCCAGCACCACAGTTTCAAAGCATCAAAAATTAAGGAATCGATCCCATTTACCATTGCAACAAAAAGGACAAAGTTCTTGGGAATAAACCTGCTTAAGGAGACAAAAGAGCTGTATACAAAAAAATGATAAGACACTGATGAAAGAAATCAAAGACAACAAAAACAGATGGAGAGATATTCCATGTTCCTGGGTTGGAAGAATCAATATTGTGAAAATGAATAGACTACCAAAAGCAATCTACAGACTCAGTGCAATTGCTATCAAATTACCAATGGCATTTTTCACAGAGCTAGAACAAAAAACTTCACAATTCGTATGGAAACACAAGAGACCCCTGAATAGCCAAAGCAATCTTGAGAAAGAAGAATGGAGCTGGAGGAATCAATCTTCCTGACTTTAGACTATACTACAAAGCTACAGTCATCAAGACAGTATGGTACAGGCACAAAAAAACAGAAATATACACCTATGCAACAAGATAGAAAGCCCAAAGATAAACCCACACACTTATGGGCACCTTATCCTTGACAAAGGAGGCAAAAATATGCAAAGGCAAAAAGACAGTCTCTCCAATAAGCAGTACTGGGAAAATTGGACAGCTATGTGTAAAAGAATGAAATTAGACTATTTCCTAACAACATATACAGACAAACTGAAAATGGATTAAAGATTTAAATCTAAGACCACAAACTATAAACTCTTAGAGGAAAACAAAGGCAGAACAACACTCTATGACATAAATCACAGCAAGATCCTCTACTACCCACCTCCTGGAGTAATGGGGGAAAAAAATTAACAAATAAGACCTAATTAAACTTGAAAGTTTTTGCATGGGAAAGGAAACTACAAACAAAGTGAAAAGACAACACTCAGAATGGAAGAAAATAATGGCAAATGAAATAACTGACAAAGGATTAATCTCCAAAATAGACAAGCAGCTCATGCAGCTCAATACCAGAAACAAACAGCCCAATCGAAAAGTGGGCAGAAGACCTAAACAAACATTTCTCCAAAGAAGACAAACAGATGGCTAATAAACACATGAAAAGATGCTCAACATCACTCATCATTAGTGAAATGCAAGTCAAAACTGCAATGAGATATCTCCTCACATCAGTCAGAAGGGCCATCATCAAAAAAAAATCTATGAGCAATAAATGCTGGAGAGCGTGTGGAGAAAAGGGAACCCTCTTCCACTGTTGGTGGGCATGTAACTGATACAGCCACTATGGACAGTCCTTAAAACACTAAGACTGAAACTACCATGTGACCTAACAATCCTACCACCAGGCACATGCCCTGAGAACCCATAACCGAAAAAGACACAGGTGTCCCAATGTTTACCTTAACACTATCTACAACAGCTAGGACATGGAAGCAGTCCAGATGTCCACCACAGATGAACAGAAGCTGTGGAATAGATATACAAAGGAGTATTACTCAACCAAAAGAAGGAATGCATCTGAGTCAGTTCTAATGAGGTGGATGAACCTAGAGCCTATTGTACAGAGTGAAGTCATATCTGAATATCATATATGAATGCATATACATGGAACCTAGAAAGATGGTGCTGATGAACTCATTTGTACGGCAGCAATGGAGACGCACACACAGGAACAGACTTGTGGACATGGGCAGGGGCAGGGTGGAAGGAGGGAGTGGGACGAATGAAGAGTACCATGAAAACATACACAACCACATGTAAAACAGATGGCCACTGGGGATTTGCTGGATGCTCAGGAAGCTCAAACCAGTGCTCTGAGACAATCTAGAGGGGTGGGATGGGGTGGGAGGTGAGAGGGAGGCTCAAGAGGGAGAGGACATATGTATGTATACCTGTGGCTGATTCATGCTGATATACGGCAGAAACCAACACAATCTTATAAAGCAACTCTCCTTCAATTAAAAATAAATAAAATTTTAAAAAAAGATTTAACGTAGAGACATCCCTGGTGATCCAACGGCTAAGAATCTGCCTGCTGTTTTGAGGGACACGGGCTCGATTCCAGGTCCAGGAAGATCCCACATGTCACGTGGCAACTAAGCCTGTGCACCACAACCACTGAAGCCTGTGTGCCCGAGAGCCCATGCTCCTCAACCAAAAAAGCCTCCAGAATGAAAATCCCAAGCACTGCAACTAGAGAGCAGCTGCCGCTGGCCAACTAGAGAAAGCCCATGAGCAGCAATGAAGATCCACTGCAACCAAAAAAAAATCATAATAATTTTTTTTAAAGAAAAAGATTCAATATAGTAATAAACAGTGTGGTACAAATGCCAAAGACATAGAAAACACCAATATATATCAGGAAAACAGAAATAAACCCTGTAAAACTTAATACCTAATAGAAGTCATACCACAAAACAGTGGAGAAATAATGTATTAGTCAATAACTGGAGCTGAGATAACTGGTTAACCAGATGGAATAATTAAACTAGATTTCCTACTTGATATCACATACAAATACATAAAAAGCAGAGACTTTGCTGACAAAGGCTCATCTAGTCAAAGCTATGATTTTTTTGTAGTCAGGTGTGGATGTGAGAGTTGGACCATGAAGAAGGCTGAGTACAGAAGAATTGATGCTTTTGGACTGTGGTGCTGAAGACTCTTGAGAGTCCCTTGGACTGCAAGGAGATCAAACCAGTCAGTCCAGAGGAAATCAATTCTGAATATTCATTGGAAGGACTGATGCTAAAGCTCCAATACTCTGGCCATCTGATGTGAAGAGTCGACTCATTAGAAAAGACCCTGATACTGGGAAAGATCGAAGGCAGGAGAAGAAAGCGTTGGATGGCATCACTGAGTCAATGGACATGAGTTTGAGCAAGCTCTGGGAGATGGTGAAAGACACGGAAGTCTGGCATGCTGCGTCCATGGGGTTACCAAGAGTCAGACATGACTGAGCAACTGAACAACAATCACATACAAAAATAAATTCTATGTGGATCAATTACGTAAAGGTGAAAAAACAAAATTTAAACACTTTTAGGAGGGAATGCAAATCACTCCAGTATACTTGCCATGAGAACCCCATGAGCCATATAAAAAGCAAAAAGATGTAACACCGAAAGATGAATCCCCCAGGTCGGAATGTGTCCAATATGCTACTGGCTAAGAGGGGAAGACAACTACTAACAGCTCCAGGATGAAGAGGCTGGCCAAAGTGAAGATGACGCTCAGCTGTGGATGTGTCTGGTGATGAAAGTAAAATCCAGTGTTGCATAAGAACCTGGAAAGCTAGATCCATGAATGAGAGGGTAACAGGCAGGAAGGCCAGGGGTCTCCAAACTGAGGAAATAGCCTGCAACTGTCAGACATTTTTATCTCTTTTAAGGGGCAGGAGGAAACAAACTAGCCGTATTTTTTTCCTTCTCTATACAAATTTAAAAGGAGTTTCTCCTAAAATACTGTGTTGCCATAATGACATCTGGTTTCTCCTGAAGTTAACTATTCTCAAACCTTGCATTTTTCTTATGAAAAATGCATAACCAATGCATTTTTCTTATGAAAATGTTTGTCTTAAGCTATGCTAATATGCTATGCATTTACCCCAAACTCTGTCTTCAAGTCGGTTCCACCTCTTGGCTCAGAACCTACTTGACAAACCAGTATGTTATACTCAGATATTGTTCCCCTAATCTATGTAAATTAAACTATTTGTATGGTAATCTGTCCTTCCACAAGATTCAACTTAATCATTTTATGGCCCAGGATGAACCATTTGTTGCCAAGATTATCCCAAAATGCATCTTACGGGTGACGGGCCTGGTGCCATTCTGAGTTTTAAGACATTCATTTCTTTCATTAACAGACTGCTAGTGACTATGTAACATCCAGCTGAAGACTAGCAGGGGGTACTCTTTCTGCCCCCTTCTGATGCCTATGTCAGAAGCTTTCTCTATCTCCTTTATAATTTAATAAAACTTTATTACACAAAGCTCTGAGCGATCAAACCTTGTCTCTGGCCCCGGATTGAATTCTTCTCCTCCGGGGGCCAAGAATCCCGGCCGTCTTTTTTCATTCAGCAACAACCTTTCATGAATCAAGGCAAATTGGACATGGTCCAGCAGGAGACAGCAAGAGTAAACATCGACATCCTAGGAATCAGTGATCTAAAATTGATGGGAATGGGTGAATTTACAGCAGATGACCATTATATCTACTACTGTGGGCAAGAATCCCTTAGAAGAAATGGAGTAGCCATCACAGTCAATAAGAGAGCTCAAAATGTAGTACTTGAATGCAGTCTCAAAAACGACAGAATAATCTCGGTTCATTTCCAAGGCAAACCATTCAATATCACAGTAATTCAAGCCTATGCCCCAACCACTGATGCTAAAGAAGCTGAAGTTAATCAATTCTATGAAGACCTAGAAGACCTCCTAGAACTAATACCAAAACAAAAATATGTCCTTTTCATTACAGGGGACTGGAATGCCAAAGCAGGAAGTCAAGAGATACCTGGAGTAACAGGCAAGTTTGGCCTTGGGGTATAAAATGAAGCAGGTCAAAAGCTAACAGAACCCTGCCAAGAGAATGCACAGCTCATAGCAAACACCCTTTTTCAACAACAAAAGAGATGACTTTACATATGAACAACATCAAATAGTAAATACCAAAATAAGATTGATTACATTCTTTGTAGCCAAAGATGGAGAAGCTGTTCTACAGACAGCAAAAACAGAGCTGGAGCTGACTGCAGCTCAGATCATCAGCTTGTCATAGCAAAATTCAGGCTTAAACTAAAGAAAGTGGGGAAACCACAAGGCCAGCCAGGTACAACTTATATCAAATCCCCCATGAATATACAGTAGAAGTGACAAAGAGATTCAAGGGATTAGATCTAGTAAACAGAGTGCCTGAAGAACTATGGACAAAGGTCCATGATATTGTACAGGAGGCAGTGAACAAAACCATCTCAAAGAAAAACAAAAGCGAGAAGGCAAAACTGTTGTCTGAGGAGGCTTTACAAATAGCTGAAGAGAGAAGAGAAGTGAAAAGCAAGGGAGAAAGGTAAAGGTAGACCCAACTAAGTTCCAGAGAACAGCAAGGAAGAGACAAGAAGGCCTTCTTTAATAAACAACACAAAGAAGTAGAGGAAAACCACAGAAGGGGAAAAGACCAGAGATCTCTTCAAGAAAACTGGAACTATCAATGGAACATTTCATTCAAATATGGACACAATAAAGGACACAAACAGTAAAGACCTAACAGAAAAGATCAAGAAATGGAAAGAATACACAGAAGAACAGTACAAAAAAAATCTTAATCACCCAGATAACAATGTTGGTGTAGTCACTTACCCAGAGCCAGACATTAATGAAGTCAAGTGGGCCTTAGGAAGCACTGCTCTCAATAAAGTTAGTGGAGGCTGCGATGGAATTCCAGCAGAGCTATTTAAATTTTTTAAAAGATGATGCCATTGAAGTGCTACACTCAATATCCAAAGTGCCAGCAAATTTGGAAAACCTAGCAGTGGCCACAGAACTGAAAAAGGTCAATCCTCATCCCAGTTCCCAAGAAGGGCAGTACGAAAGAATGTTCAAACCACTGGATAACTACACTCATCTCCCACGCTACTAAGGTTATGCTCAAAATCCTGCATGCTGGGCTTTAGCATTATTTGAACTGAGAACTTCCAGACGTCCAAGCTGGGCATTGAAAAGGCAGAGGAAACAGAGATCAAATTGCCAACATTTGCTGGATCAGAGACAAAGCAAGGGAATTCCAGAAAAACATCTACCTCTGTTTCAGTGACTTCGCTAAAGCCTTTGAATATGTGGATCATAACAAACTGTAGAAAACTCTTAAACAGATGGGAATACCAGACCATCATACCTGTCTCCTGAGAAACCTGCATTTGGGTCAAGACGAAACAGTTAGAACCCTGTATGGAACAACTGACTGGTTCAGGATTGAGAAAGGAGTATGACAAGGTTACATATGCTCACCCTGCTTAATGAACTTATAGGCAGAGCATATAAGAGATACCAGGATGGATGAGTTACAAGCTGGAATCAAGACTGCCGAGAGAAATACCAACAACCTCAGATATGCAGATGATACCACTCTAATGGGAGAAAGTGAAGAGGAAATAAAGAACCTCTCAATGAGACAGAGGAAGGAGAGTGTAAAAGCTGGCTTAAAACTCAATATTAAAAAAAACTAAGATCATGGCATCCGGTCCTATCATTTCATGGCAAATAGAAGAGAAAAAGGTGGAAGCAGTGACAGATTTCCTCTTCTTGGGTTCTAAAAGCACTGCAGATGGTGACTGGAGCCATGAAATTAGAAGACAATTGCTTCTTGGCAGGAAAGCTATAAAAAGCTGAACACTGTGTTCAAGACATCACTTTGCCAACAAAGGTTCGTACAGTCAAGGCTATGGTCTTTCCAGTAGTCACATATGGTTGTGAGAGCTGGACCATAAAGAAGACAGAGAGCCGAAGAATTGATGCTTTCTAACTGTAGTGCTGGAGAAGACTCTTGAGAGCTCCTTGGAAAGCAAGGAGATCAAACCAGTAAATCCTAAAGGTAATCAACCCTGAATACTCATTGGAAGGACTGCTGCTGAAGCTGAAGCTCTAATACTTTGGCCACGTGATGTGAACAGCTGACTCACTGGAAAAGACCTTGATGCTGGAGAAGACTGAGGGCAGGAGAAGGGGACAACAAAGGGTGAGATGGTTGGATGACATCACCAATACAACTGACATGAGCTTGGGCAAACTCTGGGAGATGGTAAGGGACAAGGAAGCCTGGAATTCTGCAGTCCATGGGGTCACAAAGAGTCAGACAAGACTTGGCAAATGAACAACAAGATGCAAAAAAATATACATGAATATTTTCATGAATTCAAAGCACATAAGAGCTTCTCAAATATATAAGCTATAGAAATATTTGTATATCCTGTCTATGATGTATTGAAAGTGAGTAAAGCAGCCTGATCACTCACCTAGAGCCAAATATCCTGAAATGTGAAGTCAAGTGGGCCTTAGAAAGCATCACTATGAAGAAAGCTAGTGGAGGTGATGGAATTCCAGTTGAGCTATTTCAAATTCTGAAAGATGACTGTGAAAGTGCTACACTTGATATGCCACCAAATTTGGAAAACTCAGCAGTGGCCACAGGACTGGAAAAGGTCAGTTTTCATTCCAGTCCCAAAGAAAGGCAATGCCAAAGAATGCTCAAACTACTGCACAATTGCACTCATCTCACATGCTAGGAAAGTAATACTCAAAATTTCCAAGCCATGCTTCAGCAATACGTGAACCGTGAACTTCCTGATGTTCAAGCTGGTTTTAGAAAAGGCAGAGGAACCAGAGATCAAATTGCCAACATCCGCTGGAACATGGAAAAAGCAAGAGAGTTCCAGAAAAACATCTATTTCTGCTTTATTGACTATGCCAAAGCCTTTGACTGTATGGATCACAATAAACTATGGAAAATTCTGAAAGAGATGGGGATACCAGACCACCTGACCTGCCTCTTGAGAAACCTATATGCAGGTCAGGAAGCAACAGTTAGAACTGGACATGGAACAACAGACTGGTTCCAAATAGGAAAAGGAGTACGTCAAGGCTGTATATTGTCACCCTGCTTATTTAACTTATATGCAGAGTACATCATGAGAAATGCTGGGCTGGAAGAAACACAAGCTGGAATCAAGATTGCCGGGAGAAATATCAATAACCTCAGATATGCAAATGACACCACCCTTATGGCAGAAAGTGAAGAGGAACTAAAGAGCCTCTTGATGAAAGTAGAAGAGGAGAGTGAAAAAGTTGCCTTTCAGAAAACTAAGATCATGGATCTTGTCCCATCACTTCATGGCAAATAGATGGGGAAACAGTGGAAACAGTGGCTGACTTTATTTTGGGGGGCTCCAAAATCATTGCAGATGGTGACTGCAGCCATGAAATTAAAAGATGCTTACTCCTCGGAAGGAAAGTTATGACCAACCTAGATAGCATACTCAAAAGCAGAGACATTACTTTGCCAACAAAGGTCCATCTAGTCAAGGCTATGGTTTTTCCTGTGGTCATGTATGGATGTGAGAGTTAGACTGTGAAGAAGGCTGAACGCCAAAGAATTGATGCTTTTGAACTGTGGTGTTGGAGAAGACTCGAGAGTCCCTTGGACTGCAAGGAGATCCAACCAGTCCATTCTAAAGGAGATCAGTCCTGGGTGTTCATTGGAAGGACGAATACTAAAGCTGAAACTCCAATACTTTGGCCACTTCATGCGAAGAGCTGACTCATTGGAAAGGACCCTGATGCTGGGAGGCATTGGGGGCAGGAGGAGAAGGGGACGACAGAGGATGAGATGGCTGGATGGCATCACCGACTTGATGAACATGAGCTTGAGTAAACTCTGGGAGTTGGTGATGGACAGGGAGGCCTGGCGTGCTGTGATTCATGGGGTCGCAAAGAGTCGGACACGACTGAGCGACTCAACTGGAACTGGACTGGACTGGAAAGCAGCCTGGAACTCATAAATGATCAATAAGTTTTGTAAAATTAAGGTGGTAGTTGTTCAGTAGCTCAGTCATGTCCAACTCTTTGCAACCCCATGGACTGCAGCACGCCAGCTTCCTTGTCCTTCACTATCTACCAGAGCCTGCTCAAACTCATGTCCATTGAGTCAGTGATGCCACCCAACCATCTCACTCTGTCATCCCCTTCTCCTCCTGCCTCCAATGTTTCACAACATCAGGGTCTTTTCTAATGAACTGGCTCTTCAAATCAGTGGCCAAAGTAGTAGGGCTACAGCATCAGTTCTTCCAATGAATATTCAGGATTGATTTCCTTTAGGATTGACTGGTTGAGCTCCTTGTAGTCAAAGGACTCTAAAGAGTCTGCAACAACACCACAGTTCAAAAGCATCAATTCTTCAGCTTTTAGACAAAGAATAAGATTAGCAAATACATAACCCATAAAGTTAATATTAACAAATTCAGCTATACTGAAATACAGTAACAAAGTGAAAAGTCACTCACAAACTGGGAAAAACTGGTTACAACAGACTTCACCAAAAATATCTGCTGCTCAGAATCCAGGAAGAACTGTTACAAATCCATAAAGATACAAACTACTAACAGTAAAACAGGCAAAATACGCGAACAGACAATACAAAGAAAAGAAAACAGGAATGGCCAATAAAATTATGAACTAACGGTTTAACCTCACTAGTAATCAAGAAATATAAAAACAGTGACATACCATTCCAAAACCATGAGATAGGAAAATGCAAAGCCTGAAGTACCAAACTTTGTAATTACAGTGTATACACAGTGATGGTATAAAAATTAAAGCATATGATCAGAAGCTTTTCAAGTCAGTGGGAAAGAAAAGATACTGGTAAACAATGCTAGGATAATTATTTAAATGTTTGGGAGAAAAAAAAATCAGATCCATATCCCACCAGAATAAATTCCAAATGGATTAAAGTTCAATGTAAAAAGGAAAAAAAGAAACTATAAAGATACTAGAAATAGTACAAATACATAGAATATAGATGACTACCTGATCTTGGCTTGGAGAAAAGCCACAGGGTAGAGATTCACAATGAGAAATCACAATGAAAAGAAAATACACCTGACAACATAAAAATTTAGAGCTCCAATGATATAAAGCATTTCATAGATGAGTTTAAGCCAAGATCTAAATAATAAACAAATATAGACAATTCGTTAATATTTTTCATTATGTACAAATCAGTAAGAAATACAGGAACATGTTACGGGCAGAAATGCATTTTAAATATCCTTAATCAGGCTGCTTACACAAAAGAAATACAAAGAGAAAATAAATATATTCAAAATGTCAATCTCATCAGTAATCAAAAAAATGCAAATTTCACCTAACATTTTTTACACAATCATTACCATGAGACTATCAACATATTTTGGAAAAGATGTGACAAAATGGATATTTCTCACACACTGATATTGGGAATATAAACTAGCTCATAAAATAATCCTGGAGACAATCTGATATTAAGAGCCACTGAAGTATTTATACCCTATGACCCATAAACAGCTACTCCTAAAAAACAGCATACAGAAATAATGCAAGATATGCATAAATATGCGTATGCCAAAATGCTCCCTACAGCATTATTTATAAAAGAAAAAAAGTAAAAAAAAAAAAAAAAAAGGCAAAAAAGTTAGACATATACCCAAATGTCCAATAATAGATAAAATACAGATAAATTGATAAATTATGATCCATTCATAGGACAGTATTTATGAAGCTATTTAAAAATTCTGAAAGAATAATGAAATGAGAAAAGCTTCTACACAGAAGTTATAAAACAAAACTGTATATACACCATAATCCCAATTTCTTATTTTAAAATGCATCAGTATGTTAACAGTGATTATTTCCGACTAGTGGAATTTAAAGTTTTTTTCTTGTAATTTTTTATCTCTATTATAATTTTTATTATCACAAGAAATATACTCTCTGTTCCAATTGCCTATTCCCTGACTCCAATATTTCATTTTAATAGGCAGAAAACTGACACTGATCAATCCTAACTATTCAACTAGAAAATCAGAGCCCTGAAGTATCACCCTCTTGGTTTAATGAGCAGCAACAACAAAACAGTGACCAAATAAAATGCTGGCAAAGTTAGTTTGGCAGCACAATTCAGAAAAATCATACAAGAAATTATTCAAGAATTCACCCTTGTGAAACTACAGTATAAATTATTTTTTTTTAATTAATTATTTTTTATTGAAGGATAATTGCTTTACAGAATTTTGCTGTTTTCTGTCAAACCTAAACATGAATCAGCCATAGGTATCCATATATCCCCTCCCTTTCGAACCTCCCTCCCTACCCCACCCCTCTAGATTGATACAGAGCCCCTGTTTGAGTTTCCCGAGACGTACAGCAAATTCTCTTGGCTAGCTATTTTACAGTAATGGACAGGAGGCTTGGCATGCTGTGATTCATGGGGTCGCAAAGAGTCGGACACAACTCAGCAATTGAACTGAACTGAATGTAAGTTTCCATGTTACTCTTGGCATACATCTCACCCTCTCCTCCCCTCTCCCCATGGCCATAAGTCTATTCTCCATGTCTGTTTCTCCATTGCTGCCCTGTAAATAAATTCTTCAGTACCATTTTTCTAGATTCTGTATAAATGTGTTAGAAAACGGTATTTATCTTTCTCTTTCTGACTCACTTCACTCTGTAAAACAGGTTCTAGGTTCATCCACCTCATTAGAACTGACTCAAATGTGTCCCTTTTTATGGCTGAGTAATATTCCATTGTGCATATGTACCACAACTTCTTTATCCATTCATCTGTCAATGGACATCTAACTTGCTTCCATATTCTAGCTATTGTAAATAGTGCTGCAATGAACAATGGGATACATGTGTCTCTTTCAATTTTGGTTTCCTCAGGGTATATGCCTAGGAGTGGAATTGCTGGGTCATATGGTGGTTTTATTCCCAGTTTCTTAAGGAATCTCCATACTGTCTTCCATAGTGGCTGTATCAATTTACATTCCCACCAACAGTGCAAGAGTGTTCCCTTTGCTCCACACCTTCTCCAGCATTTATTGTTTGTAGACTTTTTGATAAGTGCCATTCTGACCAGTGTGAGGTGATATCTCATGAAACTACAGAATAAATTCTTTACTGCTTTAAGTGACAAATGAAGTATTAAGTATAATGAATTAGTAGGTAAGAATGAAGACTGGTTTAGAGCTAGTATTTTATATATCTGAGGTAATAGTTGCTAAGGGTATAGCAACGATGAGAAGGGCTGGAGAAGCACAAATCTCTAATAACACTGACATTAACCTGATAGTTAGTATCCCAATAATTTCTTCAAATTTGTCAATGCTAGCTAAATTTCTGCCCAGCTCTGGAACCAGTATTTTCATGAGCCACAATATGCGTGATTAGCCACCTCAAGCTGAGTATAGCTCTTGTCATTATTAACAACCTGCTCTGACAATGGCTCCAAATTCTTTTCCAACTTTTCACATCTGCACATACAAATAAAAAGAAAAGTAAAACAATCCACTCAACATTTTCATTTACAGCAACACAGCAGATCACACATTTGTAGAAACACCTCTGATTTGCAGTACCTAAAAATACTGTTCAAAATTGGGAAAGGAGTACATCAAGGCTGCATATTGCCATCCTGCTTACTTAACTTATATGCAGAGTACATCATGAGAAATGCCAGGCTGGATGAATCACAAGATGGAATCAAGATTCCTGGGAAAAATATCAATAACTTCAAATATGCAGATGACACCACCCTTATGGCAGAAAGCAAAGAGGAACTAAAGAGCCTCTTGATGAAGGTGAAAGAGGAGAGTGAAAAAGCTGGCTTAAAACTCAACATTCCAGCTATACTACAAAGTAACAGTCATCAAGACAGTATGGTACTGGCACAAAGACAGAAACATAGATCAATGGAACAAAATAGAAAGCCCAGAGATAAATCCACGCACCTATGGACACCTTATCCTTGACAAAGGAGGCAAGGATATACAATGGAGAAAAGACAATCTCTTTAACAAGTGGTGCTGGGAAAACTGGTCAACCACTTGTAAAAGAATGAAATTAGAACACTTTCTCAGAGAAGGCAATGGCACCCCACTCCAGTATTCTTTCCTGGAAAATCCCATGGACGGAGGAGCCTGGTAGGCTGCAGTCCATGGGGTCGCTAAGAGTCGGACACGACTGAGCGACTTCACTTTCACTTTTTACTTTGATGCATTAGAGAAGGAAATGGCAACCCACTCCAGTGTTCTTGCCTGGAGAATCCCAGGGACGGAGGGAGCCTGGTGGGCTGCCTCTATGGGGTCGAACAGAGTCGGACACGACTGAAGCGACTTAGCAGCAGCAGCAGAACACTTTCTAGCACCATACACAAAAATAAACTCAAAATGGGTTAAAGATCTAAATGTAAGACCAAAAACTATAAAACTCCTAGAGGAAAACATAGGCAAAACACTCTGACGTAAATCATAGCAGGATCCTCTATGATCCACCTCCCAGAGTAATGGAAATAAAAGCAAAAATAAACAAATGGGACTTAATTAAACTTAAAACCTTTTGCACAATGAAGGAAATTATAAGCAAGGTGAAAACACAGCCTTCAGAATGGGAGAAAATAATAGCAAATGAAGCAACTGACAAACAACTAATCTCAAAAATATACAAGCAGCTTGTGCAGCTCAATACCAGAAAAATAAACGACCCAATCAAAAAATGGGCTGAAGAATTAAACAGACATTTCTCCAAATAAGACATACAGATGGCTAACAAACACATGAAAAGATGCTCAACATCACTCATTATCAGAGAAATGCAAATCAAAACCACAATGAGGTGCCATCTCACGCCAGTCAGAATGGCTGCTATTCAAAAGTCTAAAAACAATAAATGCTGGAGAATATGTGGAGAAAAAGGAACCCTCTTACACTGTTGGTGGGAATGCAAACTAGTACAGCCACTATGGAGAACAGTGTGCAGATTCCTTAAAAAACTGGAAATAGAACTGCCATACAACCCAGCAATCCCACTGCAGGGCATACACACTGATGAAACCAGAACTGAAAGAGACACGTGTACCCCAATGTTCATCGTAGCACTGTTTACAATAGCCAGGACATGGAAGCAACCTAGATGTCCATCAGCAGAAGAATGGATAAGAAAGCTGTGGTACATATACACAATGGAGTATTACTCAGCCATTAAAAAGAATACATTTGAATCAGTTCTAATGAGGTGGATGAAACTGGAGCCTATTATACAGAGTGAAGTAACTCAGAAACAAAAACACCAATACAGTATACTAACATATATGTACGGAATTTAGAAAGATGGTAACAATGACCCTATATGTGAGACAGCAAAAGAGACACAGATGTAAAGAACAGACTTTTGGACTCTGTGGGAAAAGGTGAGGGTGGGATGCTTTGAGAGAATAGCACTGAAACATGTTATTATCATATGTGAAATAGATCGCCATTCCAGGTTCAATGCATGAGGCAGGGTGCTCAGGGCTGGTGCATTGGGATGACCCTGAGGGATGGGATGGGGAGGGAGGGTCAGGATGGGGAACACATGTATACCCATGGCTGATTCATGTGAATGTATGGCAAAAACTACCACAATATTGTAAAGTAATTAGCCTCCAATTAAAATAAATTAAAAAAAAAAAACCCTCAACATTTCAAAAACTAAGATGGCATCTAGTCCCATCATTTCATGGCAAACAGATGGGGAAAAAAATGGAAACAGTGACAGACTTTATTTTCTAGGGCTCCAAAACCACTGAGGATGGTGATTACAGCCATGAAATTAAAAGAAGCTTGCTCCTTGGAAGAAAAGCTATGACAAACCTAGACACAGCATTGATCATTTTGCCAACAAAGGTCTGTATAGTCAAAACTACAGTTTTTCCAATAGTGATATACAGATGTGAAAGCTGGACCATAAGGAAAGCTGAGCGCCAAAGTATTGATGCTTTTGAATTGTGGTGCTAAAGAAGATGTGGGAGTTTCTTGGGCTGCAAGGAGATCAAACCAGTCAATCCTAAAGGAAATCAATCCTGAATATTCACTGATGAAGGAGTGAGCTAAAGCTGAAGTTCCAATAATTTGGCCACCTGATGTGAACAACCAACTCACTGGAAAAGACCCTGAAGCTAGGAAAGACTGAGACCAGAAGGGGGTGACACAGAATGAGATGGTTGGATGGTATCATCAACTCAACGGACATGAATCTGAGCAAACTGCAGGAGACAGTGAAGAACAGGGAAGACTGGCATGTTGCAGTCCATGGGGTTGGTTGCAAAGAGTTGGACAGGACTGAGCACAAAAATCCTGAATCAAATTTTACTTAAATAATATTATAAATACATGACTTAGCTAACACAAAATCCTGAGAGGCCAGAAATTAGGTAAAACTGTGAATCCAAACAAAGAAGAGCCTTGATGTCATCTCATTAACAAAATCACCAAAATTCAATAAGCTAGAGACAAAGCTTGGAAGTCTGTACAAGGTAAAAATCAATCTGAGATCACTATGTAAAGCCAGGACTTCTAAAAAACCAACATTCTCAGTGGATAAGCAAAAGAGCAGCTTCACAAAAAAGAAATGGTATGAATACTTGCCTCTCTTGCTCTCGACTCTGGATAGGAAAGGAAAAAATTAAAATAAAAATCTTCCTCAAGAACTAGTAATCCTAAACCTACCACACTGAAAACTTGAGGCCAGGTTTCACACTACAGACAAAATATTCCAAGTTGAAATTTTCAAGATAGCCCAGGTTGCAAGTATCTGGTGAAAGTAGAGGAACACACTTTAGAACTAAGCTTCAAAGAATTTTCACAGCTCAACCTCCAAGTAACTTTGACTGCTGATTTAAATACAGAAGGAAGCAAGTCATCATGAGCAAAGATCTACAGATCCACAAACTAAAAAGTAAGACCAGAGATACTGGAATAACACAAATGGAACTTACACAAATGAAAACTATAATAATTAGAATTATAAATTTAATAGACAAAAATGAAACAGCAGACTACACAAAGATGAAGTGATAATTAGGGAAATGGAACTGGGTCTAAAGAAACTGCACAGAATGTAGCAGAAAAACAAGGGGAAAAAGGAAAACGTGAAACATTAGGAGAAATGAGAAGAGAGTGGGAAGGTGTGATCGAGAGTTCCACAGGAAGCAAACAGAGAGAATGAGGGAAAATTAATGTTCAAAGGAATCGTGAGGACACTAATACTTGGACTCCAAACTCCAAAACCCACACCAGATTTTTTAAGTTAAGAGCTACTAGACATACTAGAGTGGAAGAGTAAATCCTAAGAGATCTTAAAACCACAAAAAGAAAGGGGGTGTGACCAAGACTCGAGAGGAGGAAGACCTTCAACTCACCTACTCCTATGAGCATCACCAAAATGACAACTATTTACAAACCAACTCTTGAAGAAATGACCTGAAGGCCAGCAGAGAAGATCTTCTCCAACTTAAGATACAAAGACGGAATCACAACAAAACATGGAGAAGGGGCGGAGTTGTGGTACAGTCAAGACCCACAACCCTGTGTAGGCAACCCACAAACAGAAGGACAATCACAACTGCAGAGGTTCTTCCCAAGGAGTGAGGTGACCAAGCCCCACCTCAGGTGCCCCACCTTGAGGGTCCTGCACTGGGAGGACAAGCCCCAGGAACATTCAGGGCCAGCAGGGCTCACGTTCAGGAGAGGCAGAGGGCTGCAGCAAACAGAGACTCCTCTCTCAAAGGGCTCACACAAAATGTCACCTGCTCCAAGATCCAGGGCAGAAGCAGTAATCTGAAAGCCAGAGAGTTAATTCTTAGGCTGGTTGATAAGAAGGCTGGGCCGGAGGAGGAGGAGGTCCAGGGCTCTTGAGGAGGAGAAAAAGACAAACTTTTTTCCTACAATGCTTTGTTACTTTTCTTTAAGCCCAGAGCTAATGATTACAACAAAACAACTCATCCTACTCAAGGGTCTGTTTCTCCTTAAGCTCTGCACCAGTGAATGTAGTATAACAACAATGTATCTTGCTCAAGGACATGTTTCTCCTTCTTAACAAGAAACTTCTGACTAATCTTAAGACAGTATGTTGTGGGAGTGGATCTGGTAAGACCTTTCTACTGTTAGTTCTAATCTTGTTAATTCAAGATGTATTTTGTGGGAGTGGGTCTGGTAAAAGTATATAAGGCCTTGATAAAGACTGGGGAGTGGGGGCATTCTCTGCCCCCTTCTGATGTCTATGTCAGAAGCTTTCTCTGTCATTTTTCACTGTAATAAAACTTCTACCACACAAGAGCTCTGAGGATTCAAGCCTGGTCCCTGGTCCCAAAGCTAAATCTTCTTCAGAGATCACGAATCCAACATTGTTCACCATAAGCTATCAAAAGGAGACTGGGTCAGACCCACTTACTCCTAGAAGAGCCTCCCAGAGAAAGGGGAAGCAACTGGGACTCACCCCGGGGATCCAGATGCTGGTGGCAGCCATTTGGGGGAGCGCACTGTATGGTTTCTCCAGTGGTCATGTATGGATGTGAGAGCTGGATTATAAAGAAAGCTGAGCGCTGAAGAATTGGTGCTTTTGAACTGTGGTGTTGGAGAAGATTCTTCAGAGTCCCTTGGACTGCAAGGAGATCCAACCAGTCCATCCTGAAGGAAATCACTCCTGGGTGTTCAATGGAAGGACTGATGTTGAAGCTGAAACTCCAATACTTTGGCCACCTGATGTGAAGAGCTGACTCATTTGAAAAGATCCTGATGCTGGGAAAGATTGACGGCAGGAGGAGAAGGGGACAACAAAGAATGAGATGGTTGGATGGTATCACCGACTCGATGGACATGGGTTTGGGTGGATTCCAGGAGTTGGTGATAGGGAGGCCTGGCATGCTGCGGTTCATGGGGTTGCAAAGAGTTGGACATGACTAAGCAACTGAACTGAACTGTATCATCCTATCACGAGGACACTGGTATTGGCAAGTACCATATTAGAATCCTCTCTCCAGCTGCTTAGTGTCAGCACCTGGACCTGCCCACCAGCAGGCCAGCTGTCCTAGGACCCCTCAGTCCCAGCTGCCATGGGACACAGACAAGTTCACCATAAGGCCCAGAAACATCAACAGATGAATGGATAAAGAAGACGTGGTACATAAAAACCATGGAATATTACTCGGTCATAAAAAAGAATGAAATCTTGCCATCTGTGACATGGACAGACCTAGAGGCTATTATGCTAAGTGAAACAAGTGAGTCAGAGAAAGAGAAATACTGGGTGAGTTCACTTGTATGTGGAATCTCAAGAACAAAACAAATGAACATACAAAATAAAATCAAAACCAACTCATAAATACAGAGAACAGGTAGTTACCAGAGAGGAGACGGGGACAACAAAAATAGGTCAGGGAGATTAAGAGGCATGAACTTCCAGTTACAAAGAATAGGGTTCAAGGTATAAAATGTAGACAGTGGGGCAGTCAGTCACTAACTATGCAGTAACTTCGTGTGGTGACAGATGTTAACTAGAGCGACTGTGGTGAGCATTTAACACTGAACCACTACACTGCATAATAGGAACTAAAGTAGTGTCGTAGGTCCAATGTATTTCAAAAACAAACTCACAGAAAAAGAGATCAGATTTGTGGTTGCCAGTAATGGGGGGTGGTGAGGAACTGGATAAAAGTAGTTTAAAGGTACAAACTTCCAGTTAAAAATAAGTACAAGGGATGTTATGTACACCATGATAAACAATTAGCACTGCTGCAGGCTATAGATGAAAGTTGTTAGGAGAGTAAATCCCAAGACTTCTCTTCATAAGGAAAAAAAATTTTTTTCTATTTCTTTCATTTGGTATCTATATGAGATAAATGTTTACTAAATTTGATGTGTTAATCACTGCATATGTCTTTTTTTTTTTTTTTTTGGCTGTACCACATGCAGGATCTTAGTTCCCCAACTAGGGATTGAACCCTGCATTGGAAGCACAGAGTCCTAACCACTGGACCACCAGAGAACTCCTATAAGTCAAATTATGCTGTACAGTGTCACACGTCAAAGTGAAACAAAGAGTTAGTCACGCAGTCGTGTCCGACTCTATGTGACCCCATGGAATGTAGCCCACCAGGCTCCTCTCCATGGGTTTCTCCAGGCAAGAATACTGGAATGGGTTGCCATTTCCTCCTCCAAGGGATCTTCCCACCTTGGGATTGAACTCGGGTCTCTCGCATTGCAGGCAGACTCTTTATCGACTGAGCCACCAGGGAAGCCATATGTCAACTGTATCTCAATAAAACTGGAAGAAGAAGGAGGGGAAAAAAAAAAACCAGAAAGATACAATACCTGCACAAAGGGATGCCAGTAAGAGTGAGCTATTTCTCAACAACAACAATGGGAGCCTACGTAGAAGGTGCCAAATTGATGAGAGAAAGTAACTGTCAATGTCAACCTCTAAGTCCACTGAAATTAGCTTTTGAGAACCAAGGTGAAATACTAAATAGTTATAAATATTAAAAGACCTTCTACTGTTAGGTAGGAAGTTTGGCATGAGCATTGAGGGATGACCTAGCAAAAAAGGAGGCAAGATGATCTCTAAACCCAGACTCTGCCCAGGATAGCACACAGTGGATACAAACCAACCACAGGGGCTTCCTCAAGTGACCTTAGGCAGGTAGGAGCCCATTAAGGTTCATAAATATTCTATACATATATACATCTGATTATAACAGACTGGATTATAAGAAGACATGCACAGCAGAGCCTGTTGTTGTGTAACTTGGAACTGTCAATCAGCCTTGAGTGTAAGCCCATTTGCATTCCCTTTCTTCATTGGTGGTGGGTACAAGTCCTATTTTGCACAGGCACAACCAAAGAAGGAGACAGGAAGTATAAAAAAAGGGAAGCCGAAATGGGTTGTGATGAGGACTCCTTTGGGGCTGGCCTGCTTCCATGTGTTGGGAGTGTTTGTTTAATAAAAGATCTGTCTGCTTGAGCTGTAACTGAGCTGTAACTTGTCTATTGTTTTAAAACCTTTTAGTCTGTCCTTCCAAATTTTTCTTGCAATGAGACAAGAACCAAGGGAGAGAAATAAACCAACCTGACACTACCAACAGACCCTCACTAAAGGAACTTCTAATTTTAGGAATAGGAAAGCTAGTACCAGAAGGAATATTCAAGATGCAGGAAGTAGCATCTTTCTGCCTCACTGGACACTTCTGAGTATAGCATCTCCATTTTACACTCGTTAAAACTGAAGATACAGAAGGAAAGTCAACCTATCTGTAGGAAAAAAAATAATATACTCTAGTGCACCTGGATATGCTAACCTCTTCTCCTGACTACCCTGAAACTGTGTCACTGCTGCTCTAGGAAAACCTGAAGCATTGAGAAAAGTGCAGTAGGTCCAAAGACGGAGAGAAAGAAAAAACTTTAGAGAAGCCAGGAGAATAGGAGAGTGATGTTGGGTGCAGAGCTCTGGCCAGAGCAAGGCCATACACCTTTCTCCCATGGAAGATGAAATTCCACATGTTAAGAATAAACTACGTTTCTTAAATCTTTGTAAAAGTTATAATTCTCTTATAATTTATATGGTTATTTCATATTTTAACACAGATTACACAACTACATTTGCCTGTTCATGTGGCTTTGGAGACCTCAACCAGGACCAAGAGATAAAAATTATAGACATATTTTTAGTCAACAGAATTAAGAACATTATGATGATCACAGAAATACAATTGTGAAGAGACTTTTCTGTTATAAAGTGAGCTCTTTGCATCAGAAATTCCAAAGGTGTTTCATTATTAAATAAATGAGTATATAAAATCTCTTTAAGGCATGGGAGGTCTACAAGTTGTCCTTATCATGCATAAAAAAATAATACTCATTTTTTTGGTTTCTTTCCAGTGTTTGAAACATTTATTCAAGAAAATTTCTCCTTCCTTTTTCTGGCTCTTTCTCTTCCATCTGTGAGCCAATAACATTTCTAAGTACACTCAGATCTAAAGCAATGTTTCTTTACATGTTCATAGATCTCCTGCATCAGAAAGCCCCAGTGCTTACTGAAAATGCAAACTCTAGGCCCCACTATAGACATCTTGATTCAAAAACTCAGGGGTTGAAGAGAAGGGGTTTGTGTTTTCAAGGTGCTCACATTTAAGGTGAGCTCTCCAGGATGATTCTTATACCCCCTGAAATTTGAGAAGCCCTCTCTGAAGGAACAAAGTTTACCAGTTCTGTAAACCACTGTCTATTCTTTCACCTAATGGAGAGAATGCCAAAAGAAACCTAAAACCGTGCAGCCTCCACTGACTTTATCAGTCTCTGAGCAGACAGAACTGACTGAGGCTATGCCCAACACAGATTCTCTTGTTATTACGGGAGGTGAAAATTAAACATACCAATGTCAAAATCAGAATAAGTAGAAATCATTTTATCACAATATATGTCCATTTTAAAACAAGGCTTTTAAAGATTATAATAGGAGAAAAGAAGGGATATACAAGAATGAGAGCTTTCAAAGAGAGAAAGGCACATAAAGGAAGAGAGGTGTGGCGAGACATACTCATTCATTCATCAAACATTCACTGATCATTTACAGTGTGCCACAAACAATTACA
This sequence comes from Bos javanicus, assembly GCF_032452875.1. NCBI lineage: Eukaryota > Metazoa > Chordata > Mammalia > Artiodactyla > Bovidae > Bos > Bos javanicus. The sequence continues at coordinate 9,479,334 of NC_083877.1, read as the reverse complement.
GACACTTGGGAGACATTAATGAACGCAACAGGCAAACATCCCTACCATCAGGAGCTTACATTCTAGCAATGGAAGATAAATAATACATATGAATATGTATGTAGAAAATTAAATACATTATAGAGTATTTTAGGAGGCAGTAAATTTTATGGAACAAAAAATGAATAGGATAAAGGGGTCATGAAAAGTTGAGTAGGGATAATTTTACAAAGGTGGCTGGGGAAGCCAATATTCAAGCAAAGACTTTATGGAAGTGAAGAAGTCAGCTCTGCAGATATCTGGGGGAAGACCATTTAAGGCATAAGGAACAGCCAATACAAAGTCAGGAGAATGACTAAGAAGTCCAGAGTGCTGGGAAAGAATATATAGGGAAGGAGTGAGAGATATTACATACTAGATTATATGCTATATTAAGGATATTTGGTTTTACTTTGAAGAAAATCAAAAGCTAGTGAAGAACTCTAAGCAGGAGTCTGAAATGATCAACTTTTTCCCAAGGGATCACACTGGCTACTGAACTAGAAATAGATTGAAGGTGGAAGGAGGGAGACTAGTCAAGAAACCACCATTGTAGCAATCCAGGCAAGGAAAGATGGCAGCTCAAGCCAAGTAGTGGCTATGGAAACCAGGCATCAGATCAGTATGTATCTGTAAAAGACAGCCAACAGGATTCCTGGACAGAAATGTGATGTGTAAGGAAATGGAAATAATGAAATACCACCAAGGTATTCACCTAAGTAACTAACAGGACAGAAATAAGAAACATTGAAAATGAGCAGAATTCCAGTGAGGGGGCTCAGTTCAGTACTGGGTAAGACGAATTTGCAATTTCTAAGACAGCCATGACAGAGTATCTAGTACACAGCTGAATACATGAATGTGGGGTTCAGAACAGAGGTCTGTGCTAGAGATGTAAATGTGGGAGTCATCAACACAAAGATGGTATTTAAAGTATAAGATTTGATGAAATAACCATCTGAATGATCAAAGAGAAGAGAAGCAAAGTCTGGCACACTTCAATACTGGGGGTGAAGGAGCAGGGAAAGGAGAGAAATAGCAAAGGAGACAGAGAATGAAAAACAAGTGCTCTGAAAGCCACAGAAAGAAAGTTTACTAAGAATGAGATAGTGATCAGTTGTCAGAACTGTTGATAGATGGGGAGTAAGGTTGAAAATTCACCACCGGATTTAGCAATGTGGAAGTCAATTGGCTACCTTGACAAATGTGTTGTGGTGGAGTGCATGGACGTGAGTCTGAGTGAACTCCAGGAGTTGGTGATGGACAGGGAGGCCTGGCGTGCTGCGATTCATGGGGTCGCAAAGAGTCGGACACGACTGAGCGACTGAACTGAACTGAACTGGGGGAGAAAAAGACTTACTGAAATATTTTTAGGAGAAAGGTTTGCAGGGTGGGAAAAAAAAAAAAAAGCAGACAACTTTTTAGAAGAGTTTTGCAGAGCAAAACTTGGGAGCAGAAAAAGTTTTTCAGGAACAGAGATGTGAGAATTAGACTTGAAAGGGAAACGAGATCAAGGTAAAGTTTTGTTACAAAGTTACAGTAATCAAGACAGTGTGAGACTGGCACAAGGATAGACACAGAAAATTAAATTGAATCTGCAGTCCCCAAATATGCTCTTATATTGACAATCAATTGATGCTCATCAAGAGGGTCAAAATAATCCAATGGGGAAGAAAAGTCTTTTCAACAAATGGTGCCAGAACAAGTGGACAGCGACAGGCAAAAGAAAGAAGCTGGCGATCTATCTCATACCATCCACGAAAATGAATTCAAAATGGATCATAAACCTAAATGAAAGCACTAAAACTACACAACTCTTAGAAGAAATCCCAGAGTAAACCTTCATGACTTTCAGTTAGGCAATGGCTTCTTACACATGACAACAAAAACAGAAGCAAAGAAACAGAAAATAGACAAATCTCACATGAAAATTTAAAACTTCTGTATGTCAAAGAACACTATCAAGAAAATGAAAAGAGGGACTTCCCTGGCTGTCCAGTGCTTAACACTCTAATTGCAAAGCAGGGGGTGTGAGTTCCATCCCCCATAAACAAACCTAGACAGCACATTAAAAAGCAGAGACATTACTTTGCCAACAAAAGTCCGTATAGTCAAAGCTATGGTTTTTCCAGTAGTCGTGTATGAATGTGAGAATTGGACCATAAAGAAGGCTGAGTGTAGAATTGATGCTTTCAAACTGTGGTACTAGAGAAGACTTGAGAGTCCCTTGGGCTGCAAGAAACCAAATCAGCAAATCCTAAAGGAAATCAACCCTGAATATTCACTGATGATGAAGTTGAAGTTCCAATACTTTGGCCACCTGATGTGAAGAGCCAACTCATTGGAAAATATCCTGATGCTGGGAAATATTGAAGGCAGGAGGAGAAGGGGACAACAGAGGCCAAGATGGTTGGATGGCATCACCAACTTGATGAACGTAAGTTTGAGCAAACTTTGGGAGATGGTGATGGACAGGGAAGCCTGGCATGCTGCAGTCCATGGGGCTGCAAAGAGCCAGACATGACTGAGCAAATGAACAACAACAAGCTCCATATTTGCTGCGCCTGTGGGCACCAGCTCCCGTGCACACCCGGTGCTGCCAGGGCCCCGGCCATCCAAGCAGCAGCACCACTTCCACAGAAAGTCCTCCAGTGCAGCCTCTGGAGCAGAGACTATGGATGACTCACGTACAGAGGTGGGGAAAACCACAATTGAACTCCAGGGGCAGTGTGGCTAAGGAAGAGGATCAACAACATTTCCAGGAGCTGTACAAGCGGATTGAACCCACATGATCAACTTGGCAAACTCTTTGTCTATCTCAGTCTTAGTTCAGTCACTTAGTCATGTCCAGCTCGGCGACCCCGTGGACTGCAGCACATCAGGCTTCCCTGTCCATCACCAACTCCCGGAGCTCATTCAAACTCATGTCCATCGAATCTTTGATGCCATCCGACCATCTCATCCTCTGTCATCCCTTCTCCTCCTGCCTTCAATCTTTCCCAGCATCAGGGTCTTTTCTAATGAATCAGTCCTTCGTATCAGGTGGCCAAAGTACTGGAGCTTCAGCTTTGGCATTAGTCCTTCCAATGAATATTCAGCACTGATTTCCTTTAGGATGGACTGGTTTGATTATCCTTGCAGTCCAAGGGACTGTCAAGAGTCTTCTCCAACACTACAGTTCAAAAGCATCAATTCTTCGGCACTCAGCTTTCCTTATGGTCCAACTCTAACATCCATACATGATTACTAGAAAAACCATAGCTTTGACTAGATGGACCTTTGTTGGCAAAGTAATGTCTCTGCTTCCTAATATGCTGTCTAGGTTGATCACAGCTTTTCTTCCAAGAGGCAAGCGTCTTTGAATTTCATGGTTGTGGTCACTATCTGCAGTGATTTTGGGGCCCAAGAAAATAAAGTCTCTCACTGTTTCCATTATTTCCCCATCTATTTGCCATGAAGTGATGGGACCGGATGCCATCATCTTTGTTTTCTGAATACTGAGATTTAAGCCCGTTTTTTCACTCTCCTCTTTCACTTTCATCAAGAAGCTCTTTAGTTCCTCTTCGCTTTCTGCCATATGGGTGGTGTCATTTGCATATCTGAGGTTATTAATATTTCTCCCAGCAATCTTGATTTCAGCTTGTGCTTCATCCAGCCTGGCATTTCGCATGATGTACTCTGCATATAAGTTAAATGAGCAGGGTGACAATATACAGACTTGATGTACTCCTCTCCCAATTTGGAACCAGTCTGTTGTTTTATGTCCAGTTCTAACTGCTTCTTGTCCTGCAACCAGATTTCTCAGGAGGCAGGTAAGGTGATCTGGTATTCCCACCTGTTGAAGAAATTTCCAGTTTGTTGTGATCCACACAGTCAAAGGCTTTGGTGTAATCGATAAAGCAGGAGTAGATGTTTTTCTGTAACTCTCTTGCATTTTCTACCTGTGCCTATGGAATACATAAAAGGACAATCAAAGTTCCCACAAAAGGAAACACCCTAGCTCTGGCTGCTGTGGTCTTTGGAGACAAGAACACACAGGAGTCGGGCCAGATTAGAGTCTGAGCTGTCCTCACCGCACTCCAGAGACCAGACCAGTAGTGGAGAGTCTCGTCGGGAGGCAGAGGTGAACTGCCCTCCATGGCAAGGGCAAGGAAGTGACAGCTGAGACCCGAGAAAAGCATTTATCATTCTTCTTATATTTTGATCTGTTCTGTAATTGGTTCTGGATTTTTTTCTTCTTTTTTTCCTCTGATGCTGTGGTTGTTGATTCATTATTAACTGTATTTAAGCTTTGGAGAACTTTTTTAAACCACATTTTTTATTTCATTTATATTGTTCTATTTTGGCTCTCTGCAGTCCTGTGGGGTTTTTCCTTTTTTAATTTTTGTTTGTTTTTCTATGATACATAGAAAACCCTAAATATACTATCAGAAAATTACTAGATATAATCAGTAAATTTATTACAGTTGCATGATCAATATCAACAAAATCAACACACAGAAATCACTTTTATATAGAATATATAGAAATCACATTTCTATACTTTAACAAACAAAAATCATAAAGAGAAATTAAGGAATCAGTCCCTTTTGCCATTGCAACCAAAAGAATAAAATACCTAGGAATAAACCTATTAAGGAGACAAAAGAACTGTATACAGAAAACTGTAGGACACTCATGAAAGAAATCAAGGACGACACAAACAGATGCAGAGAGATTCCATGTTCCTGGGTTGGAAGGATCAATATAGTGAAAGTGACTAGACTACGAAAAGCAATCTACAGATTCAATACAGTCCCTATCAAATTACCAATGACATCTGTCACAGAACTAGAACAAAAAAATTCACAATTATGGAATTGTGGAAAGACAAGAGACCCTTAATAATCAAAGCAATCTTGAGAAAGAAGAACGGAGCTGGAGGAATCAACCTTCCTGACTTCAGAATACACTACAAAGCTACAGTCATCAAGACAGTACAGTACAGGCACAAAAACAGAAATATACATCAATGCAACAATATAGAAAACCCTGAGATAAACCCACATACCAATGGGCACCTTATCCTTGACAAAAGAAGCAAGAATATACAATGGAGAAAAGATAGTCTCTTCAATAAGTAGTGCTGATAAAACTGGACAGCTACATGTAAAAGAAATTACATAAAACACTTCATAACACCATACAAAAAGATAAACTTGAAAATAAGTATAAAATCAGAAACTATAAAACTCTTAGAGGAAAACATATGACATAAATCACAGCAAGATCCTCTATGAACCACCTCCAAGAGTAATGGAGGGAAAAAAAAAAGTGAGACCTAATTAAACCTAAAAGTTTTTGCACAGCAAAGGAAACTATAAACAAGGTGAAAAGACAATCCTCAGCATGGGAGAAAATAATAGCAAATGAAACAACTGACAAAAAATTAATCTCCAAAATATATAAGCAGCTCAGGCAGCTCAACAAACAACCCAATTAAAGAGTGGACAGAAGATCTAAGCATACATTTCTCCAAAGACGACATACAGATGGCTAATAAACACATGGGAAGATGTTCAAAACTGCCCAGGATTAGAGAAATGCAAATCAAAACTACAATGAGGTATCATCTCACACTGCTCAGAATAGCCATAATCAAAAAATCTACAAACAATAAATGCTGGAGACGGTGTGGAGAAGAGAGAAGTCTCTTGCACTGTTTGTGGGAATGTAAATTGAATGTAAAATGTTAAGTAAATGTAAACCACTATGGACGACAGTATAGAGATTCTTAATAAACTAGAAATAAAACTACCATATAACCCAACAATCCCAATACTGGGCATATTCCCTGAGAAAACCATAACTGAAAAAGACACATTATACCAATGTTCATTGCAGCACTATTTACAAGAGCAAGGACGGGGAAGCAACCAAAAGGTTCATAAACAGATGAATGGATAAAAAAGCTGTGGGACATATACACAATGGAATATTACTGAGCCATAAAAAAGGAATGCATTTGAGTCAGTTCTAATGAGGAGGATGAACCTATCTGCAGGGCACCAATGGAGATGCAGACATAGAGAACAGACTTTCAAACACAGAGTCAGGGAAAGAGAGGGTGGGACAAATGGAGAGAGTAGCATGGAAACATATACACTACCACATGTAAAACAGATCGCCAGTGGGAATTTGCTGTATGACTCAGGGAGCGCAAACCTAGTGCTCTGTGATAACGCAGAGAGGTGAGATGGGGGGGAGGTGGGAGGGAGGTTCCAAAGGGAGGGGACATATGTATACCTGTGACTGACTCGTATTGATGTATGGCAGAAACCAACAGAATATTGTAAAGCAATTATCCATCAATTAAAAATAGAAAATTTTTAAAATTACAAAATACAAACAGCATTAGAAAGAGTAATAGTGGGGCAGTCCTAAGATGGCAGAGGAATAGGACGGGGAGACCACTTTCTCCCCCACAAATTCATCACAAGAACATTTAAACGCTTAGCAAATTCCACAAAACAACTTCTGAATGCCAGCAGAGGACATCAGGCACCCAGAAAAGCAGCCCATCGTCTTCAAAAGGAGGTAAGAAAAAATACAAAAGACAAAAGAAGAGACAAAAGAGGTAGGGATGGAGTTCCGTCCCAGGAAGGGAGTCTTAAAAAGAGAGAAGTTTCCAAACACCAGGAAACACTCACTGCCGAGTCTGCGGTGAGCCTTGGAAGCACAGAAGGCAACATAACAGGGAGGAAAAACAAATAAATAATTAAAACCCACAGATTACGAGCCCAAAGGTAACTCCCCCAGCGGAGAAGCAGTGCAGACGCCTGCGCCTGCCACTAGCAAGCAGGGGCTGGGCAGGGAGGCGCAAGCTGCATTGCTTAGAGTAAGGACCGGGCCTGAATGCCCCAAGCGCAATCTGAGCGAACTAACTTGGGATAGCAAACCAGGCTGTGGGATAGCTACCACACAAAAAGCCCTAACCTAAGACACCGCCAGGCCTATGCATGGAACAAAGGACTGACTAGAGCTACATGAAAAGTCCTAACCTAAGACACCACCAGGCCCGCACACAGAAAAAAGGACTGAACAGAACTAGCCGGCTGCAGACCACCCCCTTGGTGAAAGGCAGCCAGAGCCGGAAGGGGGGCGATCACAACCCCAGAGAGACATTATCTACCAAACTGCAAAGAAGCGTCTTTGCTGACTAAGACTTCTTGGGGTTCTGGACGGTCAACATCCGCCTGAGAAGGCCCGCCAGTTGTACACCCAGAAAACCAAGCAACAGGGACGGGGGAGGCGATAAGTTGCAGTGACCGTGCTCGCCAAACACCTCATCACCCGAGCTGCTCAAACCTGGGAAGGGCACAAAACACAGGCCCAACCCAGTCTGCGCCTCTGAGGACTACCCCAGTGCCTGAACCTGAGTGGCTTAGACCTGGGAGGTGCATGCAGCCCAGCGCCGGCCTCAGACGGTTCCCGGGGGAGCAACCTAGAGCCTGAGCTGTGTGTGCAGGGAGGGTGCACACGCCGTGAGCGGAGGCAGTCCCAGTGTGGCTGAGACATTGCGAGCACACGCCAGTGTTATTTGTTTGCAGCGTCCCTCCCTCCCCACAGCCCAACTGAACAAGTGAGCCTAAAAAAGTGTCCACCACCGCCCCCTTGTGTCAGAGCGGAAATCAGACGCCGAAGAGACCAGCAAACAGAAGAAGCTAAAACCGAGGGAACTGCCTGGGAAGTGACAGGTGCAGTAGATTAAAACCCTGTAGTTAGTGCCGACTACATAGGAAGGGGCCTATAGATCTTGAGAAATATAAGCCGGACCAAGGAACTATCCAAAAATGAACTGACCCCACACTGCCCACAACACTAGAGAAAATCCTAGATATATTTTTACTATTTTTATGATCATTTTTTTTAATTTTTAAAATTTTTAAGTCCTCTTTACTCCTTTAATTTTCATTTGTATAACCTACTATTACTTTGCAAAAAAAAAAGACCCTAGTTTTTAAAAGCAAACTTCATATATATTTTTTTAATAATTTTTGTGACTTTGTCTTGTTTTGCTTATTTTTTTCTTCTTTTCTTTAAAATTGTATTTTTGAAAATCCAACCTCTACTCTAGATTTTTAATCTTTGCTTTTTGGTATTTGTTTTCAATTTTGTACCTTTAAGAATCCAATCTTCAGTACCCACTTTTACTTGGGAGTGAGATTACTGGCTTGACTGCTCTCTCCTTTTTCTCTACCAGGTCGCCTCTGTCTCCTCCCTCCCCCTTCACTTCTCTATCCAACTCTGTGAATCACCAGTGTGTTCCGGACGGTGGAGAACACTTACGGAACTGATTACTGGCTGGATCTGTCTCTCTCCTTTTGATTCCCCCCTTTTATCCTCCTGGCCACCTCTGTCTCCTTCCTCCCTCTTCTCTTCTTTGTATAACTCTGTGAACATCTCTGAGTGGTCCAGACTGTGCAGTGCACATAAGGAAGTGATTACTGGCTAGCTTGCTCTCTCCCCTTCTGATTCCACCTCATCTCATTTGGGTCACCTCTAACTCCCTCCTCCCTCTTCTCTTCTCCATGTAACTCTGTGAACCTCTCTGGGTGTCCCTCACTGTGGAGAAACTTTTCATCTTTAACCTAGATGTTTTATCAATGGTGCTGTATAGAAGGAGAACTCTTAAGACTACTGTAAAAATAAGACTGAAAACCAGAAGCAGGAGGCTTAAGTCCAAATCCTGAGAAAAGCAGAGAACTCCTGACTCCAGGGAACATTAACCGACAGGAGCTCATCAAATGCCTCCATATCTACACTGGAACCAAGCACCACACAAGGGCCAACAAGTTCCAGAGCAAGACATACCATGCAAATTCTCCAGCAACACAGGAACACAGCCCTGAGCTTCAATTACTCCAAAACCACTGACATCTCATAACTCATTACTGGACACTTCATTGCACTCCAGAGAGAAGAAATCCAGCTCAACCCACCAGAACACCGACACAAGCTTCCCTAACCAAGAAACCTTTACAAGCCACCAGTACAACCCCACCCACAGAGAGGAAACTCCACAATAAAGAGAACTCCACAAACTGCCAGAATACAGAAAGGCCACCCCAAACTCGGCAATATAAACAAGATGAAGAGACAGAGGAATACCCAGCAGGTAAAGGAACAGGATAAATGCCCACCAAACCAAACAAAAGAGGAAGAGATAGGGAATCTACCTGATAAAGAATTCTGAATAATGATAGTGAAAATGATCCAAAAAATTGAAATCCAAATGGAATCACAGATAAATAGCCTGGAGATAAGGATTGAGAAGATGCAAGAAAGGTTTAACAAGGACCTAGAAGAAATAAAAAAAGAGTCAATATATAATGAATAATGCAATAAATGAGATCAAAAACACTCTGGAGGCAAAAATAGTACAATAACAGAGGCAGAAGGTAGGATTAGTGAAGTAGAAGATAGAATGGTAGAAATAAATGAATCAGAGAGGAAAAAAGAAAAACGAATTAAAAGAAATGAGGACAATCTCAGAGACCTCGAGGACAATATTAAACACCCCAACATTTGAATCATAGGAGTCCCAGAAGAAGAAGACAAAAAGAAAGAAAATACTTGAGGAGATAATCATTGAAAACTTCCCTAAAATGGGGAAGGAAATAATCACCCAAGTCCAAGAAACACAGAGAGTCCCAAACAGGATAAACCCAAGGTGAAACACCCCAAGACACATATTAATCAAATTAACAAAGATCAAACACAAAGAACAAATATTAAAAGCAGCAAGGGAAGAACAACAAATAACACACAAGGGGATTCCCATAAGGATAACAGCTGATCTTTCAATAGAAACTCTTCAGGCCAGGAGGGAATGGCAAGACATACTTAAAGTGATGAAAGAAAATAACCTACAGCCCAGATTACTGTATCCAGCAAGGATCTCATTCAAATATGAAGGAGAAATCAAAAGCTTTACAGGCAAGCAAAAGCTGAAAGAATTCAGCACCACCAAACCAGCTCTTCAACAAATGATAAAGGATCTTCTCTAGACAGGAAACACAAAAAGAGTGTATAAACTCAAACCCAAAACAATAAAGTAAATGGCAATAGGATCATACTTATCAATAATTACCTTAAACATAAATGGGTTGAATGCCCCAACCAAAAGACAAAGACTGGCTGAATGGATACGAAAACAAGACCCCTACATATGTTGTCTACAAGAGACCCACATGAAAACAGGGGACACATACAGACTGAAAGTGAAGGGCTGGAAAAAGATATTCCATGCAAATAGAGACCAAAAGAAAGCAGGAGTAGCAATACTCATATCAGATAAAATAGACTATAAAACAAAGGCTGTGAAAAGAGACAAAGAAGGATACTACATAATGATCAAAAGATCAATCCAAGAAGAAGATATAACAATTATAAATATATATGCACCCAACATAGGAGCACCACAATATGTAAGACAAATGCTAAAAAGTATGAAAGGGAAAATTAACAATAACACAATAATAGTGGGAGACTTTAATACCCCACTCACTCCTATGGATAGATCAACTAAACAGAAAATTAATAAGGAAACACAAACTTTAAATGATACAATAGACAAGTTAGACCTAATTCACATCTATAGGACATTTCACCCCAAAACAATGAATTTCACCTTTTTCTCAAGCGCACACGGAACCTTCTCCAGGATAGATCACATCCTGGGCCATAAATCTAGCCTTGGTAAATTCAAAAAAATTGAAATCATTCCAAGAATCTTTTCTGACCACAATGCAGTAAGATTAGATCTCAATTACAGGAGAAAAACCATTAAAAATTCCAACATATGGAGGCTGAACAACACGCTGCTGAACAACCAAAAAATCACAGAAGAAATCAAAAAAGAAATCAAAATATGCAAAGAAACAAATGAAAATGAAAACACAATAACCCAAAACCTGTGGGATCCTGTAAAAGCAGTGCTAAGGGGAAGGTTCCTAGCAATACAGGCACACCTCAAGAAACAAGAAAAAAGTCAAATAAATAACCTAAGTCTACACCTAAAGCAACTAGAAAAGGAAGAAATGAAGAACCCCAGGGTTAGTAGAAGGAAAGAAATCTTAAAAATTAGGGCAGAAATAAATGCAAAAGAAACAAAAGAGACCATAGCACAAATCAACAAAGCCAAAGCTGGTTCTTTGAAAGGATAAATAAAATTGACAAACCATTGGCCAGACTCATCAAGAAACAAAGGGAGAAAAATCAAATCAATAAAATTAGAAATGAAAATGGAGAGATCACAACGGACAACACAGAAATACAAAGGATCATAAGAAACTACTATTAGCAATTATATGCCAATAAAATGGACAACGTGGAAGAAATAGACAAATTCTTAGAAAAGTACAACTTTCCAAAACTGAACCAGGAAGAAATAGAAAATCTTAACAGACCCATCACAAGCATGGAAATGGAAACTGTAATCAGAAATCTTCCAGCAAACAAAAGCCCAGGTCCAGACAGCTTCACAGCTGAATTCTCCCAAAAATTTAGAGAAGAGCTAACACCTATCCTACTCAAACTCTTCCAGAAAATTGCAGAGGAAGGTAAACTTCCAAACTCATTCTATGAGGCCACCATCACCCTAATACCAAAACCTGACAAAGATGCCACAAAAAAAGAAAACTATGGGCCAATATCACTGATGAACATAGATGCAAAAATCCTTAACAAAATTCTAGCAATCAGAATCCAACAACACATTAAAAAGATCATACACCGTGACCAAGTGGGCATTATCCCAGGGATACAAGTATTCTTCAATACCGCAAATCCATCAATGTAATACACATTAACAAATTGAAAAATAAAACCCATATGATTATCTCAATAGATGCAGAGAAAACCTTTGACAAAATTCAACATCCATTTATGAAAAAAACTCTCCAGAAAGCAGGAATAGAAGGAACATACCTCAACATAATAAAAGCTATATATGACAAACCCACAGCAAACATTATCCTCAATGGTGAAAAATTGAAAGCATTTCCCCTAAAGTCAGGAACAAGACAAGGGTGCCCACTTTCACCACTACTATTCAACATAGTTTTGGCCACAGCAATCAGAGCAGAAAAAGAAATAAAAGGAATCCAAATTGGAAAAGAAGAAGTAAAACTCTCACTGTTTGCAGATGACATGATCCTCTACATAGAAAACCCTAAAGACTCCACCAGAAAATTACTAGAGCTAATCAATGTCTATAGTAAAGTTGCAGGATATAAAATCAACACACAGAAATCCCTTGCATTCCTATACACTAATAATGAGAAAACAGAAAGAAAAGAAATTAAGGAAACAATTCCATTCACCATTGCAACGGAAAGAATAAAATACTTAGGAATATATCTACCTAAAGAAACTAAAGACCTATATATAGAAAACTATAAAACACTGGTGAAAAAAATCAAAGAGGACACTAATAGATGGAGAAATATACCATGTTCATGGATTGGAAGAATCCATATAGTGAAAATGAGTATACTACCCAAACAATCTATAGATTCAATGCAATCCCTATCAAGCTACCAATGGTATTTTTCACAGAGCTAGAACAAATAATTTCACAATTTGTATGGAAATACAAAAAACCTCGAATAGCCAAAGCAATCTTGAGAAAGAAGAATGGAACTGGAGGAATCAACCTGCCTGACTTCAGGCTCTACTACAAAGCCACAGTTATCAAGACAGTATGGTACTGGCACAAAGACAGAAATATAGATCAATGGAACAAAATAGAAAGCCCAGAGATAAATCCACGCACCTATGGACACCTTATCCTTGACAAAGGAGGCAAGGATATACAATGGAGAAACGACAATCTCTTTAACAAATGGTGCTGGGAAAACTGGTCAACCACTTGTAAAAGAATGAAACTAGAACACTTTCTAACACCATACACAAAAATAAACTCAAAATGGATTAAAGATCTAAACATAAGACCAGAAACTATAAAACTCCTAGAGGAGAACATAGGCAAAACACTCTCCGACATACATCACAGCAGGATCCTCTATGACCCGCCTCCCAGAATATTGGAAATAAAAGCAAAAGTAAACAAGTGGGACTTAATTAAAATTAAAGCTTCTGCACAACAAAGGAAACTATAAGCAAGGTGAAAACACAGCTTTTGGAATGGGAGAAAATAATAGCAAATGAAGCAACTGACAAACAACTAATCTCAAAAATATACAAGCAACTCCTACAGCTCAATTCCAGAAAAATAAACGGCCCAATCAAAAAATGGGCCAAGGAACTAATTAGACATTTCTCCAAAGAAGACATACAGATGGCTAACAAACACATTAAAAGATGCTCAACATCACTCATTACCAGAGAAATGCAAATCAAAACCACTATGAGGTACCATTTCACACCAGTCAGAATGGCTGCGATCCAAAAGTCTACAAGCAATAAATGCTGGAGAGGGTGTGGAGAAAAGGGAACCCTCTTACACTGTTGGTGGGAATGCAAACTAGTACAGCCACTATGGAGAACAGTGTGGAGATTCCTTAAAAAACTGGAAATAGAACTGCCTTATGACCCAGCAATCCCACTGCTGGGCATACACACTGAGGAAACCGGAATTGAAAGAGACATGTGTACCCCAATGTCCATCACAGCACTGTTTACAATAGGCAGGACATGGAAGCAATCTAGATGTCCATCAGCAGATGAATGGATAAGAAAGCTGTGGTACATATACACAATGGAGTATTACTAAGCCATTAAAAAGAATACATTTGAATCAGTTCTAATGAGGTGGATGAAACTGGAGCCTATTATACAGAGTGAAGTAAGCCAGAAAGAAAAACACCAATACAGTATACTAATACATATATATGGAATTTAGAAAGATGGTAATGATAACCCTGTATGTGAGACAGCAAAAGAGACACAGATGTATAGAACAGTCTTTTGGACTCTGTGGGAGAGGGAGAGGGTAGGATGATTTGGGAGAATGGCATTGAAACATGTTTAATATCATATAAGAAACGAATTGCCAGTCCAGGTTCAATGCAGGATACAGGATGCTTGGGGTTGGTGCACTGGGATGACCCACAGGGATGGTACGGGGAGGGAGTTGGGAGGGGGGTTCAGGATGGGGAACACGTGTACACCCGTGGCGGATTCATGTTGATGTATGGCAAAATCAATACAATATTGTAAAGTAATTAGCCTCCAATTAAAATAAACAAATTTAAATTAAAAATAAATAAATAAAATAAGCCAGTAGCAGAACAAATAGACTAAAAAAAAAAAAAGAGTAATAGTGAACCAAGAAGAAAACTTAAGAAAATGGGGAAAAAAATAGAGAAATAAGAGGCAATAATTCAGGTATCAGTAGATGATACCCACAATAAGTCCTGGGATCCAATTATAATCTGATGACATGAGATTCAAATGATGACATGAAATATTTTTGACAGAAAGGAGGAAGACTGTCTAGAAGTAGCAACTAGAAATCAAGACAACATATACCCAAATTTTATGCCAGTTGTCTGAGCAGCTGGTTTTTGAGAAGGTTACAGGGGAAGCAGTGTCCTCATAGAAAGGCCAGGGCAAAGGACAAAACATTCAGAGAAAAACATAAAGATATAGGGGATTTTGGTGAAATTGGACTCTGACTTCCAGAGAGCACAAGTAAAGTTTTAGGAATTAAGGAAACAGAAGGGTTCAGAATCAGTAATGTGCAAAAGCATCATGAGGATTAAAATCCAAGAGATGTAAGAGTCTAGGGCCTCCTGTAGAGAATGACATAAATGGGAATCAAGGACATAGTGAGGTTGGTCCTGATAAACTTAGAGTAGTCAAGTGTGGAGGGCAGGGAGGGAAAAGTGTTCTGGAGGCTCCGTCTAAATAGGGATGAAGAGATATGAAGTAATACAGTCTTAACCCTAAAGTACCATCTTATTCCCAGTGTGGCACACAAAACTAGGATGAACCTCAATGATTCTCCCCTCCTCATGTTCATGTCTTAATATAATACCCTCTCCTTGAGTGTATGTATGACCTGTGATATGCTTCTAATCAACAAAATATGGTAACAATGACAGGGTATCATTCCCTTGATTACATTATATAATGCTATGCTATGCTATGCTAAGTCACTTCAGTCGTGTCCGACTCTGTGTGACCCCAAAGACGGCAGCCACCAGGCTCCCCCGTCCCTGGGATTCTCCAGGCAAGAATACTGGAGTGGGTTGCCATTTCCTTCTCCAATGCGTGAAAGTGAAAAGTGAAAGCGAAGTTGCTCAGTCATGTCCGACTCTTAGTGACCCCATGGACTGCAGCCTACCAGGCTCCTCCATCCATGGGATTCTCCAGGCAAAAGTACTGGAGTGGGGTGCCATTGCCTTCTCCAACATTATATAATAGAGGTACTCTATTTTAGTACAACAGTGTGAGAAACTCTGCAGACTCTCTGAAATGAGTAGCCATGATGGGGAAACCCCTGTGGCAAGAAACCATGCAGCCTCTAGGAACTGTGGACAGCATCAATAGCCTGAGGGTGGTCTCCAGCTGATAGCCAGCCAACAGCTGGGGCCCCTAGTCATACAACCACAAGGATATTAATTCTGCCAACAACCTGAATGAGCGTGGAAACAAACTTTCCCATCAAGCCTTTGGATGAGAATGGAGCCCAGACAACACCTTGATCACAACCGTGTGAAACCCTGAACAAATGACCCAGTTAAGCTGTGTCCAAACTCCTGACCTATAGACATGATAAAATAATAAATGTGTGCTTTTTCAAGCTGCTAAGTCTGTAGTAATTTGTTACATAACAGTAGAAAATGAATATATCTACTATGAGAGATTCATCTTGACCCATTAAAGGAGGTGAGCATAGTCTAGGGGAGCCAGGCTTATGAGCACACAGTATCTCTTTACTCCATTCAATGACTAGAGGAAGTAGTCTCAATGGGTTGTGAGTTAGAAAGTAGATGACTTTAGCTGGAGCAAACAGCACATTAGAAGATAAGATTTAAAAGACAGTCAAGGGGAGAAGTCTGATGAGACTTTCTACTTTCTGCTCAATTTTTCTACAAACCTAAAACTGCTCTAAAAGATAAAGTAATAAATTAAAAAAAAAAAAAAGATACTGTGCTTAGTCGCTCAGTGGTTTCCAACTCTTTGAGATCCCATGGACTGCAGACCACTAGGCTCCTCTGTCCATGGGAATTCTCCAGGCAAGAATACTGGAGTGGGTTGCCACGCCCTCCTCTTCTTCACAACCCAGGGATCGAACCCAGATCTCCCACATTGCAGGCGGTTTCTTTACCGTCTGAGCCACCAGGGAAGCCCAAGAATACTGGAGTTGGTAGCCTATCCCTTCTCCAGGGTATCTTCCCAACCTAGGAATTGAACCAGGGTCTCCTGCATTGCAAGCAGATTCTTTACCAGCTGAGCTACCAGGGAAGCAAAAAATGTACTTGGCATTCGTTATTCTTAACCCCATGAACTGTAGCCTGCCAGGCTCCTCTGTCCATGTAATCCTCCAGGGAAGAATACTGGAGTGGGTAGCCTTTTCCCTTCTCCAGGGGATCTTTCCAACCCAGGGATCAAACCTGGGTCTCCCGTATGACACATTTCTAAGGAGTGAAGACCTAATCCGAACTTGGCCTTAAAAAAAAAAATTCTAGTCACAGCCGGAAAAAAAAAGATTTGAAGAAGAGAAACTAGAGACAGGTAAGTAGATAGGCCATTGTATTATCTCACATGAGTACCTGAATTAGGACAGTTTAGTAGGAACGAAAAGGACAGACACATAATCTCTCCTGGAGGTATAAATGACAGGATGTGGCTACTGATTAGATGTAGGATACGAAGCTGTTTGAGACAAAGAAGACTCAGGTGCTTCCAGCCGATGACACTAGAAGGCAATAGTTAACATTAAATGAGACTAAAAACAAAGGTTTCTGAAGGGACAGATTATGAGCTCCAAGAGAGACAAGAAGCAAAGGAGAAAAAAAAAAAAATTTACAGAAATGTATGCCAAAAGAAAATGAAAAGTTATTACAGTACAGAAATTGCTTTTGCAGTATTAAAAATAGGTAAAAATACTATGTACTAACCAGTCAGTTCCTGGAGCTAAAATTTTAATCCATTATCAAAAGAAAAGTTGACATTAGAAATTATTTAACTCAAATCTTCCTCTCTAGTTCCACTGTTACACATTTGGGGAAAAAAAAATGCACAAACAGATAGCTAAAGGGAAGTTGTGTATAGAGCAGGTGCTTGCGACAAGCGAGAGCGGTGGGATCTGGTGGGAGGTGGAAGGGAGGTTCTAGGCGCAAGAGGGAGGGGACATGTGGATATCTATGGCCGAGTCATGTAGACGTATGGCAGAAACCAACACAACATTGTAAAGCAATTATCATTCAATTAAAAATAAAATTTTTTAAAAATGCCCAAAGAGGTTAGATGGCTTCCTAAAGGTAGCAACTAATTAGTGGTAGGGACTAGACTAGAATCCAGGTCTTATGATTCTCAGTCTACTCCATGTCCTGAACTGACTTAGAGGCAGTTCCTATTTACATAAATCAATTACCTATGTCCTTTACGGTCATAAATGACCGCCTAAGCATGCTAGTACTTGGAATTTTCTTCTCTTGGTTCTTCTGCAGATCTTGCTGCTTTATGTGACAGAAATCATAAATACCAACAACCAGCAGAACAGGAAAGAAACGAAACAGCCTATTCCTGAAGGAAAACAGCATGACAGTAAACGAGGCCATGAGAAGCGTCACTGAAGATTTTACCAACAGTACCACACTTCCTCCATACACACAGACAGGGCTGTCACCATATTCCTACGCTTCAATACTTGCCAGAAAAAGTCCTGTCTGAAGCCATGAATGCCATCACCAGTGGCTGAAGCTTGTTGAGAATCAAGTTGCAACAGGCATTTTAAACTGTTGCCTAATTTAAAAGGAAAACATTCCCCCTAAATATGTAACAATTCTCAAGGATGAACTAATTCTTCTAGTAATTTATATATTAAGTTTTAGAGGGTAAGCCAGGGAACCCATCATGCTCAACATAATACCAGAGGTAAACTGCATTTTGAGTTCAAACAAAAAAAATTATTTCATAACCAAAGACTATCCTCCACTTCATAGCACATCTCAATTCAGACTACCACATTTACAGTATCCTGCCAACCCTCAGTCTAAAAATTACATGGTATTTTATGAATTAATATATAAATTATTAAAATTATTTAAATATTTGTTACTTTCCTTAAAATTTCCACTCAAACAGAAAATTATATATAAAAGGAAACCTAAAAAGAAAAATAAGAAAGAAAGGAACTTTCTAAAGTCTTAACAAAGCTATACACTAATTCTGCTAAAGGATCTTCCTACTAGACCTCAAGTAGTTCACCACACCCTTATGCAACAATCTAGAAGATTGCTTCCCTGTCACAAATATTTTTCTACGACAAATATGGATAACAACAATCCACTAAAATAGTATTTGGAGTTCTAAAATATCACTTAATCCAATTATCCAAGTACACCTGCTCTGTCTTAGAAAATAGTCACAGCTGCAGAAAAGGAGGGGAAACAAATTTCTAAAATCATACCTTATGAAACAAAAGAACTCTGAAATTTTAAATTATTTTACCTGTGTTTTCCCCAATGTAAAAAGTTCAGTGCAAAATGCATCAGTGCTCTTACATCAATAATTTTCCTGGTTCTGACACTGTATCATTGCTCATAAAATCTAAGAGAAGTTTCATTGTAAGTTGGCTGTTCATTATTGCCTAGCTATTCTTTCAGAAAATCTTTCCTTGACTGTAAAGTCTCAAACATTTAAAATCATAATTTATATTTTTTTTCCTGGATATATCTTCTTTGTGTAATTTTTTAAAATCCCAATTAGGTGAGAAAATTTCCATGACCAAGACTATACCTGCTATTTCTTAGGCTGCTGCTGCTGCTGCTAAGTCGCTTCAGTCATATCCGATTCTGTGCGACCCCATAGACGGCAGCCCACCAGGCTCCGCCGTCCCTGGGATTCTCCAGGCAAGAACACTGGAGTGGGTTGCCATTTCCTTCTCCAATGCATAAAGTGAAAAGTGAAAGTCAAGTCGCTCAGTCGTGTCCGACTCTTTGCGACCCCATGGACTGCAGCCCACCAGGCTCCTCCGTCCATGGGATTTTCCAGGCAAGAGCACTGGAGTGGGGTGCTTGCCTTCTTAGGCATCTGCCTCTAAAGACAGCAGGAGCAAAATGGAAAAGGCAAAAGCTTTACAAAAAAAAAAAGATGAGTTACGTAAACCAGTTCTGCCACTTACTAACTAGATGACTGGTGTTTCAGTTTCTTTATCAGTGAAAGGAAACAGAAAATATCCATGTTCAATGTTGTCATAAGAATTTGATAATACAGGTAAAAGCAGAGGGCACAAAGTAGACAACTTGTTGAAGAACACTACTATTAACATTACCACAAAGAATAATCTAAAACTACTACTGTAAAAAGGTTAAACATATTTATTGCTAGTAAAATCTTCCCAAAAAGTATATAAAAATCTCTCTTTATTCATCACCAGCAAACTTTAACAGTCATTCAAATCTCTACCCTCCAGAAATCATGTTAGAAGAATTACATATAGTAGAATAAAATATACCAGGCTCTTTTTCTTCAACTCCTACCAAGTTGCAATCTCGTACTTTTTCACAGTTTTCTATAAGGCTGTGCCATACGACATTGCTATCTTTACATGTCAACACTGGTCAACTTGTTGGTCATTTCACAGGGTTCAGTATGAAACTGACATGCTCAGTGAAAACTTAATGATCTCAGCCTGGGTTGCAGTTGCTAAACAGAGGCTGTTAAAATAAATGAGGACTTCGAAATACAGTGAAATTTAAAAGTTCACCCTTATTTTAGGGCTTTTATCTTGCACAAACTTCTTCCTAAAACTAAAAAGTTAATAAACCATGAAGATATTTCCAAGCAAAACCCTATATGATCTTCCAGGATTATTTTCTAGATTATGAAAAATATGATCTTCAGGAAGAGATGATCAATTAAGCATCCTTATGCTGACATGTAAATGCAAGCACGGAACTGAAGAACTTCAATACCTTTAATATCAGGATGACTAAAATTTCAGGAGCTAACAATGTTTAAAACTAAGGGCCTCATGAGTGTGATATTTAAGCTAAAGGCTCAAATACAGGAGACAAAATTATTTGCCAGAGAATTTTTGAGAGAGAATTCTCAACCTATCTTCAGTAGTCCTCAAAACTGGCTCACAATAAAATTATCTAAAGGATGAAAGGAAAAACAAAAAGCTGCCTTATGAGGGATTAGGGCCCTAACAGACACTGTAATAAAGTTGCCCAGCTGCTTTTAACATGCATTAAAGGTAGAGAACCCCGTCCTTGACGGATTTGTCCATACTCCTTCATTTTATAAACCAAGACTTCATTTTGAGAAGATTATGTTTCTAGGCCAGATAAAGTTCCAGAGATTCTAGTTGACCAGAGAAGAAGGCTAGTCTTATTCAGAATCACCTAATTCAGATGACAATCATACAAATATTAATGGTACAGTTCTGTACAAACATCTCTGTAAGAAAACATCACCCTGTATTACCATGAAAACAACATGGATAGCAAAAAATCTCCCCTGTTTAAAAAACTGTAGCAATATAACATATTAGAGGGGTTATTAGCAATTTGTAGAACCATCATGGTATTTTCAATTACTTGGAATATTCCTTTTTTTTAAAAAAGAGAACTTGCTAAATTCTAAATAAAACACTAACAGCTTGTTTTATATAAATTTAACAATCAACTTAAAAGAAACCATAACTGAGATATAAATCCCATTTAATTTCCATTTTAATATTTAAAAGTAGTCCAATTAAGAATAGTCTTACTGTTCTAGAATCTGAGAATGGGTTGTATTCATCAAGTCCTGGTGGGACATTTCTTGTCACTTGTGTAACTGATGGGTCCTGGAATAAAATTCAAAGGAGAAAAAAAGGTTACTTATCCTTTAAGATACATTAATATTTACAAAGCATTTGCTTTATCTGTATGTTTGGTCACCCAGCTAAGCTAACAGGGAAAATAAAGAAGATTATCAGATTTACTCAGTCCCATTTCCACAAAGTTGAAATTTAAACCCACAGCCCTCACACCCTCAAACAAAAAGAAATGAAAACTAGGTTAGATGCAAATCAACTGCTATTATTTAAAGAACAAAAATAGACCACCTCTTAACAGTTGTGTGGAACCAATTGCATCTTAGCAAATCTTGAGTAAATCCATCCCTTCCTTTGGGCTCCACAAAGAGTTCATGTCCCCCTTTTCTTGAAAACAATGTCTTCAGTGTTCCCTACTGCAGATTTAAGCACCACAGTACAAATCAGTGTCACATACAGGCAACACCTAGAGTACTCAAGATTAAGCCCCTCTTACTCCTTTTATTCTACAAAGTGTTTCTCTATGACTGTAGTTTATACTGTTCCACATGATCCTAGACTGCCTCCCTTTTCCAAGTATTATCACCACACTATCCCAACTTTTCAAATCTTAATATTAGGCTTTCATATAAATAACTGAATCACAAAATCCTAGTTATTCTATTCCTCTTGATTGTGAAATGTAAGATACTAATATAATGAACATCTCAACAAAATTGACTACATAATTAACATGAAAGGCAAATGCAAACCATAATGTACAGCCTCATCAGCCTTTACATCACGTTAGTTAAACTTTCGCATTCATCAGAATCAAATGAAACACACACTGCTGCACCCTACTCCCAGAGGTTCTGACTCAATATGTCTGGGGTGGGACCTGAGAATCTGCAGTTCTAACAAATTCCCAGGTGATGCTGCTGGTAGGGACCACCGCTCCCTTGTCTACACTGTTCCTTCTCTAATCCATCTTCCTCAACAAAGCCAAAATTACCTTTCAAAAATGTAAAGCTGATCTTCTCATTCCCCTCCTCCAATCCCTCCGCTCCGCCCCTTATCCATTTCAGACTTTTAGAGACTCTCAACTATAAAATACAGCTTCCTCAAAATGAGACACAAGGCTTCTGACTATCTGAACTAGCCTCCGCCTACCTTCCAGCTTTATCAATTCTTACAACCATTCTCACCTTGCCAGTCCTTTTCTCTTAACCAAACAAAACAAGCTACTGCATAAAAAGCCTCACACTTGGCAATAAGCAAGTGGTAAAGATAAATTAAAAGTACAGCACAAATGAAAAGTAAAGGCTTTAGGTTTGCTCAACAATAAAATGGGAAGGAGGAAATGAAATCCCTCTAATTCTCAGGGTTTCCCCCCCAAGTTTATTTAAAAAATGACTAGAAAGATTATCAAGAGTGGATGTATGCTTCGGGGGGTGGAATTAAGAAAAAAAAAGAAACATGAATATTCTGATACAATTTTTGATCAAGTTGACATTGCTGTGCTTAAAATTTGGAAGTGGGTTCAGGGTCAAAAAGTGGAGACCTAGTGAATCTGGATGGTCCAGCTGCAGTCATGAGGCCCAGCCCACCACCATCCACCACAAAACCAGGTGACCTGAGTCCTCAGACACCATGTGCTTCCTTGGCATTGCTTCCTCATGCAGTAATACTCTTCCAGGCACAGTCAGCCTGGCAATCTCCTCCTCTTCCTTAAAGACTCAACCCGAAGACTACCTCATATGCTAACCAGTAATCTTCCTGATACCTGCCTAATAACCCAGTCACTCCGTCGCAATCTCAATGTTTCCACATAACTTGGTATTTACCTCCATGAGCATTTATTTCACTGAACCATGATGAACTTCAGGCAAGTCTTTTTTCCCCAAA
This sequence comes from Bos javanicus, assembly GCF_032452875.1. Lineage (NCBI taxonomy): Eukaryota > Metazoa > Chordata > Mammalia > Artiodactyla > Bovidae > Bos > Bos javanicus. The sequence goes on along the minus strand of NC_083877.1, from coordinate 9,456,428 downwards.
TTAGACTGTGACATCTTTGAATACAAGAAATCAGTAAACAGGTTTTTATGATGCTGTGAAAGTGCTACACTCAATACGCCAGCAAATTTGGAAAACTCAGCAGCGGCCACAGGACTGGAAAAGGTCAGTTTTCATTCCAATCCCGAAGAAAGGCAATGCCAAAGAATGCTCAAACTACCGCACAATTGCACTCATCTCACACGCTAGGAAAGTAATGCTCAAAGTTCTCCAAGCCAGGCTTCAGCAATATGTGATCCATGAACTTCCAGATGTTCAAGCTGGTTTTAGAAAAGGCAGAGGAACCAGAGATCAAATTGCCAACATCCGCTGGATCACGGAAAAAGCAAAAGAGTTCCAGAAAAACATCTATCTCTGCTTTATTGACTATGCCAAAGCCTTTGACTATGTGGATCACAAGAAACTGTGGAAAATTCTGAAAGAGTTGGGAATACCAGACTACCTGACCTGCTTCTTGAGAAACCTGTATGCAGGTCAGGAAGCAACAGTTAGAACTGGACACGGAACAACTGACTGGTTCCAAATAGGAAAAGGAGTACGTCAAGGCTGTATATTGTCATCCTGCTTATTTAACTTATATGCAGAGTACATCATGAGAAACGCTGGGCTGGATGAAGCACAAGCTGGAATCAAGACTGCCGGGAGAAATATCAATAACTTCAGATATGCAGATGACACCACCCTTATGGCAGAAAGTGAAGAGGAACTAAAGAGCCTCTTGAAAGTGAAAGAGGAGAGTGAAAAAGTTGGCTTAAAGCTCAACATTCAGAAAACTAAGATCATGGCATCCAGTCCCATCACTTCATGGCAAATAGATGGGGAAACAGTGGAAACAGTGGCTGACTTTATTTTGGGGGGCTCCAAAATCACTGCAGATGGTGAATGCAGCCATGAAATTAAAAGACACTTACTCCTTGGAAGGAAAGTTATGACCAACCTAGACAGCATGTTCTTCAGTATTAAAAAGCAGAGACATTACTTTGCCAACAAAGGTCTGTCTAGTCAAGGCTATAGTTTTTTCAGTAGTCATGTATGGATGTGAGAGTTGGAGTATAAAGAAAGCTGAGTGCTGAAGAATTGATGCTTTTGAACTGTGGTGCTGGAGAAGACTCTTGAGAGTCCCTTGGACTGCAAGGAGATCCAACCAGTCAGTCCTAAAGGAGATCAGTCCTGGGTGTTCATTGGAAGGACTGATGCTGAAGCTGAAACTCCAATACGTTGGCCACCTGATGTGAAGAATCAACTCACTGGAAAAGACCCTGATGCTGGGAAAGACTGAAGGCGGGAGGAAAAGGGGACAACAGAGGATGAGATGGTTGGATGGCATCACCGACATGATGGAGATGAGTTTGAGTAGGCTCCGGGAGTTGGTGATGGACAGGGAAGCCTGGCGGGCTGCAGTCCATGGGGTCGCAAAGAGTCGGACACAACTGAGCGACTGAACTGACTGGGGGAGTGCACCTTCACTGAATTTCAACTGATTTCCTCCATCATGCTTCACGTTGGACCGTCTCAATCACTGCCACATATAACCTCACCGGAAAATTAAAACCTGGCAAGAAAATCCTTTCACCTTCAGCTAGTCATAGGGACATTAAATCAGTAACAGTTTCTTTGGGACCTCCCTGGCGGTAAGGCTCCACACTTTCACCACAGGGGGTACAGGTTCAGTCCCGGGTTGTGGAAGTGAGATCCCACATGCCACACGGTGCGGCCAAAAATAATGGTAATAGTTTCTTCAATACACATTTCTTGTGAGTAATCAACCTCAGTGTCTTTTCAGTATATATATCATCCTCAAGCTAAATAATAGTCTAAAAACACAAAAGACTCCAGGGATGATTGTGTATAACACACATTATGTATGCACTTACTATATCTGCTAACACTTAATAAGTTTGGGTTTCCTGATTAACACTCAAAAGTTTCTGTATCTTAGGTACTTGTTTAAAAGCAGAAAGAGGACTCATCTAGGATTTGGAAACTCAGTTCACTGGAAATGAACTGAATGCAGTTTGCCTCTGCATACTTAAGCAAGTCACCTAAACTCTCGTCTCATACATAAAATAGGAGAAATATGATATATGATCGCCCTGGTCAGTTGAAGCTCTGAAATGTTATGCTAGACTTTAAGTCTTGGTTGTTTGGAAAGCTAACTGCCTATATTTAACCCTCCCCACCCTACTAGTGAAAAGATGTAAGCACTAAACAAGGCACTTCACATTTCAATGTGACTCAGTTTTCTCATCAGTAAGACGTATCACATAGTTCATGAACTACTGCGTGTAAAATGACTGATACAGTCCCTGCACATGGACAACACCTGAGTGACAGCTTAGGCTGTTATCATTATTACCAACAAGAAAAGAAGAGTCAAATAAAAAAGTGCTCCATCTTTTATTAACTGTGGTATCAAGAAAGTAAGTAAAGAGCGTCCTATGTAATGAATAGGCCAAAAACCGTCCACAGCCACCTTCTGAGGAAAGCAGAAGGTGGAGTCCTCCACCCAGTCACTATGCCATGTGCCCCCAGTAGCTTAGCGGCATGCCAAAGGACGAAGAATTGGCCTCTGTGCCAACGGCAGCCACTTTTAGAACCAGACATGAGGGAGCCCGGCAGACCCCTACAGAAGTGATTCTGCTTGGATATTAACTAATCAATTCAATGAGGGCTTGTCTGTTGAGGCACTTGAATGAGACATAAAGATGGTATTAGCAGGAGAAGCTGACACTAGTCACAGTATAATGACAGACAGAAGCAAAGTCATAAGAAGGTGACCAGAAAAAGGGGAGTCAGGTTCAGCAGCCAAGGGGAATGGCATTTACTAGAGTTGCCAATGAGCCACTAAAGCAAAAATGTGGCAACAGAATTGCTGTTCTTCTAGCTGATGAGGAATGACTGGTGTTAGAGAAGTCTTCACACATTCCTACAGACCCCCAGGAAGACCACAGGAAGAAGAAAAAAGGAAGATACCTCAGAGAGGCAGAAGAGACAAAAAAGTCTGGCAGAGATCAGCTTCCTAACTTCACTCAAATCCGTGAAGCTCAATTCTTGTATGTCTTTTAACTACTGATTTTGTGTGAAAAGGGTTTCCACGGGTTGGCAGGAGGGAGGTCAAGGGCAGGGACTGTGGATTGAGGAGACACCATGTGATCTCCCAGAAACTGTCTCATCCCAACAGCAGACACTGACTGTGTTGGGCCTCCTTCCCTCAGAATCCAAACAAAAATCCTCCATCACCTGAGGTAACCTGAGCATGTCTCCATGCCTTAAAACCAGCACAGGTGGAACCAATGGTCTTGGCCATTTTGTGTTCTATTAAAACTTTACATAAAAACAGTTTACTTTCATTAAGATTTTATATTTAAATAAAATCTTCTGAGTGAGAAAGTTTTAAATAAGTATTACCATTTACTGATGCCAAGTATACATTCTGGTCTCAAACATACTTATTGATCCAAACTGCTGCTAAATCACTTTTTTTTAATTGAAGTTGATTCACAATGTTGTGTCAACTTCTGTAGAGCAAAGTGATCTAGTTACACACACATATGTATATTCTTTTCCACCATGGTTTAGCATAGGATTTAGTTTCCAGTGCTATACAGTAGAACCTTGGTGTTTATCCATTCCATATTTAATAGAAAAGACCCTGATGCTGGAAAAGACTGGAAGCTAAAGAGAAGGGGGTGGCAGAGGATGAGATGGTTAGCTAGCATCACCAACTCAACAGACACGAATCTGAGCAGACTCGAGCAGATGCTGAAGGGCAGGGGAGTCTGGCGGTGCTGCAATCCAGAGTCATAAAGAGCTGGACACAACTTAGCGACTGAACTACAAATACAACAGCTTACATCTGCTAACCCCAGTCTCCCACTCCATCCCTCTCCCAACCCCCACCCCCTTGGCACCACAAGTCAGCTCTCTATCACTTCTTATTTTAATTCTAATTTCACCTTTTCTCTCCCTTCTAAGGAGATGGAGGAGAATACAACTCTAGTCTTTAATTTATCCTTTGATTTTCTCAGTGACAGATATTTCCCACAGTTGTAAAGTTTAAGGCAACTTGACAAAACCTATGCAAAAAAAATATATATCTTTATATACAAGTTTCATCTCTTCCCATCTTTTCTCTGGATTACCCTATCAGTTATCCTTTTCTCTCATATGTTCATCTTCTTCTTCTCAACAGGACACCTCACATCTACACTTTAAGTCTCAATCATCTTTAAAATGCACACAAGCAAAGAAAAACAAAACCATTTCTTCAGTCACCCTCAAGCTACTACTATAAGCCCCCTTCTTTCTATCTTATCTCCCACCCACACACCCTCCCATCAGGGGCTGTAAACTGCAATAGCCTTCCCACTATCTCTCCGCCTTGTCACACCTTCTCCAATCTCTTCACAGTGAACCAAGAGGAGCTTCTCAAAATACAAACTTGCTCATGTCACACCTACAGATTTTATGAATGTGAAGAGAACAAATGTATACTAAATTCGGTTTACTCTCTCAATCATCTAAGAGCATATTTTAGGCCTATGAAAACTTACAAGTCTTTGGGAATGAAAAATGAATAACTGGTGAAATCATTTATGGGACCGAGATTGCAAATATGGGTAAATTTTCACCATCCACATAAGTGACTGCTACAACATAAAGACAAGCTTTAAACCAGCGATAACTATTGACGTTCTATCACACACAGCTAAAGCCCACTATTGTTGTAATATTACATTTTATTTACCTAGACCTATGTCATATAATGTAGTGGCCACTAGCCACATGTATCTCTTGAAATGTATCTAGTCCAAACTGAAATGTGCTCAAAGTATAAAACACGTGATATTTCTGATTTTGAAGCACAAAACAATGTAAAATATCATTAACAATTGTTAGGTCAATTATATGTTGAAAGAGATTTTGTACATATGAAGTTAAATAAAATATATTATTAAAACTAATTCCACCTGATTTCTTCTCATATACCTTCTACAAAATTTTAAATTACACATGTGGCCCAAATAATATTCCAACTGAACAGTGCTGATCTAGTCATTATAATTTATTCAAGAATGGCTAAATTTTCACTTTCATTCATTTGGGAAAATTCAATTATGTCACAAAAAGGAAAGCAATAAACTCAGATTTAAAACTAAATTTCCTTGAAGTTTTTCGAAATTATAAAAAATGGTAAGAGACCATATCAGAAGTTTCTCAAGCTAATGTTTTTATACAACACAGCAGCAGACTTCCAACATGCTTTTTCACTGTCCTCACACTTCATGAGCTACCAGAAGACAATAATTTGAATATATTTAATAATTTTGAAAAAATTAATATTTACAATTCTATCAAGGAAACCTATGGGAAACTGAAGAAGACTAAAGCAAAGACGGACTGAAGGAGCGAGAAAGAATTCATCTGGTTTAGCACAGGACTAAGAGTCGGACTCTATCTATCAGATCTAGGCCCTTAAATCTATTTCTCACTTCCACTGTATAATCATAAGGGATTTGATTTAGGTCATACCTGAATGGTCTAGTGGTTTTCCCTACTTTCTTCAATTTAAGTCTGAATTTGGTAATAAGGAGTTCATGATCTGAGCCACAGTCAGCTCCTGGTCTTGTTTTTGTTGACTGTATAGAGCTTCTCCATCTTTGGTTGCAAAGAACATAATCAATCTGATTTCGGTGTTCACCATCTAGTGATGTCCATGTATAGAGTCTTCTCTTGTGTTGTTGGAAGAGGGTGTTTGCTATGACCAGTGCATTTTCTTGGCAAAACTCTATTAGTCTTTGCCCTGCTTCATTCCGTATTCCAAGGCCAAATTTGCCTGTTACTCCAGGTGATTCTTGACTTCCTACTTTTGCATTCCAGTCCCCTATAATGAAAAGGACATCTTTTTTGGGTGTTAGTTCTAAAAGGTCTTGTAGGTCTTCATAGAACCATTCAACTTCAGATCTTCAGCATTACTGGTTGGGGCATAGACTTGGATTACTGTGATATTGAATGGTTTGCCTTGGAAACGAACAGAGATCATTCTGTCGTTTTTGAGATTGCATCCAAGTACTGCATTTCAGACTCTCTTGTTGACCATGATGGCCACTCCATTTCTTCTGAGGGATTCCTGCCTGCAGTAGTAGATATAATGGCCATCTGAGTTAAATTCACCCATTCCAGTCCATTTCAGTTCGCTGATTCCTAGAATGTCAACATTCACTCTTGCCATCTCTTGTTTGACCACTTCCAATTTGCCTTGATTCATGGACCTGACATTGCAGGTTCCTATGCAATATTGCTCTTTACAGCATTGGACCTTGCTTCTATCACCAGTCACATCCACAGCTGGGTATTCTTTTTGCTTTGGCTCCATCCCTTCATTCTTTCTTGAATTATTTCTCCAATGATCTCCAGTAGCATATTGGGCACCTACTGACCTGGGGAGTTCCTCTTTCAGTATCCTATCATTTTGCCTTTTCATACTGTTCATGGGGTTCTCAAGGCAACAATACTGAAGTGGTTTGCCATTCCCTTCTCCAGTGGACCACATTCTGTCAGAGATGGGAATACCAGACCACCTGACCTGCCTCTTGAGAAACCTATATGCAGGTCAGGAAGCAACAGTTAGAACTGGACATGGAACAGACTGGTTCCAAATAGGAAAAGGAGTACGTCAAGGCTGTATACTGTCACCCTGCTTATTTAACTTATATGCAGAGTACATCATGAGATACGCTGGACTGGAAGAAACACAAGCTGGAATCAAGATTGCTGGGAAAAATATCAATAACCTCAGATATGCAGATGACACCACCCTTATGGCAGAAAGTAAAGAGGAACTAAAAAGCCTCTTGATGAAAGTGAAAGTGGAGAGCGAAAAAGTTGGCTTAAAGCTCAACATTCAGAAAATAAAGATCATGGCATCCGATCCCATCACTTAATGGGAAATAGATGGGGAAACAGAGGAAACAGTGTCAGACTTTATTTTTGGGGGCTCCAAAATCACTGCAGATGGTGACTGCAGCCATGAAACTAAAAGACGCTTACTCCTTGGAAGGAAAGTTATGACCAACCTAGATAGCATATTCAAAAGCAGAGACATTACTTTGCCAACAAAGGTCTGTCTAGTCAAGGCTATGGTTTTTCCAGTGGTCATGTATGGATGTGAGAGTTGGACTGTGAAGAAGGCTGAGCACCGAAGAATTGATGCTTTTGAACTGTGGTGTTGGAGAAGACTCTTGAGAGTCCCTTGGACTGCAAGGAGATCCAACCAGTCCATTCTGAAGGAGATCGGCCCTGGGATTTCTTTGGAAGGAATGATGCTAAAGCTGAAACTCCAGTACTCTGGCCACCTCATGCGAAGAGTTGACTCATTGGAAAAGACTCTGATGCTGGGAGGGATTGGGGGCAGGAGGAGAAGGGGATGACAGAGGATGAGATGGCTGGATGCCATCACTGAGTCAATGGACATGAGTCTGAGTGAACTCCAGGAGTTGGTGATGGACAGGGAGGCCTGGCGTGCTGCAATTCATGGGGTCACAAAGAGTTGGACACAACTGAGCGACTGAACTGAAGAGTCTGACACGACTGAGTGACTTCACGTTCACTTTCATGCATTGGAGAAGGAAATGGCAACCCACTCCAGTGTTCTTGCCTGGAGAATCCCAGGGATGGGGGAGCCTGGTGGGCTGCCGTCTCCGGGGTCACACAGAGTCGGACACAAGTGAAGCGACTTAGCAGCAGCAGCAGCAGCAACAGACTCTTTAATAGGACTTTCCTGGTGGCTCAGACTGTAAAGCGTCTGCCTACGACGCGGGAGACCCAGGTTCGATCCCTGGGTCAGGAAGATACCATGGAGAAGGAAATGGCACCCCACTCCAGTACTCTTGCTTGGAAAATCCCATGGACAGAGGATCCTGGTAGGCTATGGTCCATGGGTCACAAAGAGTTGGACATGACTGAGCCACTTCACTTTCACTTTCAGACTCTTTAATTATCTCATGTAATCCCCAGAACACAACCCTATGACTTTCATTCTATATCCTTTCTTTCACTGCTGAGAATACTAGCTCAGAGATATTTAAGTAATTTGCCCAAAATCATATGGCTAACAAGTGATGGGGTCAAGGATTCAATTTCAAATCTCACTCCAAAGACCAAGTTTTTAGAAGAAAATCTAATAAAGTATACAAATTGGTGTTTCAAATATGTCCTCAAAAGAAAAGGGCTGAATTAAATACTGCATTGCTCCATAAACTCTACCTAATCCAATCAATATTACACACTGGACTAGGTAACTTGATTAAATAAGAAATGCCCAAGCTAGGGGCTGTAAGAGGTGCTACCTTCAGAGAGTAAAATTATTTTTTCCTACTCTATACTTCTCAGAGCTATTGGAATCATACGAATTTAAAAGACACTGAGCGTGAGGAGGAAGAATTATCAGTACTATGAGAGAAGTCATTAAAAATCTCAGCAAAACTTTAAAACAACATTTAGCAAAACTTTTATAACTCATTATAAGGAGTGCTTAATAATCACTGGGAATTATTCAATAAATCATGATAGTGAAAAGTTAATATTCATTTTCACTGTCACTCATGAAAATCTTAAACTTGAGATTCAAAACTCATTTTTATAGACCAAGCCGCTCCTCAATAAATTAGAAACAATTGAAGCAAACACATCCAAGCAAATATACCTCATAAATGCAAATTAAAAGTTAAAAACCAAAACTTTAAACTGCACTTTTTGTCCATGTTAACACTAGCATTAAGTGCCAAAAATATCATTTCATTTTCTAGCCCCTCTATATTCTAAAGGAAGAATGGTTTGGAAACATTATTTCTGAATATAATATTCGTTGTGTAGTCACTCAGTCATGTTCCTCTTTGCAACTCCATTGACGTCAGCATGACAGGCTTCCCTGTCCTTCACTATCTCCCAGACTAATATAATTTAGTGAAAATTTCATCTGGATAATTAATGGTGTATGGAAACGATGAGATGGTTGAATGGCATCATCGACTCAATGGACATAAGTCTGAGCAAACTCTGGGAGACAGTGAAGGATAGGGAAGCCTGGCCTACTGCAGTCTACGGGGTCACAAAGAGTCAGACATGACTAAGCAACTGAACAAAAAGGGACTTAAATAATATAGAATGCAAGAAACTAGTTCTTAATCCAGAACTATTTCTTAATCCACATGTGCATGCTAAGTCACTTTGTGACCCCATGGACTGTAGCCCATCAGGTTCCTCTGTCCATGGGATTCTCCAGGCAAGAATAGTGGAGTCGGTCGCCATGCCGTTCTTCAAGGGATCTTCCCAACCCAGGGATTGAACCCATGTCTCTTCCAACTCCTGCACTGGCAGGCAGGTTCTCTACTGCTAGTACCACCTGGGAAGTCCACAGTCAAAATGAAATTAAGAGATGTGTTGTTTTCTTTGTTCTATTTTATACTGTCAACAACATTCTGAGCAGGAACTAACAGAAACCTTCTCACATTATCCTTACTAAAGTCATTAAGGGAACAGTGTTCATCAAGTTCTTTAATTCCTAACTAAACTTGAAACAATAGAATGGGAAAGACTAGAGATCTCTTCAAGAAAATTAGAGATACAAAGATGGGCACAATAAAAGACAAATGGTATGGACCTAACAGAAGCAGAAGATATTAAGAAGAGGTGGCAAGAATACACAGAAGAACTGTACAAAAAAGATCTTCATAACCCAGATAACCACAATGGTATGATCACTCACCTAGAGCTAGACATCCTGGACTGTGAAGTCAAATGGGCCTTAGGAAGCATCACTACGAACAAAGCTAGTGAAGATGATGGAATTCCAGTTGAGCTATTTCAAATCCTGGAAGATGATGCTGTGAAAGTGCTGCACTCAACATGCCAGCAAATTTGGAAAACTCCGCAGTGGCCACAGGACTGGAAAAGGTCAGTTTTCATTTCAATCCCAAAGAAAGGCAATGCCAAAGAATGCTCAAACTACTGCACAATTGCACTCATCTCACACGCTAGTAAAGTAATGCTCAAAATTCTCCAAGCCAGGCTTCAACAGTACACGAACCATGAACTTCCAGATGTTCAAGGTGGATTTAGAGAAGGCAGAGGAACTAGAGATCAAATTGCCATCATCTTCTGGATCATAGAAAAAGGAAGAGAGTTCCAGAGAAACATCTATTTCTGCTTTATTGACTATGCCAAAGCACATTATGTCTCCCAACTCAAGTGTGGATCCTTGACATTAGTGACTTCTCCAACTTTGTATTCCTGGTAATAGTACAGTGTCTATCGCGGTGTCTAATTCACTTTCAGCACTCCATATATTTTTGGCTAAATTATCCACTCTTATTCCATCTTCAATGATAAAAATCTCTTGAAAACAACTGAATTTGAAACACTTTATTCTCTAATATAGTCACAGCAATTACATAAAAACTTTAGGTAACTATAAAGACCTGATCAAACTGGCAAATGCTACAATTTAAATATAATGATTGATAAATATTGAAAATAATGTGTATGTGTGTCTGAGTCCCTTCTCTGTTCACCTGAAAGTAGCACAACATTGCTGATTGGCTCTTCCCTGAAACAAAAATTCTCAGTTAAAAAAAAAATTAAAAGAAAAAAAAAGACTGAGAATATGTTTGCTTTTAAAATTATGCCATTGGATCCACTCAGTCACATGAACCATCTAACCAAAATCATAGAAAATAATCCACTGGCAGAAGAATTAGAAGCTTTATTGACAAATGCTATGAGATGTCACTCAAGTAAAGGGTGCCCGAACTCCAAATTCTGTATTTATTATGTGGCATCATGTCTGCACTACATGAGCTATATGAAAGCTAGTCAAAAGAAGAGAGTATGTCTAAAGATAGATCAGTGGCAAGAAACCTAAACAAATGACTTTTTAGACCACAGTAAAGCACTAAAAACTTGGATAATATCAAAATATTCTACATCTATAATAAATCCCTAAGAATTAAAACAGTTAAGTAACTTTAAATATACAACTGATACCTTTAACTATATACAAAAATTAACTTAAAATGAACCAAAGCCTAAATACATGCACTAAAATTATAAAACTCTTAGAAGAAAACACAGAAGAGAATTTTCATGACCTTGGATTAGACAATGATTTCTGAGATATAACACCCAAACCACAAGCAACAACAAAAAAATATACAATTAGGCTTCATTAAGATTTAAAACTTTCCTGCTGAAAAGTAAATCAAAAAAGTTTAAAAAAAAAAAAAAAACCCTACAAAATGGAAGAAAATTTTCACCTATATTTGATAAGTGATTTGTATCTAGAATATATTTTAAAACTTTATCTCAAAAAGACAATTTTTAAATGGGCAAAGGATCCAAATAGACATTTTTCTAAAGAAACTATACAAATGGCCACTAAGTACATGAAAAGTCACTCAACATTACTATTAGGGAAATGCAAGTCATAATGAGATACCACTTCACACTACTAGAATGACTACAATAAAAAAGAAAGCATTGGCAAGGATGTTTAAAAAAAGGAAGTTAAAGAGAAAAAAGAAAGAAACTAGAATCCTCATACTCCACAGTAAGAATGTAAAATGGTACAGCCATTTAGTAAAATAGCTTGGCAATTAGCAAATAACCAGGCAATTTGACTCCTAGGTACATATCCATCAGTTCCGTTCAGTCGCTCAGTTGTGTCTCTTTGCGACCCCATGGACTGCAGCACGCCAGGCCTCCCTGTCCATCACCTACTCCCGGAGTTCACTCAAACTCATGTCCATCGAGTCAGTGATGCCATCCAGCCATTTCGTCCTCTGTCAGCCCCCTATTCTCCTGCCTTGAATCTTTCTCAGCATCAGGGTCTTTTCAAATGAGACAGTTCTTCACATCAGGTGGCCAAAGTATTGGAGCTTCAGCCTCAGCATCAGCCCTTCCAATGAATATTTAGGACTGATTTCCTTTAGGATGGACTGGTTGGATCTCCTTGAAGTCCAACAGACTCTCAAGAGTCTTCTCTAATACCACAGTTTAAATGTATCAGTTCTTTGGCGCCAAGGTCCCTGGTGTCTCAGATGGTAAAGAATCAGTCTGCAGTACAGAAGACCTGGGTTCAATCCTTGAGTTGGGAGGATCCCCTGGGGGAAGGCATGGCAACCCACTCCAATAGTCTTGCCCAGAGAATCCCGATGGACAGAGGAGTCTGGTGGCCTGCAGTCCATGTGTGTCAGACTCGCAAAGAGTCCAACACAACTGAGCAACTAAACAAGCACAGCTTTCTTTATAGTCCAACTCTCACACCATACATAACTACTAGAAAAACCATAGCTTTGACTAGATGGACCTTTGTTGGCAAAGTAATGTCACTGCTTTTTAATATGCTCTCTAGGTTGGTCTAGGTTCCTTTTCTTCCAAGGAACAGTTGTCTTTTAATTTCATGGCTACAGTCAACCATGTGAAGTGATTTTGGACCCGGAGATAATAAAGTCTTATCACTGTTTTCATTGTTTCCCCATCTATTTGCCATGAAGTGATGGGACTGGATGCCATGATCTTAGTTTTTTGAATGCTGAGTTTTAAGCCAACTTTTTCACTCTCCTCTTTCACTTTCATCAAGAGGCTCTTTAGTTCCTCTTTGCTTTCTGCCATACGAGTGGTGTCATCTGCAATATCTGAGGTTACTGATATTTCTCCCAGCAATCTTGATTCCAGCTTGTGCTTCATCCAGCCCAGCATTTCGCATGATGTACTCTGCATGTAAGTTAAATAAGCAGGGTGACAATATATAGCCTTGCCGTACTCCTTACCCAATTTGGAACCAGTCTGTTGTTCCATGTCCAGTTCTAACTGTTGTTTCTTGTCTTGCATACAGATTTCTCAGGAGGCAGGTAAAGTGGTCTGGTATTCCCATCTCTTGAAGAATTTTCCACAGTTTGTTGTAATCCACACAGTCAAAGGAAGCAGATATAGATGAAGCAATGTAGAAGCCAACGAAGCAGAAGTAGATGTTTTTCTGGAATTCTCTTACTTCTTCTATGATCCAATGGATGTTGGCAATTTGATCTCTAGTTCTTCTGTCTTTTCTAAATCCAGCTTGAATGTCTGGAAGTTTCTCAGTTCACGTACTACTGAAGCCTAGCTTGGAGAATTTTGAGCATTACTTTCCTAGTGTGTGAAATGAGTGCAATTGTGCAGTAGTTTGAACATTCTTTGACACTTTCTTTGGGATTAGAATGAAAACTGACCTTTTTCAGTCCTGTGGCTACTGCTGAGTTTTCCAAATTTGCTGGCATATTGAGTGCAGCACTTTCACAGCATCATCTTTCAGGATTTGAAAGAGCTCAACTGAAATTCCATCACTTCTACTAGCTTTGTTCACAGTGATGCTTCCTAAGGCCCACTTGACTTCACATTCCAGGATGTCTGGCTCTAGGTGAGTGATCACACCATTGTGGTTATCTGAGTCAGGAAAATCTCTTTCGTATAGTTCTTCTGTGTATTCTTGTCACCTCTTCTTAACATCTCTGCTTCTGTTAGGTCTATACCATTTCTGTCCTTTATTGAGCCCATCTCTGCATGAAATGTTTCCTTTGTATCTCTAATTTTCTTGAAGAGATCTCTAGTCTTTCCCATTCTATTGTTTTCCTCTATTTCTTTGCACTGTTGACTTAGGAAGGCTTTCTTATGTCCTTGCTATTCTTTGGAACACATATCCATATATCCACAGAAAAACTTGTACAAATATTCACAGCAGCATGATTCCTACCAGCCAAAAGTGGAAACAAGCCAAACTTATATCAACCGATGAATGTACAAATAAAATGTAGTATATCCATGCAATGGAATTATAATTTGACAATAAAAACAAATGAATTTCTGATACATGCTACAATATGAATAAAACTTAAACACATGATACTGTCAGTCATAAAAGACTGCCAGTCATAAAAGACTACATTTTTTACAATTCCATTTATATGAAATGTCCAGAGAGAATATTAGTGGCTGCCTAGTGCTGGAGAAGTTGGGAGGGAAATGGGTAATGACTGTGAAAGGTCATGAGATTTCTTTTCAGAGTGATGAAAATGTTCTAAAATTGATAGTGATGCCACACAACTGTGAATACACTAAAAATCATTAAATTGTACCCATTAAATTGGTTAACAGTATGGTACAGCTTCCCTGGTGGCTCAGAGGTTAAAGCATCTGCCTGCAATGTGGGAGACCTGGATTTGATCCCTGGGTCGGGAAGATCCCCTGGAGAAAGAAATGGCAACCCACTCCAGTGTTTTTGCCTGGAGAATCCCATGGATGGGGGAGCCTGGTGGGCTACAGTCCATGGGGTCGCAAAGAGTCGGACTGGACTGAGGAACTTCACTTCACTTCTTCATGGTACATTAATTATATCTCAAAGTTGTTTTTAAGAAGATAATCAGTTGTAACATTTCTTGGAAGAAATGGTGCCAACCAGCTATAGATCCATATGCAGGGCTTTCCTGGTGGTCTAGTGGTTAAAAATCCACCGAGCAATGCAGGGGACATGGGTTCAATCCCTGGTCCGGGAAGGTCCCACAAGCTGGGGGGCAATCAAGCCCTTGCACCATAACTACTGAGTCCACACACCGCAACTACTGAAGGCCACGTGTCCCAGGGCCTGTTCTCAGCATCACAAGAGAAGCCACTGAAATGCGAGGCCACGTGCCACAATGAAGAGAAGCTCCAGATCACTGCAACTAGAGCACGCACACATGGAAAAGAAGAGCCAGCACAGCCATAAATAAGCAGCAAGCCTTTTAAAAAAATCCACGTCTTCAAAATCTAAATACCAAATCACTCAGTGCCCTTATTAACTACAGAAACACTCATTAGGAAAGAAGTGAAAAAGATTGGGTAGGAGATCTGGCTCTCAGAGACTACAATGATACCAGAGTTTGCGTACTTACTAACTGGATACTTTATTTTAGCATCCTGCTCTTTGGAATCATGAAAATTTCTTATAAATTTGAGAAACTGGGTAGCTAAAAGAGCTAGATGCCCATCAAAAATGCACTAAAGTATACAGACATAAAAAGAAAAAGGATGATGGCAAAAACCAGGAAAATATTTGATCATATTTGTTCAACTGACTTGCGGACTCAAATGAGCACTAAAGAATGAGCCACTGCACTGACATCCTAAGGACGGGATGACACCCCTTATTTTCAATAGACTCTCAAGAGGTTTTCGCACCAAAAAAAGTTTGTTTTGTCATATATACTGGTTCTGCACCAAGATTAATGAGTTTTCTGTCATTCATATTAAATACTGAAATAGCAAAACAATTACCACTAAATGTGGCCAGCAAATACCCATGAACAAATGTTTAAATGTCTCAGTAGTTTGGTCATATTACAGGCAGTCATTGAGAAGGAAACGGCAACCCACTCCAGTATTCTTGCCTGGAGACTGCCATGGACAGAGGAACCTGGTGGGCTACAGTCCATGGGGTCCATGGGGTCACATAGTCAGACACGACTTAGCAACTGAGCACACACACATAGGCAGTCAACTTTCAAGTGTAGCTTTACCACAGAAAATATACATGTTGTAAGGAACATTTTCTTAAACGAATTCTGGCTAAATAAATAACCTACTCTTACTAACTTAGTGGTTAAGCTCTTCAGACCAGCAAATCAAATCTACAACAACATATCCATGGGGAGAAAAGGTTCAGCATTCCAACTGTGACACCAGGGATTCATCCTGCCAGCTTCCCATGACTTCAAAAGGTAATCATAATCACAACTTTAAAAACTACTTAGCCTCAAATATAATAATAAAAAAAATAGATATCCTTTTTAAAAATCAACATTAAACAACCAAGTTTACAACTTTTCACCATTTAAACAAAGTTTGCACCACAAGGTAATTTGTCATAAAAATAAAATGAACTCTCATTATTATTCTCAGGTCAAGTTGTGATACATAATAGCTTCTCAAATTCCCATGCTTTGTAAGACAACCAGTAATTTCTATGTTTTGTTTTTGTTGCTATTTCTGTTAATACCAAAAGTTTAAAAGTTAATAAAAATTAGAGTCTGCCTTAGAAAATATAGGCAATTTAGGGATAAAATAAAGGAGAAGAATAAATAATCACGTGTTGCAACCAAAGAGAAACTTGCACCATTATTTAGTTCATTTATCTGTTATTTTAAGAGCGTATCTTTGTCTTAATTCAAAAGCAAACTCCTGTAACTATAAGAAGTGTAAAAAAAAAAAAATCAAGTAAATATGGAAAGCAGAAAAATTAAGCAATTTGCCTGAGGTCACCTAGCTAGGAGGTGGACAAGCAAATTCAGGCTGCCTGGCTCCAATGCCACCCTTTTACCTACTCCCTGGACCACCTCTGTAGATTTCACTAACTCCTTCCTCTAAGCCCCCAGCGCTGGGGTAAGAACACATAAATATTTGCCTGCAATACATACAGCTCAAGGAACATTTTCTTACGAACTCAACTCTAAATGGTGGTTAAGCTCCCCTGAGATTCAAATATAAACATTTCCATACATTTTTTTTAATCAAGTAGAAAAAGCATGTAACACTTCTTTGAAGTTTAGGGAATACATTAATTACACTTTTATAATATGCCCCTTACTTGTAAGCAATTCACTAAAATTTATGACTACTTGAGATGCCAAAAATTAGGCATGGTAGGCCATAAATAAAACCACAAGACTGGCTAAATCAAGCTAAAACAAGCATAAACTACTTGGGGAAAACAGTAAATTTCTGCTAGTATGCCGGCCCCAGCCATGACTGGCCCATATTCTTGATCCTCTTTTCCTATCACCTACCACTCCCCACATATACCCCACATCACTGTATGAGAATTCTAACCAGCACTGGAGGACTCTTGCAGACAAAAGGACTGCCAACAGCATATGTATAACTCTACCTTTGCTTATTTCTCTTGAACAAAGAAACATCCAATACTCGTTGAGTATATACTGTTCGTATGATATGCACTGTTTGATAAGCAAAAATCTTTAACAGCTACATATACTAAATCATTGCTTTCAAATGTCTAATTTATTTTTCTTCTATTAACAATCAAGTTAAAATTATCAATATATACCTATCACAAATCCTTTCTTCCTAGTTTGATCTCACCAAAAGTCAGTGTTTGATCTCAGCGATACTCAAAATGCACAACACATTTATAATTTACACTTATTCCGTGCTTTATTCTTTTAAGAGGTTCTAACAGTTTTGCTGATAAAAAAAAATTCAGTAATTCATCTGTACCCTGTAAAATAAACAGAAGTCTCTTATAAAGAAAAAAAAGTATCAAGTTGGTAATACTGATGTATTCATAATTACATTCCAAAAACAAGCATTAAACTCATTATTATACTTTTTTTAAGTTTTGAAACAAGCAGAGATTAGAAACAGTTGCAACACTAGCTCTATTGATTTGGGAAGATTAGCAAGCTAATAGATATACACATATACACACACACACTCTCTCTCTCTCTCTCTCTCTCTCTCTCTCTCTCTCAGGACTTCAGCAGGTTCTTGGGAGCCATTTTGCATGAAATATGAAGGGCTTTTTAACAAAAATACTTCATTTCTTTTGCAAAAACATAGATTATGAATAAAGTTTACAACAAGGGTGCCAAGCTCATTCAAAGGGGAAGGAACAGTCTGTTCAACAAATGGTGTTGGAATAACCGGATATCCACATTCAAAACAGTGAAGTTGAACCTTACTTTACACCCTACACAAAAATTAACACAAAATCCATCAGAAAGCTAAACATAAGAGCTAAAACTATAAAACTGCTTAAAGAAAACTGGGATAAATGTTCACGACCTGAGGTCTGACAAAGGACTCTTAGATACAATATCAAAACAAAGAATCTATAGATAACTTGGACTTAATCAGAATTTAGAACTTTTGTGCTTCAAAGAACATTAACAAAAAAGTAACCAACAAAATGGGAGAAAACACTTGTAAATCATTTATCTGCATAAAGAACTTAAATCCAGAATATATTTTTTAAAAGTCTCTTACAATTCAATGAAAGACAACCAAATTTTGAAATAGGCAAAGGATATGAATAGACATTTCTCCAAAGATGTTATACAAATGGCCAATAAGCACATAAAAATAAATTCAACATTATATGACAAGATGCAAGTCAAAACCAAAATGAGATTCTTCACATTCACTAGGATGGCTAGAATTATTAACAGGTAACAAGTGATGATTAGGACATAGGGAAAGTGGAATCCTCATACACTGCAGGCAGCAATATATACGAAATGGTGCAGCCACTTTGAAAAACTGTCTGGCTATTCCTCAAAGGATTCAATATATTTACCAAAGCCCCAGAGATTCTACTCCCAGGTATACACCCAAGAAAATTAATACAAATGTTCAAACAAAAACTTGTACACAGATGTTTATAGCAGCATTATTCATAATACTCAAAAGGTAGAAACAACTCAAATATCCATCAACTGATGAACTGGCATTACTAATTCTTACAAGCACCCAAAGCCAAATGCCAGAGAGATTACTGGATTGCTCTCTGCACACGTTTACGAGGACTTCTTGTGGCATTCCTTGCACAGGGAAGGGGATTTGGTACAAAGTCAAATCCAGCCAACCTCCACATTGTCTTTTACATTCCACACCTATGAAACATTGGGAAATTTCCTTCTTGGAATTTAAAAACACCTCATAGTGTCTGAATTTTCATTATCACCAAAAACTAAGTACAACTTTAACTGTATCATGACAACCCGTATTCTATCATTTATATCTGTACTCAGTCTAGATATAGGCTTGATTCAATCATGATTTTGGTTAGAAGATGTTACTTTGCATTTACCTGTAAGCAATTCTGCTCGAAAAAAAACGGATTCTGCATACAAAGAAAGATTCCATGTTTCACAAAGGCTGGAATTCTTCAAAACATGGCAATATCTCTTGTGGTTCAAGAGCAGCTCTAATAAGGACTGCAGTTCTAGAAAATGACCTCAGAAGCCCTGGTCATATGATTCCTACTCCGGTGCTTCATGATTAAGATAATCTGGCTCTCTTCTCATGTCTTTCCATAGTTATCCCCACTACTTTATTCTGTAACTTTTTCTCTGTGCTCTCAGTTCATGTTCGTAAGAGAAAAAGTTCAGTTAACTATCACTGTTCTTGTTGGGGCAAAATCTTTGGACCAAGAGCTCTTATCTGTTCCTGATCAGCCCAAAGACCTGCTTCTGCTGAGCCTTTGATAAGATCAGTCAGCTACCGCCAGCATGGCAAGCATCACGCAATAAAGGAGATGACAGCCTGGGCGGAAGCAGTCACTTCAGGCTGCTCCCTCGGTACATGCTGGGACACAGAGCATAATAGCATCCTAGAACTTAAACCCTCTTCTCTGAGCTGACCAGACTCAATTCTGATATCCGATATATTAAAACATGAAAGAATTTATGCATTCACAAATGGTCCATAAGTGTATAAAAATGTAACAGAGACTTTTAAAATGAGGGGGGGGAAAAAAACTCAAAACACGAAAATCTCTGCCTTAGCACCTGTGATAAGTCATTCAAATTCTGCAAGAATTCCTTCAAGTGCTAAGGAACTCCATATCTAAAAACCATTGTCAGACTATTCTAATAGATTTTTTATTTTTTTTACATCTTTAGGTTAGGACTAAATCTATTTTCACATAAACTCTGCCATTTGGCCTTTTTTCTGAAGCAAGAACAAATTTATTCACTCAACCAACTAAGAATCCTTCAAGTATCTATATATCTCAAATTTCCCTTTAGTCTTCTATAGACTAAACCCATTGAATAAACTTACATAATTCTTCCGAGGACTTAATTCCATACGCATGGTCATTCTGACTTTGTCCTAGGCACAACCTATCTTGCTCAAACCACTCTTTAAACATGTACTTGAAACTAAAAGCAATACCCATTGGATGGACAAAAACAGAACATTGTAGACTCACTTTTAAGAACTGGTAACTAACTTCATTAATCCAATATATATTTTTCAAGAACCACCTAACACTGTGATTCATATTAAGAAAATACCCAGTAAATTTCCTGGATCTTCATTCAACACTACTAAAATATTAAATATACTCCAAAAGACCTTTTGGTGGGAGGCAACATCAGCAAAAGAACAGTTTATATTTAAAAATTCTCACAATCACATTTTCTGTTACAACTATTGTTAAAAGCAAGGACCAAAATATTACAAAACATATTCAAACACTAGTTTCGTCATTTAGTTATTGTGACAGATACCCCACCCACCCTAGCAGCTTGAAAGCTTTCACTGGCGGTAGGAGACACTCAATCTAGACAAAAGGCTTCCACATATCTTTAGAGTATTGATCCATAGCACCCTGACACTCTACCCTAAATAAATAAGACTGTCTCAAAAAGAATTATGGATGTGTTTTAAAGGATAGTTTGAATTTGTATAAAATGAACAAGATATTAGATCTGATAGACAGAGTGCCTGAAGAACTATAGCCAGAGGTTGGTAAAACTGTACAGCAGACAGTGATCAAAACCATTCCCAAGAAAAACAAATGAAAAAGGCAAACTGGTTGTCTGAGGAGGACTTACAAATGGTTGAGAAAAGAAGAGAAGTTAGAGGCAAAGGAGAAAAGGAAAGATATACCTATCTGAATGCAGAGTTCCAAAGAATAGCAAGGAGAGATAAGAAAGCCTTCCTAACACAACAATGAAAAGAAATATAGGAAAACAAAAGGATGGGAAAGACAAGCGATCTCTTTAAGAAAATTAGAGATACCAAAGGAACATTTCATGTAAATATGTGCACAGTAAAGGCCAGAAACAGTAGGGACCTAACAGAAGCAGAAGATATTAAGAAGAGGTAGCAAGAATACACAGAAGAACTATATAAAAAAGGTCTTCATGACCCAGATAACCATGATGGTGTGATCACTCACCTAGAGCCAGACATCCTGGAGTGTGAAGTTACAGGGGTCTTAGGAAGCTTTACTACCAACAAAGCTAGTGGAGGTGACAGAATTCCAACTGAGCTATTTCAAATCCTCAAAGATGATGCTGTGAAAGTGCTGCACTCAATATGCCAGCAAATTTGGAAAACTCAGCAGCAGCCACAGGACTGGGAAAGGTCAGTTTTCATTCCAATCCCAAAGAAAGGTACTGTCAAAGAATGTTCAAACTACCGCACAATTGTGCTCATTTCACACATTAGCAAAGTAATGCTCAAAATTCTCCAAGCCAGACATCAACAGTACATGAACCAAGAACTTCCAGATGTTCAAGCTGGATTTAGAAAAGGCAGAGGAACCAGAGATCAAATTGCCAGCATCCACTGGACCATCGAAAAAGCAAGAGAATTCCAGAAAAACATGTAATTCTGCTTCACTGACTTAGACTTTATGTGGATCACAACAAACTGTGAAAAATTCTTCAAGAGATAGGAATACCAGATCACCTTACCTGCCTCCTGAGAAATCTGTACGCAGGTCAAGAACCAACAGTTAAAATCGGATATGGAACAACGAAATGGTCCCAAATTGGGAAAGGAGTACGTCAGGCTGTATATTGTCACCCTGCTTATTTAACTTATATGCATAGTACATCATGAGAAATGCTGGGCTAGAGGAAGTACAAGCTGAAATCAAGACTGCTGGGAGAAATATCAATAACCTCAGATATGCAGATGACACCACCCTTATGGCAGAAAGCAAAGAGGAACTAAAGAGCCTCTTGATGAAAATGAAAGAGGAGAGTGAAAAAGCTGACTTAAAAATCAACATTCAAAAAACTAAGATCATGGCATCCAGTCCCATCACTTCATGGCAAATAGATGGGGAAACAGTGGAAACAGTGACAGACTTTTTTCTCTTGGGCCCCAAAATCACTTCAGATGGTGACTGCAGCCATGAAATTAAAAAACGCTTGCTCCTTGAAGAAAAGCTATGACCAACTGAGACAGCATATTAAAAAGCAGAGACATTACTTTGCTGACAAAGGTCCATATAGTCAAAGTTATGATTTTTTCAGTAGTCATGTATGGATGTGACAGTTGGACCATAAAGAAGGCTGAGCACTGAAGAATGGATGCTTTTTAACTGAGGTGCTAGAGAACACTCTTGAGAGTCCCTTGGACTACAAGGAGATCAAACCAGTCCATTCTAAAGGAAACCAATCTTGAATATTCATCGGAAGGACTGATGAAGAAGCTGAAGTTCCAGTACTTGTGGCCACCTGATGCAAACGGCCAAGTCATTACAAAAGACCCTGATGCTGGGAAAGACTGAAGGCGGGAGGAGAAGGGGACGACAGAAGATGAGATGGTTGGACGGCGTCACCGACTCAATGGACATGGGTTTGATCAGGCTCCAGGAGACGGTGAGGACACTGAGGCCTGGCATGTTGCAGTCCGTGGGGTTGCAGTCGCAGAGTTGGACACAACTGAGCAAATGAACAACAAGAGGAACAAAATTGTCAAGAGAGTTGTACCGGCCTGGACTAAAAGAAACAATTTCAAATTGAAGAGAGTTTTTTTGGACTCCTAATTGTCAATGAGAAGGAAGCAGATTGAAAAATACTACTCAGTCACAAATGGATAATTTACAGAAAAGAAGGGCTTCTTAAAGGGTAGAGCCACAAGCAGAAGAAGATAAAAGATTAGGAAATATTTCCAAAGTAACAGAAATGGGCCCCAATCAAAGAACATGCATTGCCCCCAAAGCAGGGGACCCCAACTAATGAGCCAGGCTCGATTTCATACTTGCTATTCACACCAGTGGGCTTCGAAGGTGGCTCAGTGGTAAAGAATCTGCCTGCTAATGCAGGAGACGCAGGTTCGATCCCTGCTAGGGAAGATCCCCTGGAGAAGGCAATGGCAGCCCACCCCAGGATTCTTGCCTGGGAAATCCCACGGACAGAGGAGCCTGGCAGGCTGCAGTCCACGGGTCACAGAGAGTCAGACACGACGAGGATGCACACACATCTTACCAGCGCTGGGGATGTGCCTCCCACTCCTCCTCCATATGGTGGGAATTCTACTCACGTTATCCTGTACGTGTCTCACCACTGTACGCTGGGTTTATCGTTTCAGTTCCCAGGTCTATATCAAGAGGGACACAGTTCCTTTCATCAAGAAGTGAAGTCTCATCCTCCCAACTCCTTTTTTTAATCTGGACTGTTTGGGGGCTTGTTTTTACTAACAGAATTCTAGCAGAAGTGAAATGACTCAAGAAGCCTTGTGGCTTTCACTCTTTTCCTCTTGAAACACTGCTGCTACCATGAAAAGAGCCCAGACTCCTCCTAGGAGAGGCCACATGAAAGAGAACCTATTTTGCGCCCACTAATAGCCCCAGGTAACCACCAGGACATCTTATGCTACCCAACCCTAGCCAAGCTGCCAGATGACTGAAGGCACATGAGTGACTCTAGACAATAACATTTAAAAACAAACTGCGCAGCTAAATCTAACTCAAATAACAAAATACTGAACAAATAAATGCTGTTTTAAGCCACTACATTTTGGGATTACAGGCAATCATCCTTTAGTATATAAGCAGGGATTGGTTTCAGGAGCCCCTTTGGATACTAAAATCCACAGATGTCAAGTCCCTTATATAAGCCAGTGTTATGTAGTTGGCCTCCAAATTCAAGGATTGTGCATGTATTGAATATTTGTTACACAGCAATAGATACCTGCTGCTGCTGCTGAGTCGCTTCAGTCGTGTCTGACCCTGTGTGACCCCACAGACAGCAGCCCACCAGGCTCCCCCGTCCCTGGGATTCTCCAGGCAAGAACACTGGAGTGGGTTGCCATTTCCTTCTCCAATCTGTGAAAGTGAAGAGTCAAAGTGAAGTCGCTCAGTCGTGTCCGACTCTTCTCGACCCCACGGACTGCAGCCTACCAGGCTCCTCCGTCCATGGGATTTTCCAGGCAAGAGTACTGGAGTGGGGTGCCATCGCCTTCTCCATAGGTAACTGAGAGAGGTAAATAAAATAATGACGCATCTTTATTTGATGAAATACAATCAGCAGCTCAATGGAAGCTTTTTAAAAATACCGACCTGAGGAAAACAGTGGGAACTCATGCAGTTGACATGAACATAAAATACCATAAATTACTACCAATATGTCCCAGATTAATGCTGAAAGATAAAGTTTCCAAAGTTAGACTACCACAGAAAAATTCCTTAAAGTCCTTTCCTAGTGCTATCCAATCTCCAGTCTTAACATTTTAAATGGGTAAGAGTGCTATCCACTTACTTTAAATGAACACAAAATGGGTAATGTTCATGAATTATGGACCTCTTTTTAAGACAAGGTTTTCGATTTTCAACTTCAAATAAACTCTGAGGATACCACTGGTATTACTGAAACTAAAAAGACAACTTAAATAAGAACACTGAATTGTAGGCCGTTTTAAATAGATTATTTCAATAGAGTAGAATTAATTTTTGAGGTTAAAGTGGACAGTTGCTCAATTTTAAAACAGAGATTTTTTTATTGAGGAGGAAGCATGTGTAGTGACAAAGCACTAGAATTCAGACAACCTGCGTCTGATCTAGTAGAACGAAGTAAAGCAAACCACTTATTTTTGACCTTGATTCCTCAGTTATGACCCACCAAACAGCTTCTAACAGCATTCTAGAAGACTCAAAGGGAATATGAATTTCACGAAATTAATAAGCAAAAATAAAATGGTTAACTATACAGTCCCTTGAATTACTCTTAATACTAATTATCTAATTAAAGCCACCTTGCTTTGAGTAGTTATAACACACTAAATGTGTTACAACACACTAAATGTATGTTCACCTAATCCTACTAACAATCCTATGAAGAAGGTACTGAAAGGTTGTTGTTGAATCACACAAAGACACCGGGATTCTTGGCCCCCGGAGGAGAAGAATTCAATCCGGGGCCAGAGACGAGGCTTGATCGCTCAGAGCTTTTGTGTAATAAAGTTTTATTAAAGTATAAAGGAGATAGAGAAAGCTTCTGACATAGGCATCAGAAGGGGGCAGAAAGAGTGCCCCCCTGCTAGTCTTCAGCTGGATGTTATATAGTCACTAGCAGTCTGTTAATGAAAGAAAGGAATGTCTTAAAAATCAGAATGGCACCAGGCCCCTCAACCATAAGATGCATTTTGGGATAATCTTGGCACAAAATGGTTTATCCTGGACCATAAAAAGATTAACTTGAATCTTGAAGAAGGGCAGACCACCATACAAATAGTTTAATTTACATAGATTAGGGGAACAGTATCTGAGTATAACATACTGGTTTGTCAAGTAGGTTCTGAGCCAAGAGGCGGAACTGACTTGAAGACAGAGTCTGGGGTAAATGCATAGCATATTAGCATAGCTTAAGACAAACATTTCCACAAGAAAAAGGCATTGGTTATCTCTAGGTTTGAGAATAGTTAACTTCAGGCGAAACCAGGTGTCATTCTGGCAACACTGTATTTTAAGAGAAACCTCCTTTTAAATTTGTATAGAGAAGGAAAAAATATCGCTAGTGTGTTTCCTCCCGCCGCTTAAGAGAGATAAAAATGTCTGACACTTGCTGGCTACTTCCTCCCTTTGGAGACCCCTGGCCTTCCTGCCTGTTACCCTCTCAGTACTATTACTATATTCTACCTAACAGTAAACTAAGGTATAGAGGCTAAGCAACTTTCCAAGGTTTTGCAGCTGGCCTGTTGGAAACAAAGCCAGAATCAAAAGCAGTGTTTTTGTTTTTAACTCTTGAGCCAAAACTTTTAAATACAATATGAGACCCTCAAGTTCTAGCACCAAACACAACACAAGAATTCTGATGTCAGAACTGCAAATAGGCAAGATTATATAGTGCCATCAGCAACACAGCAAGAATCAGGTGATCTAAATTCTAATGCCAATTCCACACGACCCACATCTGGATGTAAGACATTGGGCAAGTTAGCAATTTAGCAGTGGAAATCAAGTAGTTTTAAATCAAGAAGAAATTAGGATGGCTGACAAATGTGAAATACATATATTTTTCAAATATGAACTTTATTTTTGAATACTAAAATATTTCAAATATTGAAAATACGAACAGGTTTGTAGGGAAAGTTGATGCTAAGGTAACACAAAGACGAATCTGGGAATGTTTTATATTTAAGTAGAGATGACCACAAATGCTATTTCAAAAATCAACATTTACATGAAAGGAAACCACCAGTAGCAAGAAGAAAGAATATGCTATAAAGGTAAACTTTTACTTTGAGAAGAAAAAGGCAGCTGAACTTAAATGGAAAGATAA
The DNA here is from genome assembly GCF_032452875.1 of Bos javanicus. NCBI lineage: Eukaryota > Metazoa > Chordata > Mammalia > Artiodactyla > Bovidae > Bos > Bos javanicus. The sequence goes on along the minus strand of NC_083877.1, from coordinate 9,430,080 downwards.
AAGGTCAGGTACACAATGACAAAACAGTCAACGAAAATAGATAAAGGTGTACTACCAAGACCCCTTTAGGCCTGAACTGATCTATCCTTCGAAGAATTTTATGAACCTAAATACTCATTGTCCTCTAAATGCATCCAGTTATAAAGAACAAGAACGGTTTATAATTTTATGCCACAACGAATGAGTATTTAAAGCTACTTTGGGGTTTAGAATTGCTACAGCAACCTTAAGTACTGCAGAAGAGGAAAGAGTCGTGGAAACATTATAGGCGACGAAAAAGTAGTCTGTACTCAGAGCCCTTTGGTGACCTAAATGGGAAGGAAATACAAGAAAGAACATATGCATGCATGTAGCTGATTCACTTTGCTGTACAGCAGAAACTAACACAACACTGTAAAGCAACTATAGTCCAATAATAATTACTAATTAAAAAAAAGCAGTCTGGGCTAAAAAGGCAACATTGTCTTGCCCTAACAAGAGAATTAGCTACCTAACAAAAGCCAGGAAATGGAACCGTATAATAGAAAATAGCAAAACGGTCAGATGCTAAATAGCATCAATGAACTGTCTGAATTAGGAAGAGCTGACAGATTCTGTGTTATACCTCAAAATGTTCTAAAATACCCATTTGGCAAGTTATGAGATGTCGCTTCAGAATGCCTATGATTAAACAATAATCTAATTTTCCACAACATGGAATGATGGAATACTAAATACTAATTTCTAGGGGGAAAAAAAAATTCTCCTCAAAGTACAACCATATTATCTCTAAAACCTGAAAGTTTCAGGCTAGGTGTATAGAATTTTCTTAAGTGATATTAGAGGCAACGAATAGCTGAGTCCATTCTACATTTCTACAGAGTGAGTCAAACTGTCGATGACAACCAGAATCATTTACTTAAGATAATCCTCCATGAAATTAGCAGGCGATCATCAGGGAAGGGGTGTTTCTCCTTTTCTAGAATTCTTAATAAAACCAGGAGTAAAAAGAAAAGATGTAAACTCAACAAGCCAGAAAAGTGATCCTTGTATGACCACTAATTGTTACTACTGTATTGATACATATGCAGGGGAAATTAAAGAACCAACTTCAAGAAATAGAAACAAATTACACGTGCTAAACAAATGCGATCACTAAGAAACCTGGAGTGGTACTTTTTAGAAAGATAGTTCCTTTGACGTTGCATTAATTTAGGCGCAGATAATGAACGTCTTAGCCACCTTCCTTTACCCTTTTCTAAGCCAAGCCCTTCGGAAGCTGGAATCTACAAGGCAGACTACCAAGAAGGAAAGAAGCTCACGGTGGAAATGCTATCCTCACAGAGCCCAGAGAACAGCTGACGCCCCAGAAGCTTGGAAAATATCCCGTTTACCTTACTAAGAGCGCTTAGAAAGGAAGACGATCGTCCACGTGCACTATTGTTTTCCAGGTGCGTTTATTTATATGTAACTTAGGCTTTGATATCAGTACCTCCAACCTCAGGCAAACGGTGGGGAGGAGGAATGGCAGCGCCGCGTGTGGTATCCGGGCGCAACACAAGTTAAGAAAATAAAAACAAAACCCTTTTTAAAAATTACATTGTACTCGGTGCCCTCACCTCTCCTCCACATCGCTGCCATCACCCCCACGCAGCTCCCCGCAGCCGCCGCCTCGGGTCCCCATGACAACCCCTCCCGAGGGCGAGCCCCCTTCTGCTGCGGCGTGCTGGCCCTCGGCCCGGCCCGGCCGCGCCGGCCTGGCAGGTGACAAGCCCACCGGCCAGGCAGGTGACAAGTCCACCTGCTCCGGGCGCTCGCTCGCCCCGCTCCCGGGAGGCGGGCCGGGAACCCCGCAGCCTCGGGAGCCCCCACTCCCGGGCCAGGGCACGACCCTCTCCGGTCGGGGACGAGGGGGGAGCCCGGCTGCATGGAGAGCTCAGGAGGTCCCACTCTGACCCCCACACGAGTGACACAGGGGCCGCAGCGGCCCCGCGCCTCGGTCTCAGGGGCTGAGTAGCGGGCGCCGTGGGCGCGAAGGAAACTTGTCGGTTTACACAAACGACGCGTCACCGCGGCGGGAGATGCTGGGGACGACGCTCACCTTGAAAGGGTTGTTGAGGTCCGGGTCGGCAAACGGGTTACTGTCGAAGTCCGACATCTCGCGCTCGGCGTCACCCACCCGACCCAGGCGCCGAGAGAGAGACGGGCGAGGCCGCCGCCCCCTGCGCGCTCACGTCGCCGCCGCCGCCGCCGCCGCGCAGATCCGGGGGCGGCTCGAGAGGCCGCCCGGCAGGCCGCGCCACTGAGCATGCCCGGTGCGGCGGGCCGTCGGCGCCGCGCCGCCTTCGCGGCCCCGGTCCTCCCGACCGCGTCCCGCGATCCGGGCTTTCGCGGCGACCTAGTAGGAACCAGGGGCTGGGGAGGCCGCGAGCCGAGGTGCTCGGGGCTAAGCGCCCTGCCGAGGCTCGGCGTTTGAATGAGCGGGGCGTCTCTCTGGATATGGTTGTATTACTGGTTTAAAATCGGCCCCCTGAGGCCGAGCGTAACTTAGGGGAGAGGTCGCACGTTGCGAGTAAGAAAAAGATACACTGAGCCCACGTCTCAAGGCTAGAAAGGCAGCTCGAGACGCAGGCTACACACCTCGGGAAGGAGTGGCTACTGGGCGCAGAGGAGCGGGGAACCTGTCTCCAAAAACAACTCCCCGTGATGCCCAGTCCTCGCTGATGAATTTCGCACACCCTTGACCCCACCTGGGAATCCCAGCCTTCAGGTTTCTCCGCCCCTGGGTTGCTGCCAAGTCACGGAGACCAGCCTCGATGCCACCGATCTGGACTGGCTCCGCGGAGGTTTGAGAACGAGTCAATACCAGGGTCTGGCCCTTTCTACCATCCTCCAGAATCTGCAAAATGTCTACGTCTCCGGAAATGATCGCGGGGTGGCACAGGTCCAGAGATCAAGGCCTTCAAGTAATCATCTACTTACTAGATGACAAACAGATGCCGTCTTTGTTTTCATTCAGGCCTTTGGGGGCAAAATATACACCTCTGTTTTCCTAGTCACTATCCAACACCAGTGGAGAAGGGCATGGCAACCCGCTCCAGTATTCTTACCTGAAGAATCCCATGGACAGAGGAGCCTTGTGGCTAGAGTCCACGGGGTCCGAAGCGACTTAGCACGCACGCACACACCCAACACCAGCGATTACAAAAAATGAGTATGATATGAAATTTATTTGTATCATGTGTTGTCTCACCCCTGAACTTAATGAAAGGGCATCTCTGTATTATTCCCTTCTCACGTTCCTTTTGCTCTAACAGCAAAACATTTAGCAGACCAAACTAGAAAAAGCCAGAATTATTTCACTTGGAAGGAACTAGAGTTGGTTTTCTTGGTCTTCCTGCACTATTCAAAGTCACCTAGGAAATGGTTTCTCCCCACTGTGAAAATACTAGCTAGTGACAAAAACAAAAAACACATTTGCTGTAATCTCTTTGTTGGGATCCAGGCTGGGATACATGACAAGCTTCTAGGCCACAGACTAGGACTGTCAACTGATAAGTGACAACAGAACAGAATGATCATGGCAGAACTGCAAGATTGTGGGCATGGAAAACAGCATGCAATCTACTGTACTTGGACTCCTATCCTCAGCAGCTCCCAGGAGTCTGTAGCTGAGTGCTCAAAACACGTGTGGAGTTCAAATCCCAATTTTAATACTACTTGTGCCACATACTTCACCTCTCTGAGTTTGTAAAGGGTTATTTAAGACTTATTTAAAATAAGATAGAGAAAAGTTACCTGCAGGTATTTAGTGCCTAACAAATACTGTTGAATGTGTGAAAATGCTAAGGGGGCCCAGTCCATCTTTCTTAAATATGTTTCCTCATCACGCCTGAGCATGGATTGACTTCTCTCACCACGTTGGCCCTCACTCCCTTCACCTGTCCTTCAAATGACTCAAATAATCAGCAGCTGTTTATTATGCATCTACTATGTTCCAAGACAAAGGAGATTAGCTAAGTCTGCATTTCTGGATGGAAATTTCCAACTATGCTGTGTTTACACCTAATGATATTAGCACTTAATGCAAAATTTTACAGATTTCATCGTTACAGAATCACTTGGACTATTTGTTAATGGTGCAGACTCCCACCGCTCTGTATCACCTACGCCTGAGACTGGCTTTACAATAGGGGCCGTGGATCTGCATTTTTAAAAATTTAACTGTAGGGAAAATTGCTCTACAATGTTGTGTTGCTTTCTGCCTTACAATGCAAATCAGCCATAGTTATACATATATCACCTCCCTCTTGGGCTTCCCTGGTGGCTCAGACTGTGAAGAATCTGCCTACAATGTGGGAGATCTGAGTTCCATTCCTGGGTTGGGAAGAGCCCCTGGAAGAGGGCATTCTTGCCTGGAGAATCCCCATGGACAGAGGAGCCTGGTGGGCTACAGTCCACAGTCCATTGGGTCACAAAGAGTCGGACACAACTGAGCAACTAAAAACAGCACAGCACCTCCCTCTAGACCTTCCCTCCCTCTTGACCTTCCCTCCCTTCCGCCTATCCTACCCCTCCCAGTCATCACAAAGCACCAGACTGGGCCTCCCTGTGTTATATAGCAGCTTCTCACCAGCCATCTATTTTACACATGGTAGGGTATATATGTCGATGCTACTTTTTCCATTCATCCCACTCTTACATATTTCTTCTATTTTTAAATGCCTTTACATATGACTATATTCTTTTACATAAATGGGTTCATAGCATACTCACTAATGTTTTTAACCTTTAAAAAAATTTTTTTTTGTTTTTCTTCCTCTCTATTTTTATAATACTGTCTATCTACAAGCACATAATGTAACTCACATAATCATATGCAAACATAATACATATTCATGCAGGTATGCTTATATATAGTCATATAGAATTTTGGTATTGTCTTGAAAAAAAGGATTTTTTTTTTTTTTGGCAAATTGTTCTTCTCACTCAATAGTAGTTTTTCGGTGAGATGGGCATTGACAAGGAGACAATCTATGGTTTCTTACCCCAGTACACCACATAAATATTTGTCTCTTTTTATGTGTACCATTACTATAAAGGTGAAAAGTACTGGGAAGCATGCTGCTGCTGCTGCTGCTAAGTCGCTTCAGTCGTGTCTGACTCTGTGCGACCCCATAGACGGCAGCCCACCAGGCTCCCCCGTCCCTGAGATTCTCCAGGCAAGAACACTGGAGTGGGTTGCCGTTTCCTTCTCCAATGCATGAAAGTGAAAAGTGAAAGTGAAGTCGCTCAGTCGTGTCCAGCTCTTAGTGACCCCATGGACTGCAGCCTATCAGGCTCCTCCGTCCATGGGATTTTCCAGGCAAGAGTACTGGAGTGGGTTGCCATTGCCTTCTCTGGCTGGGAAGCATAGTTTAATGGAAATATCTCCAAATCAACAAGTATACATCTATTTATTCTTTCGAACAGTTACAAAATCAGTATAAAGGACCCCAGGTGATTCTGTTAGAGGTGATACAATGACCATACTTCAAGGACAATGATAAAAGGATATTCAGACACATGGTCCACAGGTGAGCGTGTTAGTACCTTTCATGAAATGTAGACTCACAGGCTATGAGAACTGAAAGAACCTTTAGCCCCTCTCAAGACCGAAGAAGAAACTCAACTTGAACATTTAAGTCATTTGCCTCAGTTACAAAGGAAGTGAATGGAGGAACTAGAAACAGAAGTCAAATCTATCAAATCACATTTCAGACATTAAATGCATAGATCTAGTTGGTACTATTTCATAGAGGAAGAAGAATGCTATGTGCAAGGTAGAGAGAAAGCATACAGGAGGCTTTATTTGTTGGAGTAGTTCATTTTCTAGGAAGGATGGACCGGTGCTCACACACACTCAGTTGTGTTCGACACTGGAGCCCCCTGTGTCCAGACACAGGCTTCTCTGTCCATAGAATTTTCTAGGCAAAAATACTGGAGTGGGTTGCCATTTCCTTCTCCAGGGAATCCTCCCAACCCAGGGATCGAGTCCACCTCTCTTGCACCTCCTGCACTGCAAGAAGATCCTTTATAACACTGCCCCACCTGATGGAGCAAATGAAGAGTCAAACTAGTTGCTCTGGCATAAATAGGCTCTGTGACCTTGATCATATCAGTTCACCTCTCTGACCTGAGTTTCCACGCTAGTCAACAAGTACTTACTACTTACAAGTACTTACTTACTTACAAGTACTTACTACTGAGTGGTGAATATTGTATTAGATAGTGGGGATAAAGCAGTGAACAAGTTGTAAGGGTAGGGTCTATTCCCAAGAAACTTTGTAAACCTAGAAGGCCCAGAACAGGGCTAAATGATGTCTCAGGTCCTTTTTTTTCCCCCCAAACCTGTGCCCCCAGCGTTGGAAGCACAGAGTCAACCAGTGGACCACCAGAGAAGTCCCTCGTGTCCTTTAAACAGCTCTAACATTCTATTAACGGAGAAGGCGATGGCACCCCACTCCAGTACTCTTGCCTGGAAAATCCCAAGGACGGAGGAGCCTGATAGGCTGCAGTCCATGGGGTCGAGAAGAGTCAGACACGACTGAGCAACTTCACTTTCACGCATTGGAGAAGGAAATGGCAACCCACTCCAGTGTCCTTGCCTGGAGAATCCCAGGGATCGGGGAGCCTGGTGGGCTGCCGTCTCTGGGGTCGCACAGAATCAGACATGACTGAAGTGACTTAGCAGCAGCAGCAGCAACATTCTATTAAAGGGCTTCCCAGGGGCTCAATGGTAAAGAATCTGCCTGCCAATACAGGAGACAGGAGATGCGGGTTCAGTCCCTGGGTCTGGAATGTCCCCTAGAGAAGGAAATGGAAACCCACTCCAGTATTCTTGCCTGGGAAATCCCATAGACAAAGGAGCCTGGCAGGCTATAGTCCATAGGGTTGCAAAGCATCAGACACGACTGAGCACACACACAACATTCTGCTAATCAGCATTCTTTTAATTTCTGTCCATGACCCTTTAATTTCTGTCCATTCTTTCAGTTTCTGTCATACTCCATCATCATACTGCTTCTCCCTCAGCCTGACACGTTTAACCTGTGAATCCTTTGGACAAGGGCTTAGTCTGAATTCCATGTTTCCTGTACTGACAGCTGGTGAATATTGAGAAGACAAGTTGGAAATTTGCATTTCCAACCTCAAAAGTTTCACTGGACTCTGGGTTCACAAATGGGTTAAAACTGAAACCCATCATCTCTTGCAGAAGACTCAGTCTCCAGCTGTGCTGCTGTGTCTCCTGCTACTGATACCAACCACACACCCACAGGAGTGTACGTGGTCTCTGTTTGGCCACCGGCTATACTTCAAGAAGGTATCAAAGGAGTTGAAGGCGCTGTGTGGTAGTCCTGATAATAGTCCCTCAAAGATGTTAACATTCTACTCATTGGTACCTATGAACATGTCACTTTCCATGGCAAAAGGGACTTTACCAATACAATTAAGGTTAAGGACTTGAGATGGGGAGATTATACTGCATTATCCAGGTAGACCCAATGGAATCACATGAGTCCTTAAAAGTGGAAAAGGAAAGCAAAAAAATTGTCGGTTTTGAAGATGGAGAAAGGTCATGAGCCAAGGCATGTGAGTGGCCTCTAGCAGCTGGGGACAGCTCTTAGCTAACAGCCAAGGAAATGGAGACATCCATCCTAAAACTATGAGGATAAATTCTGTCAACAACCTTAGTGAGCAAGGAGATGATTCTTCCTGAGAGTGTCCAAAAAGGGATTCAGCCTCAACAACACCTTGATTATAGCCTCATGAGACCCATAGACATATTCATTCACATCACCACCCATTTTCCAGCTTACAGCCTTCTAAAGTCACCACCTAAGCTAAACTCATCCCAACCAGCTCTCTCTTATCACCTTTTCCGTGATTCAAGAGGCTGAATAGTCTGAGTATCCTTAAGATAATTATATCATAGTGGCATTCTCTTATGATTTATTGCATCAAGTATTGTATAGTATGGGAACACAATAAACTTAGCAAAAATAAATGTATGTTTTGAGTCTCCGTTTACCTATGATTACATGCACATACAGTCCTGGGTACCAAGAATGTCCATTTCCCACTCAGTTCTCACCTGTCGAAGTCCAACCAATCCTTCATGGTCAATTTCAAATAACATGCCCTGAACAAATCTTTACTGGCTATCCCTAATCCAGACTTATTTCTACCTTCCCATAGTATCTGACTTCCCTGGTGGCTTAGACAGTAAAGCACCTGTCTACAATGCGGGAGACCCGGGTTCAATCCCTGGGTCGGGAAGATCGCCTGGAGAAGGAAATGGCAATCCACTCCAGTACCATTGCCTGGAAAATCCCATGGACAGAGGAGCCTGGTAGGCTCAGTCCATGGGGTCGCAAAGAGTCAGACACGACTGAGTGACTTCACTTTCACTTTCCCATAGTATCTAAACAGTTCTGTATCTCTGTTTCAGAACTCACAATATACCATCTCCTATGGGTATAAAATTAGTATTGATAAATGCCCAGCATGTATGGTAGCAATCGATATTTGGATCAGATGACTATATCTGTCTCTCTCTATGATGTGAGCTTCTGAATGCAGGGAGAAATTCCATTTATATTATTTATAGAGCCAAGCACAGCATCTTGTTCAAAGAAGATCCTCAACAAATAATTGTGGGTTTACTGCTAAAATGTCTTAGCTTATAAAGGAGATTGCCACTTAATATCTTTGGTCAGAGTAAGTCCAAATATAAAATTAAGAGTAACCATTTTAGAGTCAGTACAAACAGAATTGTGCAGCTACTGTGATAAAGTCTTCTGGACTGAAAGTCTGAATTCTAAACAATGACTTCATAGAAAGACTGTGGAATCATTCCAAATGGTATGGACCAATGAGGTGCAAGAACTAACTGGTGCTCATCGTATTACCTAAAATAGTCTGAATAACAACATTACGGTGAAAATTATCCTCATTTTGCAAGACAGAAAGACAGTATTGCATATATGTATACATTACGTAAGGCCTCCTCAGACAACCATTTTGCTTTTTTGCATTTCTTTTCCATGGGAATGGTCTTGATCCCTGTCTCCTGTACAATGTCATGAACCTCCGTCCATAGTTCATCAGGCACTCTTATCTATCAGATCCAGTCCCTTAAATCTATTTCTCACTTTCCACTGTATAATCATAAGGGATTTGATTTAGGTCATACCTGAATGGTCTAATGATTTTCCCCACTTTTTTCAATTTAAGTCTGAATTTGGCAATAAGGAGTTCATGGTCTGAGCCACAGTCAGCTCCCGGTCTTGTTTTTGCTGACTGTATAGAGCTTCTCCATCTTTGGCTGCAAAGAATATAATCAATCTGATTTCAGTGTTGACCATCTGGTGATGTCCATATGTAGAGTCTTCTCTCATGTTGTTGGAATAGGGTGTTTGCTATGACCAGTGCATTCTCTTGGCAAAACTCTATTAGCCTTTGCTTCATTCCATATTCCAGGGCCAAATTTGCCTGTTACTCCAGGTGTTTCTTGACTTCCTACTTTTGCATTCCAGTCCTCTATAATGAAAAGGACATCTTTTTTGGGTGTTAGTTCTAAAAGATCTTGTAGGTCTTCATAGAACGGAGGCCTTAAAAATAGCTGTGAAAAGAAGAGAAGCAAAAAGCAAAGGAGAAAAGGAGATATAAGCATCTGAATGCAGAGTTCCAAAGAATAGCAAGGAGAGATAAGAAAGCCTTCCTCAGTGATCCATGCAAAGAAATAGAAGAAAACAACAGAATGTGAAAGACTAGAGATCTCTTCAAGAAAATTAGAGATACCAAGGGAACATTTCATGCAAAGATGGGCTCGATAAAGGACAGAAATGGGATGGACCTAACAGAAGCAGAAGATATTAAGAAGAGGTGGCAAGAATACACAGGAGAACTGTATAAAAAAGATCTTCATGACCCAGATAATCACGATGGTGTGATCACTCACCTAGAGCCAGACATCCTGGAATGTGAAGTCAAGTGGGCCTCACTATGAACAAAGCTAGTGGATGTCGGGGTCCAGCCCCAGTGGATCCAGGGAATTCAAAGCGGGGACGGCGTCGGGGAGGATCAGGAAACAACTGCTTAATTAAACGTTAACTAAGGATATAAAGAGTACTAGAATAAGCATAGCTCAGTGAGGAAATTCAGTGGAGAAAAGAGGCTGAATAATTCAGCCAGAAGGTGAGAGAAAGAACGACATGGGGAGACCAAGTTTCGGTGAACAAGGCCTGCACTTTATTTTCCAAAGTAGTTTTTATACCTTAAGTTATGCATAGAGGATAATGGGGGAAGTGGTAGAGTCATGCAGTAAGCCAGGCTTTCTTCCTGCAAACTTATCATATGCAAAAGTTTAGGTGATTTGCATCATCTTCTGGCCAAGAGGCCTGTTAACATTTTAAGAAACTTATTTTTCTCTAAAGGTGATTATTATAAAGTCAGGCGCCACCCTCCAAAAGCATTAGATAAAGTTGCATTCCTATAGGGCAAAGGTGTGGTGGGCTATAACAAGAAAAGAATTAACTCAAGGGTCCAAGGTTACAAACATTAAAGCTACTACTTACACCAATTATGTCAATCAATACACTGCCAGGGACACAGCAGGTAAGGGATATGGAGACTTAGCAGCAAACATTGGCCCAACAAGTGAAAAACCCTTCATCAATACAATTTCTGATCAATCTTTTAACTGCTCAAAGGAATCTGTATTTAGACAGTTTAGAACATCTCATGCCTCTCACAGTTGGGAGGCTCTGAGCAATCACATGTGGCCAGAAAAACCTATTCAGGCAGGCTAGAGGACTTCCAAAGGAGTTTGTAGGTTGAAACACTATCACACCCAGGAACTTTATTAACTGGAGCTGTAAGTTAACTCTTTTTTCAGAGAGAGGTAGTGGAGGACAGCCCCCCGTAAAGTCAGAGGTGTAGGTGAGAGCACAAAGCAGAAAGTAGGCAGACTCTGGTTTTGGGGGTAGATGCTTGAGAATTTCCAGGGAGACTCCTGAGGCTCGATCCTGCCTTTGCGTATGCCGAGCCTCCTTCCTCATGACCTTTGCCACTGGCAGAGCTACTGCTCCCGGCAAGTGGAGGTGATGGAATTCCAGTTGAGCTATTCCAAATCCTGAAAGATGATGCTGTGAAAGTGCTGCTCTCAATATGCCAGCAAATTTGGAAAACTCAGCAGTGGCCACAGGACTGGAAAAGGTCAGTTTTCATTCCAATCCCAAAGAAAGGCAATGCCAAAGAATGCTCAAACTACCGCACAATTGCACTCATCTCACACGCTAGTAAAGTAATGCTCAAAGTTCTCCAAGCCAGGCTTCATCAATATGTGAACCGTGAACTTCCTGATGTTCAAGCTGCTTTTAGAAAAGGCAGAGGAACCAGAGATCAAATTGCCAACATCTGCTGGATCATGGAAAAAGCAAGAGAGTTCCAGAAAAACATCTATTTCTGCTTTATTAACTATGCCAAAGCCTTTGACTGTGTGGATCACAATCAACTGTGGGAAATTCTGAAAGAGATGGGAATACCAGACCACCTGACCTGCCTCTTGAGAAATTTGTATGCAGGTCAGGAAGCAACAGTTAGAACTGGACATGGAACAAGACTGGTTCCCAATAGGAAAAGGAGTATGTCAAGGCTGTATACTGTCACCCTGCTTATTTAACTTCTATGCAGAGTACATCATGAGAAACGCTGGGCTGGAAGAAGCACAAGCTGGAATCAAGATTGCTAGGAGAAATACCAATAACCTCAGATATGCAGATGACACCACCCTTATGGCAGAAAGTGAAGAGGAACTAAAAAGCCTCTTGATGAAAGTGAAAGAGGAGAGTGAAAAAGTTGGCTTAAAGCTCAACATTCAGAAAACTAAGATCATGGCATCTGGTCCCATCACTTCATGGCAAATAGATGGGGAAACAGTGGAAACAGTGTCAGACTTTATTTTGGGGGGCTCCAAAATCACTGCAGATGGTAATTGCAGCCATGAAATTAAAAGATGCTTACTCCTTGGAAGGAAAGTTATGACCAACCTAGACAGCGTATTAAAAAGCAGACCTTTGCCAACAAATATCTGTCTAGTCAAGACTATGGTTTTTCCAGTGGTCATGTATGGATGTGAGAGTTGGACTGGGAAGAAGGCTGAGCGCCGAAGAATTGATGCTTTTGAACTGTGGTGTTGGAGAAGACTCTTGAGAGTCCCTTGGACTGCAAGGAGATCCAACCAGTCCATTCTGAAGGAGATCAGCCCTGGGATTTCTTTGGAGGGAATGATGCTAAAGCTGAAACTCCAGTACTTTGGCCACCTCATGCAAAGAGTTGACTCATTGGAAAAGACCCTGATGCTGGGATACATTGGGGGCAGGAGGAGAAGGGGACAACAGAGGATGAGATGGCTGGATGGCATCATTGACTCAATGGACGTGAGTCTGAGTGAACTCTGGGAGTTAGTGATGGACAGGGAGGCCTGGCATGCTATGATTCATGGGGTTGCAAAGTCGGACACGACTGAGCGACTGAACTGAACTGAACTGATACATTATGTAACACACACAGTGTATGTGTGTGTGTGCACATGTGCTCATTCATGTCTGACTCTTTGCAACCCTATAAACGGAAGCCCACCAGGTTCCTCTGTCCATGGGAGTCTCCAGACAAGAAAATTGGAGTGGTTTGCCATTTCCTACTCCAGGGGATCTTCCCCATCCACAGATCGAACCCATGCCTCTTGCATCTCCTGCATTGGCAGGCAGGTTCTTTACCATTAGTGCCACCATATTTGTATAACTAAATAGTAAGGAGGCATTTACCGATAATCGTATTTAAAATACTATTTTTAAAAAGCAAAATAGTCTTATAGTGAAATATATAAATTATATAGTAAATTATATTCTATATAGTGTGTACTATAATATATAGTAATAGTAAAATATATGCATGTATAGTGATATATAGTTATGTTTAATAATATGTAAGAATATATATAGTAACATATAAATACAGTAAAATAGTAAAAGGAGTATTACAGTCCTGTGACTTCTTTGGACATTTGATTTGTTCTTGTGTGGACAGAAAGAACACTAGTACTTTTATCTAGGTAAATTTTCAGAAAACTGATTTTTTTTCCATGAACCATGAATTGTATAATCGTACTTGATACGACCTAGTTCAGTTCAGTTCAGTCGCTCAGTCGTGTCTGACCCTTTGCGACCCCATGAATCATAGCATGCCAGGCCTCCCTGTCCATCACCAACTCCCGGAGTTCACTCAGACTCACGTCCATCAAGTCAGTGATGCCATCCAGCCATCTCATCCTCTGTCATCCCCTTCTCCTCCTGCCCCCAATCCCTCCCAGCATCAGAGTCTTTTCCAATGAGTCAACTCTTCGCATGAGGTGGCCAAAGTACTGGAGTTTCAGCTTTAGCATCATTCCTTCCAAAGAAATCCCAGGGCTGATCTCTTTCAGAATGGACTGGGTGGATCTCCTTGCAGTCCAAGGGACTCTCAAGAGTCTTATCCAACACCACAGTTCAAAAGCATCAATTCTTTGGCACTCAGCCTTCTTCACAGTCCAACTCTCACATCCATACATGACCACAGGAAAAGCCATAGCCTTGACTTGACGAACCTTTGTTGGCAAAGTAATGTCTCTGCTTTTCAATAGGCTGTCTAGGTTGGTCATAACTTTTCTTCCAAGGAGTAAGCGTCTTTTAATTTCATGGCTGCAGTCACCATCTGCAGTGATTTTGGATATGACCTAAAGTCTATGCAATTACATAAAAGTCTTCAAAGTAAGGACAGTTTATAATTCTTAGATTGCAAATTAGGCATAAATTTTCAGGAGACTCTTGTAAAAGAGGAAATAATCAGAGCAATCTAACACATTTTCTGATCTCCTGAAAGAAATACCCTAATCTGATCATTAGGCCTTTAAGGCAAGAAACGGAGAAGGCAATGGCACCCCACTCCAGTACTCTTGCCTGGAAAATCGCATGGACGGAGGAGCCTGGTAGGCTGCAGTTCATGAGATCGCTAAGAATTGAACACGACTGAGCGACTTCACTTTGACTTTTCATTTTCACGCACTGGAGAAGGAAATGGCAACCCACTCCAGTATTCTTGCCTGGAGAACCCCAGGGACGGCGGGGCCTGGTGGGCTGCCGTCTATGGGGCCGTACAGAGTCGGACACGACTGAAGTGACTTAGCAGCAGTAGCAGCAAGGCAAGAAAAGTTTCTTTCAGGTTCTCCTTATATCTAATGCTGAGAATTTTAAGAAATCAGATATATTTGAAATGGCTATTTTCTTCCTTGTCTCATGAGAAGAGAGGGTAAAATTTCTTAAATTTAAGCTAAAATTTCTTAAATGCCTGGTCTATGTCAGGCACTGAGACGCTGGAGGCTCAACAGACATTTTCTCATAAACGACTGAACGACTGAACTGAACTGAACTGAACATATCTTTGGGAGGTAAGTGTTATTATTTCCATTTTACAAATGAGAAAATGGAAACTCAGAGAGGTGAGTGGATCTGAAAGTTATTTGAAGAATTATGTTGAGAACTAGAGGCTTCCTATCTGGGAGTTTGTCTTGCTTGTCGTCATATGCTGCGTTAAGCTTTATTGTATTGCCCAAATGAAGAAGTCCGTGTTGGTTTCTTATTTTTTTTAAATAAGTGGCATAATCTTGTTGGTTCATTAAGCAGGCCATTGTAACTCATGCTTTCCAGTATCCAACTACCAGATGACCAGGGGCAGGGAAAGAATGGCAGGGGCATAGATAACCATAGTCACAGTGTCTGAGTCCGAGAACCTGCACTCTCACCCAACCCCCACTGTGTAACTTCCTTCATCTGCCCAGTTGATGGGGCACCTGCCATGGTTGGCCTCTCCCGTTTGTGGCCTCAGGAATTTTGATGCTCTGCCTGCCTCTTGGCATGGTTTTAGGCTCTAGAGCTGAGAAAATACAGCAGTTAATGTTAACGCAGGCCTCTAATATTCTCCAGATGCCTTAGTCAAAGCACTGGGTTTTCCTGGGGAATGGGCCTTCCACGGAAGTCTCTCATAATCTTAGAGTTTTGTTTTTTCTTTTTACAATGATTTGACACATCACAGATTTTTCTTCTGACCTTCTCTTTAAATTTTCACAGTCCTCCTCTCATGGAACCTGGCACACATTCTCCTAGGAGCTTGGTTACAAGACAATAGAAAACCACACACAGTGTTGCAAGCAAACCGTCCTTTTATCCATGACCACAGCTGTTATCTCTGGACCTTCTCCTACCTTGAAGTATCCTCCCTGATCCAGGGTTCGTTTCAAAGGTCAAAGCATAGAACTGTTCCTATTCTTAGTTCTGAAATCTTCTTAGTCTGAGAGCTGAGTATTAGCTCCAACTTCTCATCATTCACTCCTCTCGAAAGTCCAGAAAGGCTCAGACATGTAAAAGTTGTGCACATAACAGGAGATATGCAAAGTACCTCTATTGTATCATCCCAGAGCTATCTCATATTGAGCTATAGTTAAAGACATTGGAGACACTTATCTTTTAACTATCAATTTCTAATTTCTCCCTTTCCTTGGCTCCTGTAATAGTCTTTCCTGGAAACTCCTACCCAGGGTATTAATTACTCCATCCTCTGTAGAACAAGAGAACTCTGTGTATATCTTCATCATCTACAGACATTAGATGCTTTAAGATGCTACAGAAAAACCCAATGAATTTTTTGGCCAACTCAATATTGCTGACTCAATGGACATGAGTTTGAGCAAACTCTCTGTCCTTCATCATCTCCTAGATGAACCTGGCATGCTGCAGTCCATGGGATCTCAAAGAATCACACATGACTTAGCAACTGGACAGCAACAAAAATATTACTTTGTACTGGTACTACCAGAATTGGGTTCTATCAAAATCGGGATCTGTGGTGAAAGTGACAAGGAGCTTGAGTACATGTAGCCTATTTAGGTGGTATTCCCAGGAAGGCAGAGTGAGAGAGAGGAACAATGAGACAGACAGAGAAAGTCAGTAAAGGAAGAATTATTAAGCAGTTTATAACTGTGGGTAACTGGGGCTGAATCCCAGTGGGAATTGGTTGGGATTTTCTGTGGGGCATTCAGCACACACACACACACCATATGCATTCAAGTAACTTTAAAACTAAGAAACGTAGTAGACACCAGTAGTGAGGAGCCTTTAACATGCTTGGTTATTGTCTGCTGCTGCTGCTGCTGCTAAGTCACTTCAGTCGTGTCCGACTCTGTGCGACCCCATAGACGGCAGCCCACCAGGCTCCCCCGTCCCTGGGATTCTCCAGGCAAGAATAATGGAGTGGGTTGCCACTTCCCTGTCCAATACATGAAAGAGAAAAGTAAAAGTGAAGTCACTCAGTTGTGTCTGACTTGTAGCGACCCCATGGACTGCAGCCTACCAGGCTCCTCCATCCATGGGATTTTCCAGGCAAGAGTACTGGAGTGGGGTGCCATTGCCTTCTCCGTGGTTACTGTCTACCGCAGCTCAAGTCAGAGGTGGCCAAAGGAATATGACCTGGGCATCCACCGTCTCTATAAGATCTGACACATCTTTGTCTTTTTTTTAGATTATATGTCCTTCCCGGGCACACACCACATCTTGATCATTCACAGCCTTGATACCCAGAACAGTATCTGGTATAATCTGAAAACTAAATGATTGCAGGGATAGATGTATAAATAGGGTTAAAAAAGAAATTTCGTTCTCGTGAGGTTAGCACTCACCCAACAGCTTTTCTGATCTCTTTGTATCACTTGCCTTGTTAATAATAGTTTTTACTGTACCTTCTGAAACTTTGCCATAAGTGCTACATTTTATCATAGTACATAAAAGCTGTAGGGAAAATTTCTAAAGAGATTTTTTTTAAGAACAACGACATTTCTAGATAAATTTTTTTTTTAAATTATTTCCCTTCCTATTGCCTGCTTTGTCACCCACTTTTCACTGTAAAGGGCAACAGGAAAAAGTGATCATAAAATAAGAACAGAAAATGTCTACTCGGTTAGGCAAGATTCCAAAGAAATTAATCACGTTTTCACAAGGGGATTAGACCAGTTTCCTGACTAAATTGTAGTTTGGTACACAAATGAATTTGAAAAATAAACTCAATGAAGATTTAGTGATGTGAGATTGTAATCAAGTCCAGTAATTTCTAAACCAGTGGAGTGAGGGTCCCAGAGAGTTAGCTGGAGTTGAGAAGTTGAGAACTCAGACAGGTCTCAGCATGTCAGGGTGGCCTGTAGATGGGCTCACCAGAGCACAGCTTTAGGAGGACTGAAGGAACATCATGGAAAGAACAGTGGGAGATGTTGACAGCCAGCCTCTGGGCCTGAGGCCCTGACCCCACTGGGGAGCAGAAAGTCTTCCTTTACCCTCTGACCGGCAATGTACTTGGTGGGGAAAGTGTTCTGCCCAGAGGAGGGGATGGGAGAACCCACGGCTCAGGTCTGAGAAGGAGGACAAATCTGGATACAGCAGGAGATATAGCACTTGATTGCCTTCCCATGCAGCCCTCAGAAACTCATGCCCAATTCCTAGGGAGAGAAAATCTGTAATAGAGAGGAAACTAAATAAAGAGCTATTATCACTAGAAATGCAGCAAGATACTGAGAAGAGATAGCTCTGTGTCACATGAGGAAAGAAAGAAGCTCACTTCAGAACCA
This sequence comes from Bos javanicus, assembly GCF_032452875.1. Classification (NCBI taxonomy): domain Eukaryota; kingdom Metazoa; phylum Chordata; class Mammalia; order Artiodactyla; family Bovidae; genus Bos; species Bos javanicus. Next base: position 9,412,352 of record NC_083877.1, on the reverse strand, counting down.
AGAACCTTGCCAATATTGGAGGAATGGAGAGAAGGGATCAGGCTGAGCAACAGGAAGGCAATGTCACGTACTTCTAAGCGGAAGAGGGAGGTCAGGATGGAATGAACTACAGAGAAAAGTAGTAACAACAAGACGAGAGGGTGGAAGCCTTCAGGCCACCAGCTAGGAGGCAGAGCTGAGATCAAAACCACACTTTCTGACTTCTGGGTGGCAGAATCATAAAGGAGGTCTTCCCATCCTCTATCCCTGTGACTACTCTCCTCAGGCCAAACCACACTGCCCGAGACCATCACTCCTTACTAGACAACATTGATTTCTTTTTCCTTATGTGGAAATCTTCTGGAAACTCACTTTGACTAAATATACAAATAAGACATAGTAATAAATATTTCTTAGTAATTGTCAAAGTCAAGAAAAACTTAAGCAAGAGAGCTTATTTGACTTGATTATTAAATTTAATTCATATGTAAATGTGTGTGTGTGTTAAGTCACTTCAGTTGTGTCTGACTCTTTGTAACTCCATGGACTGTAGCCTGCCAGGCTCCCCTTTCCATGGGATTCTCCAGGCAAGAATACTGGAGTGGGTTGCCATGCTCTCCTCCAGGGGATTTTCCTGGCCCAGGGATTGAAACCGTGTCTCTTATGTCTCCTGCACTGGGAGGCGGGTTCTTTACCACTAGCACCGCCTGGGAAGCCCTCATATGTAAATACATATGTTTAATTATATAAGCAATTGATATTTATTAGAAGAAAGGCTCTGAATTACCCTATCTGTTTGCATATATTTAAAAAAAAGAAAAAAGAAATTTGAAGTGATGTTATCATTCATTACGGAGAAGGCAATGGTACCCCACTCCAGTACTCTTGCTTGGAAAATCCCATGGACAGAGGGGCCTGTTAGGCTGCAATCCATGGGGTCACTAAGAGTCAGACACAACTGAGCGACTTCACTTTCACTTTTCACTTTCATGCATTGGAGAAGGAAATGGCAACCCACTCCAGTGTTCTTGCCTGGAGAATCCCAGGGATGGGGGAGCCTGGTGGGCTGCCGTCTATGGGGTCACATAGAGTCGGACACGACTGAAGTAACTTAGCATAGCATAACATATCATTCATTATCCCACCAAGAAATAAAAATATTATTTGAGAACATAGAAATGAAGTGATTTAGTATGCACGCATATAAAACTAAAGTCAAATGGTTAAATCAACAATGTTAAATACAAATTACATAACCATCAAAATGTTTTCTTTAAATGTGTAATAACATGAAAAAATAAGTATAATAATGAATGGGGGAAAGGTGAGACATTATTAAATATAAAGTGTAGAGATACAACTTCATTTTTACAATCTAAAATTGAAAGATAGATGAGAATGGACTATTTCTTCCTTTACTTTACTTTCTATTTATCCAATAATTATCGATTATGTTACTAACTTGAAAATAGGTTCAGGAAAAAGAACATGACTTCAGTTCAGTTCAGTCGCTCAGTTGTATCCTACTCTTTGCGACCCCATGAACCGCAGCACGCCAGGCCTCCCTGTCCATCATTAACTCCCAGAGTCCACCCAAACCCATGTCCATTGAGTCTGTGATGCCATCCAACCATCGAATCCTCTGTTGTCCCCTTCTCTTCCTGCCCTCAATCTTTCCCAGCATCAGGGTCTTTTCAAATGAGTCAGCTCTTCACATCAGGTGCCCAGTGTATTGGAGTTTCAGCCTCAACATCAGTCTTTCCAATGAATATTCAGGACTGAGTTCCTTTAGGACGGACTGGTTGGATCTCCTTGCAGTCCAAGGGACTCTCCAGAGTCTTCTCCAACACCACAGTTCAAAAGCATCAATTCTTCAGCACTCAGCTTTCTTCACAGTCCAACTCTCACATCCATACATGACCACTGGGAAAACCATAGCCTTGACTAGATGAACCTTTGTTGGCAAAGTAATGTCTCTGCTTTTGAACATGCTATCTAGGTTGGTCATAACTTTCCTTCCAAGAAGTAAGCGTCTTTTAATTTCATGGCTGCAATTACCATCTGCAGTGATTTTGGAACCCAAAAACATAAAGTCTGACACTGTTTCCTCATCTATTTGCCATGAAGTGATGGGATCAGATGCCATGATCTAAGTTTTCTGAATGTTGAGCTTTAAGCCAACTTTTTCTCACTCCTCTTTCACTTTCATCAAGAGGCTTTTTAGTTCCTCTTCACTTTCTGCCATAAGGGTGGTATCATTTGCATATCTGAGGTTATTGATATTTCTCCCGGCAATCTTGATTGCAGCTTGTGCTTCCTCCAGCCCAACGTTTCTCGTGATGTACTCTGCATATAAGTTAAATAAGCAGGGTGACAATATACAGCCTTGGTGTACTCCTTTTCCTATTTGGAACCAGTCTGCTGTTCCATGTCCAATTCTAACTGTTGCTTCCTGCCCTGCATATTGGTTTCTCAAGAGGCAGGTCAGGTGGTCTGGTATTCCCATCTCTTTCAGAATTTTCCACAGTTTATTGTGATCCACACAGTCAAAGGCTTTGGCATAGTCATTAAGAAGAAATAGATGTTTTTCTGGAACTCTCTTGCTTTTTCGATCATCCAGCGGATGTTGGCAATTTGATCTCCAGTTCCTCTGCCTTTTCTAAAACCAGCTTGAACATCAGGAAGTTCACGGTTCACATATTGCTGAACCCTGGCTTGGAGAATTTTGAGCATTACTTTACTAGAGCGTGAGATGAGTGCAATTGTGCGGTAGTTTGAGCATTCTTTGGCATTGCCTTTCTTCGGGATTGGAATGAAAACTGACCTTTTCCAGTCCTGTGGCCACTGCTGAGTTTTCCAAATTTGCTGGCATATTGAGTGAAGCACTTTCACAGCATCATCTTCCAGGATTTGGAATAGCTCAACTGGAATTCCATCACCTTCACTAGCTTTGTTCATAGTGATGCTTTCTAAGGGCCACTTGACTTCACATTCCAGGATGTCTGGCTCTAGATGAGTGATCACACCATCGTGATTATCTGGGTCATGAAGATCTTTTTTATACAGTTCTCCTGTGTATTCTTGCCACCTCTTCTTAATATCTTCTGCTTCTGTTAGGTCCATCCCATTTCTGTTTTTTATCAAGCCCATCTTTGCATGAAATATTCCGTTGGTATCTCTAATTTTCTTGAAGAGATCTCTAGTCTTTCCCATTCTGTTTTCTTCTATTTCTTTGCATTGATCGCTGAGGAAGCCTTTCTTATCTGTCCTTGCTATTCTTTGGAACTCTGCATTCAGATGCTTAAGTGTGTAAAAAATCCCAAATCTTCACAGGGCCCAGATTTGAAAAAATTACTTTACAGATCTAGAATAAACTGTTTTGAATAAAATAATTTTCTGCATTAGTTTAAAATCACTTTTTTCCCCCCTGCATAGTCTGGAACAAATATGTGAAAGATTGGAGAACATGTGTGCCTGGCAGTTACCTTGTTGAAAGGAGGCCCTCGATAAACGTTTATTGATGGCATGGGAAGTCCCTACTACCTACTCTTTCCCAAAACTTAATCACTGTACTCTGTGTGAAGTAAAACAATGTTCAGAGGTTTAATCAGTCTTAGCAAGGGGACTCGCTATGTACGTCCTTTTTCTTACCAGTATGATTTGCCTGTGAATATCTTAGGACCACACATTGATACTGGCATTCATTATATTTTAAATCTTTAGTTAATTTTTTATAAATAGATACAAAAAGGCTTCTGAAAAGTGACCTACATCATAACCAATAGGACTGTCTTTGTTTAGGGTGGAAGCTGGCCATATCAGAGAGATCAGCCATGTGATTTGACTCACACAGTATCCATTGACCTGGAGACTGAGGTCAACCACAGAAGCAAGAAATGAATCAATTATGCCGATGGTATAAAGTTCCAATAAAACTCTGGACACCAAAATGCAAGCGATCTTCCCTGGCAGTACTCCCTGCATATTGTCAGATGTCAGTGCTGAGAGGTTAATGAGTCATCACTCCAGGGGACAGCACAACAAAAGCTTTGTGTCTGGAGCTCTTCCAAACTGTGCTTATCAATCTCTTCCTTTTGCTGGTTTTTATCTGTGTCATTTCCCTGTAATAAACCATAATCATGAGTATAATAAGTTTCAGTGAGTTCTATGAATTGTTCTAAGGAGTGATCAAACCTGAGGATGATTTTAGGAACACCTCAAACTTTCAGTTGGCATCAGAACTGAGCACAGTCTTAAGGACTGTGCCCCGAAACGTTGCTGCTTGGGCAACTCCAGGCATGTGGGTAATATGCAGACAGATGGGTGTGACTGGGCTTGGCCCTCGGGTTTTAAAATATCTGTACAACATAAGTTCTGCACATGTGTTTTGCTGTGAGGCATGTATAATGTATGTGTGTGTTGAGTCGCTCAGTCATGTCCGACTCCCCATGACCCCATGCACTGCAGCCCACCAGGTTTCCCTGTCCATGGGATTCTCCAGGCAAGAATACTGGGGTGGGTTGCCATTTCCTTCTCTATGTATAATGTATGCTGCTGCTGCTGCTGCTAAGTCGCTACAGTCGTGTCCGACTCTGTGTGACCCCATAGACAGCAGCCCCTCAGGCTTCCCTGTCCCTGGGATTCTCCAGGCAAGAACACTGCAGTGGGTTGCCATTTCCTTCTCCAATGCATGAAAGTGAAAAGTGAAAGTGAAGTCGATCAGTCGAGTCCGACTCTAGCAACCCCATGGACTGCAGCCTACCAGGCTCCTCTGTCCATGGGGTTTTCCAGGCAAAAGTACTGGAGTGGGGTGCCATTGCCTATAATGTATAATTGTGTCCAAACAAGTACAATCTTCTACCAAGCAAAGTAAAATCTGTAATTGCCAAAATTTGCTAGATATTTTATATATACACAGAGTAACTGAACTGCAACATTTTTGTGACAGAACTCATGCTGAAAACAAAATTATATATATATATATTAGTATGTGTGCTTCCCTCTTTCCTGCCCATCTCCAATTAGATTTTTTTTAATGTTTGTGCTTTTGAAGAATTATAATGCTTTGTAAATCAAACCAAGTTTCCCACAGTGCTATTGTAGTAAGGAAATAACCCCCTCAGCATGTGTTTAGAAGAGCACAATAGGAATCCTGACATGCAAAAAAAAGCATAGAAAACACTGGGTTAGTAACAGTCTTCACTGTTCTAGAATTTTCCTGGGAAACAGGAAGAATTTGTACCTTTAGTCCATAAACAAAGAGACGCCAAACAACATCTGTTTTTAACATACAAACATTTATCTACATGCCTTGGTCAACATGTCACTTCATTCTAGTCAAGGAGATTAAAGGAACAAAAATCCTATGGGGAAACAGATCACATTCATTTTTAAATCTGGTTTTCTTTTGGCATGAGGCTTCCCTGAGAGCTCAATTGGTAAAGAATCCACCTGCAATGCAGGGGACCTGGGTTCAGTTCCTGGGTCAGGAAGATCCCCTGGAGAAGGGATAGGCTACCCACTCCAGTATTCTTGGGCTTCCCTTGTGGCTCAGCTGGTAAAGAATCTGCCTTCAATGTGGGAGACCTGGATTCAATCCCTGGGCTGGGAAGATCCCCTGGAGAAGGGCAAGGCTACCCACTCCAGTATTCTGGCCTGGAGAAGTTGCAAAGAGTCAGACACAACTGAGCAACTTTCACTTGCTTTAGCATAATTCAACTATCTGTTCTTGTCACATTCTTTCTCAGTATTAGACATTTTTGAGAAGGTAATAAGCTCATTATTTTATTATTAATAATTAACCATGAATAATAGGTAAAGACCCTGATGCTGGGAAAGACTGAAGGCAAAAGGAGAAGAGGGTGATAGAGGATGAAATGGTTAGATAGCATCACCAATTCAGTGGAAATGAATTTGTCCTCTACAAACTCCGGGAAGACAGAGGAGCCTGGTGTGCCAAAGTCCATGGGGTCATAAAGAGTTGGACACAACTTAGTGACTGAACCACACAGCAACAAAAATTCATTTTTCATTGAATTTTCTGTGGTTAGTATTTAGTACCAAACTAGTACAATTTATATTAAAAAGCAGAGATATTACTTTGCCCACAAAGGTCCGTCTAGTCAAGGCTATGGTTTTTCCAGTAGTCATGTATAGATATGAAAGTCGGACTGTGAAGAAAGCTGAGCACCAAAGAATTGATGCTTTTGAACTCTGGTGTTGGAGAAGACTCTTGAAAGTCCCTCACATTGCAAGGAGATCCAACCAGTCCATCCTAAAGGAGATCAGTCCTGGGTGTTCATTGGAAGGACTGATGCTAAAGCTGAAACTCCAATACTTTGGCCACCTCATGCTAAGAGTTGACTCTTTGGAAAAGACCCTGATGCTGGGAGGGATTAGGGGCAGGAAGAGAAGGGGATGACAGAGGATGAGATGGCTGGATAGGATCACTGACTCGATGCACATGAGTTTGGGTGAACTCCGGGAGTTGGTGATGGACAGGGAGGCCTGGTGTGCTGCGATTTATGGGGTCGCAAAGAGTCGGACATGACTGAGCGACTGAACTGAACTGAACTGAGTACAATTTAATTGCCAAGATATCCTACTGGCTTGACTGACTCTATGAGATGGACCTGCTGTAACTAAAATGTCTACTGGCTAGATAATCAGTCTCATCTGTATGATGTCAGAATATCTCCCAACACTGACCAATTTCATCCTTTTGGAATATTGGCAGGGAAGATGTCTCACATTGACAATATAGTGTCCATTTGCACTCAGCTCTTGTCTGGTGTATGACAAATACTCTCTACCCAGCCAAGATGCCCATTCAATTTTCTGGCAACTACCACCAAGCTGACTTCAGAGAAGAGGACACAGTTGGGGAGGACTCACATTCCTCCACCACTCTGTTTCAACAGTGAACACAGGCTTATTCCTAACATCTCACAACATGAATAATTTGAACCGTATCATTTGAAATTTTAGTGAAGGTTGAAAATAATAAAGGAGACTTAGAGCATACAAAAGAAGAATTATAAAATGGAAATTTTTATATTAGTGCTGGAGTCAATCAGTCATTGCTTTGCACTGAGTGCCCCCAGAGCCATTTCTCTCTTTAGCCCTTAGCATGAAACAAGTTCCCCTGGAGAAATGGCTACTGATTCCCTAGGTTTAACTAACACATGTGTGTTAGTCACTCAGTTGGGTCCAACTTTTTGCGACCCAGTGGGGTATAGCCCACCAGGCTCCTCCGTCCATGGGATTTTCCAGGCAAGAATACTGGAGTAGGTTGCCATTTCCTTCTCCAGGGGATCTTCCCAACAACAAGTAGCCAATGCTATCTTATATTCCACAGTCATTTATTTCTATCATGTCCTTCTTAACCAGACTCACATCCCAAAATGCCACCAACAAGGGGAGAGGATAAAGTCCTCCCTTCCCTAATCCAAGGCTATTTTCATTCTTTCTCTAGGAAGCTAGCAATGGTTCCACCATTTTCTTCAGGAGAGATATCCCCTCCCTCACCTCAGACCCTGTGGGTCCCTTAAACTATGCAGAGTAAACAAGTACAGAAGTTTACAGTATGGATCCCAAACTCTGACTCATTCAGTTGTAAATGGTACCTCATGTGAGACATTAATTATTCAGTTCATGGTAGGCTAAAACAATCCCGTGCAGTTTCACTTCATAGTCTCAGTATGCTGAAAGAAAGAGATTAGACCTATGCATCCCCTCGGGCCTGGTCCTAGTCCCATGATTTCCTGTGAGGAAATAACTGAATAAAAAGGCACCAGTCTGTCAGAAACAATTCTTTTTGAATTAGTAGAAAGAGTTTCCCCCTTAACTCTGTAGTGGCCTCATCCTAGAAAGACATAACGCAATTTAGATTGCTAACTAAAAATTACTATCTAAAATCAGAAATACCTGCCTTTGATTCAGTGTGTCCTTAAGAACATGACTAGGCACTTGTCTACAGTAAAGTTATTTTAAAAATTTATCAAAGTAGCCACAACCAGGACAAAGAAGAGAGAAGTTCCAAGTTCAAGGACAAATTCCAGTGTTCAAGAATGAGTGGTTTTCCAGTTTCAACAATTTCCCTAAGGCACCACTTACACTGGTGTGTGATTATAATCTGGCTCAGTCTTGACTGGTTGAATTCTCTGAAAGTTTAGTTGTCCAGAAGATCAGTTATTTATACAGAGTCCAAAGTCCAGAAACCCCAGTTATAGTGAAGAACATGTATATGTTCTTTGATTTCAAACAGTACTTCTTTTCTAACAATGTATTATCTATTAATAATTTATTCTGCTATAGAAATGTTCATAAACATACCTCCACCATAGAGGTGGATGAAAATACAGATCCATTGATATTGTATGGCGTATTCCAACAACATGTGTGTGAATGAAACAGAAATGTTGTGAAGTTTAAGCTACTGACTATTAAGCATTATTTTAGGAGAGCTGTCACAGCAGTGGCCTATGTAAAGCCCTAGATGTGGCCTAGTTTATCTATGACTTTTACCAAAATATGTCTATTTTACTAGTATTTATAAAGAACAAGCTTAAAGACCAAAAGCATATGACTTTTGTAAAGAGAATTTACATATTGTTTTTCTTTTTTCTAATTCATTGTCTATGTTTTTTATTAATTCTATTTTTTACATTTACCTTTCAACTTTTTCCTGGATTCTTGGGATGAATGCCTATTTATCTTTAAAAAAACTTTTAATGATAAAGGCATTTATATCTACAAATTGGCCTCTAAATGTAGGAACCACTCTGATGTGTTTCAAGTGTATTCTTGTCATTATCATTAATTTCCAAATGATCTATAGTTTCCTAGATATCTGTTGCACATGCATTGGAAGAATTAATGTACACCACAGCAAATATAATCAATAATATTTTTATAACTTTGTATGGTAACTAGACTTATCATGGTGATCATTTTGTAATATATAAAAATATTGAATCACTGTGTTGTATGCTTGAAACTTATATAATTTTGTAAGTAGGTCTTACTTTATTAGAAGAAAAATGAACAGATCCTAGAAGATCTTCAAGACTTCATAAAGCATACCAACATATGCATAAGGAAAGTCTCAGAAGGAGAGGAAAGAAGAGGCAGAGAGAATGAAATAACAGCCAAAAACAAACCAAATGTAACGTTAGCATTAATCCACACTTCCAAGATGTGCAATGGATTCCATGTAGGATAAATTAAAAGAGATCTAAACCTGGATACATCATAGGCAAACTGTCAAAAGACAAAGAGAGAATCCTGAAAACAGCAAGAGAAAAATGACTCACAAGTACAAGGGATACACAATAAAATTTATAGCTGACTTCTCATCAGAAACTACAGAGGCCAGAAGGCAATAGAATAACAGAGTTGAAGAGCTGAAAGAAGGATTGTCAACCAAGAATTCCATATCCAAGGAGAAATTTAAAAATAAAGAAAAATGCAAACATTGTCAATTTAAAAAAATGCAAAATAGCAAATTTCTCATTAGCAAACCTGCCCTACAAATGAAACTACAGAGGGGTCCATGCTGAAATGAAAGGATACTGACAGGCATGTGTGTGTGCTCAGTCGTGTCTGACTCTTTGCTACCCCATGGACTGTAGCCCACCAGGCTCTTCTGTCTGTGGAATTTGCCAGACAAAGAACACTGGAATAGCTTGCCATTTCCTCCTCCAGGGGATCTTCCCAACCCAGGGATCGAACCTGCATCTCCTGCACTGGCAGGCAGATTCTTTACCACTATACCACCTGAGAAGCCCAAGGACACTGGATGTTAACACAAATTTACTCCAAAAAAATCAAGAGCACTAATAATAGTTATTACATAAGTAAATATTAAAGATTATATATATTGTTTTTGTTTATAGCTCTTTTTCTCTCCTTAATTAAAAGACAGTTGCATAAAGCAATAATTATAAAATTATATTCATAGGCTTATAATGTATAAATATGTATACACACACATATATGTATAACAATAATAGCACAAAGGAGCTATACTGAAACAAAGTTTTTGTATATTACTAAAATTAAGTTGCTATTGATCTAAACTTAATTGGTACAAGTTAGTATACTAATTGTAATTTCCTGGGCAAACACTAAGAAAGTCACTCAAAAAAAGATATGGTAAGAGAAATAGTAAGACAAAGGCATGAAATGATATTCATCTTTAGTCATTCAGTTCAGTTCAGTTCAGTCGCTCAGTCGTGTCTGACTCTTTGCAACCCCATGAACCACAGCACGCCAGGCCTCCCTGTCCATCACCAACTCCCATAGTTTACCCAAACTCATGTCCATTGAGTTGGTGATGCCATCTAACCATTTCATTCTCTGTCGTCCCCTTCTCCTCCTGCCTTCAATCTTTCCAACACTGGGGTCTTTTCACATGAGTCAACTCTTCGCATGAGGTGGCCAAAATATTGGAGTTTCAGCTTCAACATAGTTCTTCCAATGAACACCCAGGACTGATTTCCTTTAGGATGGACTGGTTGGATCTCCTTGCAGCCCAAGGGACTCTCAAGAGTCTTCTCCAACACCACAGTTCAAAAGCATCAATTCTTCTGCGCTCAACTTTCTTTATAGTCCAACTCTCACATCCATACATAACTACTGGAAAAACCATAGCCTTGACTCTTTCATCATTGCTGCTGTTGCTAAGTCGCTTCAGTCGTGTCCGACTCTGTGCGACCCCACAGATGGCAGCCCACCAGGCCCCACCGTCCCTGGGATTCTCCAGGCAAGAACACTGGAGTGGGTTGCCATTTCCTTCTCCAATGCATGAAAGTAAAAAGTGAAAGTGAAGTCGCTCAGTCGTGTCCGATTCTTTGCGACCCCATGGACTGCAGCCTACCAAGCTCCTCCATCCATGGGATTTTCCAGGCAAGAGTACTGGAGTGTGGTGCCATTGCCTTCTTCTTTAGTCATTAGGGAAATGCAAATCAAAACCACAATGAGATCCCACTCCAGACCCACTAGGATGGCTATAATTTAAGAGATGGGCAATAATCAGTAATGATAAGGACGTGGAGAAATTGGAACCTTTGTATATTGCTGGTGGGATTGTAAAATGGTTCAGCTTCCTTAGAAAAAATGTTGGCAGTTCTTCAAAGGACTAAACCTAGAGTTACTATAAAAGCCAGAAATTTCACTCATAGGTATATAAGCATGATTATTGAAAACATATATGCATGCAAAAACTTGTACATGGATGTTCATAGCAGCCAGGCGTGCTGCAGTCCGTGGGGTCACAGACTCAGACATGACCTAGCAACTGAACAACAGAAACCAGAAAATAAAATTGAATGAAGTTTGTAAAATTTTCCACCATCACAAACTCTAGGTATTGCTTATACATGAAGCTATTTAACAACCTTGTATAGAATAAGGAGTTAGTGAATGGAAGATGCAGAAACCAGAAGGTAAGAGGTAGAATGGAAGAAAGCAGAATCGAAGATGAACGATCACTGGAGGGGCGGTAAATGCAGAAATAGAGGAGAAAAAAAAAAGGTGCCCAGATGTTTCTTTATCATGATATCAGTGTCCCACAGTCTTTTTTCCCCTCTCCTAAAAGATATGAAAAGTGGGAACAGAATAAAAAGGATGAGACTAACATGCTCAATAGCTCTGCAGCTGTTCTTATTCCATTCTGGTATTAACTTATATGAGGTATACTCTAAGTTTTTTATTTCTGTTTAAATAAAAAACTCTGACTACGGCAGATATGAAGATTCTCTGTCCAGATCACCCTTCAAGAAAGGACTTTTAACCTGGCAGTGGGGAGTATAGCCAGCAGGCGGCCTCTAGCCAGGAGCTTTTCCCTGAGAGCTGCTTTACTGGAAGCCTCCGTTTTCCTGGGGCAGCCTGCATGTGACGCCTGACTGAAGCAGGGAATATAAAGTCTTCACCATTTGGGGTCCTAGTCTCCCAGAGTTCCATACCAGGTCGGATGAGGTTTTTGGACCTATATAATATAGTTCTCTGCTTTTTTCCTTCCAGGGAGTAAGCATCTTTTAATTTCATGGCTGCAATTACCATCTGCAGTGATTTTGGAGCCCCAAAAAATAAAGTCTGACACTGTTTCTACTGTTTCCCCATCTATTTCCCATGAAGTGACGGGACCAGATGCCATGATCTTCGTTTTCTGAATGTTGAGCTTTAAGCCAACTTTTTCACTCTCCTCTTTCACTTTCCTCAAGAGGCTTTTTAGTTCCTCTTCACTTTTTGCCATAAGGGTGGTGTCACTGGGCGACTGAACTGAACTGAACATAGTTCTCCTCTCTCTGTCCTGTCTTGTGTCCTTCCTTGCTTTTCACAAATATTGCACCTAATAAAACAAATTGCTTCCAAAGTTCTGCCTCACTGTTTGCTCCTAGAGAACCTTACTTGTGATAGACTCATTTTGTTTTACATTGGTGCATGAGAGAAAAGAGAGAAGGCCCTAAATCCTCTGTTCAACAAAGAAAATGCTCAAGTATTTATGTATTCTTGAAACCAGGGATGACAATTTAAGTATTTATTACTAGGCAACACATTATTAATAAGACAACTAGTTTATAACCTATTAAGCATTGCTTTCACAGGCCATAGAAACAAACTTGACTCCAGATATCTAACAGGAATTGGCAGCTAAGGAATTCAGAAAACCACTGCCCAGTCCAGCTTCCTGTTTTTGTAAATAAAGTTTTATTGGAACACAGTTACATCCATTCATTTGGCTGTTTTCATGAGCAGAATTGAGTAGTCACAACAATGACCACGTGACCTGGAAACTTCAAATATTAACTATCTGGACCTTTAAGAAAATATTCTTTTGATGGAAATCACTTCTAAAAGGATGATTTTACAGGCAAGATACTATCTGTTTTTCTCTTGAGCTGCAGAAAGAGGGAGCAGTTACAAATGCCTCGAGGTTTTTTAAAGGCCACACCTAGGATTCCACTAATTGGCACTAAGGAGAAAAAGGAAATCTCAAGAAGCCCAGAACAATATGGAGAGAACAGGGCAGAATAGAATTATTAACAAATGAAACAAGGAGTGTATACTATTTTGAAGCTACATTGATCAGAAGCTAAAAGCATGAAAGGGGTTTTAGGTGTCTTGGGGCCAAGTCTGAGAAGATTGGGTTTGGAAATTGAATGACAAAAAGGAAATCAGTGGACTGTGATTTGATCTGTCATAAATTTTACCAAAAATCAAAATGAGTGGGGAGGAGCAATGCAGGGTAGAAGGTTAAGAGGTGCAAACTATTAGGTTTCAAATAAGCTACAAGGATATATTATACAACACGGGGAATGCAGCCAATAACTATAAATGGAGTATAACATCTAAAATGGTAAATCACAGTATTGTACACCTGTTAACTTAGATAGTATTGTATATCAGCTGTACTTCAATAAAAGCTAACAAGCAAAAAAAGCCAAAAGGAAATGTGAACAGCACAATGAAAGATGCAACTGAGTGAGCCAGACCTTCTGGTGACTTCTTTCAGATACTCTTTGGGATGGGTCAAGGGGAAGACACAGGGTAAGGACTTCTCTGGGTCCAGTGGTTCCCTGATAAAGGAACCCTAGGGAGAGTTCCCTGCTCCTTCCCATCAGTACCTGGAAACAGGCTACAGTTCACCCAGACTCCATGTCTGAGCCCCCCAGGTTCTGAGATTCTTGCTACTCCATATTTACCAAGTCCTTCCCTGTTCTGCTCTTTCACACAGGGCCTATGAATTTTCAATGTATAGCCCACTTAGGCTCTTTACCAGGGCCATGTTTAATTGGAAGAGAAACTCAGGGCATGCAGCGTGTTCTGAAATCTCTTTCCCAGCCTCTGTTTCTTTCACTTAATTGCTCTTCTTTTTAGGTCTTCCGGGCTCCCTTCTCACCTTAGGGCCTAAGTCATTCTGTACTCCCTCAGTTGCTCTTTGTAGAAACAAGCAAAAAATAGATACATCATTCGTTTATTAATTTTCTTCAACTAATAGTTATTGCAAGCAAGTTACAGCTTGACCATTGATATAAGACCGTTGAATACTTTAAAGCCATATACATAGCTGTTCCTACCAGCTTTCTTGTGTCTTCCAGAAACAACTGAGCTTTTATTCTGGGCAAAACAGATTACCAAATACCAGTCTTAAAGGCATGTGTTTTCCGTGAAAAGGGGTTAGAAAATGTGTGTAGTCATCAATTTGACATGTGATCTGTGTCTCTTCAGTCACATGTCACATTTCCCTGGCATTGTTCCCTTTTGCTCTTTATGAAAGTGCCTATTTACCGTTTATAATGCTCTCACTTTTTAATGTTATACCTTCCCTTTCCAAAACCTATTTATATATCACTAAATCAAGCTGTGATAAGACAGCACTGTGCATTTGATTCCAATTCTACGTAATAATTTCTTATTCGAAACAACAATTATTTTATCAGGAAGAAGCAGCTGCAAACACAGAAATTCCTCTGAACTGCCATTAACAGCATGTTCCCTGCTGTCAAGCCAGATGTTTAGCTCTACATGCTGAGCTTTCTGGAGCTGAGACTGGCCGCTCTCTGAGATGGAGGTGCAGCCCCTCTGCCAGGCTTGCTAACCCTGGAGACAGGGTACTCTTCCCCTCACTCCTTGCCTTTTGACACTATTTTCCCTGGCCCTCCTGCCCCCACTCCCTCCTGCCCCCACTCCCTCTGGAACATCTGTCGTTCCAGAGAATTCAGTGTTCCAAAAAGTCATAGAGACACAAATGACCTCATCTATAAAACAGAAACAGACATAGAGAACAGACTTGTGCTTGCCAAGGGAGGTGGGGGTGGGGGAGGGAAGGATTAGAGTTTGGAATTAGCAGATGCAAAACTATTATATATTGAATGGATGAGCAACAAGGTCCTACTCTGCTGCACAGGGAGCCATATTCAATATCCTGTGATAAACCATAATGGAAAAGAATACTTAAAAGACTGTGTTCATATATATAACTGAATCATACAGCTATGCAGCCCAAACTAACAGCATTGTAAAATAACTATACATCAAAAAACTTTTAAATCATAGAGGGTTAAACTCATTAATGCACGAGTGTCCACAGCTTCTTTCTCTCTACAAGTTAAATAGAATTCTGGAGCTGTTCATTCTCTAGGCATTTTTCCACTTACCTTTCTTTCTAGCCTATTAGAAAGATGGAGGCGGGGAAGGACATTTAGAGCTGCTGACATGGGGTCGTGGTGGAAGGTCTTGGTTGGGAGTTGGCAGTGCAGGGGACAGAGTTTTCTGGGGCAGCTGCTTGAGAATGGCAGAGGTATACACAGAGGATTTTTTCAGTACACTGGCTGTGCCTGCTCAAAGCTGAGAATTATGGTTATACGATAGAAGGCAAATGGCTTGAACTGGGGCAGGGTGCAGAGATGAATGGGAGCGTGAAAATGCTCTCATCTTTTAGAGCAGAATCACTGAAGATCCATCCAATTGAAATGTGTGTCTGTTTTTCTTTCTTAAAGCACACTGAATCTATTCTAAGTATTTTAGAATATTTAGAATCCTTTAGAAAATCATATCCCTGGAGGAGGGCATGGCAACACACTCCAGTATTCTTGCCTGGAGAATCCCCATAGACAGAGGAGCCTGACGGGCTACAGATGATGGGGTCACAAAGAGTTGGACAAGACTGAGCAACTACTCACAGCACAGCACAGAAAATAATATACCTTGTGGCAGAGAAATATTTATTGGAAATTCAGCAATTCCTTCAATTTCTCTTTTTCTTTTGTTAGATTCAAGATAGATTAAGTTTAATAAGTTAAAATTAAGTTTAATATGAGTGATTTTTGAACTGTAATCTCTGTGCAATATTGTTATGTGAATTCATACAGTAAGTGTGAAGATGAACTAATTTTTCTTTTAAAATGTGAGAAAAATGCCAATATGAAAATAATGTTTAGTTCTGAAAGGCAGGAATATGGAGGATTATTAGTTTGTCTTTGTGCTTGTCTCAGTCCATTTGGGCTGCTATCACAAGACACCACAGATTAGTAGCTTATAAACAACAGATATTTATTTTTTGCAGTCCTGGGGTCTAGAAGTCCAAGACCAAGGCGTCAGCATGGCCACCTTCTGATAGGAACACTCTGGTTCACACCTTCTGGCTGTGTCCTCACTTGGTGAAAGAAGCTAGGAATCTCTCCAGTGTCTTTTTTATAAGGACACTAATCCTATTCCTTTTTTTTTTTTTAAATTGAAGTGTAATCGATTTACAATGTTGTGTTAATTTCTGCTATATAGCAAAGTAGTTCAGTTATATATATATGTACATACATATATATACACACACTATGTTTTAAAAAAGTATTCTTTTCCATTATGGTTTGTCTCAGGATACTGAACATCGTTTCCTGGGCTGCACAGCAGGACCTCGCTATTTATCCATTCCATACACGATAGCTTACACCTGCTTACATCCACTAACCCCAAACTCCCACTGCATCCCACCCACAACCCACTCTCCTCTGGCAACCAAAAATCTGTTCTCTATGTTTGTGAGTCGTTTGTAGATAGCTTCATTTGTGTCATATTTTAGATTCTACATATAAGTAATATCATATGATATTTGTCTTTATCTTTCTGATTTGGTTCACTTAGCATGGTAATCTCTAGTTGCACAGACACTAATCCTGTTCTTGGAATCTACACTGTCATGGTCTAAACATCACCCAAAGGCCCCACCTCCTAACACCTCACTCAAGCATCAGGATTTCAATAAATGAATTTTGGGGGAAGACACAAACATTCAGGCCATACCAGTGCTTCTATATATTTTCTAAATTTCCTAAAATTAAATTAATCAATTAAAATGACAGGAATACCCAACATTGCTATTATACATTCTTTCTCTGTTAATATTTTGTTTGTTTATTCCATAGCACTTTTATGATGATGGTTAATAGCAAAGCATTATGTTTTGACACAGAACTCTTCAATCAAAGATGGCTTTTACAGACATACATTTAAAAAGTGTCACTGATTCCAAAATAAATCATTATTCGTGTAAAGACTGGCATATACAGATATAAAAATAGAGCAGCAATAATTGTTGTATCTAAGAAATAGACTCTGAGGAGTGCAACCTCCGTTCAGGATAAAGGGAATTGAAATGTCAAGGGATTTCAGAACTCCTATGAAAAATACCCCAGCAATCAAGTAAATGACTAATAGTAAATAACATAATCAGATATCTAACTAATAACATATACAAGCAAATTTTTCATGCCTCAGGACTCCACTGTATAAACTAGAGATAGTGATTTTTTTTTTTTTGCTAAATAACATCAGGAGGTAAAGAGAGTGCTGCCTGGTGAAATTCTGGTTCTCAAAGAGAACTCAACAATGCAGGGGTGGGTAGGGGGTGGAGGTTACCAGCACCAGCACTTGGAGATTTGTGTCAAATGTGGTTCAGAATCTACTCTCTTCCATGAATTAATGACCTAAATTTTCAATATATCATTTTCAAGACATAATGTTAATGAATGTAAAAGGAAATGTAAAAAATATAAAAATTAACCCCCTTAGTTTTTTCTTTCATATCCTCATCCACCCACCTCTTACTTTTTCTTTCCCTTTTCCTTAAAAAAACAAAAAAAAAAAAAGGTTTTTCTTATTCTTCCATTTTTTTCCTTGTAGACTCATTTATTCCTGACTCTTCTCAACCAATGTCCTCTCCCTCTCTTAAGTAAGGGTGCACTTTTTTTTTTTTCCTGATTTTCTTTTAACTATTCAGCTCTGTAGAAAACTATAGTGAAATTACAGTGAACTAGTTTAATTGGAACCGCTCTGTAACTTTTTTTTTTTTTTTTTTGCTACAGCAGGCGTTTCCTGGAAAACCACTCACATCAATACTCTTGATGGAAAACTGATTCTCGTGTCGGCCTCCCCATTCCCCGTCCTCACAGAGGACGTGCAGACGGACCATTGCTCGTCCTCCTCACCCCTCTGCAGACTCAGTACCTCCGGTCCGCCCGCCCGCCCGCCCCTCCACCTGCAGACCCGGCACGCTGCTCCCTCCGTGAGCCCCTCTAGTTCGCTCAGCTTGGCTCTGTTTCAGTCTCTGTGCTTTCACTTCCTTCCATTCTTCTCACAGCCGAAAGCTGTGGCCCTTTGCAGCTCTGTTGACAGCACTTCAGTAGCTCCCCATTGTGTAAAAGGTTGAAGGTCAAATAGCTAACCTTCTATAAGCCTCGTTTTTCTTAAATTCACAGTCTGATCCCCTATACGAAGCAATTTCAGCCCCCGGAAACACCCTGATGCTGTGCGATTAATAGATGTATGCCTGTGCTCACACTTTGCCCTCTGCTGGACACTGATTCATCTTTTAAGATTAGGTTCAAAGGAATACATTTGAAGATTAGGTTCAAAGGAATACATTTTAAAAACGTCTTATCTCACCAGAAGCTGGGGAAGTGAAAACTTTATTTTTTGCCTGTACCACCTAGCATGTGGAATATTTGTTTCCCCACCAGGGATCCAACCCACACCCTCTGCAGTGGAAACTCAGGGAGTCCCACAAGGAACCACCAGGGAAGTATCTGAAATTTTTAAAAAATAACTTGTTCCCTTATCTGACATTCAAAATACTATAAGATTTTAAATATGCTACTTTTGGTTACCAGTTCTGTATGTAAGGAGCTTGGAAGTTGCTGCTCCATCCTAAAAATAAATAAAAAATCTGAACTGGCTGAAAAATCCACAGTCCTCTTTGGATCTGTGAAAGAATAGGACACAGAGAACACCAGAGCCACCAAGATTGGAGAGACAGACAGGAAAATACAGCAAGTGATGGCTTACCAGAGTGGAGACCCATAAGCAGAAACTGCCAGGGGGGCCAGTGCCAGCGTCAGTTCAGTTCAGTCGCTCAGTCTTGTCCAGCTCTTTGTGATCCCATGGACTACAGCACATCAGGCTTCCCTGTCCATGACCAACTCCCAGAGCTTACTCAGACTCATGTCCATCGACTCAGTGATGCCATCCAGCCATCTCATCCTCTGTTGTCCCCTTCTCCTCCCACCTTCAATCTTTCCCAGCATCAGGGTCTTTTCAAATGAGTCAGCTCTTCACATTAGGTGGCCAAAATATTGGAGTTTCAGCTTCAACATCAGTCCCTCCAATGAATACCCAGGACTGATCTCCTTTAGGATGGACTGGTTGGATCTCCTTGCAGTCCAAGGGACTCTCAAGAGTCTTCTCCAACACCACAGTTCAAAAGCATCAATTCTTCAGCACTCAGCTTTCTTTATAGTCCAACTCTCACATCCATACATGACCACTGGAAAAACCATAGCTTTGACTAGATGGAGCTTTGTTGGCAAAGCAATGTCTCTGCTTTTTAATATGCTGTCAAGGTTTGTCATAGCTTTTCTTCCAAGGAGCAATTGTCTTAATTTCATGGCTGTAGTCACCATCTGCAGTGATTTTGGAGCCCCCCAAAATAAAGTCTGTCACTGTTTCCACTGTTTTCAAATCTATTTGCCATTAAGTGATGGGACTGGATGCCATGATCTTACTTTTCTGAATATTGAGTTTTAAGCCAACTTTTTCACTCTCCTCTTTCACTTTCATCAAGAGGCTCTTTAGTTCTTCCCTTTCTGCCATAAGGGTGGTGTCATTTGTTTATCTGAGGTTGTTGATATTTCTCCCAGTAATTTTGATTCCAGCCTGTGCTTCCTCCAGCCGGCATTTTGTATGATGTATTCTGCATAGAAGATAAATAACAGGGTGACAATATACAGCCTTGATGTACTCCTTTCCCAATTTGGAACCAGTCTGTTGTTCCATGTCCAGTTCTAACTACTTCTTGACCTGCATACAAATTTCTCAGAAGGCAGGTAAGCTGCTCTGGTATTCCTGACTTTTGAAGAATTTTCCAGAGTTTATTGTGATCCACACAGTCAAAGGCTTTGGTGTAGTCAGCAAAGCAGAAGTAGATGTTTTTTCTGGAATTCTCTTGCTTTTTCGATGATCCAGTGGATGTTAGCAATTTGATCTCTGGTTCCACTGGCTTTTCTAAATCCAGCTTGAACATCTGGAAGTTCATGGTTCATGTACTATTGAAGCCTAGCTTGGAGAATTTTGAGTATTACTTTGCTAGCATGTGAGATGAGTACAATTGTGCAATAGTTTGAACATTCTTTGGCATTGACTTTCTTTGGGATTAGTTCCTATGGCCACTGCTGAGTTTTCCAAATTTGCTGGCATATTGAGTGCAGCAGTTTCACAGCATCATCTTCTAGGATTTGAAATAGCTCAACTGGAACGCCATCACCTCCACTAGCTTTGTTCATAGTAACGCTTCCTAAGGCCTGCTTGACTTCACATTCCAGGATGTCTGGCTCCAAGTGAATGATCACATCATCATGATTATCTGGGTCATGAAGATCTTTTTTGTATATTTCTTCTGTGTGTGTGTTCTTGCCACCTCTTCCTAATATCTTCTGCTTCTGTTAGATCCATAGTATTTCTGTCCTTTATTATGCCCATCTTTGCATGAAATGTTCCTTTGGTGTCTCTAATTTTCTTGAAGAGATCTCTAGTCTTTCCATTTCTATTGTTTTCCTCTATTTCTTTGCATTGATCACTGAGGAAGGCTTTCTTATCTCTCCTTGCTATTCTTTGGAACTCTGCATTCAGATGGGTATATCTTTCCTTTTCTCCTTTGCCTTTCGCTTCTCTTCTTTTCTCAGCTAATTCTAAGGCCTCCTCAGACAACCATTTTAGCTTTTTGTGTTTCTTTTTCTTGGGGATGGTCTTGATCACTGCCTCCTGTACAGTGTCACTCAGTAGACACCTTGGACTACAGTGTCCATAGTTCTTCAGGCACTGTGTCTATCAGGTCTAATCCCTTGAATCTATTTCTCGCTTCCACTGTATAATCATAAGAGATTTGATACAGGTCATACCTGGATGGTCTAGTGGTTTTCCCTACTTTCTTCAATTTAAGCCTGAATATGGAGTTCATGATATGAGGCATAGTCAGCTCTCAGTCTTGTTTTTGCTGACTGTATAGAGCTTCTCCATCTTTGGCTGCAAAGAATATAATCAATCTGATTTCGGTATTGACCATCTGGGGTTGTCCATGTGTAGAGTCTTCTCTTGTGTTATTGGAAGAAGGTGTTTGCTATGACCAGTGCGTTCTCTTGGCAAAACTCTGCTGACCTTTGCCCTGTTTCATTCTGTACTCTAAGGCCAAATTTGCCAATTACTCCAGGTATTTCTTGACTTCCTACTTTTGCATTCCAGTCCCCTATAAAGAAAAGGACATCTTTTTTGGGTGTTAGTTCTAGAGGGTCTTGTAGTTCTTTGTAGAACCGTTCAACTTCAGCTTCTTCAGCGTTACTGGTCTGGGCATAGACATGGATTACTGTGATATTGAATGGCTCGCCTTGGAAACCAACAGAGATCATTCTGTCATTTTTGAGATTGCATCCAAGTATTGCATTTCAGACTCTTTTGTTGACAATGATGGATACTCCCTTTCTTCTAAGGGATTCTTGCCCACAGTAGTAGATATAATAGTCATCTGAGTTACGTTCACCCTTTCCAGTCCATTTTTGTTCACTGATTCCTAAAATGTTGATGTTCACTCTTGCCATCTCCTGTTTGACCACTTCCAGTTTGCCTTGATTCATGGACCTGACATTCCAGGTTCCTATGCAATATTGCTCTTTACAGCATCAGGCTTTACTTCTACCACCAGTCACATCCACCACTGGGTACTGTTTTTGCTTTGGCTCTGTCTCTTCATTCTTTCTGGAGTGATTTCTCCATTGATCTCCAGTAGCAATTGGGCACCTACCGACCTGGGTATTTCATCTTTCAGTATTCAGTATTCTTGCCTTGAGAGTGGCACTCCAGGAAGAGTGCCAGTGTAGGAAAATCTGAATGTAACTGACAAATTGCTGAAGACACAAAGAGGACGAGTCCGAGAGTTAAAAACTCCGGAACAACCCAGGCATTGGGGAGCCTCCACGCTTTTCCCTCTAAGAGCCCGATCAGGTAGATTCTCACAATGATTATCAGAGGAAAATCCCTGCGTACTTTTGGCAGAGGAGAGGGAAAGGAATCAGTTTGTAATGCCAGAGAACTCTGTTCTTAACAAGGTCTGTCCTCAGGAGAAACTAACTAGAGCCTATCCCAATGGGGTTGCAAAGAGTCATATGAGTGAACAAAAACCTGATGATATTATCAGAGCCCAGTTGACCTGGAAAAAGGGATATCGCCAGCTCCAACCCACTTTCACCATTTTGTTCCATTTAAAAGGGAAGAAAAAAACTGAGAAACACTTGTGAAGCTCACAGTCCAGAGATATCTGCTCAATAAAAGACTGAGCTTCCCAGTTGATGCTAGTGATAAAGAACCCTCCTGCAAATGCAGGAGACATAAGAAATGCAGGTTTAATCCCTGGGTCAGGAAGATCCCCTGGAAAAAGGAATGACTACCATTCCAGTATTCTTGCCTGGAGAATTCCATGGACAGAGGAGCCTGGTGGGCTATAGTTTATGGGGTCACAAAGAGTCCGACACGACTGAAGCAACTGAGCTCACACACAGCAGTAGGAATACAGAACGCTCCTCCTCTCCTACATTTCACCACCACATCACTGAAGGCCTCCTTACATGTCATGCTCAGTTATCAAGAAAAAAAAATCCAAGGCATATCAAAAGGCAAAAAACACAATTTAAAGACATTAGAACAAACATCAAAGTGAGACATGGTAAGAATGTTGGGGTTATTAGAACAGGAATTTAGAAAAACTGTACATTAAGGGCCCTTGATTTTAACATGTAAGAACAGATTAGCAAAGTAAGCAGAGAAATGAAACTCCTAAGACAGAACTAAACAGAAATGTTAAAGATGAAAAACACTGCAACAGAAATGAAGACTGCCTTTGGTGAGTTTATCTGTAGACTGGACATGAGACTGATAAAGTAGAACAGAACATCTAAGGACTGTGGGACAAAAGATGTAATATACACTCAACAGGAACACCAGAAGGAGAAGAAGAAAGAAGAAGAAATATTAGAAGAAATGATGACTGAGAATTTCCCCCAAATTAATGTCAGACAACAAACCACACATCTGAGAACCTCAGAGAATACCAAGCAGGGTAAATGCCTAAAAAACTATATATATGCATGTCAGTCACAGTCAAACCACAAAGAATACTTGAACTCAGTAATAAGAAGACAGACATCTAGACAATGGGAAATTATTCAGCACTAAAAAGAGATGAGCTTTCAAGTCATCAAAAGAAATGGAGGAACCTTAAATGCATATCACTAAGTGAAAGAAACCACTTTGAAAGGGCTGCATATGGTATGATTCCCACTACAGTCCTCGGGGGCTACAAAGGGTCAGACACAACTGAGCGACTGAGCACACAGCCTCTAAATTGGGCTTCCCTGGTGGCTCAGCAGTAAAGAATCCTCCTGCAATGCAAGAGACGCGGGTTTGATCCCTGGGTGGGGAAGATCCCCTGGAGAAGGAAATGGCAACCCACTCCAGGATTCTTGCCTGAAGAGTTCCTGGACCGTAGTCCACTGGTGGGCGACTGTCCATGGGGTCGCAAAGAGTCAGACATGACTGAATGACTAAACAACAACAACAAATCCTCTAAATTACACTCACATGTTCTCAGAACTATTCTGAAATTGTAATAAAAATAGCTTACCCTTAAACATCTGAAGTTTTATTTTCTTAAAGTATTTATTGCTCACTTAATTAGTTTAATGGAGCTAATCACCACTTGATTTGCATTATAATCTGGTTAATTGTTGTCCTGAAGTTTTCCTCCCAGGGGCATGACTTTTGCTAGTTTCATTATTAATTTCTCAATACCCCTGGAAATAAATTAACCAATGATTTACATCTAGAAATCTTAATGTTCTCTTTGACAAATGATAGTTTCCTAACTGCTAAACCTCAAAGAAACCACCTCAGAAATATCTTAACTTGCTGCTACGCTCTCTCTGTTACTCCCTGCTTCTCTAAAAGCTCTTGTCACCGTGATGGAGCAAGTTTGTTTAGTATGCTATTCAATACTAAATATAGGCATAGAATACAGGCAAACACAGGCACAGAATCTGAACTGTTAAGCCTGGGTGTTGTAGGCGAGTTAAGTCAGCCTGCATTATGGGTTGGATTGCTACGGTTTATGGGGCAACTGAGAATCTAGGTATGGCCTGGCCTCTCATCTTGGCATTTTATTCAGGAGTATTCAGGCACTGGGAAGACTGGATTCAAATGATATTTGTGTCCACATGAGAATTTTCTTGAAAGCTTGTTCACTGATCTTGAATTTAGATTTTTTTTTTTTTTTTTTTTTTAGGAATTACTTTTGGGAAATTTCCTGTAGGGTCAGTTCCAGGACAAACATAGGATGGAGCGGGGGCAGCTGGTCAGCTCTAGGCAGTTCTAAAGGGAGGTCAGGACCCAACTATACTGTGTGAATACAAATCCCCTGGGAAGAGTCTTATCTGATTGACCCTTTGGGGCAAAGGGAGATGGGAAAAAGTGTTTTTACTCCAGGCTGGAGAAACTAACTCTTAGCATGGCAACAATGAGCAGCTCAAATCTCCCTTCTTCAATAAGGTCTATTCTAATTCTAATTATAGCCTGTCTTCTTTACTTCTTTTTTCTTAAATTTTTATTTATGTTATTTTTCTGGCCACTGGGTCTTCATTGCTGTACAGGGCTTTCTCTGGTCACAGTGGGTGGGGTCTACTCTTCCTGGCTTTACACGGGCTTCTCAATGCCGGGGCTCCTCCTTCTGTGGAGCACAGGCTCTAGGTGCACAGACTTCAGTAGTTGCGGAGTGTGGGCTCCAGAGCACAGGCTAAGCAGCTGTGGTGCTGGGCTTAGTGGTGCTGTGGCATGTGGAATCCTCCTGGATCAGGGATTGAACCCATGGCCCCTGCATTGGCAGGCAGATTCTTATCTACTGTACCATCAGGGAAGTCCTCTTTACTTCTTCAATGCAAAACAGTGTTGTCTAATACAATGTTCTGCCTTTAGGACTTGCTTCCTAATTTCCCACTGGAAAATGAAAATGTAGGGCCCTTTGCTTTAAAAGGGCTTTCCTGATAACTCAGTTGGTAAAGAATCTGCCTGCAAGGCAGGAGACACCTATTCAATTCCTGGGTCAGGAAGATCTGCTGGAGCAGCAATAGGCTACCCACTCCAGTATTCTTGGGTTTCCCTCATGGCTCAGCTGGTAAAGAATCCACCTGCAATGTGGGAGACCTGGGTTCGATCCCTGGGTTAGGAAGATCCCCTGGAGAAGGGAAAGGCTACCCACTCCAGTACTCTGACCTGGAGAATTCCATGGACTGTATAGTCCATGGGCTTGCAAAGAGTTTGACACGACTGAGCGACTTTCACTGTGCTTTAAAATTATTAAGAATTTCAAAACAGCAACAGCAAAGCATTAAACTAAAAATGGGCCCTTCAAATCTTGGGGCCCTGTGCACATGAAGCTGGTCCCATCTGTCATGATGGAACCTTGAATATGGTAGCCACAGGCCGTATATGGCCTTTATAATGTAATATTGCTAATGCAACTGTGGAGCTGAATTTTTAAAACTTTAACTAACTGTAGTTTAAATAACCACGTGTGTCTCATGGGTACCATGTTTGACAGCACAACACCTAATAGGTTATAAATTATTTAGGGAAAATTACTTAATCCCATTGCTATGTAAGTTTTGTCACCTGTAAAATTGATGTAATAATATTACCTACCTCCCAGGTTTATTTTGAGAATTAAGTAAGTTAATTCATCTAGAGCTCTTACAAAAGTGTGTGGCATGTAATAACTATTAGCTTTAACAATATTTACTATTATTAACTTAATCCAATGTATCTTTCAAAGTGTGCCTTGTTCAGTCCCTAAGTCATGTCTGAATCTTTGCAAGACATAAACTGCAGCACACCAGGCTCCTCTGTCCTCCACTATCTCCTGCAGTTTGCTCAAATTCATGTTCATTGAGTCAGTGATGTTATCTAACCATCTCATTCTCTGCTGCCCCCTTCTCCTTTTGCCTTCAATCTTTCCCAGCATTAGGATCTTTTCCAGTGAATCACCTCTTCAAGAATTTGGCCAAAGTATTTCCTAACCTAAAGTAAATCCAATAAAGCACAGTCATCCTATTACCCTTGACTAAGACTGGTTCAGCGCTGGCTGTAAGCTGAGGTCTGCGGGGTGTTTGGGGAAAGATAGTTGTAAATAAATAAATTATAGTTGGTAAATATATCAAATGATATAGAATTTTTAAAGAGTAGTTGTAAATGAATAGGTAGTTGTAAATAAATGTAAATGATAGGTAGTTGTAAATAAATCAAATGATATAGAATTTGATAGAGTAAGAAGTAAAAGCTCCCCAAAACACACAGTTAACACTTTACCTTATGTGTTAGGGTGCTAGATAAAATACAGGCTGTCTCATTAAATTTGAATTTCAGATAAACAATGAATAATCTTTTCATATAAATATGTTACAAATATTGCATGGAATATACTAAAAAGTTGTTCATTTATGATCTGAAATTCAATTTTAATCCCATGTCTGTATTTTTATTTGCTAAATTTGCCAAGCTTAGATATACAGAGTCCCAAACTAATTACATTGTCATTTCTCTGAACTCAGCCAGGCTGGGTTAATTTATAATCCATGTAAGATTTGACAGAGAAATTGTCTCACTCTCTCCTATGGTTGTTGTACCAAGAACAAGGGGTTGGAGTTCAAGCGCAAAGCATTTCGCCTCTCGGGCCTTAGGCGGTTTGCTTCTAAAATGGTTGTCTTAATCCAGCAGGTTGCCCTGGATGTTTTAAATAATACAGAGGTGGCTCAGTGGTAAAGAATCTGCCTGCCAATGCAGGAGAGGTGAGTTCGATCCCTGGGTCGGGAAGATCCCCTGGAGGAGGAAATGGCAACCCACTCCGGTATTCTTGCCTGGAGAATCCCATGGACAGAGGAGCCTGGCCGGCTGCAGTCTGTGAGATCACAGTCGGACAAGACTGAGCGACTGAGTACAGCACAGCACAGAGATTACAGCAGGAGCAACAGAATCAGACATTCTAGATGGGAACCATCAGGGTTACCAGCGAGGTGACCTTTAGAAAGTTGCTTAACTGCCAGGTGCTTTGATTTCTCCATCTGTAGGAAGGGGAAATAATTAAAACCCATATCTCTTAGGCTGCTGTGAAAATTAAATCAGTTAACATACTTAAAGTTCCTAGAACTTTAAGTTTGACACGTAGGAAGTGCTCCATAAACGTTACCTCTCACTACTCTTCCATCTCCGGCTTTCATTGTCTCTTCAGTCTTTAACAAGCATCCCAAGACTCAGAGACTGACGTCAGATCTGGTTAGGGAAAAATGCTACCTAGAGGAACACTGGGGATGAAATAACTTTTAAATTACATATCTGCTTAGAAATGAATTTACTAATAGTATTTCAGATTACATTAAAAGTATTTGTTTTGTAATTATAGATTCTAAAGTATTGCTACTGAAAATTGGAATAGGTTATACTTTTTTTTTTTTCAAAGTCGCTCAATTGTGAGGGACTTTTTGGGACTCCATGGACTATACAGTCTGTGGAACTCTCCAAGCCAGAATACTGGAGTGGGTAGCCATTCCCTTTTGCAGTGCATCTTCCCAACCCAGGGATTGAACCTAGGTCTCCTGCATTGCAGGTAGATTCTTTACCAGCTGAGCCACAAGGGAAGACCAAGAATACTGGAGTGGGTAGCCTATCCCTTCTCCAGTGGATCTTCCCAACCCAGGAATTGACCTGGGGTCTCCTGCATTGCAGGTGGATTCTTTACCAACTGAGCTATCAGGGAAGCCCAGGTTATACTTTACTGGCATGCAAACTTGCCATTGGCCTTAATAAGGGAATTCTCATCAGAACCTGTTTTTCTACCCAGAAAATGGGCACATTTTGCAATGCAAGTTACTACAGAGAAGATTGAGTCTTCAGTGATGGAAGAACTTTGCAAATAAATGTATTTAAGGAATGAACAGTGTTTATATGTTTATTTTTCTAGTTAGAAGAGCTACAATTCATTTATTTAACCTTGGGAAAAATCAGATATCAGGACACAAAAATTTTTGTATAGTCAGTAGTTTAGAAAGGCTGCAGCCTTTTGTTTGGTTTTCAGTAGTTCAGATTTCAAGGTTATAAATTCAGCTTTCATTTTCCTTTTATTGGAGTTGGTTCATTTTCTGTAGAGGTTTAATTGGTTGCCAGAGCATCATCACAAATTTGAATAATTATGTACTGAATGGTAGGGTAGAACTGAAATTGGGGTTGATTGAGAGGGTTGGAAACAGAGCAAACTTTTTCCTGCCATAGGAATCACAGATTCCTACACAGCAAAACATTGCTCAGCACAAGCAAGCATTTTCAATGAATTTAATCTGTTTTGTGAGAAAAAGAAAAAAAAACCTCCAACAACGACTCAACTTCACTTATAGTTGAGGGTAGCAAACAAAAACTACACCAAGTTACCACTTAAAAAAATCCATCAGAACTTCCCTGGTGGTACAGATCAGTCGCTCAGTCGCGTCCGACTCTTTGCAACCCCATGAATCGCAGCACGCCAGGCCTCCCTGTCCATCACCAACTCCCAGAGTTCACTCAGACTCACGTCCATCGAGTCAGTGATGCCATCCAGCCATCTCATCCTCTGTCGTCCCCTTCTCCTCCTGCCCCCAATCCCTCCCAGCATCAGGGTCTTTTCCAGTGAGTCAACTCTTCACATGAGGTGGCCAGAGTACAGGAGTTTCAGCTTTAGCATCATCCCTTCCAAAGAAATCCCAGGGCTGATCTCCTTTAGAATGGACTGGTTGGATCTCCTTGCAGTCCAAGGGACTCTCAAGAGTCTTCTCCAACACCACAGTTCAAAAGCATCAATTCTTCGGCGCTCAGCCTTCTTCACAGTCCAACTCTCACATCCA
This sequence comes from Bos javanicus, assembly GCF_032452875.1. Taxonomy (NCBI): domain Eukaryota; kingdom Metazoa; phylum Chordata; class Mammalia; order Artiodactyla; family Bovidae; genus Bos; species Bos javanicus. The sequence goes on along the minus strand of NC_083877.1, from coordinate 9,383,361 downwards.
TACATGACCACAGGAAAAACCATAGCCTTGACTAGACGAACCTTTGCTGGCAAAGTAATGTCTCTGCTTTTGAATATGCTATCTAGGTTGGTCATAACTTTCCTTTCAAGGAGTAAGCATCTCTTAATTTCATGGCTGCAGTCACCATCGGCAGTGATTTTGGAGCCCAGAAAAATAAAGTCTGACACTGTTTCCACTGTTTCCCCATCTATTTCCCATGAAGTGATGGGACCAGATGCCATGATCTTTGTTTTCTGAATGTTGAGCTTTAAGCCAACTTCTTCACTCTCCACTTTCACCTTTATCAAGAGGCTTTTTAGTTCCTCTTCACTTTCTGCCATAAGGGTGTCATATACACACTGGGAGAAAAATTCAGCAACATGTATGAAAATTACAAATTAAAAGTGCATATGTTTGGAGAAGGCAATGGCACCCCACTCCAGTACTTTTGCCTAGAAAATCCCATGGACCGAGGAGCCTGGTGGGCTGCAGTCCATGGGGTCGCAAAAAAAAAAAAAAAGTGCATATGACATTTGACCCACCAATTCTACTTCTGGGATTTTATCCTACAGGAAAACCTACACTCATATAAAATGATAAGTGCAAAGTTACATTTCAAATTGAAATATAGTTCATATGCCCTAAAATTCACTATTTTAAAATGTATAATTCAGTGATTTCTAGTATATTCCCAAATTTACACAATCAGTGCCATTGTCTAATTCCAGAACATTTTCATTTGTCCTAAAAATCCTTGCACCCATTAGCAGCCACTTTACATTCCCCTCACCCGCAGCCCCCAGCAACCACTAACGCACCTCCTGTCTTCATGGCTTTTCCTACTCTGGACATTTCATAGAAATGGAGTCATACAATATGTGGCCTTTTGTGTCTGGCTTCTTTACTTAGAATAATGTTTGCAAGATTCATCCATGTTATAGTAGTATTTTTATGGCTGAATAATATTCCATTATATAATATTCCATTCATCAGCTGATGATATTTGGGTTATTTCCACTTTTTTACTATTATGAATAATGTCTCTCTTGACATTTATGTACAAGTTTTCATGTGAATGTATACTGTTGACTGTATGCGTGGGAGTAGAATTGCTAGATGACTGTCAACTCTTATGTTTAACTACATGGTTACTTTTTACAGTGTTATCTGTAATAGCAAAAACATGTTGGAACAACCAATGTGCTCATGGATAGAGGACTAGTTAAATAAACCAGGTCACATCCACACAGTGGAATGCTGTGCATTTTTAAAAACAAGAAAACAGTCCCTATGCACTAATATGGAAGGATTCTTAAGACATGTTAACTTAAATAAAACAAGGTGCCAAAGAGTTTGTGCTCTAGCTTTAGCTTTGGTGTAAGACAAACATAAAGAAACCTCGAAAAGGTGCACAAAACCCTGAGAGAATTAAGGGCAAGGAGTGAGTGCATTACTTCTAATATACTTTTTAATGACTTCCCTAGTAGCTCAGCAGTAAAAAATCTGCCTGCAATGCAGGAGCCTCAGGAGATGCGAGTTTGATCCCTGGGTCAGGGAGACCCCATGGAGAGGGAATGGCAACCCACTCTAGTATTTTTGCCTGGAGAACCCCATGGACAGAGGAGCCTGGCAGGCTACAGTCCATAGGGTCACAAAGAATTGGACACGACTGAAGCAACTTAGCATGTATACCTTTTAATATTGCTTTCTGTTTTAAACCAGAATATATAATCTACTCAAAATAGACTTTTAAAAGGAATTCTGTAGAACATGCAGTGATGAGAGTCACCATTTGGGGTATCTCCAGGTGACCAATCCAGGAGCAAGTTCTTTTCCAGTAAGGAAGAGGGAGAGAATGGATCTTTGGTAGGTGAAAACAACTCCCACCGCAAGCTTTGTGGGGAGTGTAGCATAGTCGGCAAGAGTGCTGGATGGGGTAACAGAAGCCACACTTTGAATCCAGGCCCATCAGCTTACTGGTTATGTGACCTTGGAAACTAGAACTCCCTAAGCATCAGATTTCTCATCTGTAAATGAAAAGCAGTTAATGACAGAAAATTATGCTTATAAAGCGCCTGGCACAGAAGAGGGGCTCAATGAATCACTGTCATTTTACCTGTGATTTGTTAGAGATTTAGTAATTAAAAAAAAAAGATTTTTTTTCCTGCTGTTAGTTAGCAAGATGTATTGGAGAAAGAAAAAATATATCACTGATAAATGCTCATGAGATTATAAATGTATTTTTCAGTTTCATTAATATACAAGGAATACAGTGGTCAGTAATATTGTTTTCAAATGTGAAATGAAATAGAGCTGTATTATAGTATTTACTTTTTCTGCAACACCTTTGATACGTGGACTGAAGAATTTAACAGGTATTAAATCAAACCCCATTCTCTCTCAATTCATCTGACCAAATAAAGTAGAAATGGACATATTCCCCACAGGTTTAAGAGTGAGATTTCTAAGATTTGGTCTTTTGAGAAGCCATAAAATAAATCTTGAGGGATCACAACATTATAGATTAAAATAAATGTGGGAAAGGGGGGATTTCTAATTTTTTTGATGGAAGTGAGGGCAAATAGCAGAGTTGCCAATAATGTGAATTCAACTTTTTCTATTAGGAAGTTTTAAAAGGAGAAAAAACTGAGATATGTGATAAATTCAGGTTATAATGAGTTTTCACACTCGTCTCAACTCAGTGAGTTTACTAGTCAAATGACTTGCCTTTTCGGTGATATTTTCACCTCTACCGCTCTCCTTTATAGATTTGCTTCATATGAATTCATTTCTGAAAATGAAAGAGGACAGAATAAAAAGTGAAAGTTAAAGTAATGACAAAATTTTGGTATTTTCATTGGATTTTAACTTATCATAAGCCAGATTTAATTTTCTCTTCTGAGATAATGATGACTATCGTGGTTATTTTTATTAAAGTAAGAATTACTCTTAGGTTTTCCAAACTAGAGTAGACTCAAACGTTATGTGGTCTACCTGTCCTTCCAATGCTTGAAATCATCTTCACATGCTTACCCCCTCCCATCTTTCCACCTCCCTCACCGCTGGCCCATGACCACCGACTTCAAGTGCCAGGACATTCACTCTTTATCAAGAAAAGCCAGTCCTGCTATGACAACCAGAAAACTGTATCTATCAGATAGGTCTCCTCCACTCTCAGACTCCCACACACTAATCCAAATTCTCTACTGTAGTCATGCAGAAGAAGCTTAATCCTTTTTCTTCCTGGAAGCCTTTTAAATTATTTAGAGACATACAGTTATTACATCATCCAGTGCTTTATCTCCTGTAGACCAAACATACCTAGTCCTTTAAATAATTTTTTTTTAAGTTTTCAATTAGAAAAAAAAAAAAAAAAGGTTATGCTATGTTTAAAAACCACTGTTGCAGTGTGAGTGTGTGTGTGTGTGTGTGGTGTGTTACTCTAATGACCAAAATCTTTATTCTTCAACGGCTTCTCCAAGGAATCAGAATTTTTGATGGTCATTGGCCTAAGCTGCCTAGCAAGTTTACTAGAGCCTCACCAAATTGATTTGCCTGTGGACTGGAAGTTTGGAACCAATGTTAATCATTCCATGGGCAATTAAAGCAAGAGGGACATGCAGCAAAGGCATCTTACCAAAAAAGAAGATAGCCTCAGCCTCCATGCCCCTATCCTCAGCCTTGTTAAGAGAACAAAATATTGCTTGTCAGTCAGACCTGTCTAATGTCTTAGCAACACAGAAAGAACCCAAGGAAAGCCAAATACTGCCATTTGATTTTTCATGATTTGATTGATACCATGATTCAGTAAATTACTTTTTTGAGGGTTCTTCTCTTTTGGTTTGTTTAAAGCCGAGGACTAAATGTAGCAATAAAAATTTAAATTACTTTGGCTCTTGCCTGAAATGCTCAATATTCCAATCTCAGTGCTTCACTGCGGTGCCAGGGAGAGGAGCAGAGACAGTCGACAATGATTCTGCGTTACTGATTCACTCTACTCATTAGATTATATTGAAATGTTATGACTTTCTGGGTTCAGCAAGTTATTCCACTTTTGCCTCCAGCCATTTCAAGTAATATGTTGCTACTACATAGCAAAATACAAAATTATTTGGAGAAAGATTTTCTCATTGGATATAATCATTTTTAGATAGGAAATTAAGCCCTTTACTAAGCAATGTTAAATCATCAAAATTACATTTTCATGACTAATTAATCAATATCACTGCAGCTGTTTAGCTATTTTAGTATTGCTGAACTCGAGTAATTGATAGGTTTAATTGTTTTCCCTTGAGTTCAGCAGAAAAAAATAAAATGGAGTCAAACATTTTTACTGTAAAGTAGTATCCTGTTAGGAAAAAAATCACTGAATAAAAAACATCTGGGAATATGTTTTTGATAAACATATTTCCAAATGTTATAGTTATGTTAGCACTTGCTACCTCAATTTTGTACAATTCATTTACTGTAATCAAGACAAAACAAAGGTTTTCTCCAGTACAGCCCAATATAGATCTCATGTTGTATATATCAGGGATTTTTCTCCTTTTGTTTTTAAGTGAATGCATGGTCAGTGTAAGAGACACCAGTTTTTGGCTGAATTATTTATTTCCCTCCTCTATTAAAAGAGGTTAAAACAATGGGCTTTTCTTACTGATTTGACTAGGGTTTCAAACATGTGAAGATAGCACATGCTCGTATCTACCCGAATGTAGTAAAAATGCTACAGTTCATCGTGAATATGATAAAAACAAATACGACCTAGTAGAAGAGGGCATTATCACCATCTCTTGATTCTTTGGCAGTGCCTTCGAATGATTTACCATACTTAAAATGATCAAATTTACTTGTTCTCTCTTAGGAATTTGCCCAGTTTTCTGCATATCAGGAAAATGAATTATGTTAAATTGCTATTCATCCTATTTCTGTCTTTGCTCTCAAGGTACCGTCTAAATTATTCTTTTATCAACATTTGTGTACTTTTCTGGGTTTATAGCTCCAAATTTTTTTAACGAGTGAACTTTATGAAAACAGGATACTCAGAAATGAGCCTTGGGTTGTTGGGTTTCTTGGCGTGGTGATAGGGGTTGAGGAGTAAGGGCAGCAGAGGGAAAAGAAAACAATTAGAAAATAATTATTCAATAGAGAAGCTTTAAAGTCAAAATCTTAATAGTCGCATCTAGAATTATCACTGGCATCAGCCTAGTATTATCATTTATCTTACACGTACTTCCCTGTGGTTCAGAATGCCTAGATGTTCCAATTGGGTAGGTGTGCTGCTGGGAGACACTCAAATGGAGAAAAAGAACTAATATTTATTGAGCACCTATAGGTGACCGGCACTGCATGGATACTTTCACATTCCATGCCTCATTTGATCACCACGATAATCCGCTAAAGTTGGTGTGATTATCTGCATTTTACTGTTGGAGATATTGAAGGTGAGAGTAACTAAATAACTCATCCAGAGTTCCACTCATCATGCAGTAAATAAAACTAATTGCTCCGGCAGCAACATTAGTTAGAGAGAAAGAAGGAACCGAATAAGTCAACATGGATTTGGTCTTGTCCTTTTAAATATTGACAGTAGAGTCTCATCTCGGGACTCGACAGCCCTAAGATGGTCACATGAGAGGATCTGAAATCAAACGGTTTCCAGAGGTGAATGTCTTGTGTTCATTATCCCCAGGCTCTTGCTCTAAACCTCTTATACTAGAGGAGACATCTGTTCATTTTTGTTTTTCCCATGCCACCTTCCCATGTACATCACGATTATTTAGTAAATATTTGTTAAATTTGATTTAAAATCTTCTTACAGGAGCAACAGGAAACAGTCATTTTATAATAGTGATATAATTACAGGAGTGTCCACCCTGGGATATTTATGCTTGTCAGAGTAATTGAGGACGCAATTAGAAAGTTGAACACTGAGTAGACAAAAAGGAATTGACTGTGTTGACCTAAAGCAAAACATACTTTCTAAAGAAAGGGCAAAAGGAGAGAGAGGGGGAATTATAAGGCTGAAGATCAATAATTATAAGATTTTAATATTTGAAATTATAATTAGAAGAGAAACTTAAGTGTGAGCAATTAGTATCTCATGTTTTCTGTGAAAACAACTACCTCTGCTGCCTACAACTGGAATTGCCACTTATCCCAGACAAGAGCTTCTTTTCCTAATTGGGTCAGATTATATTTTTAGTGCAATTTTATTCTAATGAATGTGGGCCCTTTCTATTAACCTTAACAGTCAAGAAACATGAAACAATGGGGGAATATATCAGCTGGGACTTCAAAGTAACTGTATATGCTAATGTGACAGGAATGACTGCTTGAGGACAATTTTATTATATCGATTGCAATTATGAAGGGAAAATAAAATATTCTCAAGTATTCTTCACTCTCTCTGAGTTAATTAAATTTTATAACCTTTGCTAAACTCTTCAAACAATAGAATCTTACCAAGGCGATAGCAAATGATGGTTAAGAACTTCATTATCATCCAAAAATTCTGCTGGGTTGATAGATTTAGCATGTTTCTTTATTTTCATTGCAAGCATGATCACTAATAGCATTTATTGAATCTGTAGGGCACTCTGCTAGGTAGACAGAGACAACAAGATATATAAGTTATGGTCCCTGGCCTTGGGAAATTTATAGCCTAAATGGAGCTGTTTAGATTCATTGAAGTTGGCCCATAACAATTTATTTAATCCTCTGATTTATTATATAAAGTATTTTAGACCAATAGTCGTTCATTGGGGAGACATATGGGTAATATTGGATTCCCACCTTAAAGTTATCTTAAGATAAATTCTACCTCCTACCTTTACTGAGATATAAACATTTGTTTTGAAAGATAATGCAGATGTCACTAGTTATCTTTTTTTTTTTTTTCAAAGAGAATGAAGTCCATTGATCCCAAGAAGCTAAAATACTAATCCTCTGAGCATTTTATTTGGGTAACTTGGAAAAACAGTTCAGTCCCATCTCTGCAACTAATTGGCGGTATGACTATCACTGGCAGCTCTTTCTTACTCCAGCTGCTGTGCTAAAGGACGGGCTTTCCAAGTCTGCCACTTGAAAGAAATCCTTTATCATTGAATACGATGGCATGCTTGCATCAGTAAACTATAGTCTCACCTCCCTCTCTTCTTAAAGAAGCTAGCCAACAAATACTGCTGAAATTGTAATGCACTCTATGCCTGATTAAAAAAGCTTTCTGTATGAAAAAGAAATGTTACTTAACATTTCCATGAAATAGACATCATGTGTCAAAAGAGATCAAGTTTTTCTAATACAGAAGTAATCATCACATGTTAATATAAAGAAAAGGTTTTCGTATCATGAGATGTTTTACCTTGATTTTCAACACGACTTGGAGAAAGGTGAAGGAACAGAATTTTTTTCCTTTGCAAATTGGACATATGGAAATAAGTAATGGGGATAATTGGGTAAGTTTATTTCCTGGAAAAATGTTCTAAGTGTATCTTTCTGGTTTTTCATTTGCTTGGTAATCAGGCCCTACATGATTGTCAAATTTCCTTTGTGATCACATTTAACTTTAAGTTAATGATCCATTTCCTTTACCAGTGGTATTAGTGGGTGACTCTTCCAACGTAACACAGTCACACAGACCAGCAGTTTCTGCGGGTGAAGCAGGTCACGGAGGCTTTCCAATTCACGCTGTAGTCTGTCCTCAATTAGGTACTTTGAAGAAGTTGTATATAACTTTAAGAACTTCTACAACTTTGACATCCTAGGTATCTGTGCTTTCTCTTTATTGCTTTTGTCTTCATAGAAAAGTTGAAAGAAGAAAACAAGGGATACATAAGTACTCTTCACCTAGTTCACCAAATATTTATATTTTGTCACATTTTTCTCTTGATACATATATACTGTTTTTTTTTTTTTAAGTTTTTATTTTTTTTTTCCTTCAGTTTTATTGAGATATACTTGACATGCAGCAAGACTGCACTCTCAGCGCAGGGAGTTGGGTTCAATTCCTGGTCAAGGAACTAGATCCCACCTGCTGCAACTAAGACCAGGCACAGCCAAATAAATAGTGAAAAAAGACCTTCATAAATATTAATACAAAAGCCTTGTTGAAAACTATACAAATAGAATTTAGCAATGCATAAAAACCATTATATATCATAATCAACCAAAGATGCTAGGCTCCTTCCATGTTCAAACATCAGTCCAGATACAAACATACTTTTGAAAAGACTTTTTTTCACCCAGTCCACTTGAAAATAAGTTGTCGATATCATGACATTTTACCCATAGGTGTTTCAGCATACATCTCTGGGAAAAAGTAGGACTTTATCCCGCCTATCCAAAATACCGTTATGATACCTAAAAAGGTGACATTAGTTCAATAATACCATCTAGTGAACAGAGTCCATATCCTCATTCTACTAATTGTCCACAAGATATTTCTCATGTTGTTGCTTTTTGAATGCAGGATCCAATGGTGTTTTGCACTTTGCATTTGTTTTTTGCATCTCTAATATTTTTTATCCTAAAGTAGTTCCCCTGCCTTTCTATATGCATAACAGAATTTTTTAAAGTGTACAGGTCTATGCGTTCTGTCTTAATAAAAAAAATTTTGGAGAAAAGAGTAAAGATAAATGGACCACATGTTACTTCTTCTATTGCCAGTGCCTGAGAAGAAGCCTAACTACTGGGCCTAACTTCTTTAGCTTGGCAACTTGACTTAATAATATATCAAAAATGTTGACAAAAAGCAGAAATCCTATGTTTCTCTAATAACAAGAAATTGGGAATGCTGGGATTTAAAACTAGCCATGAGCACAGAGATCATTAAGATTTCCCTGAATGTGCTTAACTATTAAAGATAGCGTTCGAATATTTGAGCTGGAAGAAACTCAGATGCAAATTAAGTAGCTAAATTCCTTATTTAGCAGTAAGGGAAGTGAATCTCAAAAAGTCTGTAATTTGTCAAGGTTACACCACCAGTTAATTGTAAATGTGGAACTAGAAATAAGATGTCTTGATTTCCAATATCCTCATGTCCCTGATTCTCTCATTATCTTCTCTGCCATCATCTTCCATCCCTTTTATCTCCTTTCTTTTCTAATCCTTCCTTTCCTCTTTTTCCATTCGTCTTTCTATCAAGCAAACAATAACAGATCTTTTTTAAAAAGCAAACTAAAAAAACAAAACCAAATCACTTCTGGGACTTTCCTGGTGATCTAGAGGCTGAGATTCCTGCTCCCCTCCCCGCAGGGAGCCCAGGTCCCATCCCTGGTCAGGGAAGTAGATCCCCCGTGCCTCAGCGAGGATCCTACATTCCACAGTTAAGACTTGGCACAGTCAAATAAAAAACAAACAAACAAAACCCAATTCACTTTTGTTACACTTCAGCCAGATTTTCTCAATAGCAGCCCCACTGGCGTTTTGGGCCGGGTGTTTCTTTGTGATGGAGCATTGTCCAGCGCATTGTAGGATAGTTAGTGGCGTCACTGGAGTCTATCCATTTGGGGCGAGCCGCGTCACTGGAGTCTATCCATTTGGGGCGAGTAGCACTCCTTTCTTTGTAACAATCAAAAATGTCAAATATTTGCGGGTTTGGGGGATGGGGTTGTGGGGACAAAATTATCCCTGATTGAGAACTCCTGCCAAGTGCTTCTTTCTTTGGCAGTGGTTCTTGTTTTATTTACCAACTCTGCTTTTACTACAAGTCAATATGAGTTCAAAATTTTATGGAGTTGTGATCATAGCATAGATGCAATGTTATTCTATTTTTTCCACTTGATTTGTAGTAAGTATTTTCACTGTTGCTGTATGACACAGACATTTGTTGTTTTTATCTACCCTGCTTCCTCTTCCAGCAACAGGACCCCTTTGTCTGTTGTGGAATTGCATCTCCTTTAGTCATTTGATTCTAGGGTCCTTCCTCCAGGCACAAGTGAATCAAGCCTGACCAGTCATAATAATCCTTTTCCAAAGCCACATGGTCAGTCTCAGTGACAGGCATATCACCCAAACTGGGCCAGTCAAAGCCCTTTCCTGTGAATTTGCTAGAAGACTCTATTTCATCTGGGTTACCAAAACTGTGACTTTGTAACATTGGAGCTCCCTGCAGCTATGTCATCAGCTTATCTGCAGTTCAAGAGAATGAAGCCAACAGAGACAGAAAGCAGGGGCTGAAAGATGGGAGAGAAAATCCTGATGGTATCATTTGAGTCTCTATATCCATTCACATCTAAGGGCAGTGAAATCCTTGTCAATAACTCTCTCCCACCCCAACCCCCTCCCCTTTTTTTTCATTCTTTTACTAAGATGGTTTAACAAGGATTTCTTCACTTGCAACAACAACAGCAAAAAGTCCTGATTAAGAAAATAGTATTCAAGTTGTGGTGCCATGATTTCCCTAACTGTTCTGCTAACATTGAACTTAAAAGTGATTTGAGATATTTTTTCCATGATAAATACAGTGCTCTTTTTCAGTGCCTTTTGAATGACTTCTAGTAAATTTTCCATTAGTTTCCTCAAACGTGGGCCCTTGGTTTGAATTCTGAACTACAAGATTTAAAATTGAATGATTTACCATCTAATTTAAGGCCATTTGGTTTTGCTTTATTCTCTTTCGCTTTTATACTTCTATTGCAATCATTCCATCTGTGCTTATACCAACTGTTGTGGCAGTATCTGCTCCAGCTGTATGGGCACATTTGAAGGCAGTAGTGTGGTATGTCAGTGGTTTAGGAAATTCTTTATGGTACTGTGAAGATTTATTTCTGACTCTTGTAGGACCTGCTTTATGATTTCTTTTAACTATTAACTGCAAGGCCAATATTGTTCAATTTTAAGTTTTCAAACTTTTACAGTCACTTAAGGTACGATACTACTCTATTATCCTAATGTCTGTGAAAAATGTCTCTGACTGTTTCACTCCTATGAAGTCTATACGTACCTGCTTTACCTGCATAAATTAGCTTTTCCACATCTTAAAGTCTAGCACAAATGTTAGTGCCTTCTATGCGATTTCTTTTACCACTTCCTCCAATTTGTTTCCACCTCTCATTAGTAAATTTACCTTTTACCTAGGAGAGTTGATGCAATAATGGGGTTAGTGCCAATTTAGGTAGTCAAGTATACCTTGATTGTAATAGTCATGGACTTGCCTTTCAGAGAATAGTAGGTCACAATATACTACACTACAAAATATATTACCATCAAATTTATGGATGCATAATTTATAATACCAACAATTTAGGAGCAAATCAATGTTCAATATTAGGGGGCTAATTTAATGAAGTATGATATAGCCATAAATGGAATACTATGTAGTTGGAAAAAAGAACAAATAAGTTTTATAAACACTGATACATTTCCAAGATATATTATTAAGTATCTGAAGAGATGATATAATAAGGTAAAAATTTTGGACCCGAAGTCTGGTCTATGTTCAAAGACTGGCTCTGCTATTTATTAGTTGTGCAAACTTGGGCAAATTTCTTAAGCCTAGTTCCTCAGTTTTTTCACCTATGAAATGAGGATGCTAATGGTAGCTATGGTTTTTCCAGTAGTCACATATGGATGTGAGAGTTGGACTATAAAGAAAGCAGAGACATTACTTTGCCAACAAAGGTTCATCTAGTCAAGGCTGTGGTTTTTCCACCGGTCATGTGTGGATGTGAGAGTTGGACTGTAAAGAAAGCTGAGTGCCGAAGAATTGATGCTTTTGAACTGTGGTGTTGGAGAAGACTCTTGAGAGTCCCTTGGACTGCAAGATCCAACCAGTCCATCCTAAAGGAAGTCAGTCCTGAATATTCCTTGGAAGGACTGATGCTGAAGCTGAAACTCCAATACTTTGGCCACTTGATGTGAAGAGCTGACTCAGTGGAAAAGACCCTGATGCTGGGAAAGATTGAAGGTGGGAGGAGAAGGGGATGACAGAGGATGAGATGGTTGGGTGGCATCACTGACCTGATGGACATGAGTCTGAACAAGCTCCAGAAATTGGTGATGGACAGGGAGGCCTGGCGTGCTGCAGTCCACAGGGTCGCAAACAGTCAGACTGAGTGACTGAGCTGCACTGAACTGAATGGTAACTGCATCACAGGACTGTATGAGAATCACATGAGTTAATATATGCCAAGCACTTAGAAGAGTGTCTGTCACTGTTGTTGCTGTTTAGTTGCTAAGGCGTGTCTGACTCTTTTGTGATCCCATGAACTATAGCCTGCCAGGCTCCTCTGTCCATGGGATGTCCCAGGCAAGAATACTGGAATGGGTTGCCATTTCCTTCTCCAAGGGATACTCCCAACCCAGGGATTGAACCCACGTCTCCTACATTAGCAGGTGGATTCTTTACTGCTGAGCCACCAGGGAAGCCCAGAGAGTGTCTGGCTTATAGTAAAACAGCAGAATTATAACAATGGGGTGTTAATGATTGGTTTTGAATTATTTAATATAACTAATAAAGTAAAAATTAATCTTTTTAATATACTGAAATAATTTGAATATATTCATCTTTTACAATATATGACATTTTCAACACTACCACCTTGAGTATTACACAGATTCATGTAGAGGGTTATCACTTCTTTTTAAGGCAAAAGGAAAAGGTCTTGTCTTTCAGGAAAAGGCTTGGCTTTTCCTCAATTTTGTGCCAAACGTGGTCTCCAGCACATGCCATATGCAAGCTCCATATGTATATATTGACTACATTAATAAAACATTCAGATTGCTCTTTGCATATAGAATCTTCAGAGCTTTCACACTTTAAGGAGTTTAAGAAGATATCTAATGGAGCTGATTCTATAATTTCAACATTTAGGAACAAGTCTAGAGATTTTGTTAAGAAGTTAGAAAGTTTATTTATACCTGGAGGAGCAGTATCCTGAAAGCATTTTCTTTTCCTTTAAAAAAAAACAGTTTTATTTTTAAATGAGGAAAAGAGCTAATACTTTTTAGGAACTTTGGGTCTGAGAAAGATCAAAACTTGCCTGACTTTGTACATCTAGCTGGTGACAGAGTCAGGGTTCAAACCCGGATCTAGTTAATTGTTCTTTCTGCCGCAAGAGGGAGGCAGAAAGGAAAGCTACATTCACTGACTTTGTAAGTAAACCTCAGAGAAAAGAAATGAGGAAGAGGTTTTCACTAGATTTTTACTTCAACTGAACTTCACTTTGCTGAGCACATGCCCTAGGTATCTAAACTTCTTTCAAAACTTAGGACTAAATAAAAACACTCAATATATTAAGAATATGAGGAAAAATACAACAACAAAATCATTTTGTATAACTTAACCCTTTGCCTCTGAGATTAAGCCCCTCTGAAATTCTTAAATAAGAGGGTGATAAGTGGCCTAAAGGTTCCCCTTGTGATATTTAGTGATAATAGTTTCTCTCTAGTCTTCTAACATCATTTCAAATAAATATTAGTCATTGTCTAGAGTCGGGCTTATCACATTGCATTTTCCAGAGCAATTTCATTATAAAATATAATAATGAAATCATGGCATTTTCAAATCGTAAATTTACAAGTGTGTACCATTTTAGAAAACCTGAAATGTGAAAATCCCCAAATACTTGATACATTAGAGAATTGCATAAATTCAATTACAGAAGGGTTCTTCATGTTTCCAAATAATTGATCATGGGGTTTCTTTAAACAGGAGGGCATTATATCTCATATTCATTTGGCAAAAGAAACTTTGTAGTCTATTGGGAAAATTGTCCTCTTTAACCCAATGCAAAGCCTTCAGAGGGGTTTGTATTGCAGAGAGAGACACAGATAACTAAAAGACTCAGCTGTCCCAGACAGTTCTATTACTAATGGGAGTGAGAATAGAAGGCAAGAGCACTGTTAGGATGGGTGGACAGGGAAGACCTCTGCTTGGGTGATATTTGAGTGAACAGCTGAATAGAATGAAGCCTGAATAAAGCTGAAGGCATCAGGCTTTTGAAGACCCAGTGAAACAATGTTCTTTATTTCACTGAGTAAGTAAGGTCTCCTGGGTCAGAACGAACTTGCTGGATCAAGGGACAATACACCGACTGTCTGGAGTGCAGTAAACTAGGGGGAGCGGGTCACAGTGAAGTCTTTAGATATGAGTGAGGATCATGCAGAACCACAGTAAGCACATGGAGCTAATTTCAATCCTGCATTTTTTTTTCTGCAAGTTCATTTTTATTTTTATTACACACCACAGACATGTACACTAACCAGAGAGTAGGATGATTCTTTGTACTCTAAAACCACAGGAAACATATTTCCATCTAACCTCTTTTTTCTGATATTGGAGTGGCACTTCAGATTACCATCTTGGAACTGGTTTAGGGCAAAGTAAAAGAAACCACGGAAGGCAACGGATATATAGCATAATCACGAAGCTATTTTTGGACGTTAGTGGTAACAAGCTGATTGAGAATAACAGGGCTGTGCAGTATTCAAAATTCTATTACTCAGGTATTTATTTTGTTGTTGTTGTTTAGTCGCTAAGTTGTGTCCAACTCTTTTGAGACCCAAAGGTCTATAGCCCATCAGGCTCCTCTGTCCGTGGGATTTCCCAGGCAACAATACTGGAGTGGGTTGCCATTTCCTTCTCCAGGATTCTGAAATTTCTAAAGAGCTCAATAAATGGAAAATCTTTGCTATTAGAGAACAAATTATTGTTTCCTTCATAATTCAAATTTAAATATTTTTTGAAGTGGGAGCACTTAGAAAAATGCTTGTGAAATTTGAGTCTTCACTAACCCTGTGAAATTTAAATTCTGCTAAAAACCAGAAGAGAGTCACTTTCTAATTATAAAGGCTGCTAAAACTATTTATGTAAATTTACTTACTGTTTCTAGTCTAGATTTAGAAAGTCTTTTTTACTTAGAGTCTTTTTTACCCCAATTCTTAACGACCCTCAATCCTGAAAATATTTTCTGAAAATTTACTCGTTTTGTGGTTTATTTTTCAGCAATCTGGAATTTATTTTTAGGTAGTAATAACCCCTAAATATATTCAAATCTTAATTTCTAGAAGCTATGAATGTTACCTTATAGGGCAATAATGACTTTGCAGACATGATTAAAGTTTTTGAGATGAGGAGATTAACCTGGATTATCTTGTTGTTTAGTCGCTAAATCACGTCTGACTCTTGCAACCCCATGGACTGTAACCCACCAGGATCCTCTTTCCATGGGATTTCCCAGGCAAGAATGCTGGAATGGCCATTTCTTCTCCAAGGGATCTTCCTGACCCAAGGATCGAACCCACGTCTCCTGCATTGGAAGGTGGATTCTTTACCACTGAGCCACCAGGGAAGCCCCTAAATTACCTAGGTAGGTCCTAAATATTGGGTTGGCTAAAAGTTCATTTGGGTTTTGTATAAGATGTTATGGAAACACTTGAACCAATATAACTCGAACGAATTTTTGGCCAACCGAATATAATCACAAATGTCCATGTAGGAGTGAGGCCGAGGGAGTTTGTCATAGATTGGAAGAAGGCAAAGTAAAGTCAGAGCAGAGAGTTTTGAAGATGTTATGCTTCTGGCCTTGAAGATTAAAGAAGGGCCAAGAGCCAAGGAATGAAAGGAATGCAATCTAGCTGCTAGAAAAGGCAAGGAAGGTCTTAGGTCTTATCCCTGGAGCTCTGGGAGGAGTGGCCCTGCCCATACTTTAGAATGTACCCCTTCATTCTGGTGGCACTAGTGGTAAAGAACCTGCCTGCCAATGCAGGAGATGTAAGAGAAGTGCGTTCGATTCCTGGGTTGGGAAGATCCCCTGGAGGAGGTAATGGCAACCCTCTCCAATATTCTTGCCTGGAAAATCCCATGGACAGAGGAGCCTGGCGGGCTACAGTCCATGGGATCACAAGGGCCACAGTCCATGGGATTGCAAAGAGTCGGACTCGACTGAGCGACTAACTCTACTACTACTACCTGGACTTCAACCTTCTGAGCTCCAGAAGTGCAAGAGATTAAACTTATGTTGGTTTAAGCTGCTAGATTTGTGGTAATTTGTTACAGCAGTCATCAGAAATGAATACAGAAATCCAACTTAATTTTTCACCCTATAGCTAACTAATTAATTGTCCCAGTACCATTTATTGACTAATACATTATTTCATAAGTGTTCTGAAATGTTACCTTTATCATAATGTCAATACTCACTCAGAGTTAGTTTATTTCTATTTTATCAATCAGTCTATTGATTCTTGAGACACTACCAAACTTTTAAATTGCAACAACTTTATAGTACATTTATGTGAGTAGAAGGGTAATTCCTTCATCATGCTGTACTCCTCCTAACGTTCATCTCCAGTTTCTTTCTTCAAGCTGTGTTTATTCGTCCAGATAAACTTTAGGTTTAGTTTGTCTGGTAAAAAAAGTTTGAATTTTGATGGTAATTGTGTTAAATATTACAGGTCCACTTTCCTATCCAGAATCATAGACTCTCTTCTCAGGTGTTTTCCCCACTGTCCACCCTTTGGTAAAATGTTATAGTTTTTCTTCACTTATGTCTTATAAACTTGTAAGGCTTATTTGTTGCTACTGTGGAATAGGGTCTTTTAAAATTACATTTTATAAGTGGATATTGGTGTGTGGGATTGCTATTGGATTTTGAATCTGGCCACTCTGCTGAATCAACATAAAGGCCTATTTTTTTTCTCTTAGATTTTCCAGCAAGATAATCATAGTATCTATAAATATTGTAATTTTTCTTTTCCACTACCTATTTTTTGTGTATCTTTCTTATTGTATTAGCTAGAATTGATAGTATTAAATTGTGATGCTGTTACTAGGTATATCTATTCTTTTTCTGACTGTAGCTGGAATAGTTTTGTGTTTCACTATTAAGCAGTAATGTGTTTTACTCTGTATGTTTGTGGAAATATTTTAACATAATCTATACATACAACATTTATGTAGTAGTACTCCCTTATCCGGGCTTCCCAGATGGCCTAGTGGTAAAGAACCCGCCTGCCAATGCAGGAGATGTAAGAGATGATGGCTCCATCCCTGGGTCGAGAAGATCCCCTGGAAGAGGGCATGGCAACCCACTCCAGTATTCTTGCCTGGAGAATCCCATGGACAGAGGACCCTGGTGGGCTACAGTCCATAGAGTCACAAAGAGTTGGTCACAACTGAAGTGACTTAGTGCACACTTCCTTATCCACCGTGGATATGTTAAAAAAAAAAAACCCCAGTGGATGCCTAAAACCATGAGTAGTACTAAACCCTATGATTTTTTTTCTATGCGTGCATAACAATGATAACATTTAACTTAGGCACAGTAAGAGAATATCCAAATTGTCAATAACATTACTCCTGCATGTCCATTATTAAGAACAATAAGGTTTACTTAAAAACAAGCCCTGTGATACTGATAACCAAGATTGCTACTAAGCGACCAATGAGCAGGTAGGGTATATAGCGTGGAAATGCTAGACGAACATAATTCATGTCCTGGACAAAACAGAGTGGGACAGCACAAGATTTCATCGTGTCACTCAGGCTAGCATGCAACTTCAAATGCATGGCTGTTGATCTCTGGAATTCTTCATCTAATATTTTTGGATTGTGGTTGACCGCAGGTAACTGAAACCATGGAAGGCAAACTGTGGACAAATGGGGACTTCTGTATATGCACAATAATGGTGACACTACTTCTTCCATTTCCTGGGCTATCAAGCATGTCTTTAAGTCAGGAAAACTGATTCAGTATTATTAAATCCATTTCTAATATCTATTAATATATATACTAAGTATAATCAGTTTTTTAATGTTTAAGGTTCTTTTATTATACATAAAACCTACTGGCTAGTTTTAGGTTTTCCTTTAATATTAGTTTAGCATATTACTTAGAAAGGCTGTATGTCTCCTTATTTGGTATTAAAAAATCAGGCTTGGATATTAGTAATACTGGTGCTGCTGCTGCTGCTGCTGCTGAGTCGCTTCAGTCGTGTCCGACTCTGTGCGACCCCATAGACGGCAGCCCACCAGGCTCCCCCGTCCCTGGGATTCTCCAGGCAAGAACACTGGAGTGGGTTGCCATTTCCTTCTCCAATGCATGAAAGTGAAAAGTGAAAGTGAAGTCGCTCAGTCGTGCCTGACTCTTAGCGACCCCATGGACTGCAGCCTACCAGGCTCCTCTGTCCATGGGATTTTCCAGGCAAGAGTACTGGAGTGGGGTGCCATTGCCTTCTCCATTAGTAATACTAGTCTTACAAAATGAATTTGAAAGTGCTTTGTCTTTTTAAAAATTCAGTAATAGTTGAATATAACTGAAACTGGAAATCATTTTAGGCCTGATAGAACTATATTGGTTTAGTATCTTTCTAGTGGTAGATTTTTGACAACTTTAAAATTTTTTTCTATAATTATTTAGTCTATTCATGTTTCCTACTACTTTTTGAACCATATTTTATAGCTTATATTCTCCCAGAAAATAAAGAGAAAAGGTTAACATTTACTATCTATAATGTGCCTACAAATAAAAAAGACCTATAACTCATTTGAAAATAAGCAAATGTCAACTCTACATAATTAAAAGAAAAAAAATCATTTAATGTATGCTTTAACTCCATCACATTTGGAGTAATTATATAGTCCTGCTTCCCTGGGAAAGGCCTAGTTTACACGTGTTCTTTCAGTAAAATTATGACTAGTTCATAAGAGTCTTAAAAGTTTGAAATTTGGACAATGCATTATTATATGAACATCACCAATTCAATGGACATGAACTTGAGTAAAACTCTGGGAGATGGTGGAGGAGAGATGAGTCTGGCGTCCTGCAGTCCATGGGATCACAAAGAGTCAGACATGACTTAGCAACTGAACAACAATTAAAACAGAATTTAAACAGTAATAAGGATCTTATTATTTATACTTTGCCCATGAGTTTAACAAATGTTAAAACGATTTACAGTATTCATTGCTGGAAGGGGTATGATGAAACAGAGGAATATTTGTAGAAGGGATAATTGGAATCCTCCTTTTGGCTTATAAATTTGGCACTATCAAAAGTTTTAAGTGTGTACATCACTGGACCTCGCTATTGGACTTCTGGGATCTTACTTTATGGAAAAACTGATGCTAGTGTACAAAAACATGTATGGGCAATGTTATTGTATAGGCTACTGACTAAACAAGTAAAAGTGTGTCCACAGAATGAAATATTACATATATGTTTTAAAAAATGAGGCAGCCATATAAATTGGCACTGGAAGATCTCCATAATACACTAAAAAAAATAAGATGCAGACTGATAATACAGTTTTAACTGACATTTGGTAAAATATACACATGTATAATTTGTTTTTCTATGCTTAGAAAATAAGTTCAAAAATATGTATATACCAAATTTAACATGTATTATCATGGGGGTTCAAATGAACAGAAACTGAAATTAGACAATTCAATAAAGATTTTATGAAAATGTTAGGGAAAAAAACATTTTGAAAAAAACAGCATGGTTAACAATGATCCTGAGATTCTATATATGTCAATAGGAGACAGAAAAAATTGGTTTGGGCTTGGTAACAGAGATCAAAGAATAATTTGGTTCTATTAGAGCTGAAGTTTCTTCTGGTTAGAAGCATGACCTTTCTCCTGTCAGAAAATATCACAACTATATGTAAGATTTTTGAATTCTGAAGGAATGTGAGAGCTTGACCTCAACCTATGTAGTTACTATTTTTGTGTATTTTTGTACATTTCTGTAAGAATATTTCTGTAACAATCTTAGAATCTTAAGGCATAAAGGAATTCAAGTCTTCTCTTGTCAATTCTCTAGCATCTTTTCAGTGATAAAGTTTCATCTGTTTTTCCAAAGAATATTTATTTTGCACCCTATACATAAGAATCCAGAGAAAAATTACCCCAAAAGTATTTTGAGGAATATATAATCATAATACTCACACTATTTAAGGACAATGTAAAAAATTGTACCTCAATTTCCTATACTAGTCTGCATGAAAAAATTAAAATATTACCAAATAAAATCAAGCAGTGAATTAAACATAACAGACTCAAGAATAAAGAACTTAAAATCCATAAGAAAAGCAAACTACTCAATGTAAAATCAAATAAGTATGTTCATGTGCAATTCTCAGAAAACAAAATGCAGATGGAACAATAATTTTAAAAGGTACTCAGATTCATTATGAATATGAAAATGAAAATGAAGTATAATAAAACAATATTCATACCTATCATATTGATGATGATGAAAACTTTTAAGAAAGTGTTAGTGAGAATGTGAGGAAAGAAGATCTCTCATGCATTGCTGTGGGAATGTAAACTGTTAAAATTATATGTTAGTTGCTCAGTCGAGTCCGACTCTTTGTGACCCCATGGTCTGTCCATGGGATTTCCCAGGCAAGAATACTGGAGTGGGTTTCCATTCCCTTCTCCAGGGAATCTTCCCAACCCAGGGATCAAACCTGGGTCTCCAGCATTGCAGGCAGATTCTTTACAGTCTGAGCTACCAAGGATAGCTCCGGTAAAATTATATTGGAGAACAATTTAGGATATTCAGTAAAGGTACATATAATGTACAATCAAGACATTCTATGCCAAGAAATATATGCCAAAGATTCTCTAGGGTATGCACGTATCAGTGTCCTCATTTCACAGATCAGTGAAACGAACGCTTAGCTTCTTTTACTATTAAATGAACTAATATATGTAAATCATTTATATGCCTGGTACATATTAAGCCATTTATTTTTTTTTAATAATTTTATTTACTTATTTAAATTGGCTGTGCTGGGTCTTTGTTGCTGCTTGGGCTTTTCTCTAGTTGTGGCAAATGGGGACTGCTCTCTAGTTGCAGTGCATGGGTTTCTCATTTTAGTGGCTTCTCTTGTTGAGGGGCATGGGCTCCAGGGTGTGCAGGCTTCAGTCGCTGTGGCATGTGGCTCAGGAGCTGCAACTCCTGGGCTCTAGAGCACAGGATAGTTGTGGCCCACGGGCTTGGTTTCTCTGCAGCATGTGGGATCTACCCAGATTAGAGACTGAGCCCGTGTCTCCTGTATTGGCGGGCGGATTCTTTACCACAGAACCACCAGGGAAGCCCTAAGCCATCTATTAAGCATATATCATCATCATCAACATTATCATCATTATCATCATGAATAATCAGCTGTAGATTAAATTTCATAGCTCGATCAATATCATCATTATTGACAACAACACATTTTAAGTGGTTCATTGTCTCATCCCTGGAGGGATATTCAAACATGAATAAAAAACCTGCCACGTTTTGATCAGAATATGAAATATGGAGGGCATTCTTCTCTCTCTATTAGAGGGCCTAGAACTGCAGTCATGCTTGTTTCCAATGTAACAGTGTGGCTTTTCTTTTTAAAACTAAACTCTTATTTTTTGTTAAAACTTTATTTCTTAGAAGTTTTAGATTCACAGCAATATTGAGAGGAAAGTATAGAGGTTTCCTATATATGCCCTGCCCTTATACATGCGCAGCCTCCTCATTACCGCATTCATTAGAGTGGTCATTTGTTACAACTGATGAACTTTTACTGACCCATCATTATCACCCAAAGTTCACGGTGTCCATTAAGGTTCACCTTTGGTGTTATTCATTCTTTGGGTTTAGAGAAATGTATTCCGGTATGTATTCATCATCATGGTATACAGTGTATTCTCAATGCCCTAAAAATCCTCTCTTCTCTGCCTATTCATCCCTCCTCTCCCCAAATGAATCCCTGGCACCTACTGATGCTTTTACTGTCATATAGTTTGGCATTTTCCAGATGCCATATAGTTGGAATCACAGAATATGTAACTTTTTCAGATTGACTTCTTTCACTGGCATGCATGCTCAGTTGGTAAGTCATGTCCAGCTCTTTGTACCCCATGGATTGTAGCCCACCAGGCTCCTCTGTCTATAGGTTTTCCCAGGCAAGAATACTGGAGTAGGTTGTCATTTCTTTCTCTAGGGGATCTTCTCGATCCAGGGATTGAACCTGTATCTCCAGCATCTTCTTGTATTGACAGGCAGATTCTTTACCACTGAGCCCCCCCGGGAAGCTCCTCTTTCACTTTGTAATGTGCATTTAAGATTTCTCCACGTCTTTTCACGGCTTGATAGCTCCTCTCTTTTTAGTGCTGAATAATATTCCACTGTCTGGATGTGCCACATTTTAGTACACATTCACCCACTAAACATACATCTTGATTGCTTACCATTTTGGTGATTATGAATACAGATGCTAAAAACATCTGTGCATGCTTTTGTGTGGACACGTTTTAAACTCCTTTGGATAAATACCAAGGGGCACAATTGGTGGATTATATGATAAAAGTATGTTTAATTTTGTAAGAAACTGCCAAACTATCTTCCAATGTGGCTGTACCATTTTGCATTACCACCAGCAATAAATCAGAGTTTCTCGTGCTCTATATCCCCACCAGCATTTGGTGTTGTTATTGTTATGGACTTTGGTAATTTTAGTAGTAGTAGGTATGTGTTGTTGTTTAGACAGTAAGTCATGTCCTACTCTTTTTTGAGATCCCATGGCCTGTAGCCCACCAGGCTCCTCTGTCCATGGGATTTTCCAGGCAAGAATATTGGAGTGGGTTGCTATTTCCTTCTCCAGGGTGCTCTTCCCCACCCAGGGACTGAACCTGTGTCTCCTGCCTTGTAGGTTTTACTGCTGAGCCATCAGGGAAGATATTAGTGATATCTGATTATTGTTTTCAGTGTGGCCATTAGAGGACATGAAGACCACATTCTGATCCTTATACAACACTTCGGACATGCCCCATGCACTGGCCCTCTGGGTTGTGTTTCACTGTGTGTGTGTGTGAGCCGCTCAGTCGTGTTTGACTCTCTGCGACCTCATGGATTGTAGCCCACCACGCTCTTCTGTCCATGGAATTCTCTAGGCAAGAATACATTCCCTTCTCCAGGCGAACTTCCGCACCCAGGGATGGAACCCAGGTCTCCTGCGTGGCAGGGGATTCTTCACCTTCTGAACCAACAGGGCTTCCCTGTGTTTCACTAGTCCCCTTACAGTTTCTAACTTCCGGGCTCTAGGTTTCGGAGCTGCCTAAAGGGGAAGCAGTGGAAATAGTGCGCAGTATGAGAAGGCAATGACACCCCACTCCAGTACTCTTGCCTGGAAAATCCCAAGGGCGGAGGAGCCTGGTAGGCTGCGGTCCATGGGGTCGCTAAGAGTCAGACAGGACTGAGCGACTTCACTTTCACTTTTCACTTTCATGCCCTGGAGAAGGAAATGGCAACCCGCTCCAGTGTTCTTGCCTGGAGAATCCCAGGGACGGCGGAGCCTGGTGGGCTGCAGTCCATGGGGTCGCACAGAGTCGGACATGACTGCAGCGACTTAGAAGCAGCAGCATGCTCTGAAATTCACCTGAAATATCGGGTTCGGGGGGCAAGTTACTCCTGAAAAAGTTTCTCACGTGCTACTCTGGAGCCAGGCAACTTTCTGCCTTGACTCCTCTTAAGACTTTAGTAAGTGCTACCACAAGAAGAACACAAAGAGGTGCCCAGATAATGGGCTACTTCTGGTGTTCCGGACAGCTCTATTTTCTTTCATTCTACTTTTGGTAGTCAGACGCCAGTAGGAAGCATGCCTTTAGCTCCTTGGAACCAATGGCCCCAGGATTTTCCTTTGAAGCTACGATGATCCCATCTTGGAGGTGGCAGATCCCAGAAAGACAGGGTTTTAGATATTTCCTTAAAACGCAGAGCTCTGCATAAAGATTGCCTGGGGCAGATGTAACAGCAAGACTAAGCAGGCTGGAGGGAAAGCATTAGAAACCAGCCTAAACAGGAAAAGCAATCCTGATTCAGTTTAGCCAAGTTTGACCTGGTGTGTTAAATGGTGTTCCAGGAGAAATCTGAAAGCTTCTGGTTTACAACAGGAATCCAAAAAAGAGGTGTCCGGGCCCGGGGAATCTCTTAAGGGACCAAAATGGATAAGTGGGTATCTGTCTCCCCAAAAAAAAAAACAAACAACACACCTCTAAAAAGAGCTTAGTCTCTAGCACGCTGAAGGCCTGCCTAGCGCAGAGGCTGGGTTCGAGCCGCTCAGCTACCTCAAAAGCCCGGAGGCGGGAACTCCAGTCCGGCCGGGGAGTGGCCGGGGGGTGGGCTCTGGCCGCGCGCACACGGGGCATGCGCAGAGGGTGGCCCGCCGGGTCGGCTGTGGGAGCGGTGACGAGTCCGGAAGCGCCTGCGCGCGCCCCTCTGCACGAGAACTAGTTTTGTTTCCAGTCGCTGGGACCGGAGCCCGTCAGAGAGAACCCCGGGCAGGACCAGCTCGACACCCGGCAACCCCGCAGCGATGTCCAGCAACAGCTTCGCTTACAATGAGCAGTCGGGAGGAGGGGAGGCGACGGAGCTGGGTCAGGAGGCGACCTCAACCATTTCCCCCTCCGGCGCCTTCGGCCTCTTTAGCAGCGATATGAAGAAGTGAGGAGAAAGGTTTGGGGTGTGGGGACGGGACTGAGGGGCTGGGCTCCCGGGACAGGGGCAGGGTCGCCCTGAGACCGTCCGGGAGCGGAGCTGGCGATTCCTGTCGCGGTATCACTTGGGAGTGGTGGGAGTTGTTGGGAGTTTGGGTTGAGTGTGTGGAGGGGATCTCTAGGAGTTTTCAGACTTTAGTGAAAAAGAACCATTGGGACCGCTTAGGTGCCACCCCCAAAGACCCCGATTGAGTTGGTCTGGGGCCCAGGAGTCTGAATTTTGAGCAAACACTTGAAGCTAGTTTAAAGTTTGCTTGATAACACCTGGAGAAATTCTCTCGCTAGGGTGGAAGGATTCACGTTTGGGGAGCTGAGAGGGAAAGTTAGATTGTGTCTTATGGGAAACTGTTCTGTGACCCTTGAGTGTAGAAGCAAGGAGTTGCTTTAGGCGCTTTATAAATGAACAAGGCGGTTTATTCAGACACCAGTGTTCTCGGAAAATGTCTTTTGCATTACAGACCAAAAAAGAAAAAACAAAACCCCCCACCAAAAGTAAAAGACAACCCCAAACCAAAAAACAAAGCTCGGAAACACAGTAAGAAGCGTATGAGGAGAATATTTAGAGTGTGGACAAGGGGTACAATTTTGCAAATAATGTGGATTTTAAAAATGAACACTAAACAAGGTATACGTGTTTTTTTTTTTTTTTAAGTTACTACGAGTATTTTAAGTACCACCGAAAAAGGGAAAGAAAACACCCCACTCATTGATTTGTTTTTTTTTTTTTTTGTGGTGGGGGAGAGGGAGTGATTTTAAACTTACAGAATTCTGGTAACTTTGCATTTTTTTGTAATAATTTTTACATTTTTTCTTATTTTTGATCTCTCAGTACTCACTAAACATAATAGGCTGACACTAGATTTATGCTGAACTTAAGGTAAAGTAGGTATGCTGGTGGCTTTGCGGTGTCAGATAAATTAAAATTGTATTTTCTTTAAATAATTTATTTGATTAGAATTTAATTAAAAATTTATTTTAAAAGGCATTCTGGAAATTGCTAGTAGTTGAAGTTGAGATTACCTTTTGACTGTATTAAGCCAACTGAAATCTGTGTGGAGTGTGTGGAATAGGGTTTTTTATTTCCTTATTCTCAGGTTAGCAAAGTTTTAAGTAACGTAACTTCAATAATTTTTCATTTTTCCTTCTATGCATTTAGATGATGGATTATTCCAACAAGAAGCTTGTAGTTCTGTTGTTCTATTAGCAGATATTTCAACTGTTAAATTAATGTTTAAGTCTGTAGAATCTGTTTTGCATGTGATATGCTTACAATTGATTTACTTTTATGGATTGTGAACTTCTAAGATGTTTTCCTCTTAGAGCCTTTCATTTCCTATTTTGTCAGATTTGGGTCTGATTTTGAAAAAAATGTGTGGCTTTGACTGTGACCAGTGAGTGTTACTGAGGTGACTGAGCATGTTGGAGTTGAAATAAAAATAGCTGACTTTGAGTACTTGTGCACACAATACTTTACATTGATTATCTCATTCGGTCCTCCTGACAAATGTCTGGCTGAGTGAATGTGATTTAATGGGAAACTATTCTGTGACTTTCAGGTGCCACAGAGGATACAGAGCAACCCAAAGATACTTCTTTGATTCCACTTTGCAGATGAGAAAATTGGAGCACAAGTGGTTAATTTGCCTAAGATAATAGAACTAGAACACTTCCCTGCCTGAGTTTGAACTCAGACAATCTCATCTCAGAGCCCATTCTCTTGACCATTTGGATATGTTACTTGATGAAGTTTATTGTACCTTGGTCTTCCCTTGTATTGCAGTTGGTAAAGAATCTGCCTGCAATGCAGGAGGCCTGAGTTTGTTTCCTGGGCGGGGAAGATCCTCTGGAGAAGGAAATAATTGTACCTTATTAGAGAATGCATACAAATCATTAAAAGTTTAAAACTTAAGTAGTCATAGACAGTGTATGACCTTGAGGCTTTCAGGAATTAGAAACATTTTGGCCATTGAATTGCAGACTAGTGGGGTTGTACAGAAACAGGGACCTTTGTTCTGGAAGTGGTCACTTAACCTCTCTTGAGCTTACATTCTCTCATTTATAAAAATGTGATATTTCTTGCCTTTTAAAAAAACCCAAATGACAAAATTTATGTAAAAAACTTCAAGCTTACCCTGATCCTGTACTCTGATTTTTTTTTTTATCAAAGTATAATTGACATTGACATGTTAATTTCAGGTATACACCATAATGTTTAGTAGGTTTTTTTATATATTGAGAAATTATCACCACGGCAAGTCTGGTTAACATCTGTCATGATACTTAACAGTTTTTATTTTTTTCCCACCTCCAATGAGAGGCTTTAAAGATTGACTTTTAGCAATTTTCAAATATGCAATACATATACAAATACAAAAAAATACAAATATGCAATTAACTGTAGTTACCATGCTGTACATATATCCCCGACTTATTTTTTTATAACTGGAACTTTGTGCTTTGGACTTTCTTCACCCATTTCTCACACAACCTCTGGTCTCATTTTTGATGATTTACTTTGAATGATTTTGAGTTTGCAATAAAGTTGCAAGAATAATACAGAGAACTACTCTTGATGCAGGCTCAGTTTTTAAAAAATTACTACATTGCTTTATTTCTCTTTCTTTTTCTATCTACACAGACATACACACATTCGTATTATTATCTCTTCTGACCCATTGGAGAATAGGTTGTATACACCATGTCCCTTTATTCTCATACCTTAGCATGTATTTTTTAAGAACAAGGATATTCTCATTCACAGCTGCAGCACTGTTATGGTTAGGAAGTTTATCATTAGTACAGTTTACAGTCTATAATCCTGTGTTGTCATTTGTCCCAATAAATATTTTTAATTTTTTTAGCATTTTTTTTTCTCTAGCATAGAATCCAGTCCAGGATTATGTATTTTACTTAGTTCTCATATCTCTTTAATCTCCTTTAATCTGGAATAGTTACTTAGCCTTTGTCTTTCACGGCCTTGATATTTTTGAAGCACACAAGCCGATTACTTTATAGCATGTTAATCAGTTTGCCTTTGCTGGTGTTTCCTCACGTTTTGATTCTTGTTAAATATCCCAGGCGGCAATACTACCTTCTTAGGCTTTTATGTCAGGAGGTGTAGGGTGCCCATATTTATGATGTTAATTTTCCCAGTTATAGGGTTTTTTTCTAGTTACCTATGGGGGGATCTGAGAAGGCAATGGCTTCCCACTCTAGTACTCTTGCCTGGAAAATCCCATGGATGGAGGAGCCTGGTGGGCTGCAGTCCACAGGGTCGCTAAGAGTCGGACACGACTGAGCGACTTCACTTTGACTTTTCACTTTCATGCATTGGAGAAGGAAATGGCAACCCACTCCAGTGTTCTTGCCTGGAGAATCCTAGGGACTGGGGAGCCTGGTGGGCTGCCGTCTGTGGGGTCGCACAGAATCGGACACGACTGAGGTGACTTAGCAGCAGCATGGGGGGACACTTTGAGATCATACAGGTGTTCTGCTCGTCACTAGATTCACCATCCTCTGTCCTTAGCCACCGTATATGGATCTCCTGAACCAGTCTTTACCACAGTGTCTGCAGTGGTGATGTTTTTACTGGAGGATAATTGCTTCACACTTTTGAGGTGGTCTCTGCCACACATCAGCACGAATCAGTCATACTTACATGTGTGTATTCCCTCCCTCTGGAGCCTCCCCCGCCCCCCAACCCCAGTTCTATCCCTCTAGGTCATCACAGAGCACCAGGCTGGGCTCCCTGTGTTATATAGCAGCTTCCTGACAGTTAGCCTATTTTACACATGATAGTATATATACATATGTCAATGCTACTTTCTCAGTTTCTCCTAGCCTCTCTTGCCCGCAGTGTCCAGAAGTCTGTTCTCTACCTCTGTGTCTCCATGTCTTCTCTGTAAATACGTTCACTGTTTTCCTAGATTCCATATATATGTGTTGAAAGAAAACTGAAGGTGTTAGTCGCTCAGTCATATCCGACTCTTTGCAACCCTGTGGACTGTAGTCTGCCAGGCTCCTCTCTCCATGGGATTTTCCAGGTAAGAATACTGGAGTGGGTTGCCATTCCTTTCTCCAGGGATCTTCCTGATGTAGGGATTGAACCCGGGCCTCCTGCACTGCAGGTAGACGCTTTACTGACTGAGCCACCAGGTGTTAATACATGATGTGTTTTTTTCTTTCTGACTTATTTCATTCAGTATAACAGATTCCAGGTTCATCCGCCTCACTACAACTGACTCCAATTTGTTTCTTTTTATGGCTGAATAATATTCATATTATTATATATATATATGTATATATATATATATAAAAGTATAATACACACACACACACACACACACACAACTTGTGTATTGACATCTAGGTTGCTTCCATGTCCTGGCTGTGATAAATAGTGCTGCAGTGAACATTGGGGTACGTGTGCCTTTTAGAATTGTGGTTTTCTCAGGGTATATGCCCACTGGTGGGATTGCTGGGTCATATGGTGGCTTAATTCCTAGTTTGTTAAGGAGCCCATACTGTTCTGCATATTGGCTGTACCAGTTTACATTCCCGCCAGCAGTGAAGTAGAGCCCTTTTCTCCACATTTTCTCCAGCATTTATTATTTGTAGTTTTCTTTTTTATAATGGCTGTTCTGATTGGTGTGAGGTGTTTTCTTTTGTCTTAAATGCTTATTTTAACCAGTTTGGCTGTGTGTGTATAATTTAAAATAGTAATTATTAATAATTCGTTTTTGGATTAAGCATTTAATTAGAAATTAATTTCTAGAAACAGACAATACTAATTAGTTTTTCTTAACAATGGTAAAACTACTAAATTTCTGAATCTCTCTTTTTTTTTTGAGAACTTCACAGTGTATTATGAAGAGTGTTGGACCTAGAGTGAAAAGACTTGGGTTTAAGTTGATGTTTTCTGCTTACAGTAATGTTTCTTTGTTCAAGTTGCCTGATCTCTTCAGACTTCAGTGCCTTTATTTCTAGGGAGGGTATGATAATACTTGCCTATTTTGTGAGTTTTTCACAAGATGGTATAGTTGAAATGACTTCTGAACTAGAATAGTAACTAACACTATTTGGAAAAGTTCTTGAAAGCTTCACTGAGGTGGTAATATATTAGGTCATAAAGCCTGAGAAGATTTTTGCCAGTTGGAGAATAGGGGGAGTTCTTCAGGCAAAGTATATAGAAACCAGGAGAGCTGCAAAAGAAAATGCATATTTAGATGAAATATAGATTCAAGCATCAGCATTTAGAATTGTGGATAGTAATTAAAGTATGGGAATGGATGATATTGCCCAGGGAGAACTTTTCTTTTTAGAAGAGGCAGTTTAGACAAAACTGTAGTGAGCATCAACATTTAAAGTGTGAATGAATGAACAACTAGGGAAGGAGACAGTGCTCAGAGGGCTAGGAAACCAGAGAAAAGTTTAAAAAAAAAAAAGCAAGCTGAGAGGAGCAAGGAAGTGGTTAACTATGTTAGGAGTTGCTGAGAGAAGGCAGATGGAATGAAGGCTGAAAAGTGGCCATTGGATTTAACAATTAAAAGGTAACCAAGGTAGCATTTTTTCAGTCCTTGCTGAAATTAGTGGTCTTTTCATTTGTTAGATTTGCAGAGCTGATGTAGCCCCAAACGACTGCATCGTGTAGTACGATGTAATCAGTACGTCAATGTTTTTGCATTGCAAATAATAAAGCCTAGCTTACTTTTTTTAACTTAAATTTTATTTACTGTCAGCTTTATATTATCCATGAAAATTACATTACATATAACTCTTTAACCTTTAATATCGGTGTTTCTCAGTGGAGCCCACTAGGAATTTTACATGGGTCTCTGGTACATCACATGTACATTAGTGTGTACATTATGGTAGGGTACAGTCCAGAGGGTCGCAAAGAGCTGGATATGGCTGAGTGACCGGGCACACAACAGCCATCTCATCTAGCTCCATCCACACTGCCTTTTCTCACTTTCAAGGGGCATATAGAAACGTATCTGAATGAGAGTAACCTTCTTATAGGGATGTTCTCAAGTTAACTTTATTGAAAGTAGAGATGAACCAGTCCTATTGACCAAGAAAATGCAGAGGGCTACAAATAAAATAATTTATTTGGGGTCTTAAGATTTGCAATTTGAGATCGTACTGGAAAAGAGTCCAGAGTCTTATAAAGATGAAAGCCACAAAGTCGTTGTTATCTGGCAAGAACTATGGTTGACCACGATGCAGGGAAGTATTTGCTCTTAATGAATAGGCTGTCACGAGTTACTTTAGAGTAAGGGTTGGATAAATATGTTGAGTTTCTGGAACATTGGGCACATACTCTGGATACCTCCGTTAAGATCGTAAGTGGTCGAAGTTCAGATTCTATCTGGGCCGTTGTTGTTAAGTCTTACACTTCATCAGTGGCCTCCTGCCTCTGTTTCAGAGAGCTCTCCAGCCACTGCTGACTTTGTTTTATTTTCCTTTTACAGCCCCAGATGTCAGTGCCTTGTTGATAGTAACACACTGTTTTATTTTTGTTTTTGTATTCCAGTTTTGTTGAGATATAATTGATACACAGCACTGTGTGAGTTTAAGGTATACAACATAATGATTTGACTTACATACATCATGAAATTATTACCATAGTAAATTTAATGAACATCCATCATCTCATATAAATGTAACATTAAAGAAATAGAAAATAATTTTTTCCCTTGTGATGAGAACTCTTAGGATTTACTTAACAATTTTCACTTATAAAGTATAGCAGTGTTAGTTATATTATCATGTTGTATAGTACATTCCCAGTTGTGAGATAAAACTTAAAACTGGAAATCTGTACCTTTTGACTGTCCTTATCCAATTCCCCCACTCCCCGGTCTCCCTACTTCTGGTAACCACAAATCTGATCTCTTTTCTGTAAGTTTGTATGTTTGTTTTTGGTGAGTAATTGGCCTGTCACATACTACGTTAGTTCTTGGTACACAGCACGGTGGTTCAATATTTCTATACATTTCCAAATGATCACTATGATAAGTCTAGCTGGTATCTCTTGCCATACAAAGATACTTCGTATTTATTGACTGTATTCTCCAGACTGTACATTTCATTACCCGTGACTCATTTATTTTGTAACTGAATTTTGTACACCGATTCCCTCCTCCCCCAAAACCATCTGTTTGTTCTTTGTATCTGTAATTCTATTTCTGTTTAGTTATGTTTGTTCATTTGTTTTTCTCGATTCCATGTATATCTTTCCCTGTCTGACTTGTTGCCCTTAGCATAATACCCTTTGGTCATTACATGTTGTAGAAAATGGCAAGATTTCATTCTTTTTTATGGGCGAGTAATATCCCACTGTGTTTTGTGTGTTGTCTGTATATGTATATATACACACACCATGTATTCTTTGGCCATTCATCTATCAGTGGACACTTAGATTGCTTTCATATCTTGGCTATTTAAATAATGCTTCAGTGAAATTATGGTGCATGTATCTTTTCAAATTACTGTTTTTGTTTTCTTTGAATAAATACCCAGGAGTGGAATTGCTAAATCATATGGTAGCTGCTTTTGATTTTTGAGCAACCTCCATACCCTTATGGCTTCGGCAATTTGCAGTGCCATCAACAGTGCACAGTAGTCCCTTTTTTTCCCACATCTTTGCCATTTTTTATTGAGTTGTGTGGTTTTCCTGATACTGACTTGTATGCGCTGTTTATATATTTTGGACATTAATCCCTTGTCACTAATATCATTTGCAGATATTTTCTCCCATTCCACAGGTTATCTCTTTCTTTTGTTGATCGTTTCCTTTGCTGTGCAAACACTTTTAATTAGATCCACTTATTTATTTTTGCTTTTATCTCTTTTGTCTTAGGAGACATGTCCAAAAAAGAAGTTATGATTTATGTCATTATTCTGCCTCTGTCTTTTTCTAGACGTTTTAGGGTTTCAGGTCTTACATGTAGGTCTTCAATCCATTTTGAGTTTATTTTTATATATGCTGTGAGGTAATGTTCTAACCTCAACTTTTACATGTAGCTTGTCGAAGAGATTGTCTTTTCTACGTTGTACCTTAAACTCCTGGTTGGTGTCGGCCTGTAGGTGAGGGGACCAGGCCCAGGGGGTCCTGGAGCTGGTGCCAGACTGCTGGTGAGTGGGCATGTCCTACCAGCTGGCCGTAGGGCCTTGTTTGTTCCAGGTCTGGTACCCCAGCTCTGGTGGATGAGGCGGGGCCCAGGACTAGTGCTGGCCTGCTGGCAGGTGGGGAGGGTGGGAGAGACGGGCTGCTGACCCGGGGCTCTTGGTCACGCGTTGGTGGGTGGGCTGTGTCCTGAGCCTTCTGGTAGACAGGGCGGGTCCTGGGGTAGCTGAGGGCTCGGGCCCGTTGGTGGGCAGGACTGGGTCCCCCCAGCTACTCTTTGGTCTAGAGTGTTCCACCACTGGTGCCTGTGGGCTGGTGGGTGGGCTGGGTCCTGACACTAGTAAACTGTAAGAGAATTCCTAAATGACACTTGCCAGGCACCAGTATCCCTGTGAAATGAGCTCCCCCAAGTGGCTGCCACCAGCATCTGTGTCTCTAGGATACTTCCCAGTTACCTCTTGCCTCTTTGGGAGTCTTTCCAAGATCAGCAAGTTGGTCTGACCTAGGTTCCTCTCAGAATACTACTTCTGCCTTGGAACTTGGAGCATGTGAGATTTTGTATATATGCTACTAAGAGTGGTGTGTGTGCGCGGCACGCGTGCGTAGTCATATCCGATTCCTGACTGTTTGTGACCCCATGAACTGTAGCCCACCAGGCTCCTCCAGCCGTGGGATTTTCCAGGCAAAAATACTGGAGTGGGTTGCCATTTCCTTCTCCAGGCGATGTTCCAGACCCAGGGATCAAACTCCTGTCTCCCGCATTGCAGGCAGACTCTTGACCGTCTGAGCCACCAATGAATCCCTTAATTAGGTAGTGTAGTGTATGTGAAGATGCCTAGCAAAGTGTTTGGCTCTTAATTTTGCATAATAAATATTTTGGATCTTTTACTTAATGACTGATCATTGAATGATTCAGATTCTACTAATATTTACTGTCTCTTTAGCCATTGTAGTTAAAAAATAAACGCAACCAGATTCTGTGGCCCTTATACAGAAGGAAAAACCTAACCTGCTGTCCCTATTAATGTATTATTGCATTACCATGAAGGCCCCAAACAGCCATTTTCTTTATGTCATTGCTTGAGGTTTTGTTGTGGTTAGGATTAATTGACTTAGAATTGTCATGTAGGTGGGTGTTGAAATAATTTTATAATCAAGATTTTGAAGTCTATAACATTCTTCAAATAGCGTTTTTATTTGCAAATGTGGGGTTATATCATAAGTATAATTAATTCTTACGTGTTTTCAGCAGATAAGATTTTTATCTTACTTTTAAGAAATACATTTGGTGAGATAAGGCTAATGTGAACTAATACGAATAGTACAAATATATAGTGTTAAATTGTGTAGTAATTCTCAAGTTTTCAGCGTGATATACCTAACAAAAAATGACTTATTTATAAGCCTTTTTTTTTTCCCCCATGAATGAATAGTGCATTTTAATGTGAACTTGGCCCACTGAGTTTTTTTTTTTTTTTTAACTTTTTATTTTGTATTAGGGTATAGTCGATTAACAGGGCTTCCCTGATAGCTCCATTGGTAAAGAATCCACTTACAATGCAGGAGATCCCAGTTCAATTCCTGGGTCGGGAAGATCCGCTGGAGCAGAGATAGGCTACCTACTCCAGTATTCTTGGGCTTCCCTCGTGGCTCAGCTGGTAAAGACTCTGCCTGCAATGCGGGAGACCTGGGTTCGATCCCTGGGTTGGGAAGATCCCCTGGAGAAGGGAAAGGCTACCCACTCCAGTATTCTGGCCTGAAGAATTCCATAGTCCATGGAGTTACAAAGAGTTGGACACACTGAGCCACTTTCACTTTCATAGCAGATTAACAAACAATGTTGTGATAATTTCAGGTGACCAGCAAAGGGACTCAGCCCTACATACACATGTGTCTGTAAGCCTTTATTTTTGTGAACAGTGATTTACTGAAGAAAAGGGACATGCTGGAATTTTGAAATGTCAAACACATTTTAGTTTGAGATGCTGAAAATGCTGAAGCTCTGAGTTGTTAGCATATTATGAAGAGGCACAGGCTCTTCATTGTGAATTCCTTTCTCTTGTGTTTAGGAATTCAGTGCTGCTTGTACGAAAATATACTCCATTAATGATTTCCATAGCATATTTTTGTCCTTGTCTTTATCTTTGATTTCTGAAGATTTAATTCCTTTGAGTTCTGATAACGCCAGTTTTGGTAACTGCTCATCTTGTTAATTGGAGAAGGCAATGGCACCCCACTCCAGTACTCTTGCCTGGAAAATCCCATGGACGGGGGAGCCTGGTGGGCTCCATGGGGTTGCTAAGAGTCGGGCATGACTGAGCGACTTCACTTTGACTTTTCACTTTCATGCATTGGAGAAGGAACTGGCACCCCACTCCAGTGTTCTTGCCTGGAGAATCCCAGGGACGGGGGAGTCTGGTGGGCTGCCATCTATGGGGTCGCACAGAGTTGGACACGACTGAAGCGACTTAGCAGCAACAGCATCTTGTTAATTCTGCTTAGCTTGTTGGAATTTATGGCCACTTAATCTAGTTATGGTGATGTTAACAGCGTAGTTGCCATGCTGTATATGTAAATTGGGCCCTAATGTCTTTATTTACAAGGAACATATGAAATATAAGGCAGTTTCAGTGCTTTATTTTATTTTGGCCGCACTGCATGGCTCATGGGATATTAGTTCCCTGCCCAGGGATTGAATCCTGGCTGTGACAGTGAGAGCACTGAGTCCTAACTACTGGGCCACTAGGGAACTCCCAATTTCAGTGTTTTTATTGCTCTTTTATGAAGTAAATGTTGTTTGTTCCAAGATGACTGTTAACAAAAGAAGAAGCTGTATAATGATATCTGCAGTTCATTTCTAGGTAGATGAATTAGTTTTTGTCTTCATGTAAGTAAGACTGTTAGTTCTACAAAGGGCTAACTAACTATTCAAGTTAAGGATTGTCACTTTTAGTGGTGCAGTAGGGTTCCTATAATTTAATTCTTGAAATGTTCTTCAAATCAAATAAGATTTTACCACATTGAACAAAAAAAGTGATGAAATACTGCAGAGTCCTACTTTGCAATAGATTATAACAGTGTTCTATTTTATTTGCTTAGCTTGCATTTCTTCTTGGAGGAGATTCAATTCTGACTTTTACAGTCTATCTTAAATACTCAACCAAGAAAATATAGATATAGAATATGTTATTTTAAGATCACTGATTTTGTGAAATCCAAGGAGAAAATCTAGAATATTTAAAATCAAGCCTTACTATTAAATCCCAGGATGTGAGATATTATTTCTAAAAATATTTAGAATTTGAGGTAACATTGCTAGAACTGAATGAGTAAAACCGAAAAGATTAGACAGATGGTGGGTTGAAATGTTCTTTTTTTACTGCAGAAAAGTTACAAATGCTTATGGAATGACAAATGTTTTATAGTGAAATAATTTGACAGTATTGCAATTGTGAATATAAATGAACTACTGACAAAAACAAATTGCCTGCAGTCCAAATTCAAAATTTAAAGTGAAGAGCCCAAAGTAGAATAATCAAGAAGGAAATGATTTTCCTATATTTCACATTATTATGAATAACATTCTTTGGTGTATGTACTTAGGGAAGACTTATTTAACATGTCAGCTGAAAAGAGTTCATAGATCTACACAAGTGAACAATTTATAGTCAATGTCTGCTTATTGATGGGCTGATTACTTGTATTGCTGATAGGGACTGACCTAATTAGAAGGTCAGTGTCTTTAACCTGGCAGCTGAGTGAGGTGGCATGCCAGCTGGATAAGCGAGAGGCTTATGAATAAGGCTGGTCCCAAGATGATGGGTTGGTAGAGCTTTACTCTAGGAACAGGTTACTTAAAATTTCTTAAAGCCTAGGTTAAGGATGTAGTCATAAAGAATGAGGGGGAAATTTTAGTACTATGGGGGTGGGAAGGTAGGGGGAAGGGTAGAAGGTTGGGGGCCAGATTGTGTAGGGCCTTGTAAGGACTTTGGATTTTACTCTTGAGTGTGAAGAGAAGCCATTGGAAGGTTTTAAGCAGAATGAGCATTTAGAAGTCAGTCATTATTAAGTGCCTATTGTGTGCCAGATGTATTTCTTTTTTCAAAGAGGTTATGGTCTGTAGGATACTTGAGACCTTTTTTATTCATTTCTAATGTTTCTTTCTATAACCTAAAAAATATAGAGGTAACTTAACGGATTTAACAAATATGAGTGCTTTCTTATGCTTGGTACTCTTTTTAGTGCTCGGGATTAATCAGTCAGTGGGCAAAATGCATGCTTTCATGGAGTATATTCCAATCTGAAGAAGATAAGCAATAAAATAAGTCAATATATGGTCAATCATTTGATAACAGGGAGCTTCTATAGAGGAAAATAAGGCAGGGAAAGAGGATAGAGAATTAAGATGGAGGTTGGGTTGAGTTTGAAATACCAGGGTGAAGAAAAGATGCTTGTGAATACCTGAAGTAGGTGAGGGAGTGACTTGCAGATGTCTGTGGAGAAAGAAGTCTTCAGTGAGAGGAATTGTGTGTGCTCAGGCTCTGAGGCAGAAGAATTTCTGACCTGGGAGCATAGCAAAGAGGCCAGTATGTCTGCACAGAGTGAATGAAGGAAGGGGGGCAGTAGTAGATGAGATCAGAGAGATAAGGACCAGATTGTGTAGGGTTTTTTGTACATCCTTGTAAGGACTTGGATTTTACTCTGTGTGAGAAGGAAACCATTGGAGGGTTTTGAACTGAAGAGTGAGATGACCCAACTTACGTTTTTAATATATCGCTTTGTCTCCTGAACTAGGAGTAGACTGCAGATCTGAGGCAGGGACCAGCAGGGACACCCTACGGTGATCAGGCAAGAGAAGGTGATGCCTCAGTCCCATTGGTAGTAGTGGGGAGCAGTGATTGGATTCTGGACATATTTTGAAAGTAGATCCGGTGAAATTTGCTGATGGTTTGGATGGTGGTGTGTGAGAGAAAAAGATATCAAGGATGGACACAAGTTTTTTGCCTAAATAGCTGGAAGTTTGGGATTGGTATCATCTGAAATGAAGAAGACTGTATATAGAGGAACTTTTTAAAGAGGGGAGATGTTCAGGAGCTTGAGCACGTTAAGTGTGAGACACCTATTAGGCATCCGAGTGGAGACGCTAAATAGACAGTTGGATACATGAGTCAAGCTTAGGGAAGGCTTAGGCTAGAGACAGAAGTTTGGCAGCCATAAGATGATAGAAATGCTGTGGTCAGTTAAAAGTAAATTAGAGACTTCCCTGGCAGTCTGGTGGTTAAGACTTCACCTTCCAATGCTGGGGGTGCAAGCGCGATCCCTGGTCAGGGAGTTACGATCCCACATGGCTGGTGGCCAGAAAACCAAAACATAAGACAGCAATAATAGTGTAACAAATTCAATAAAAACTTTTAAAATGGTCCACATAAAAAAAAAAATCTCAAAAAATAGTAAGTAAAGTTAAAAATAGTTCTTAAATTTTCTGCCTGTCTGACAGTATCAACAGTTACAAAATAACAGATTGGATTTCCCAAGGTGATTGGACCCTTGAACATTTCTTTAAAAACAAAATGTAGTTAAGTTTCTGGAAGTCAGAGATAGGTTTTGTTTACACACACACACACACACACACACACACAAACCATCTTTCTTGGTACCTTATATAGTACTTAACAGATGATTTTGGATAATAGTGATTACAAATGATTCCCCCCCCCTTTTTTTTTTAGCATTTTTAGTATTTTAAAACTTTTCATTAATATGGTAAAAATTATAAAAATGTTCAGTATTATTTGGTCAATATCATGTGTTTTATATTTTAAAAATTTAAAAATACGTGTGGAAATAAATTAATCTTTTGAAAATTACAGTAGTTTTCCAACAGAATGCAGAATTTAAAATGAACATGTAAAGCTCAGTGATTTGCATTTTCAGATTTTTTTTTTCCTGTCATAGGAAATTGTAGGACTTTTTTCTGTTTCTAGGCCTACATGGCCTTCATCAGGAAACTTGATAGGGCTGTGTGACTTTTGTAAAAAATCGTGATTAAAAAATATATAGCATAGAATTTACCGTCTTAACCATTTTTATGTGTATAGTCCCTTAGTGTCAAGTGTACTCACATTGTTGTTCAACAGATTCCGGAACTGTTTCGCTTTGAGAACAGTGCCAAGTGATTTTTTCAAAACTGAATTTTTTACTGAGATTTTCAAGTGCTTCAGGGACACAGCTTATCTAAGGTAGAGATTGCATATTGGTTTCCTCAATTCCCTAAACAGAAGGCTAATCCAAACTCATCAGATGGAAAACTTGCCTTCTGTGGCCTTGGAAAGTTGATTTTTTTCTTTTTAAGGATTTAAAAATTAATCTAGCTTTGAGTTGGCATATCTTATGAGCATAGTAGAAAACTTGTATTTATTTTACTGTAGTTTATGAATTTCTTGGAGGAAAATCTAATAGTAATACTCATACTTGATGCAGACACTGACTCTTTGGCATGTCTGTGTTTATGCCCATCTGCTCCTGTGGCACCATGCCCATTGTTACACTGGCATGCCAGTATCATTGGGGCATGTGAGCCAACAAAGATGAATTGTTTGGATGGAATACACTATTCTGTAATACTAATTAATTTTGAGCTGATGAATCTACATGAGATAATGTTAACCAAATATAGTCAAGTAATGTCAGTGAAAATAAAATTTATTTTGACTTAGACAAAAGTGTATCACAGATGCTTTAGACTACTACTGAGAATAGTTAGAATTAGTGTTTATTATGGCTCCAGTGATCAATTTTCTTTTCACAAAATTTTGAATTTAAGAGAAAAAAAATGGAAGTTTTCTTGTGGTTGATTATAAAAATTAGGGAAGTATTGTGGCACCATAGGTTATGGATTTTATACTTATTCTATAATTCTTGAAATGTTTTCTTAGTATACTCAACTTTAGAAATTCATAGCAATGTGGTAAATGGGAAGAATGTTGGATTTCAAAACAAGACTCAAGTTTAATTCTTTGCTCTGCTGTTCCCTAATTCTGTGGTGGTATACTTGAAAATTATGTTTAGAATTTCTTACATGTGTAATTTTTTACTTGCACATTATCCTTATATTCTCTGAGCTTCAGTTTCCTTATTAATTAAATAGTGAATAACTCCACATGCTTCCTAGAGACTCTGTGATACTAAAATAAATAAATAATGTTTTAAGTTCAAGAAAACAATACTGCTTTCAGATAAGTTAATTATATGTTATCAATGTAAGGCATGTTAGCAATAGAGAAGATGTATCACTTCCCCTGTACCCCCCTGAGATAATCACAATGAAAAAGTTCTTGTGTATTCTTCTAGAAAAAAATGTGTAAACCAAATAATTATATATATGTATCAGATCAGATCAGATCAGTTGCTCAGTCGTGTCCGACTCTTTGTGACCCCGTGAATTGCAGCATGCCAGGCCTCCCTGTCCACCACCAACTACCGGAGTTCACTGAGACGTCCATCGAGTCAGTGATGCCATCCAGCCATCTCGTCCTCTGTCGTCCCCTTCTCCTCTTGCCTCCAATCCCTCCCAGCATCAGAGTCTTTTCCAGTGAGTCAGCTCTTCGAATGAGGTGGCCAAAGTACAGGAGTTTCAGCT
Organism: Bos javanicus; assembly: GCF_032452875.1. Taxonomy (NCBI): domain Eukaryota; kingdom Metazoa; phylum Chordata; class Mammalia; order Artiodactyla; family Bovidae; genus Bos; species Bos javanicus. The sequence goes on along the minus strand of NC_083877.1, from coordinate 9,343,107 downwards.
TTAGCATCATTCCTTCCAAAGAAATCTCAGGGCTGATCTCTTTCAGAATATATGTATAATATTACCAAATTATAAAATATATTATAACATTTTAAAATGTTATTACAGCAAATCTTTATAATTGTTAGTGCATTACATCTTCTCCCTCATATTTATTGGTTTTATTTTCTCAATGAAATACCTTATATGTCCTCCGTCCATTTCCCTGTTGGATCGATTCTTGTTGATTAGTTAAGGGTCTTTTGTATTCTAAGGAAATTAGCTCTCTTACGAGTTAAATTCCAAATTCACTTATTCTTAGTGCAAAAATTTTAAAACTTTCCGTGTTTATCAAATTTAAATGACTTTTGAGACTCCATGAGCCTTTTAAATCTTTTTAATCTTTTATTAAAAAGGTGGCAACTTTGGTTTATGGTGCTGTTAAATAGAAAAAAGACTTAGCTTGTTCCTAAGTCGCTGAATGGCTCTGTGATAGTTCCTTTAAAACTTTAAGGATGAGTAGTCACATTCTAGAAAGTATTCCTTATATCCTGAGCAAAAGTAAAATCTACTTCCTGCTGCCTGCCAACAGAGTAGTAGCTGAGGACTTTGGTAAAGGGTTTGGCAAATGTGGAGACTTTGTATGATGTATATATGACATCATGGTTTTTAAAACATGCACATGTAGAATGTATACATGGAAGATGTATGCTTAGTTTTTAACTTTAATTGGGGTCGTGGACCATTTTGAGCATCCAGTGAAACCTTAGAGTTTTCCGGTAGTCCTTTAAGGAACACGGTTAGCATATAGCTTATGTTCACTTATTCTTTCAACTAATATTTATTGTGTGTTTAGTGTATTTGAGAAAATGACCATTGTGTACGTTTATAGACCTTCTTTTGGTCTTTATTATCTGTGTTTATTCCTGCCATGTATCTTTGCAAAATTCCTGTGGTTGGCTCCTTGTCTTTCGAGATCTCAGCTTAATTGATCACTTCTACCTATAGAGATCTTTTGTGATTGCCTAGTCTTACTTTAATTGCATTATCCTATTTTAATTATTTGAATGGTGCTTATTCTGTTTATATTTGTTTCCCTTCCCTTTCCCTCTCTCCTTCCCTCCTTCCCTCCCTCTTATGTCATTTCTGTCATTCCCCCTCACCCCTACCCGGCTCCCCTGCATTCTCACTTAGAATGTAAGTCCCAGTACTTAGAACAGTCCCTGGAACTTAGTACATACCGAATAAATGAATGTGCTAGGCCCGGTGGTGAGTGCTTTACAATGATCTCATTAAGTTTTCTTAACAACCTGTGTGAAGGATACCACCCTTTAGTTTTGTTGATTTTTATCTGTTGTAGTTGCTCTCTATTGTATTGAATTCTCCCCTTATTCTTTATTTCTTTACTTGTTCTTTGAGTTTAACTTGCTGTTGTTCTTCTCGTTTCCTGAAATGGAAGCCTAGAATATTGATATTCAATCTTTCTTCTTTTATATTGCATTTCAGTTCAGTTCGGTTGCTCAGTCATGTCCAACTCTTTGCGACCCCATGAAATGCAGCACGCCAGGCCTCCCTGCCCATCACCAACTGCCCGAGTTCACCCAAACTCACGTCCATTGAGTCGGTGATGCCATCCAACCATCTCATCCTCTGTCGTCCCCTTCTCCTCCTGCCTTCAGTCTTTCCCAGCATCAGGGTCTTCTCCAGTGAGTCAGTTCTTCGCATCAGGTGGCCAAAGTATTGGAGTTTCAGCTTCTGCATCAGTCCTTCCAATTAGAAATATAAATTTACTTCTAAGTGCTGCTTTTGTTGTATATCATGAGTTGTGAGCTGTTGCAATTTTGTTGGTCAGTTCAAAATATTTTCTAATATCCCTGATGATTTTTTCTTTGACCCATAGGTTATTTAAAGTGTGTTGCTTATCTTTCCAAACATCTGAGCATTTTCTAGTTTTATGGATTTTATGAATCCTTTTATGGATTTTTAGTTAGATTCCATGTACCCTAAGTGATTTTAGATCTTTGAAATTTGTTAAGATCTTATCCAGCATATAATTTTACTTTGATAAGTAACGTTCTGTGTGCACTCGAAAAGAATGTTTATTCTGCAGTTGTTGGATATACTGTTCTATGCATGTCAGGTTAAGCTGGTTATTTGTGTTCATATTATCTACATCTTTATTGAATTTTTTTATCTGCTTGTTCTAAGAGAGGTGTGTTAAGAGTGCCAGTCATGCTCGTGGATATATGTATTTCTTCTATTAGTTCTGCTTTATAGATGGAAGTTTTCCTTTATAGATGAAAGGTATAAATTGAGAATAAATCCCATGTAAATTTAGAGTTATCTTCCTTTTGAAATGATATCCTTTTATATCCTGGCAGCAGATCCTCAGAAGTTATTGGTCTGAAAATCACTTTTTTTCACCTTCAGCTTTGAAGCATATTTTCTTTCAGTGGGTATAGAATTGTTTGTTGGCCTTTTTTCTTTCAGCTTTTTAAAGATGTCATTTGATTGTCTTCTGATGTCTGTAAATTCTTTTGAAAAATTGGCTGTCAGTATTATTGTTGATCCTTTTAAAACAAGGATTAATAAACTATGGCCTGTGCATTTGTGCATGCGTGCTCAGTCGCTTAGTAGTATCTGATTCTATGTGAACATATGGACTGGAGCCTGCCAGGCTCCTCTGTCTGTGGAATTTTCCAGGCAAGAATACAGGAATGGGTTGCCATTTCCTGGTTCAGGAGATCTTCCCAACCCAGGGATCAAACCCGTGTCTCTTGTGTCTTCTGCATTGGCAGGTGGATTCTTTACCACTGTGCCACCTGGAAATCCTCATATGTGTAAAGTTTTATTAGAACACAGCCAGCCCATTTATTTATGTATTGTATTAACTGATTTTACTTTACAGTCCTCAGAGATGGTATGGCATATAATGCTTAAAATATTGGGCCCTTTATTGAAAAGTTTTGTTGACCCTTTCCTTAAGGAAATGTCTTTTTTTTTTTTTTGTATGTATTAAAGATTTTTCTCATTATCTTTTGATTTTCAGCTGTTTGACTATTCTAGACCGTGTGCGTGCGTGCGTGCGTGTGTGTGTGTGTGTGTGTGTGTGTGTCTGTCTGTCTCCATGTGTATGGCTTTATGTTTTTCCTTTTTTTTTTTTAAGATTTTAAAATATATAGTATGTTTACGTCTTTCATCAGTTTAGAAAAATTCTTAGCCATTAGCCTTTGAAATATTGCTTTTGTCCCATTCTTTTTGGGGTTTCCCTGATAGCTCAGTTGGTAAAGAATCTGAGTCTGGAAGATCTGCTGGAGAAGGGATAGGCTACCCACTTTTGTGTTCTTGGGCTTCCCTGTGGCTCAGCTGGTAAAGAATCTGCCTGCAATGCGAGAGACCTGCGTTCAATCCCTGGGTTGGGGAGAGCCCTTGGAGAAGGGAAAGGCTACCCACTCCAGTATTCTGGCCTGGAGAATTCTATAGAGTCCATGGAGTCACAAGGAGTCGGACACGACTGAGCAGCTTTCATTTTTCACTTGTCTCTCCGCCCTCTTTTTAGGTATGGTAGATATTCTGATTATATTAATACATGTCTCTGATGTGCTATTCAGTGTTTTCCATTCTTGTATTTTTTGGGGCTTCAGATTGCGTATCTCCTCTTGACCTGCCTTCACTTTCAGTAGTCCTGTTATCTTCTGCTATTTTCAGTCTGCTCTTAAACCTATCTAGTGAGTTCTTCATTTCATAAACTATACTTTTAATTTCTGAATGTTCATTTGATTATTTTGTATAGATTTTACTACTTTATTGACATTCTTTATTATTTTGTCTCTTTTATCCATCTTTTCCTGTATTTTCCTGCCATATTAATTGTAGTGGTTTAAAAATCCCTGTTTAGTAACTAGTTTGTGAGTTACCCTGGATCTCTTTCTATTCCTTTTTGTCTTTTCTCTCCCTTCTCTCCTTCCCTCTTTCCTTCCACCCTTCCTCTCTCTTTCCTGTCATTTGTTCCTGTTTTTAGTGTGTCTCTTAAGTTTTGATCAGATGCTAGGTAATCAGGAACATAGATGAATCTCTGAATGATGTCTTCCAAAGAGGATTGTGTGTTTTGTTTTTTGTTCTTTCTGACAGTATAGTGCTGCTGCTGCTGCTAAGTCCCTTCAGTCGTGTCCTACCCTGTGCGACCCCATAGACGGCAGCCCATCAGGCTCCCCCATCCCTTGGATTCTCCAGGCAAGAACACTGGAGTGGGTTGCCATCCTTTTCCAGTGCGTGAAAGTGAAGTCGCTCAGTCGTGTCCGACTCTTCTCGACCCCATGGACTGCAGCCTACTAGGCTCCTCCTCCCATGGGATTTTCCAGGCAAGAGTACTGGAGTGGAGTGCCATTGCCTTCTCCGAGTACAGTGCTAGCAGAGCACTTTGGTCTTGTTTAAGTTCAGTTTTAGGCTTTTAAATAGGTTTTGTCTATTTCAATTTTTCTTATACTCCTAAGAAGTATCCTTACTTTTCAATTGTGCCCCTCCTGTGGTCTTAACTGAAAGAAAGGCCAGGGTATTTACCAACACCTCCCTGGAGAAGGAAATGGCACCCCATTCCAGTATTTTTGCCTGGGAAATCCCATGGACAGAGGAGCCTGGTGGGCATACAGTTCATGGGATCACAAGAGAGTCAGACACGACTGAGGAACCAGACCACCACCACGTCTCCTTGAGAGACTTGGTTTCCAGCTGCTCTTCCCTGCAGTGTGTGGTTGCTGAACTCTGCTCAGGTATTAATCTGTAACCTCCCAGCCACTGTTGTTTTCTGCTGGATTTCCCACATTCTTACTCTGAAAACGTGGTCAACTACTGAAGGGACTTTGCACAGATTTTTTGTGCCTTTTCACTGGTTCCCTCCCCTGTAGTTTCACCCTTCAAGTTCCAGTTCCTTTGGTAGCCACAAACATTAACCTTTGTCTCTTTAGTCTTTTAAAACTGTCATTTTTATCCTTGGATTCTATTCTCCCAGATAGTGATTTGAGAAATGCAGTCGGGGAAAAAGCTGATGTGAATAAAGAGCCCACTTTATGTGCTTCCATTCCTTCCATGATCTTGGCCCCTTAAGTTCTGCCTGGATGACCTGAGAAAGTTACCTTATTTGTTTTTCCCAGTTTTTATAGTCATTTTCTGTGGCAGGTTTAGTGTCTTACAAGTAAGAGCACCATGGGCAGATCTGGAAGTGCCTACAGTGTCTTCTAAACATAACAGCCAGAATGATTCTGTTTGTGTATTAGACTATGACTTCTGTATTCATCACCCTCCTGTGGTTCCTAACTTCATTCAGGGTGAATTATTTGCCTTTAGTATTATTTGCCTTCCTTCCTCTGCTCTGCCTAGAGTGCTCGTTCTCTGTCCCTCCCCTCCAGTATCAGTACGACTGACTCCCTCACTTGGCAAATGTTTGTTCAGATATTTCCTTATTTAACCTATTCTGACCACCCTGTTTAAAATTGCCTCTTCCTTTCCCTTCTGCATTCTCTCTGCCTTTGCTCTGTTTTTCCCTCATATCATCCCATGATTTTAAAATTCATTCTTTTATTATGTTTGTTTGTTGTCTCTTTTACTTATTAAAATGAAAACTCTACAAGGGCAGGGATTTTCATCATTTTTGTTCATTGGTGTGTCACAAATGCAGATTAGAACCAGATGAGAATGGAGAATTACAGAATCTAAGGGAAGAAGGATTTTAGAGATAGAAGAGAAGTAGTCAGTTATATCAAATATCAAATCATCTAAAAGTATTTGTGAGATTTTTGCATTGGATTTTTAAAGAAGGAGGTTATTTGTTACTTTTGTGAAAGAAATTTTTATAGAAGAGCAGAGAGAAAACAAAGATTACCAAGGACTGAGGGTGTTGTGATAGCAATTGTAGACTATTCTTTTTTAGTTTTGTGGAGAGTATAGTAGAAAAAGTTCATATTTAGTTGGATAATCTATGGTTTCTCCCTTTGGAGAGTTAAGAAATGGATGATTCGGTAGTTGGAATTTTCTGGTTTTACTCACTTTTGTGTTTATTAATTAATACTTTGTGCCCAAAACCACATAAAGTTTTGAGTGTCATCCAAGGAGAGTTATGAGGTTTCACCATGTGCACTGAAACTAATTATGAAGTGCAGTGCCTTTAGCTGCACAGTGCTAGAAAAAAGTGAATTTTGGCTCTTGTTCCCAGCCTCTTTTTTTCTGCATACCTATTCATACCTATGCAAGTAAATTTTGACTCTTGTTCCCAGCCTTTTTTTCCCCTACATATTCTACGTGCCTATTCATGTATACTGGAGAAGGAATTGGCAGCCCACTCCGGTGTTCTTGCCTGGAGAGCCCCAAGGACAGAGGAGCCTGGTGGCTGCAGTCCATGGGGTCACAAAGAATCGGACACACTTGGGCGACTGAGGAGCAGCATTCGTGTATACAGTGGACCTTTTGGAGTTGAAGCATCTTTTACTTGAGTAGTTGTCAAAGCGTGAAGAGGTGCCCACGATTTAGAATATTTTGGTGAGGCTTGAGAAAGTTTCATACTGTTCGCGGGGTTCTCAAGGCAAGAATACTGAAGTGGTTTGCCATTCCCTTCTCCAGTGGACCACATTCTGTCAGACCTCTCCACCATGACCCGTCCGTCTTGGGTGGCCCCACATGGCATGGCTTAGTTTCACTGAGTTAGACAAGGCTGTGGTCCGTGTGATCAGATTGGCCTGTTGTCTGTGATTGTGGTTTCAGTCTGTGTGCCCTCTGATGCCCTCTCTCAGTGCCTACCTCTTACTTGGGTTTCTCTTCCCTTGGACGTGAGGTAGCTCCTTTTGGCTGTTCCAGCAAAGCGGAGCCACTGCTCCTTACGTCAGACGTGGGGTAGCTTCTCTTGGCTGCCGCCCCTGAGCTTGGACGTGGGGTAGCTCCTCTCTGCCGCCGCCCCCGGCCTCAGGCCTGGGGTAGCTCCTCTCGGCCACCACCGAGAATCAAGATTGCCAGGAGAAATATCAATAACCTCAGATATGCAGATGACACCACCCTTATGGCAGAAAGTAAAGCAGAACTAAGGAGCCTCCTGATGAAAGTGAAAGAGGAGAGTGAAAAAGTTGGCGTAAAGCTCAACATCCAGAAAACTAAGATCATGACATCTGTTCCTATCACTTCATAGCAAATAGATGGGGAAAGAGTGGAAACAGTGGCTGACTTTACTTTTCTGGGCTCCAAAATCACTGCACATGGTGACTGCAGCCATGAAATTAAAAGACCCTTACACCTTGGATGGAAAGTTATGACCAACCTAGATAGCATATTCAAAAGCAGAGATATTACTTTGCTAACAAAGCTCTATCTAGTCAAGGCTGTGGTTTTTCCAGTGGTCATGTATGGATGTGAGAGTTGGACTGTGAAGAAGGCTAAGCGCCGAAGAATTGATGCTTTTGAACTGTGGTGTTGGAGAAGACTTTTGAGACTCCTGTGGACTGCAAGGAGATCCAACCAGTTCATCCTAAAGGAGATGAGTCCTGGGTGTTCATTGGAAGGACTGATGTTAAAGCTGAAAATCCAATACTTTGGCCACCTGATGCAAAGAGTTGACTCATTTGAAAAGACCCTGATGCTGGGAAAGATTGAGGGCAGGGGGAGAAGGGGATGACAGAGGATAAGGTGGTTGGATGGCATCACCAACTCAATGGACATGGGGTTGGGTGGACTCTGGATGTTGGTGATGGACAGGGAGGCCTGGCATACTGCGGTTCATGGGGTCGCAAAGAGTTGGACACGACTGAGTGAACTGAACTGAACTGAGAAAGTTTCAGTCCTCCCCCTTCAAAGATTTTTGATGCGTCCTTTTGAGGATGTACTTTACTGCCGATGGGAAATCACTTTTCATCACTTTTCCCAATCCCATCATTCCTGGATTTAAAATTCAAGTGTTACTTTCTATAGTACCCAAATTTTTGTGATTCTTTTGAGAGAAAAGGAAGTAATTATGTAGTACAGTGCTCTCAAACTGGAAGGGCCCTTTTTTTTCTTTTAAATTTCCAATCCATTATGGATAGATACTTCTGTAAAATACAATAAAAAATGAATTTCTGGAAAAAGCATGCAAAATGCTAGCCCTAGTTTTCTGTTACATTCAAACATATATAACTACACTGTTGAAGTGCCCTAAGTATAGTCTCTCAGATTCTGTTTATATCTCCTATGGATTAGTGGCAAGAATTTGTGCGCTGGTAATGGTTCTTGGACGAGTCCTCCTCAGAACAGATCAGGAGAAGTGCTGAGAGAGTGTGCAGTGCCAGTGCTGCAGTGTTAGTTTTCCCCTTAATCTACACAGTCATTCAAAGGAGTAGGAGGTTTTAATGAGTTATGGATTGCAGATTTTTTAAAAAGAGGTAATTTATACACTGTAAAAGCTTTACTACTTCTTAAGTTCTGAAAGGGTAATTGTTCAAAATTTGCTTTTTGAATAGTTGCTGCTTTACACAGTGCTGAAGTAAAAGTGACTTCTTGGTACCAGTAAGACTTGGTACCAGTAAGATTTTCTTTAACTTTCCAGTTATTTTTCTTCAGTTCTTAAAACTATAAAAACAAGCATATTTTGAACATGAAAGGAAAAGTTATACCACTTAACACCACAAGATGTCACTTATGTAAAAATAAAGTTGTATTTTAATACTCAAAAGCTGAAGAGCTACAGGTAAGTAGATAAATGAAGAACTAGGTAAATTAAAAAAGCAGTATTTGGATTGGTTTTTGGTAGAATCAATGAAAATGTTACTAATTCAGCATTGTTTTGAATCAACTCGATGTTTCACACAAAGAATTTCTTTTTGTTCCTTATTTAGATTTTTCAAAATTATAAAACTAAATTCTTAAGATTAATATAGTAATACATGTTAATTGACCATATTTGAATCTATATAGTGAAGGAGGTAGACCTAAAATGGCTCAGTACAAGTGAACATATCTTGAGAGTAAACAAGGTGTTTTGGTATTAACTTTCCCATATCTTTACTGTTTTGGTGACAAGCAAAGAAGAATTTGGGTAGAGATATGTAATTTATATCAGAATTTTCAATGGGTCTTTATGACATATCTGAGAAGTTGAATATTACATCAGGTTGAAGGCAGTGCCTAGGAGTTTTCTTGTTTCTTTTCTCTGAACCTCAAAGTTATTAGCTTTCTCCGCATGTTAACACTGAAGATATTTATATTTGTTATTGAAGACCATCTTTTCTGTTAACCATGAAGAGCAAAACCTTTGACTTTAATATCGGGTTCCTGTTTTCTTATTTTTAGTTTAAGAGAGCGGGTCAGGACATGAAGGTGTTTGGGAACGGAACTGTAGCATAAGGAACAAACCAAGTTTTCATTAGGCCGTGAATAAGATTACACCTGGAGTTGGAGGTTGGAATGTCCTGAAAATTGACACTTCATTATTCTTCATTGCTCATGTTTCTCTCCAGATAACACTTGTAGAGAAGATTGGTAGAATACTCTTGGGGAAAAAAGGGATCAGATATGAGAAAATGAATTTTTTTTTTTTGACATGTACGTGTGTGGTCACTCTTTCTGTTTACTTATCTAATCACTTTACCTTTTTTCAAGTTCTTACTTACAAAAAGTTTTTAAAGGTTTCTTTTAGGTTTTTTAAAAAAATATAAAAGCCTACATGGTCAGTAAGTAAAATAGGAAAATAGCAAAAAGTAGAAGGGGGAAAAAAACCTGATTTGTGGGTCCTGCCACAAAAAATTTCAACAAAAGGAATTTTTGTTCCTTTTCAGTTAACAGTGCAGTGTGAAAGAACAGGGAGTTTTAAGAAGGAATTCTGAATTCATTGCAGTGAGCAATTGGAGTATTTTATATTTGGTTGTTATATATCCTCAGATGTAGTTCTTATATGTCACTTTCTTACTATTTGTATGTTTTCTAGCTATATTTTTAATTAGAGAAAAGTAGTTATTGTGATTATTGTGTCTTGCTAGTGGTCACCATTGTATTTAATTTTATGAGCTGCTTGGAAAGGAAGAGTAACTTTTTCATAATAAATCTCATTGCCTTTATTTATTTTTCCTGCAATGACAGTTTGTAACATTTAACTCCGGAGAAGGCAATGGCACCCCACTCCAGTACTCTTGCCTGGAAAATCCCATGGACGGAGGAGCCTGGTAGGCTGCAATCCATGGGGTTGCTAGGAGTCGGACACAACTGAGTGACTTCACTTTCACGCATTGGAGAAGCAAATGGCAGCCCACTCCAGTGTTCTTGCCTGGAGAATCCCAGGGACACAGGAGCCTGGTGGGCTGCCGTCTATGGGGTCACACAGAGTCGGACATGACTGAAGCGACTTAGCATAGCATAGCAACATTTAACTCCAGTATTAGTTTGCTAGGACTGCCATAACAAAATACTACAGACTCAGTGGCCTAATCACAAATTTATTTCCCCAGATCCTGGAGGCTAGAAATTGCAAATCAGAGTTTTGGCAGATTTGGTTTCCGCTGAAGCCTCTCTCCCCGGCTTGCAGATGGCCACCTACTTGCTGTGCCCTCACATGGTCATCTTTTGGGCTTTGTGAATCAGTCCTAACCTGCTCTTCTTATAAAAAATCACTTATATTGGATGAGGGCCCCACCCATGTTGACCTATTTTAATTTAATTAACCTCTTCAATGATTCATCAAATACATTCATATTCCGTGATATTGAGGGTTGGGATTTTAACACAGGAATTTTGGAAGGGACACAACTCAGCTCATAATAACACATGATCAATCATTTATTCTTGGTATGTGCTTACTGCCTGTATTAGGCCTAAATTTGTAAAATGTAAAGTACTTTTGTCAAGGATGTCTATTTAGAGGAGTTAAGGAGGCTCTTCTCACCTACTTTTAAGCTTAAGCTGAGATCAGAGAGCTTCTGATCTCAGAAGCTCCGTTTGGGTCCGCACATGCGTGTGAGCACCTTGAACCGTATTGCATGAAGCTGTGTGGAGTAAATTTTTAAAATCTCTTTTCTGGAGAGTTTGTTGTAGAAACTATTAAAAATTGCTAATCATAAACTGATAACGAGTACAAAGTGATTAGTTATAGTTTGTAATACTACAATCTTTATAGTCATTTAAGAGGATTTTTCAGTGCTGTCCTAAAATAAGGTTCAGTGATTTAAATTCTTGAGTAAGATTGAGACTTAAGTGTGATACTCTTAATTTCAGAGTACGTATAATGGTGGCTTATCAGATCCTTAATAATGTATTTCTCAGAAACAGATAGATGTCTTTTAATCTTTTGGAGTATTTATATCTTATTCACACATGTGAATAAAACACTACAAAAACTTTTTAATATCATTTTAATGGAGGTATAATTCTCATACACCAAATTACCCAATTTTAGATTACAATTAGATGGGTTTTCAGAGAAGGCAATGGCACCCCACTCCAGTACTCTTGCCTGGGAAATCCCATGGACGGAGGAGCCTGGTAGGCTACAGTCCATGGGGCCGCTAAGAGTCGGACACGACTGAGCGAGTTCACTTTCACTTCTCGCTTTCATGCATTGGAGAAGGAAATGGCAGCCCACTCCAGTGTTCTTGCCTGGAGAATCCTGGGAACAGAGGAGCCTGCTGGGTTTCTGTCTATGGGGTCGCACAGAGTCGGACACGACTGATGCGACTTAGCAGCAGTAGCAGCAGATGGGTTTTTGACAGATGTATACACCTGTGAAATCACTACCACAGTTAAGAAGATACACAACATTTCCATCTTCTTATGGAAGGAATTTCTAATGTCCCTTTATCCATTTCTTCTTCTACCTATGAATCCACTACCTTGGTTCTGTCCCTACAGACTGCATTTTCTAGAACTTTAAATTAATTCAATTATGGTCTTTTGTGTCTGGTGTCTTTCAGTCACATAATAATTTTGAGACTTCATCCATATTATTGCATGTATCAGTGGTTGGTTCTTTTTCCTTCATGAGTAATATTCCAGTGTATGGCTAAATCCCATTTTGCTGATGGACATTTAGATTGTTTCTGGGTTTTTTGCTATGGATAAAGCTGCTGTGAATATTCTTTAAGTTATTCTGTAGAATGTTTTTCTTTCTCTGAAAGTGGAATGACTGGATCACATAGTAGGTTTATGTTTAAATTTGGAAGGAACTCCCAATTTTCCAAAGTGATTGTACTCTTTTACATTCCTACCAGCAGTGTATGAGAGTTCTAGTTGCTCCGTAGCCTTGGCAATATTTGTTATTGTCATTGTCTTAATTTCATCTATTCTCATGGATGTGTAATGGTTTCTCATTAAATTTGCATTTTTGATAGTTAATGACCTTAAGTATTTAACAGTTTTCCTAATCTTTTTGTGTGTGTGTGTGTGAAATGCCTGTTCAGGTTTTTTTGACCATTTAAAAAAATTGGTGTGCCATCTTATAAGTGAGTTATAATTGTTATATAACTTTTTTATAATTAAATTTCTGATTTTGAAATAATTGTAGATTCATATACAGGTATAAAAAGTAATACAGAGAGATTCTGTGTACCCTTTACCCAGTTTCCTTCAATGATAAACTATAGTACAACATCACAGCCAAGATGTTGACATTGACATACTTCATGAGTCTTGTTCTGATTTTCCTACTTTTATTTGTACTTAACTTGTAGATGTCTTTGTTAGGGTAGTGTTCTATTCCATTTAACCACTTTGATATTATTTTGTAGGGTTAGATGAGAAACATGTACTTAATTACAAGTAAGAAAATAATTTGGTAGTAATGTACATCATGTTATTAAAATTACATGTTTTAATGCCTGTGCCATATAAAATCTAAATATGCAATTTTTCTTTCGTGTGTAGAAATGAAGATCTAAAGCAAATGTTAGAGAGCAACAAAGATTCTGCTAAATTGGATGCTATGAAACGGATTGTTGGGGTAGGTAAAATAATTAGATCATTTTGACTTTTGAATAAATGACAAGTAGTGATATGCTAAAAATATATATTGTAGAATATGTTAAATACCAAATCAAGCATTCCCATTTACCCTTTATTATTAGAATTTCCTGTCTAAAATGTTTTGGAAGAAGTAAAGAAGTAACAAAATTCAGAAACTTGAGTTCTAATTCTGTCTTTTCTGTTTCTCAAATATTTCTTTTGTCAAATAGAGAGTGCTAATCACCTTGAAGAGAAAGTAAGATTATATACTACAATATTTTGACTTCCTACAAAGAGGGATACTAATGAGCTAAAGGATATTTTTTTGGTCATTCTATGACCTAAAAATTGTGAGCATGCTTTCTTCTGATCTTCAAATTTCTTTACTACTAATACAAATGGTTTATTCAGTTTATCAGCATAGAACTTCTAATGAATATTAATAGATGTAAAAACATTCTCTACTTTTCTCTTGTAATGCAAAATTCAGATAGTAGTCTAAAATATTACTATGTAAGGGGTTCTACTGTCAGAATTAAAAATATAATGCAATTTCTGATTATATAATGTTTAAAAATATTTTTGCAATTTGTGTGGGTCTTGCCCTTTTTTTTTTTTTTGATTGTTTGTACTGACAGTGAAAAAAACTGGCTTAATTCAGTGACTATCTGATGCTAAAGAGTCTGCTTGTCTCAGTGGAATTAAATTTGTCAGACCTTGTCTTTCTTACTACTACTTTGCTTTTTTCACCACCATTGCTGATTTTGTTTTCCAGAACTTTTTGTATCAGGTCAAAATGTAGTAAATTCACGTAATTGCAAAAATAAACTCTACTGTAGTAGGGTGTAAATACAGCTGAAACAGTACTGTTTTCCAGCAGACAGTGCCACCATATGAGAGTCTGAAATCTCCATTCTAAAATCCAAATCCCATTTACGAAGGATGATTATAGATATGAATTTACTGTGTTCAAAAGTTTGTTGTTGTGAAAACCCAATATGTAAAAGTCAAGGACTAATTATACCTGTAGAACTTGCTTGATTCTTTTATTTAGATTTATGTCACTTGGTAATGGAGGAAAAGGTTGAAGAGTTTTTGGTAAATTTTTCATTTGTTCATGTTAAACCAAGGCTTCCCTAGTGGCTCGGCAGATAAAGAATCCACCTGCAATGCAGAAGACATAGGAGATACAGGTTTGGTCCCTGGGGTCAGGAAGATTCCCTGAAGTTCGTAATGGCAACCCAGTCCAGTATTCTTGCCTGAAAACTCCCATGGACAGAGGAACTTGGCAGACTTCAGTCTGTGGGGCCACAAATAGTTGGACACGACTGAGTGACTGAGCACACACGCAATGTTATACCATATAATAATAGCGTTTATGGAGAGGTAGTTCTTTGCTTTACATGGCTTTGGGATTTGAATTCAGTCACCACAGTTTAGTTAAATAACGCCAGTCTCCTCACAATAGGTTTATATTTCAGTTATCATGGTACATTGACTTAGTAATTGCATACTGTTTCATCATTAACTCTCCAGTCCTCAACTCACTATATATATAACAAATATGCGTATGTCATGTCACTTCTTTCAAAGTTATTTTTAGCAGTTGGTCACTGTGTGTGTTGCTCAGCTTGTGTACAGACTGCAAAGCATGCAGTAGTGATCCCTCCTTGTTTACCAGTGAGAAGCCCACTTGACATTTTACCAAAATGAATGATTAAAAGAAGAATTTGATCAACAAAGATAAAAATGCAGGAAGGAAATGAAAAGTGATAACACTAGAAATGAAATTCAGGTAGAATGTAACTGGAATTGTGGAGAAGTTGGTGACTGTGGGCATGCTGATGCCGCCACTTTTGGAGAGACTCTAAATCCTGCCGGGGAAATGCCATGGACAGAGGAGCCTGGCGGGCTGTTACAGTCCATGGGATTGCAGAGTCAGGCATGACTGAGCATGGACAAACGTGTAGCTAGAGGCACTTCAGTAAGGTAGGCTTTTCAACATAAATGAGGAAAATGGTTGTGATGAAAAGGCTGAAGATATGCCAGAGGAAGTGATGCTGCCAAAATCTTCACATTAGAGGAACTCTAGGAGATAATTCACCACATTAGAAGTACCAATGACACAACCTTGGAAGCTGATCCAGACTTAGAATTAATTTACCAAGGAATATACAAGATGCTTGCATGCACGCATGCTCAGTCGCTTCAGCTGTGTCCAACTCTTTGCCACCCCATAGACTTTAGCCCACCAGGCTCCTCTGACCATGGCATTCTCCAGGCAAGAATACTGGAGTGGGTTGCCATGCCCTCCTGCAGGGGATTTTCCCAACCCAGGAATTGAATCCAAGTCTCTTATGTCTCTTTCATTGGAGGGCACATTCTTTACCACTAGCGTTACGTGGGAAGCCCTAAAGACGCTTGCTTGATACTTCAAATGATGAGAATAAGGCAGGTCCATTCAGACTACTCCTGATCAGTTAATTCTCAATGACTCTGATGTTTTATGGTACAGTATATTAAATAAATGTTAATTTTATCATTTTTCATTTTCCTACCTATATTTTTCTGACAGTAATAAGAGAGTATTAAATGTTTTTTATAAAATTCTTATAAGTTACAGATCCAGTTGTCAAGATTGCTTTACATTGGTTTCAGCTTGCAGACCTGCAGGATACAGTCCTGCAGTGCCATATAAAGCAGGCAGTACTCTTAATTATTTCACTGAATTTTGGTTTTACATCCCTCTAAGGTAAATTATTTCACTAAGTCTGAGGATGCTATTGAAATTCCTAAATATGAAAATGATATATTTGGTAGTTTTTTTCTGTATTCCTGTTTCAAACTGATAAATAAAATGGATATTCTCAACAATCTAGACTACTTGAGTGTTATAAATGTAATTTACATGTAAATAGACATCATAAAGAAGTATAAATATAACTATGGTAGTAGTTAGTCTGGTAGTTACAGACTTTCTCTTATTAGGAAGTTTATATAAATATAAATTTGGAACTTGATCAACAACTGTAGGAAAATGATTATTAATTAAAAATTATTCCTTCACTTTGTATACACTTTGTATAATGTCCTCAGGATTTATCCATATTGTTAAAAATGTCAGAATTTCTTCCTTTCTCATGGCTGAATAATATCCCATTTTATATACAACACAGATGTGTGTGTTTGTAAGAAAGATGTAAGGTATAGCTCACATTACCAGTTTACTTTACCAGCAGTGCACAGTGTTTCCCTTTATCCACATCCTCACAAACACCTGTTATGTCTTGTCTTTTTGTTCATAGCAGTTCTAAGAGGTTTGAGGTGGTAACCTCATTGTAGATTTGATGTACATTTCCTTGATAATGACTGATGTTGAACAACATCTTTTTCTTGTACCTGTTGGCACCTTTAATTTACAGAGTATTCTATGTCAATTATATCTCCATAGACCTGGAAAAAAATTATTAGACAAGTGACACAAATAGGTATTTGTAAATTTTCAAATAATATTGAGATATACAAAGTAAAAATTTCATCTTCCAGGTATACTTTAGGATTAAATTGTAAAGTTCTGTTAATTGTTTTTGGATTTTGATTAGGGTAATAGGAATTTGTGTATTTCCATCTCCACTCTTTTCCTGTCTTTCAGTAGCATTATATTCATGTCTTATAGTTTCTAATCATAAGGAATCTTGAACATTCCTTGCTAGATTCGTTCTTACGTACTTTTCAGTTTCGTTTGCCATTATGAATGGTCCCTTTCGTTATATTTTCAAAATTATTACTAGTGTATAGGAGAACAAATGACTTTTCTGTTCTTGTATTTGACCTTCTCAGTGAACTTTTCTTAAATCTGATAGTTTTTTGGTTTCTTTGCTTGATTTTTGTATAGTTAATTGCATTATCCAGAAGTTATGACAGATTTATTTTCAAATATTTTTATCTCTTACTCGTTTCTCTTCTCTCTTTGCATGAATTAAGTTACACTATGATGTTCAATAGTAGGCATGGTAGAAGACAACACTGTGATGTTTCTGATTTTAATGGAAATATTTGTGATATTTTACTCTTGCGGAATTCAAGTAGATATATATCTATATATTTAAGTGAAGTTGTATTATAATTTTCATTTTGTCTTGTGTTGAGGTTTTTTTTATTAGATTCAGAGCATGAGTTATTATTTAAGCCATCTTGGCCTGCTCCTTTATTGCAAAGATCTCCCCTCATTGCAAAGATCTCCCCTCTCATTTTTAGCCTTTATGTATAAGTCTGAGATCTAGTTTGCATTATTTCTTATGTATGATGTGAGATTAAGAGACGAATGTTTTTTTAACACATGTATATCTAATTTGCCTCCATTTTTATTAAATATTTCAATGTTTGTTATTAAAAAACTATCCTTTCCCAACCAAATTTCAACCTCAAATGACAATCAGTTTACTGTGTATTTGTGGACCCACTTCTGAACTCTTCTGGTTCATGGGTCTTTGTGGCCCTCAGTTTACCAATACCTCACCCTTGATTTCTGTAGCTTTAAAATAAAGTACTGAAAGTCTTCCTTAAAAAAAAAGAAGCTTTGTTTATGCTATATCCTTTGCATTTCCTTGTAAATTTTGAAAGGTTGTCAGTTTCTACCAAAAAAACCCTTCAGTTCAGTTCATTCAGTTCAGTCGCTCAGTTGTGTCCGACTCTTTGCGACCCCATGAATCGCAGCATACCAGGCTTCCCTGTCCATCACCAACTCCCGGAGTTCACTCAAACTCATGTCCATCGAGTTGGTGATGCCATCCAGCCATCTCATCCTCTGTCGTCCCCTTCTCTTCCTGCCCCCAATCCCTCCCAGCATCAGGGTCTTTTCCAATGAGTCAATGCTTTGCATGAGGTGGCCAAGTATTGGAGTTTCAGCTTTAGCATCAGTCCTTCCAGTGAACACCCAGGACTGATCTTACTGGGATTTATAATGAAATTTATTAAACTGGGCTTTCCTAGTAGCTCAGCTGGTAAAGAATCTGCCTGCAATGCAGGAGACCTGGGTTTGATCCCTGGGTTGGGAAGATCCCCTGGAGAAGGGAAAGGCTACCCGCTCCAGTGTTCTGGCCTGAAGAATTCCATGGACTGTATAGTCTGTGAGATCGCAGAGAGTCAGATACGACTGCATTAAATCTATAGATCAATTGACTTTTGACATCATTTTGTCTTATGACCCATGATCGTAATTCTCTCTCTTGTTTCTGTTATTTTTAATTTCTATCAACACTATAGTATAGTTTTTAGTGTAAAATTTTAAGTTCTGTTTTTTTTTGTTGTTAATAGTTATTCTAAATATTTTGTATCTTTGATTGCTATTAAATACTGTATTTCAATTTTTTAAAATGGTAATGATATTTAATAAGATAAATTCAATGAACATAAGTAAATGTCTATAAATATAAGGTTTTCTTCATGGCACAACGCTACATCACATTCAGTTGAGTTCAGTTCAGTTGCTCAGTCATGTTTGACTCTTTGCAACCCCATGGACTGCAGTATGCCAGGCTTACCTGTCCATCACCAACTCGCAGAGCTTACTCAAACTCATGTCCACTGAGTCAGTGATGCCATCTCTGACATCAACCGTTTCATACTCTGTCGTCCCCATCTCCTCCTGCCCTCAATCTTTCCCAGCATCAGGGTCTTTTATAATGAGTGAGTTCTTCGCATCAGGTGTCCAAAGTATTCGAGAGTTTCACCTTTAGCATCAGTCCTTCCAATGAATATTCAGGACTGATTTCCTTTAGGATGGACTGGTTGGATCTCCTTGCAGTCCAAGGGACTCTCAAGAGTCTTCTCCAACACCACCATTCAAAAGCATCAATTCTTCGGCGCTCAGCTTTCCTTTATGGTCCAACTCTCACATCCATTCATGACTACTGGAAAAACCAAAGCTTTGACTAGATGGACCTTTGTTGGCAAAGTAATCTCTCTGCTTTTTAATATGCTTTCTAGGTTGGTCATAACTTTTCTTCCAAGGAACAAGTGTCTTTTAATTTCATGGCTGTAGTCACCATCTGCAGTGATTTTGGAGCCCCCCAAGATAGTCTGTCACTGTTTCCCCGTCTATTTGCCATGAAGTGATGGGACCAGATGCCATGATCTTAATTTTCTGAATGTTGAGTTTTAAGCCAACTTTTTTACTCTCCTCTTTCACTTTCATCAAGAGGCTCTTTAGTTCTTTGCTTTCTGCCATACCTGTAGTCTCAGAAGTAGATATAAAGCAGAAGTAGTTATAAAGCAGAAGTAGTATTTTTTCTGGAACTCTCTGCATATCTGAGGTTATTGATATTTCTCCCAGCAATCTTGATTCCAGCTTGTGCTTCATCCAGCCCAGTGTTTCTCATGATGTACTCTTCTATAAGTTAAATAAGCAGGGTGACAGTGTACAGCCTTGATGTACTCCTTTCCCAATTTGGAACCAGTCTGTTGTTCCATGTCCTGTTCGAACTGTTGCTTCTTGAGCTGCATACAGATTTATCAGGAGGCAGGTCAGGTGGTCTGGTATTCCCATTTCTTGAAGAATTTAACACAGTTTGTTGTGATCCCCACAGTCAAAGGCTTGGCATAGGCAATAAAGCAGAAGTAGGTGTTTTTCTGGAGCTTTCGCTTTTTTGATGATCCGTATTAATTTACAGTAATTTAACTATTCTCATTTGGCAGTAATGTCATACAAGTGAACTTACTGATGACTAGGAAAATTAAAAAGTAAACCCAAGGCCACTTAATCAAGAGTCATAGCAACAAAGAAACCCTAGGAATGAAGGTCAAGGCAGTAGGTTGCAGCTGGCCATATATGATACTATTTGCCCAGTTTTCATTTAGGAATTTGCTACAACAAATAAAAGGACTTCCCTTGTGTCTCAGACAGTTAAGAATATGACTGCAATGCAGGAGACCTGGTTCGATCCCTGGGTCAGGAAGATCCCCTGGAAAAGGGAAAGGCTACCCACTCCAGTATTCTTGCCTGGCAATTCCATGGACACAGGAGCCTGGCGAGTTACAGTCCATGGGGTTACAAAGAGTCAGACACAACTGAACGACTAACAACAAATAAAATAAGTTATCTCTTGTTAGTAATTAGAAAAAATAAAATGACGGGTATTACCTATCACTTTCCTTTAACCATAAAATTAAAATATTTCTTGAGTGGTTAAAAGAAAAAAGGCCTTTAAAAAGAATATTAATTTTTCTTATATGTTCACAATAGAAACTCCATGTCCCGATTTAAAACACTAGTAGTAGTAGTAGTAGTGTGTACTAGCTTAAGAAACACATTTGGACAGTACAGCTTTTGACATATTAACGTTCTATGGGGAAAGATATCTTTTAATTTTGTTTTAATATTAAACTAACAGAAAATTAAAAATTCAGTAAGGGCATGGGTTGGTTTGATTCAAGAAGTGCTTCCAAAATTAATTCACCTAGCTTCTTTTTGGAGAAATTGTTCATCACCACAAATCTTTTCTAACTTAACTTTTGGAGAAGAAAATAGAAAATCAAAGCCATAGCACAGTAGCTCTGTCAGATATTTCCCTTTGTATTTCACTCTTAAACTCGCAATTATTGGTTGCTAATTTTTTCTTTTATTATATAACTAGTAATTGTTTTTCTTGAAATTTTTTCCACTGTGTATTATAAAAATTATTTGTTTATCTTTACTTTTGTCCAGTTTTTAGTGTGATTTCTAGTTAGCACCATGTTTCTTTGTGGAAGCTTTAAAAATCATTTTTAAATGTTATGTTCATGTATATACATTTATGCATCATTTCAAAACATCTGTTGGGTAGAAGTAGTTTGCTAGAGGCCAATTAGTAGAGTATTATATTGGCTTCAAATTTTCTTTATTTTTTTAAATGTAATTTTCAATATTTACATTTCTCTACATAATTTAGATTTTATGAGCCCTGAATATTGGGTTTTATCACCTCATATAATTGTATACAGGGTAGTTTTAAGACCTTAGCTTTATAGTTAAAAACATTTAAACATTTCTAAATTTTAATTTGCCAAAATTTTAAATGTTATATATTTGTTTTACGTTACTTTCTGATATATATCAAAATGCTGGCAGTGCACATCTGACTATCTTTCATAGTCGGTAGCCCTGCAGTTCAACAGAGAATCTCGTGAGCAGTATCTATCAGCAAGAAACCATAATGATAGTCTCAGTTCATTTTATTATCTTTCTTTGGTAATACCTGAGGCTTATTTAGAATCGTGGGGAAATGTTTCCAATGGTTCATATGTTGAATAAAGTCTCATGTATGCCAAAGCATGCTTAGGGAAGAAAAACTACCTACTTCAAAATCTTGTGGTCACTTATTACACTGCAGGACTCAAGTTGAAACATACATATGTTATTTTTCTTAATATTTTTTAAAAATGTATGTCTAATGTTTAAAGCACATATTCATACTTTATCTTGGTTTGATGAAATGTGAACTAAGAATTTGAAATGTATTGCTTCATGTAGTGAACTTGTAATACGTTTTTTAGCTAAAATACTGATGAGTTGATTATTCCGAGTCCTTGAAGGAATGGAATATTTCAGTGTATCGAAATCTTTGATGTATTTTCTTTTACTAAGTGTTGGATGTTAAAGGTCTTTCTCAGATTAGTTTGCTTGTCTTTTTGGGATAATGAGCAAATCTGAACCTTCTTTTGATGGATAAAATTCTTCAAATTTCTAATTGGAGCTATTGATATAAATTATTTCCTTTTTTTTTAAAATTTTATTTTATTTTTAAACTTTACATAATTGTATTAGTTTTGCCAAATATCAAAATGAATCCGCCCCAGGTATACATGTGTTCCCCATCCTGAACCCTCCTCCCTCCTCCCGATATAAATTATTTCTTAGCCATACATGTTACATGGTATTCAGTTGGACTTTAACAGAAAGAAGGGGAAAAAATAAGATTATTTTAATTGATACAGAAAAAGCATTTGACAGAATTCAGCACCTTTTATGATAAATCACTCACCAAACTAGTAATAAAAAAACTACCTCCGTGTTTTAAAGTGTTTTAAAGAAAAGTTCACAACTAACTTCATACTCAGTGGTAAAAGACTGAAAGCTTTCCCTCTAAGATCAGGAACAAAACGAGACTGCCTACTTTCCCCACTTCTGTTCAGCATAGTAATGGAAGTTTTAGCCATGACAGTTAGGCATGAAAAAGAAATAAAAGATATCCAAATTGGAAAAGAAGCAAAATTATCTTTGTTTGAAGACACCATGATTTTATATTTAGAAAACCTAAAGATGCCACAAAAAATCTTTTAGAACTAATAATCAAATTCAACAAAGTTGCAGGATAGAAAATTAACACATAAAAATTAGTTGTGTTTCCATACAGTAACAATCACCAGTCCTAAAAAGAAGTTATGAAGGCAGTCTTATTTATGGTAGTATCCAAATGAATAAAATACTTAGGAATAGACTTACCCAAGGAAACAAAGTATTTGTACCTTGAAAACTAAAATGTTGCTAAAAGAAATTAAGACACAGATAAATGGAAAAATATCCCATGTTCATTGATTGGAATTCTTATTGAAATAACAATATCCCCAAAGTTATCTACATACTCAGTGCAGTTCGTATCAAAATCCCAGGGATGTTTTTTCCAAAAGAAAAAAAAAAATCTGTACACACACACGTGCACACACACACGCGTGCATATTTGTTTATTTGACTGCATTGGGTCTTAGTTGCGTCATGTGGGATCTTCCATTACGACACATGGACTCTCTTTTGTGGTTTGCAGTTTAGTTGCTCCTCAGTATGTGGGATCTTAATTCCCTGGCCAGGGACAAACTCAAGTCCCCTTCATTGCACAGTGGATTCTTAACCACTAGACCGAAGTCCTTGGCCAAAACAGTCTTGAAAAAGAAGAATAAAGTTTAGAAGTCTCACACTTTCTGATTTCAAAACTTACTACAGAGCTACAGTAATCAAAATGTGTGGTACCAACACTGCTGTATTTAAAATGAATAACCAACAAGGTCCTACTGTATAGCACAGGGAGCTGTGCTCCAGTGTTACATGGCAGTCTGGATGGGAGGGGAGTTGGGAAGTGAATGTATACATGTATAGCTGAGTCTGTTTGCTGTCCACCTGAAATTATCACAGCATTGTTAATCAGCTATACTCCAATATAAAATAAAAAGTTTTTTTAAAAAAAGTCACTAGGTCTAGCCTGTATTCAATAAGAGTAGTTAATGAGAGTGTGTATACTGTGGGTAGGGATGACTGGAAACTGTCTCAAGCTGCCTACCATAGAGTCTGAGAGGCTTTTAAATGATGTTTTTGATCATGTTATTATCCTTTTTAGTTAGTTAAAGTGTAGTAAAGAAAATGTAAGAAGTAAAAACAAAACAAAAACAACTGCTGTCTTTTGTGAACTGTAACATACTGTATAAAAAGGCAAGCTCCTGAATGCTCTCATTTGTGAGAGCTGAAAGTGGTTAAGAGAGTAGATCTATCACCACAAAAAGAAACATAATTTTTTTATGGTGATAGATAGAGGTGCTAACTAACCTTATTGTGGTACCAGTTTGCAGTATATACATGAGTCAAATCATCACATTATACACCTTGATCTTAGTTATGTCAGTATATCAATAAATCTGGAATTTTTTAAATAAAAAGGAAAAATTAACAAAAAGATGGGTAAATACCTAAATATTTCTCTTGTTCTATACCTCAGTAGTGAGAAATATTAAAGCCACTTATGATTGGATGGTAAGTTACTCTCAGTTTAGTTCACTTGCTCAGTCATGTCTGACTCTTTGTGACCCCATGGACTGTAGCACGCCAGGCCTCCCTGTCCATCACCAACTCTGGGAGCTTACTCAAACTCACGTCCATCGAGTCGTAATACCATCCAACCATCTCATCCTCTGTCATCCCCTTCTCCTCCCGTAAGTTACTCTAGGAAAAGGGATAGCCTGTGTCTACTTATTCCCCAGGTAATAGCTCATAGGTAAATAGTTTTCCAAAATATCTCAAGTTAATTACATCATGTAGAAATTTGTTGAAATTTCTGACATGGATATAGTGTCATATCTGGAATCAAAAATGTCTTGGATTGAATAGCAGAATCGATATGTCAGAAGTTGAAATCACTAGAAAGTAGTCAATTTGTTGAATAGAGATTAAAAAGAAGGGAACAAAACCTTGGGGTCTTGTTGGATGGTAAAAAATATCCAATATATATGTCCATCTAACATTTTTTTAGGGCAGGAAAAATACTTGGAAGACATACTTGTTGAAAACTCCCCAGACTTGATGTATGACTTAAGTTTGTAAATAAAAGAAACTCCTTGAACCCCAATCAGGATAAAACTGAATGAAAACCATTCATAAACATATAGCAGTTAAACTGGAAATCAATAAAGAAAAAATTTAGAAAGTACTTGGGGAAAAAAATACATTGCATACAAGGGAACAGTAATTTGAACAACTCCATATCAACATCAAAACCATCAAGAACAAAACAAAACAAAAAAAAATCAACATCAAAAACCATGGGAGCTAGAAGTCAGTGAAACATTTTTAAAGAAATTCTAGTATTTTGGATATATAAAGTTAAATAAAATATATTAAATTTAAAAAAATGTGTGGTACCAGCTTAAAGGCAGACATATATATAAATGTGTATATATTTATTTATATATATATACACACACATAGAGTGCCTTAAAAGAAAAACTTCATGTATGTGGCCACATTATTTTCAACAAGGGTGCAAGACCATTCAGTGGGGGTAGAATCTCCCCAGATAGTGTTTGGAAACTGAAAACCCACATGCAAGAGAATGAATTTAGACCCCCTACTTAATACCATATATAGAATAAGTTAAAAAATGAGTCAAAGACCTCAATGTAAGAGCTAAAACACAGGGTATGACATGAGATTTGTCAGAGGATTCTTGGATATGACATCAAAAGGTGAGCAAAAAGAAAAAATTGATCGTTTAGACTATATCAAAACGTAAAACTGTGCATCAAATGACACTGTCAACCATATGAGAAGGCAACCCACTGGAGAAAATATTTTTAATCATAGCTGATGTAGACTTTGCAGAATATATAAAGAACTCGTATAACCTAGTAACTTATAAAATATAAACTCTGAGATGACCGTAGAAGGTTTGACATACCTTGACTTACTTATCTATGTATCTGTAAACTGTGTTTGTGCATCTTTGTAATTATCTCATAATTTCTAGAAGAACCAATAAAAATTACACAAAAAGTTAATTGCCAAATAGTCAATGTAAAAATAAAAATATAAGTTAGGTTATTGGATACCAAAAAAAATGTCTGAATCATGAGAGTAATGGCAGTCAGGACAAAACAAGCACAGGGAATAAGGAATGATGAATAAAGTGGTAGAGCTGAATCTAAGTGCATCAGTACTCATCTCCTGTCACCAACGAAAAGAGACGGTCATATTGGATCAAAGTGTCAAGATGGAACCATATGTTCTCTAGGAAAAATCCACTCTTAATGTAAAGATAAAGAATAGAAAGATGGAAAAATATATACCATGCAAAAACTAACCAAAACACAAAAGAACAACTCCCACTCCTAACCCTGGCACTTTGGTTTCTCCTGCAGTGCTTTAACTTTTCATAGCACTGTTATCCTCGCATTGTTTTTGTCCCTCACCCCCATTAGAAGTAAGCTCAGATGGGTGAGGGGCTTCCCTGCTGACTGAGAGGTCAAGAATCTGCCTGCCATGCAGGAGATTCAGGTTCAATTCCTGGATCAGGGAGATCCCCTGGAAGAGGAAATGGCTACCC
Organism: Bos javanicus; assembly: GCF_032452875.1. Lineage (NCBI taxonomy): Eukaryota > Metazoa > Chordata > Mammalia > Artiodactyla > Bovidae > Bos > Bos javanicus. The sequence continues at coordinate 9,317,347 of NC_083877.1, read as the reverse complement.
ATTCCAGTATTCTTGCCTGCAAAATCCCATGAACAGAGGAGCCTGGCAGACCCGCAGTCCACAGGGTCGCACAGAGACAGACACAATTGAGCACTTGTGAATAATCCAGTGGGTAAAGACTTTGTATTGTTCACGGTTTTACCCCCAAGGCCTAGAATAGTTCCTGGCATGTAATGTTCTCTTGGCGAATGTTTGTTGAATGTATTTGACTCTCGGATTTTTTTTCTCCTTCATGTAGTAACATCTTTTTGAATAGCATTCTGTAGACTAAAGTTGGGGAAGCCTTGGAATAGGGTATCATAGAAGAGGATATCTGACTTAGGTAATTATTGAATGACTGAAAGAAGGGATCTTAGAGAACATGAATCCCTCTCTCCTTATTTTACAGATAAGAAAATTGTAAAAATCGCATAAAAATACTTTAGCTGCACCACTTTATGAACCTTCTTTAATCCTCAGAAGGTTTCACAAAACAAGAAATTTCACAGGTAAAGAAATAGAAAATGAAGATTAGCTTATAATAGAGTTTTCTAAAGCTGTCATGTAGAAAATCTTTTGAGAGATTATTAACTGAGATTAATATTGTTTAAAATGTCACATAGTATTTATAAAATGTTTTTGTAAATTTATAAAACTAAACACCTTATATCCTTTTATCCTTAGATATGGTATATAGCAAAGACTTTGTAAAAAAATTAGAAGTTAACGCAGGAGGGTGAATTGAATCTTGTTTTTTCTCTTAGAAAATATGGTGGTACACCTAACTTTAATGAGGAAAGGAAGAGGACCTCGTGAAGGGAGCTTTGAAGAAAATGGTTGGAGAAGTAGGGGAATCTATTTAAAAAAAAAAAAAGGGAGAAAGAATGACTGTAGTTTGTTTAGAATAACATTTATTCTCCACCCCCACCCCACTGTAAATGTATTATATCTTTAATGTAAAAACTTGTTAGAGTACAAATATTTGAAAATGTTTATAATGCCATTAACCATAGAAATCTATTATAAATATTGTATGTCTTAAATTACTGTGTTTCTTCCCTAATATGTCTATGTATTTGTGTATTTATATTGATTCACAAGAGATTGTTCTTTGGTGCAGATAGTTGGGCTAAGTAAGATGACTCAAAAAGAGTTAAGCTTGTTAATTCTATAGCTTAACTTGTTTCTGTAGCTTATCTTCTAAATATTATATGTATGTAGAATTTATGTTTTGTTTTCAAATGACTAATTTTTTAAAAGTTTGAGCTCTTATATTCTACTTTTATTCCTCAGATGATTGCAAAAGGGAAAAATGCATCTGAACTATTTCCTGCTGTTGTGAAGAATGTGGCCAGTAAAAATATTGAGGTACTGTTTTGATTCATAATTTTCATGATTCCTTTTGTTGTGATAGAATCATATACTTTTCAGTTACTTTGAAATACAACATAAGATATTTAAGTGTCACTAGATTTTCGATACAAATAAAATGTCCAGAATCTTAATAGGTGGAATTGAATATAAAGTAGACATAATCTTAGCTTGGAATTTTCCTGGAGAATGTGAAAAGTAAAATTGAGATTACTTCATCTTGGTTAAGGATGGTAACTTTCTAAGTATTCTTAGAAGCTAGTTTTGTTGAAGTTCTGCTCTTGGGACTTGATTTTAAAGTACTGTATGTCCAGGCCTAATCAGGGCAGAGACTGAATCCAGGTGTTAGGACTCCAAATCTAGTGCTTTTCCTGGAGCATCTTAGTTCTGGTAGACCCTTTCTCAGTGTAGCAGGAGGTGAGCAGAAGGCAGGATGTAGTGGGAGCCTTCAATTATTGGTCTCTCTGTATAACTGTCGAGAGATTGACAGAACTTTGAGGCCAAGGTAATTAATATTAGATCAGAAGGACTAATATGAGACTGATAGAGTGTGAAAGAAAAACAGAATGAGCCCATGTAGAAACTGTTGAGAAAGATGAGTAGGATTGAAAAGTTCAATGAAGAGAAATAGAGATTGATCTGAGCAAATGGTATGTTTTTTTGTTTTTGTTTTTTTAATTAATTTATTTATTTTTGGCTGTCCTAGTTCTTTGTTGCTCTGTATGGGCTTTCTCTAGTTGTGTTAGACAGGCTGTTCTCTAGTTGGGGTTTGTGGGCTTCTCATTGCAGTGGCTTTTCTTGTTGCAGAGCACAGGCTGTAGGGCGCACGGGCTTCAGTATTACAGATGTGGTCACAAGTTTAGTTGCCCTGTGACATGTGCAATCTTCCCAGACCAGAGACTGAACCTATGTCCCCTGCACTGGCAAGTGGATTCTTAGGCACTGTAGCACCAGGGGAGTTCCATCTCGGTTTTGTAATAGGAGTGTTTATTTTGTTAACACTTGATGTATTTATTGATGTTGTTGAATTTGAGTGTACTATTATACCATTTCTTTTTTTTGGTTTCCTTTGTTTTTTTTTTTTTTTTCTCTCCTTTTCCTCTTTTTTAATGGAAGAAATGACAGTTAAATTTTTCTTGTTTTTATTTTTAACCCATACTTTGTATTTTTTTTTCTTAGTGTTGGCTGTATCCACTTAGCTTTTCACAGTCCAGTTATGTTTAATGTTGCACTTCTTCACATAAAGTATAGAAATCTTGCAACTGTATATATCCATATCCCTATTGTCTTTTAAGTTTTAGTTATTAACTTACCAGGTTTATATAAGTTAAAAACATCATAAGACAGTGAAGTTTTTCCTTTAAATACTTATGTGATATAAAGGAATTAAAAGAGAAAAACAGAAAAAAGTATTAATCATTTATTCAGATATTTATCATATCCAATGTTCTCTTTGAGTTCTAAGGATTCACATTTCTGTCAGTATCAAGATCATCCTGCCTGAAGAATTTCTGTTGGCTTTTTCTGTAGTGGAGGTCTGCTAGCAATGAATTCTCTTACTTTTATCTGAAAATGTTTGCATTTTGCCTTCATTCCTGAAGAATTGTTTCACTGGTTGTAGACTTCTGGGTTAATAGTTTGTTTTTGTTTCAACACAAAGATGCTTTGAAGATTCTTTTGCTGTCCATACTTTCTTATGTAAAGTTTCTGATGACTGGATCATTGATCTTCCTGTATAATTTGTAATTTTCCTCTTGATGCTTTCATTTTTTGCTCTTTATCTTTGGCTCTGAGTAATCTGACTGTACTGTGCCTTGGTGTGATTTTATTTGTGTTCATTTGGTTGGTGTGTGTTGAGCACCTTAGTCCTGTAAGTTCCTGTCTTTGATCAAAAGTGGAAAATTTGGGGCGATTATTTCTTCAGGTAATATTTGCCCTCTTCTTTTTTCTCTTTCTGGTATTAAAATTGCATATATGTTATGTTGTTTAATTTTTATCTGAGAATGTATGGAACTTTGTTGGTTTTTTTAGATTTTTTTCTTATTCTTTATATTATATAATTCTTACTCATCTATTTTTGAGTTGCTTACTCATTCTTCTGTTCACTCCATTTAATTAAGTACATTCATTTTTACTTTAGAAATTAAGATATTAAAAGTATTAAAACTATTTTTTCATTTTAGAATTTCAGTTTATCCCTTTATATCCTTTGTTTCCTTGCTGCAATTTCCTATATCCTATATTAATGGAGAGCACATTTTCTTTTTCTTAAGAATAAGTGTAACACCAGCTCTAAAATCCTTGTCTGCTAGTTCCAGTATCATTTCCTCAGGCTTTTATTCGTTGATTTCCTTTTCTTGTGTGCTTATGTTCCATTGTTTTACTTTTTCTTATGTTGGGTAATTTAGGTTGTTTCTTTTGAAATAATGAATATTAAATTATGTAGATTCTGCATCCTTTTATATTCTATAGGTGATGTTTTTGTTTTAGAAGGCAGTTATTTTGCCTAGATTCAGATTTCAAATTCTCTTGCATAGGCAGCAGCTTAATCTTATATGTTTTGTCTTTTGCTGAGCTGCTTTGAGTCTGTTCTGAGCTTCCATGGTTCAGAAGTTAGTCAGAGATGTGGCTAGAGACTGCTTAAGAGCCCATCTCCGGGCTCTACTTTATGGATTCCCCTGTTGTCTTCAGTGGCCATGGTGTTGCTGTGTTCACTTTTGGGTTCTGTCAGAGAGACTGGTTTATCCATCAGTGCCTCCACCTGTACTTCATTGACTGTTCACTTAGCCTCAGCAGAAAACCATGGAAATGGGGACGTTAGTTCATGCAGCTCTTTTTCTTACCATCTTTGCACATACTCTCTATACCAGAAGAATCTGTTTGTTTCTGTTTCATTGCCAGGGATTTTAGTGCTTTTTGTATTATGTCTAGGTTTTTTAATTGTATGTGGGAGATTGTTCTGCTGGGGTTTTATTCCAAAATTACCACAAGTCCATATATCTATTAAAGAGATTTAAAAATGAGCTCCCCTTCCCACCCCCCAAAGTCTTTTATTTGTCCTTCTGTGTTTACCATTCATGTCCCTTTTGATTCCTTCATGTAAGTCCATGAATGACTGGATTTTTTTCCCTGAATGACTAGAGGAATTTCTTTAGTGTTTTGTTTTGCTGCTGATGAGTTTTCTCAGCTTTTGTTTAAAAAAGTCTTTCTCTTCTTTTGTATACAATTTGAAAACATCTTTGCTGAGTAAAATGTATATTTCTGTGTTCTTTACTGTCTTTTTCTTTTAGTATTTAAAAAATATTTTATTGTTTTCTGACCTACACGGCTTCTTATGCCAAGTGTCTTGTCACTCTTCTCTCTCTGTGTAAGCTATCTTTTCTTTCCTCTGTTGATTTTAAGATTTTTCTGTTTATCACTGGTTTTCAGTTTTACTGTGGTATACCTTGTCATATTTTTCTTCATGCTTATTCTGCTTGGGGTTTGTTGAGCTTCTAACTCGTGTGGGTTTATAATTTTCTTAAAATTGATAAACATTTCAGACATTAGTTTTTCAAAAATATGTCTTTTCTGTCTTCGTTCCTTCTGGTATTTCAAGCAGACATACAGTACACTAATTGGTAGTGTTGCACAGGTCCCTTTTTCAGTCTTTTCTCCCTGTGCTTCACTTGAGAAGTGCTCAGGCTAACCCATCTTGCCTTTTGTAGTGTCTAGCTGTTGTGACTCCCCTGCAGTATAGTTATCTTACCAGCTACTGTATTTTTCATTTCTACATGTTTAATGAGATCGTTTTTATATCCTCCAGTTATCGCTTCAGCATATTCATATTTTTGTCTACCTTGTTGGCCATATGGAGCATATCTATAATAGTTGTAACATCCCTCTGCTAGTTCTGTCATTTCTGTCGTTTTAAGTCTTTTTCTGGAGACTGATTTTTCTCACAGTTATGATTCATACTGTCCTGATTTTTGTTTAAATTGCGTTGAGTTTTCTTGTGATGCACAGTTAAGTTTATGTGGATCACTTGATTATTTCAAAGCATACTTGTTTTGGATATTTTATACTGTTTTATTTTAACTGCTTAGGTTCTCTGAGAAACAGTCAGTAGCTGTATCAGATCTCCGAGCTAGTCCACTAAATACGAATTTCCTACCACCTTATCCTTTCTTTTTTTTTTTTTGTATTTTTAAATTTTTAATTGGAGGATACTTGTCAAAGCATACTTTCAATGTTTACTAAAAGATACAGAAACACCTTTAGGCTAGACTGATGTAGGCCCACTACTAAAGCAGTACCTTAGGATTCTGCTCAGTCATAGGTGTATTTATGAGATATTTTCTCTCTGGCTGGTGAGAACATGAGCTTTTCCTTGCTTTTTGTGATCTTTGGTGTCTGTTGTGCCTGCTGCTTCCCTGTGTTTTTCTGGTCTGGCTTCAGATAGTTGCATCGTATGTGCAAGACCGTGCTAGCCCACAGTTTGATGTTGTTCCTCTCCAGAGTGCATTCTTTCTCTCTCTGAAGTTCCCTCCTCTTTGGTATTCTGCTTTGCAAACTCAGGCACCCTTGGCCTGTGTGAACTTTGATCACTGTCTCCTCAGCACAGTGAGGCACAGTGAGTTTTCTGGATTCTGTTTGAGTTGCTCCCTTGACTTTTTCCCCTTTCTCAGGCTTCACAGTCGGAGAAGGCAATGGCACCCCACTCCAGTACTCTTGCCTGGAAAATCCCATGGACGGAGGAGCCTGGTGGGCTGCAGTCCATGGGCTCGAGAAGTCGGACACGACTGAGCGACTTCCCTTTCACTTTTCACTTTCATGCATTAGAGAAGGAAATGGCAACCCACTCCAGTGTTCTTGCCTGGAGAATCCCAGGGACGGGGGAGCCTGGTGGGCTGCCGTCTTTGGGGTCGCACAGAGTCGGACACGACTGAATCAACTTAGCAGCAGCAGCAGCAGGGTTCACAGTAATGTACTGCCTGGTGTCCAACATATGAAAACTTTTGTTTCACTTTATTCCCCCTGATTTTCTGTGTGGTTAAGGTAGGGAGGGTAAATAAGATCTCTCAGTTATTATTTCTAAGTTATAGCTTTATATCATAATCTGGAAATATTTTTAAAACCCTAAAATATGGAAAGTTATCAGTCAAATGAAAACATCACTCTCAAATTTTCCTACTTTCCATGAGGAATTTTCAATTTATAGCTAGTTTACATGCTTGAAAATTCTCTTTCTCTTTTCCATCCTTTATATTGAGTTCTGTGACGGGGTTTTACAGAATATATTAAGTAAACTGCATATCATTAGCAGTTTTATAGTCAGTACTTAATTACTTCTAGTTTGGAAAACAAGGCATTTTCTAATGAAAAATTTGGAACAAGAAAAATAGAGTGCGTAAACTAATCATGACCTGAGAATGATGATTAGAGTTTTTTGCTTAAGTGAAACAAACAGATCAGCCAGGTCATATTTCATTTCTGTTATACAAACACAATGTTGATATAATGTAGACTCTTAGCTATTATTTGGACACTATGGAATAGATTGGGCGTTAATCTCTCATACAAGAGAAACTAGTAGTTTAAATAATTTGCATTTGCGTGTTCGAAATCTGGAAAAGCGTGGTGAAGTATATGTTATACAATTTTTAGAGTGTACATTTCAGTATATAAAATGTTTTCCTGTCATCTTAAATTTTTTAGTAGGATAATTTATATTATACAAATTTAAAGATTCTATAAAAATTTTAAACCTGCTTTTTAGATACATTTTGAAGTAATGTCATTTTCTATTAGATAGTAAGTACAATACATATTTCAGATAGATGAATTTTGTGCACAAATGAATAGGCATCGTAGAATGAACTTGACTAACTTGAGTAAATTAAAATCGAAACACTTGTATACTTGTTGCCAACTGAAGAACTAGGATAAATTAATATTGGACTTAACTTGATGAACTGATTCTAATTAACGGGATAAATCTAGACTGAGCATGTAATCTTACAATATTTTCAAAGTTTACTTATGATTAGTTTAGTAGATACTTATTAAGTACAATTTATGAGCTTGTTACGATGTATAATTCTGAATTGATAATTAAACTGTTTTTGTGGTATGACAATGCCATCTGAGCTGTCTGAGCTCCTAATTTGATATGTACATTAGTTTTATGATTTCTGGTCTAAGAGTTTAAGTAGCTGGGGAAAAAATCAGGCTTTCACTTAGAAAAGTTGTGAGCTGTAGGTAAAGCTTGTCTTAGTGCCTTACATATAACAACTCACTTTATGCTCGCAAACAGCCCTGTGAAGCTGGTTCTTTCATTTTCCGTATTTTCATTATGAGGACAGAGTAGCAGAGAGATTAGGTTACGTGAGCAAGGTCACACACTAGTGCCTGGCAGTCAGAATCCAGAGCCAGGCAGCTTGGCTTCAGAAACCATTTTAGGTCATTCCCCTTTTAAAGCCATTCTTCCTGTTTGAATCCTTCCTCCTTTTTCTTCAGTTTCTTTGACCTTTTATCATCATCTGGTATTTGCTATCCTTTGGGAGGTATCTGGCATTGGTATAAATTTGTTTTAACTCTATTGTATTGAAGGAGAGTTGATTTACACTGCTGTATCAGTTTCTGCTGTACAGCAAAGTGATTCAGTTATATGTATACATTGTTTTTTATATTCTTTTCCATTATGGGTTTTCACAGGATAGTGAATGTAGTTCTGTGTGCTCTGCAGCAGGACCCTGTTACTTATCCATTCTGTATAACAGTTTGTATCTCTAATCCTTTCCCCAGCCCTGTCTCCCCCTTGGCAACCACAGGGCTGTTCTCTGTCTGTGACTCTCTGTTCCCTGGATAAATTCATTTGTGCCACACGCAAGTGATATTGTACCATATTTATCCTTTTTCCTGACTTGCTTCTCTGAGTAGGATGATTGCCAGCTCCATCCATGTTGCTGTGAATGCTGCTGTTGCCATTGTTCAGTCACTGAGTTGTGTCCTGCTCTCTGCAGCTCCATGAACTACAGCAAGTCAGGCCTCCCTGTCCTTCACCATCTGCTGGAGTTCGCTCAGCGTTCAAGCCCATTGAATCAGTAAATGGTATTATCTCATTCTTAAGTATTATCTTATACTTAAGGAGTAGTATTCCATTGTGAAAGCAGTGACAGATTTTATTTTCTTGGGCTCCAAAATTACTGTGGATGGAGAATGCAGGGGCAAAATTAAAAGATGCTTGCTCTTTGTAAGGAAAGCTATGATAAACCTAGACAGCATATAAAAAAGCAGAGACATCACTTTGCTGACAAAGGTCCGTATAGTCATGGCTGTTGTTTTTCCAGTAGTTATGTATGGATGTGGGAGTTTGACCATAAAGAAAGTAGAGCCCCGAAGAATTGGTGTTTTTGAACTGTGGTGCTGGTGAAGATTCTTGAGAGTCCCTTGGACAGGAAGGAGATCAAACCAGTCCATCCTAAAGGAAATCAACCCTGAATATTCATTGGAAGGACTGGTGCTGAAGCTGAAGCTGAAGCTCCAGTACTTTGGCCACGTGATGCACAGAGCCGACTCATTGGAAAAGACCCCTACGGCTGGGAAGGATTGAAGGCAAAAGAAGAGGGTGGCAGAGGATGTGATGGTTAGATAGCATCACTGACTCAGTGAACATGAATCTGAGCACACTCTGGAGATAGTGTAAGACAGAGAAGCGTGGAGTGCTGCAGTCCATGGGGTCGCAAAGATTTGGACACAACTTAGCAACTGAACAGCAACAAGTATTCCATTGTATATATGTACCACATCTTGTTTGTTCATTCATTTGTTGATGGACATTTAGGTGGTTTCCATGTTTTGGCTATTGGGAATCGAGCTACTGAAAACATAGGGATGCATGTATCTTTTCAAATGACGGTTTTGTCAGGGTACAGGCCCAGGAGTGTGATTTCTGCATAATATGGCAACGTTTTTTTAGTGTTTTGAGGAAACTTTGTACTGTTTTCCATAGTGGTTGCACCAGTTTACATTCCCACCAGCAGTGTAAGAGGGGTCCCTTTCCTCCATACACTCTCCAGCATTTGTTATTTGTAGGTTTTTTTTTTTTTAAGTGATGGCTATTCTGATCAGAGTGAGGTGATACCTCATTGTAGTTTTGATTTTCATTTCTCTAATGTTTAGTGATGTTGAACACTGTTCTGTGCACCCGCTGACCATCTGTATGTCTTCTTTGGAGAAATGTCTGTTTAGGTCTTTGGCCCATTTGGGTATATAAATTTTTTGTTTTAGATATGGCTAGAAATGACCACGTCCTTGGATATTGATAATAAGTTATGCTGTAACTTGTTCCTCCTGGACTTCCAGGATTCTTGTTTTAAATAGAAAATTCTGTACTGTTAGCTATTTGTAATGTTCAGTTATCAAGAGTAGAACTTTTCTATTCATTTTTAACCTTTACAATCAGATTCTGATATGCTGTCTAATATTTGTAACAGAAATGTCCCTATAAATATAATTCTGCCTCTCCCCCATGGTTTCACTTTCCATGATTTCAGTTACCCATGGTTAGCTGCAGTCCAAAAATATTAAATGGAAAATTCTAGAAATAAACAGTTCATAAGTTTTAAATTGCTCACTATAACACATGCTGCTGTTGCTAAGTTGCTTCAGTCGTGTCCGACTCTGTGCAACCCCATGGACTGCAGCCCAGCAGGCTCCCCCGTCCCTGGGATTCTCCAGGCAAGAACACTGGAGTGGGTTGCCATTTCTTTCTCCAATGCATGAAAATGGAAAGTGAAAGTGAAGTCACTCAGTCGTGTCCGACTCTTAGCGACCCCATGGACTGCAGCCTACCAGGGTCCTCCATCCATGGGATTTTCCGGGCAACAGTACTGGAGTGGTGTGCCATTGTCTTCTCCCACTAGTGTGATTAAATTTTGTGCCATTCTCTCTGGGGTCCCCAACCATTGATGACATCTGCTCCTAACATCTAACCATCAACATTGTCGTGCTCGGTAATCCCAGGATCACCCATAGCGGATGACCCTCTTTCTGATGCACCATCAGAAGGTCAATAGCAGCCTGACCCTGTATCACAGTGCCAGCTTCATTCACCTGACTTCATCTTACACATAGGTATTTCATCATCTCCCATCACCACAAAAAGAAGGGTAGGTGCAGTCCAGTAAGTGAGAGGGATCAGATTCACACAGCTTCCATTACACTATATTGTTATACTGTTCCCTTTATTATTAGTTATTGTTAGCCTCATACTGTGGCTAATTTATAAATTAAACTTTATGGAAAAAACAGAATATGTATGAAATTTAGTACCATCTATAGTTTCAGGCATCTCCTGGGGGTCTTGGAACATACCCCTCACAGGTAGAGGGGGACTACTGTATTGATCTGTTTGTTCTAGGTTTGTTTTGCTCTTATAATGCTGTTAGTTTTTGGAAACAGGCTTAATCCTCTAATGTGGAAAAACTGACCTAAGCTGCTTAAAATTTATGTTCAGAAAATGGATGTTTCATTGCTGTCAAGTACAAAATTTCATTTTTACAAGTACATGCTGCCTTAGACACACAGTTGAGCTGTACGTCATAAGCCATTCGATGTCAAATGATACCAAAAGTGACCTAGTAAGCAATCAGTGGTTATACTACAGAAATAATCAAAGGTTTAGTCAATAACTCATGAAGTTTGATGCACTAGTATTGATAAGCTAATTAAACAGATCTGCCTGTGTTCTTCCAGCCTACTGGGGCTCTGCTGTGATTAGCTTTACAGCAAGGAGTATTGTAACATTGAATGAAAGTAACTGATCAGAGAATGGAGTAGTCACGAAGCTTTAAGTACTCCCATTTCTGGTCACAGAATGGTTTCAGGGAAAGTAGGCTTTCTCTGCACACCTGCAGCCAGTCAGTGCATAGGCCTCTTGTGGTCAATATTGATTGATTCTTATAACAGAACTTGAACAAATTTAGTGTTTTGCAACCTTCTGTGATTTAATATTGTTATGCTTTTTGCTATAACAGTCATAAAAATCCTTCTCCAATGGTGAGTAATTATAGCAAGCCTTCTAGCTCAGCTGTGGTTTGAACGTTTCAGTGTTGCCAGTATATATGCTAGATATATTTTGGAGTTCATAATTCAGCTTTAAGAGCTGGCTTACAGTTAGGTAAATAAAAGATGTTGCTGAGAAATAAATCCCAAGAAGATGAGGAGGTGGGTGTGGACCCAACCCAATCTTGTTTCCACACTTTGCTGAGAACTGTAGACTGAGATCTGAATATAATTGGTGAAGAGAAAGAGTATTTTAAATGATTAATTTTCTTTAAAAAAACCCACAAGTTAAAGACTTTGGACGCAATCTTCTTAATACCTGTTGTTTTCTAACAGTGTGTTGATGTCCTTTTAAACATCTGTTTCATGAATTGTAACTATTGGTGGTAAGTTAGATATAGCAATCTAATAGGAAATGTCCCTCCCCACCCCCCGCCCATTGTCTCTCATTGGGCTGTGATGTTTCATTCAGCTGATTATTATTGGGCTCTTACTGTGTGCCAGGCTATGGTGCCTGTACTAAATAACCTCACGTTTGTTCCAAGATTTGAAAAATATCTTATTTAAAATCTTGATTTGATACGTTTAAATTGGTGCAGATCAGTCAACCAGCAAATGTTGGCTCCTTTTTGGTGCTGTTGTAATTAATCTTCAGTTCAGTTCCGTCGCTCAGTCGTGTCTGACTCTTTGCGACTCCATGAATCGCAGCACGCCAGGCCTCCCTGTCTATGACCAACTCCCGGAGTTCGCTCAGACTCACGTCCATCGAGTCAGTGATGCCATCCAGCCATCTCATCCTCTGTCCTCCCCTTCTCCTCCAGCCCCCAATCCCTCCCAGCATCAGTCTTTTCCAATGAGTCAACTCTTTGCATGAGGTGGCCAAAGTACTGTTGTAATCTTAGGAACTTTAAAATCTGGTTGGGGAGAAAATGATAAGTGCTTCTTAAACTGGGATTTAAGAATTTAAAGATTTTATATATCCATTTAAATATAATCTAAAGCATTGGGTATATTTGGATCATTTGGTTACCATCTTGGATACTAGTATCATTTAATTTTGGAACCCATTTTTTGTATTCTTATGTGAGATCACTTGATTGACTTGAAGGGGTCTGAGTGGGTTGGTATCATCTGTGGATGAGTGGGCATTTGGGTGAGATCTGCTTTTGATTGATTGACAGGCCAAGGTGTGTGGTTTTTTGGAGTGAATTTGTTTCTGATTGGCTAACGTTCAACAGCAGGGGGCTGTCACAGTTGACTTGCAAAAACTTGTTGATTTAGCTGAGTTTTTGTCTGTTGAACTCATTTAAAATAGTTCTGGTGGCTACATGTTGCCAATGCTATAGAAAAAGCCATCTTAGAGGAGTGTGGGAACTTAAAAATACGTTGTTTCAGATTGTTTATAATGAAAACTTCAAATACTTTTAAAATCAGAGAAAGTACTATTATTTTGGAGTTGGAGGTTGTCTGGAAACATGAGATTCACCCCTGAAGTGAAAATGTCTCTATTGGTTTATGAGTATAAACTTAATATTTGTTGTAAAAAAATTAAATAATATAGAAAGATGTAAAGAGTGAAGGTCACTGGTTAATACCATTACCCAAAGACAGTCACTGTTAACACTTTACTGTGTAATGTTAACTTTTATGCTTAACTGCTTTGAATCTTGGTTCTTCATTTAATAGATTTCCATGTTGCTCAAGTTACTTAGCGTCTCTGTGCTTCAGTTTCTTCACCTGTAAAGTACAAATGATAATGTCTATTCATTGAGTTGTGAATATAAAATTAATTAATCTGAATAAAACATTTAGAACTGTGCCTGACACATAGTTAAGTATATAACTATTTGCTATTATTACCATATTATGTCTGGTCTAAGACATGTGTTTTCTATTTTAAAGTTTATGCAGTTGGGACTTATCTTTGCAATTGGGGATGACTTAAAATTGGCAGAGGTTTGTACCTTTCTTGTGGTCCATGAAATTATGGTACATCTTACAAATTGAATGGTGTATCCTAAGACTGATAAAATATAGCATGTGTGTGTATATTTTCTATTAATACAGAAGTGAGATCATAAAATACATACTGTTTTGCATCCTTAAAAATTTTTACAAGGACATATTTTCAATGTCAAATATAGATTCACTTAATTATATATAATGGCCACATAATACAATGTTATGTGGATATACCGTAATTTGTTTTACTGTTCCCCTACTAGTGGAAATTTTATTGTTTAATGTTTGCTTTTATGGAAGATTTTGATTAGTAGAACTTGAGAGAAAAAAGGATGATAAACTAAGTGGAGATTGAGACAAAATCAAGTTATATTTGAGGACTGTTTCTGATTGACTGGAAAGGGAAGATTATGGGCTGTATTGAGTAGGTTTTACATACAGTATGGGCTGTATTATATATTAGGTTTCATTTTTAAGATTCTGTGGGTCTATTCAACACTGAAGAGTAACTGAAAATATGTTTTTTGTTAATTTCACCTATAACCCTGTCAAGATAGTACAGACAAATTGATATTACCCTGAAATGGTGTGTTTAGCATTTTTATTAGTAATGATGAAGATGTAGAAAGTACGTTCATCAAGTTTTCACTCTTGTTCCTGAAATTGTGAAGAATAGTAAAATAGGTTGGATTATAGATTAAGAGCTAAAATTATCTGAGGAGGGTGCCATGACGGATCGAATTTAAGTTGTTGAAAATTTCTATAGGTATGTGTAAGATAGTGTCCTCCTTTTAAAAGACCTCATTAGGCCAATTATTCAAGTGTGGATTGATTTAGTCAGTAGTACATTTGGAAAAAGTATATGGTTTTAATCAAGAATTAGTTGTCTCAGTAAAAGCACCTCATCTGGAACAAAATCTTAACTAGTTTGTCTTGCTTAGACTTCATTTGTAGCTTGGAGTGCCACACTGAAAAGAACATAGGCAAATTGGGGTGAATTCAGAAGGGAGCAAACAGCATGGTGAAGGAACCCAGAACTCTGCTGTCTGTGTCAAGAGTAGCTGAAGCGTGAGGACGAGAAGGCCACGGCTGTGCTGCGCTTAGGTGCTCAGTCGTGTCCTACTCTGCGAACCCATGGACTATCGATATAGCCCGCCAAGCTTCTCTGTCCACGGGATTCTCCAGGCAAGAATGCTAGAGTGGGTTGCCATTACCTCCTCCAGGGGATCTTCCCAACCCAGGAATCCAACTCAGGTCTCCCCCGTTGCAGGTGGATTCTTTACCATCTGAGCCACCAGGGAAGCCCTGACTGTTATCCCTAAAGAAATCCACATTGGTTCCTATGATGTAAAATATGGCCCAGTATAGCATTGTTTTCCTTTTCAGCATTGATTCCACCTGTTTCTAGCTACTTCCCTTCTTTCCCATGCTCTTTGAACATTGCATAAACCTTTAGATATGTACTGTGGAAATATATCAGAAAATTAATCAGGCAGTGGTATCTGAAGATATTTGTAAAGGGAGATACAAGCTGAAAGCAGTGTCATAAGGAAGCAGTTGATGAATTTCAACTCAGATTTCAATTTTCGGTTAATTTTTCTGCTCATCATAATTTTGTTATAAATTTAGTGATTTAATTGCCTTTGAAAACAGTTTTCATAACACACTTCCATCCGTCTGGAATTTTTATTACATTAAATTGATGCTGTTGTCACACATTCTTCCGGAGCTGAAAATACCATGTAATGTCTTTTGGAATCTGAATTTATCATAGAATCGGAATTGTGTTTCAGCACCTTTGACAGATGAGCAAATGTGAGTTCCCATACCATAAGTTGGTTAGTGGACAGAACCCAAGTTCCTTCTATTATTTGTATCCCTCATTTTGAAAATACTTTTGCAGTTTAGTTAATGTTTTAATACTCTTGTATAAGTTTTGCTCAGGAACTTTTTTTCCCTTCAAGAGGAAGGACACTTTGATAGGATGTTGCTGTTACAGATTAGATTAGTAAAATCCTTACTTTACAAACTTTTTCTGTTTCTATTAATTATCTTGTATTATCTTTATTTTGCAATGTAGCCTATGAGCAGGTTCTGTTACTTAGTTTAGGAAAGTTGAGAATGGATTTTTGTATAGACAGTATTGAATGTTTAGTTTTCACTCTGGCTAGGATTAAATGGTTTTTTCTTTTTCACAGATCAAGAAGTTAGTGTATGTTTACCTGGTCCGATACGCTGAAGAGCAGCAGGATCTGGCCCTCTTGTCCATAAGCACTTTTCAGCGAGCTCTGAAGGTAAATAGTAGAGTGAGCAGGCAGATAGCTGCAGCATTTCTGCACAGTTGAAGGTGTGTCATTTAAAGAAGTGGAGCAATAATCCACTCAATAGTGCAGTCATGTTTTGAAAGAGTTAAAAGGCCTCTCACTGTGCCTATTCAATACCCTAGGAAAATAATTTATATAATCAACTGGGCTTTGCCTTGTATGTTCCGTTATGTTCAATGTAATCATTATTGTGCATCAAAGAACTCTTCATCATTACACTAACTTGTAGAAAGTATACAAAGAGGGGGCGTGACTTTTTTTTTCAGATAAAATTAACGACCTGCAGCATTTTATTATTATGAACTCTAAAAACCTGCATGTTTGGTAATATATGATCAAGTAGAACTACAAACGTTACTTTGCTTGTTAAAACATTATTCAGAGAAAGAAACGTTTTATTTCTCTTTTTCCTTAGCCACTTCCATATACTGGTTATTTATTTTAAATTAAGTAGCTTTTTTTCTTTTTTGCTATTGTTGTGTTATATCCTATAAGCACTTGTTAACTCTTTCATAATGATGTGTTTGAAATATTGCAAACTTGAAATTTTGATGAATATTTTTGTACTATTTTTAGGACCCAAATCAACTAATTCGTGCAAGTGCTTTGAGAGTTCTGTCAAGTATTAGAGTGCCAATTATTGTACCTATTATGATGCTTGCCATTAAGGAAGCTTCTGCTGACTTATCACCATACGTTAGGAAGAATGCAGCCCACGCAATACAAAAACTGTACAGGTTGGTACTTTATAAATAATACCAAACATCCCTAATGTTGCATGGAATGTTAAAGCCCACGGAGGCGTATTTTATTCGCTCATATAATAGTTTGACCTTAAACTGAGTAAGTAAACTCAGTGACCATGTTTCTTTCTCCTTGCCCACAAATATTCTTTATACATCTTCTATTTTATTTCGGTTATTTTGGGAGCCTTTGCAGGGTTTCTACTTGTAAACCTGTTAGGGACAGTGATATTTTATGGATTTTATAACTTAAAAATAATCAGATATTGAATTATCATTTATACAGTTTTTCTCATTATACATACATTTATGTTATTAGAAAATTAAGATTTTTTTCCTCTTCCTTATTGTAGGGTAAAGTCTAAAGCTTGTTATCTTTTCAGCTCACTTTGTTACCCTTTGATCCATCTTTGGTCCTGCTATTCCCTTCCTTGCTTGCTTCTTTTCCAGAGCCGTTTTATTAAATACTGTTTAAATACTGATTTTTAAATATAGCACCATACTATATTTATGTGATATATATATTGTATATGGTATAATTATATTGATAGACATATATACATATATATATGGTACCTTAATCTCTGTAGAATATATAATGCTTATATAAAAGAATTATTATCTTTCATAATTTGGTATTATTTTCAGTTACCATTTATTTCATGAGCTTTTATCAAGATCATTTTGTGTTTTTGGTGTGGTGCTATATGCATAAGATGTATGAAAATGTTAGAGGATGTACTATCACATTTTGAGGGGAAATAATCAAACATATGCCAAATAATTAAAGCAATCTATAATTAAAGTAAGGTATTGCTAAATAATGAACTATGTATATATAAAGCACAATGACAGTGCCTTTGATAGGGTAGAGCTCAGAGATTGTCATATAGGGTTTCTTAAAGTAAAATATAAATGGGATTAGTTAGGAAACATTAGAGAAGGGAGAGTGGAATTTGAAACAATTAAAATTTTTGAGTGTTCAGATAATTATGTGCTTAGTCATTTCAGTAGTGAGACTCTTTGTGACCCTATGGACTGTAGCCCACCAGGCTCCTCTGTCCATAGGATTCTCCAGGCTAGAATACTGGAGTGGGTTGCCATGCCCTCCTCCAGGGTAATTATAAATGAGATAATTATAATGGTCAATAATAAACTTATATAATGTTTATGAAAAGTGAAACTCATTTTCTTAGGTTAATTGTCAAAGTCGACTCATGCTTCGTAGTCTTTATCCTTTCTATTTATTAACTTACAAAATAAGATCAAAGCTCGCTGCTGCTGCTGCTGCTGCTGCTAAGTCACTTCAGTCGTGTCTGACTCTGTGCGACCCCATAAACGGCAGCCCACCAGGCTCCCCTGTCCTTGGGATTCTCCAGGCAAGAACACTGGAGTGGGTTGCCGTTTCCTTCTCCAATCAAAGCTCACTATGACAGTTTAAAGCCCATCACTGGGCTCCATGTTACCTCTCTCTGTCTTGAATTTACAGTCTAGTAGCTCAGTACTGCCTATTAGTCCTCTCCATAAAATGTTTCTTATCTCATTACCATCTCTTGTTCCTTTTTAGTCCCTACCTAGAATATTTCCACTTTTTCCAGCTCTAAAGCTGTTTAAGATTCTTCTGAGATGTCGCATCCCAAAAGAAACCCTCCACAACCTTCCTGCCTTCATCAGTGTTCCCTATCCCCATAGTCCCTTATCTATAGCACCATTATGTCTTAAGATTATATCTGGGACTATCTGTACTAGATTGTCTTACTTCTCTTTGTAGGCTCATTGTTTAGTTTCTCAGTGAATGAACAATTGAATTCTGTGCTAGGAAGAAATTTTTTCGGTATGTAAAGCTGGTATTATGATGCATCTGTCATTTATATGTGAGCCTTTGTTTATACTTTTTGGTTTTAGATGTCAGGTTTTATTATGCATGTCTCCGTCAGTAAACTAGAATGATACAGAATTTTTATTTGGAAATTTCTATGTGTTTCTTTTTGACAGTTAGGTATCCATGGTCAAAAATGATTCCTATTTTGTTATTTCCCCCTAGTTAAAAAAAGGTTTTATGGTTTAACTAACTGTAATTACTTTCTTGAGGTTTTCAAGTTCATTTTAAGAAGTAGTTTTGTTCTTTAACTATTTTCTTAATGGTTTTGATATCTGGGTTTAATTAATATGAGCAACTTTAGATAGAATAGGAAAAGTCAACTCATTCCACTTTAAATTTGTTTTCTGTTTATTTCTATCTAAAGTCTTTTTCTCCCCCCAACTTTAAAAATTTTTCATGTTCTTGAAATGATTAGCCTTACTTAAAGTTATAAATAAAGGAAAAAAAATTAACGTAAGTTTTTTCTTTTTATATTTTAGCCTTGATCCAGAGCAGAAAGAAATGTTAATTGAAATAATTGAAAAACTTCTGAAGGATAAAAGCACAGTAAGTAATATCTTTTCATGTCCAATAAATTGTGCTTTATTTATATAATATTATTTTACTATCATATATATGACATAATAATTCTTATAGAATAAAAAGACACTTGCTCCTTGGAAGGAAAGCTATGGCAAACCTAGATAATGTATTAAAAAGTAGAAAAATCACTTTGCCAATAAAAGTTTGTATTGTCAAAGCTATGTTTTTTTTCCAGTAGTCCTTATAGATGTGAGATTTGGACCGTAAAAAAGGCTGAGTGCCAGAGAATTGATGCTTTGAAACTGTGGGGCTGGAGAACTCTTGAGAGTCCTCTGGACTGTATGGAGATCAAACCAATCAATCCTAAAGAAAATAAACCTTGAATATTCATTAAAAGGACTAATGCTAAAGCTGAAGCTCTAATACTTTGACTACCTGATGCGAAGAGCCAACTCATTGGAAAACACCCTGATGCTGGGAAAGATTGAGAGCTAAAGGAGAAGAGGGTAGCAGAGGATGAGATGGTTAGATAGCATCACTGACTCAGTGGATATGAATCTGAGCGATCTCTGGGAGACAGTGGAGGACAGGGAAGCCTGGCATGCTGTAGTCCTTGTAGTGCAAAGAGGCAGACAGGACTTAGCGACAGAACAACAACAACTAGATTTTGAAATTATATAAATATTAATGGAGCTCATTAAAATCTTGAAAAATAAAAATGTCCAGGTAAAGAGAAAAGTTCCATTTGGAATTTTAGTTTGTTACATATTTCTTCATGAGAGTCTGAAGAAGAGCAAGTTGGGGAAAGACAATTCTTTCTTTAACCTGTAGCTAAATTGTCGACTGCTTTTAAGGCCAACTTTTTTTTATTTTAAACAGTGATTTACTAGGATTTTTAAAGGCTGAATCAGTTGAAAACAAATAATTGTTTTATAATGTATTGAGTATTAAAGAGATAATGAAAAATAGAGGAGTGTGTTTTAGTATTATAAATGTGTTATTTTTTTTTCTTAGATACTAAAATGTTTTCATGTGTATAACACTGTTTGATTGGCTGGTTAGTACTGAGCAAATTCCCCATCTTTTGGAAATGTACGTGTCTCTTCCTCCTTCCTATCCCACTCTTATTCTTTATGTATAGTGACATAATAATGAGATCTAGAAATAATGGCAATGCATGGGATCTATGAGCAGACCTCTGGAGGAGCTGGTGTAATGGTATCTTTTGGTGGAGTCCTCTGCACCCACAGAAAACACGACCCTCAAAACTATTCAAAAAAAGGATTCCAGCTCATTTTAGGAAGATATCACCCAGTTGCATGCATATCTGTTTATAGAAGCCAATATAGCAGCCACTAGCTTCCTATTGTGCTCAGTCGCTCAGTCATGCCCGACTCTTTTCGACCCCGTGGACTGGAGCCTGCCAGGCTGCTCTGATCATGGAATTCTCCAGGGAAAAATACTGGAGTGGGTTGCCATGACCTTCTCCAGGGGATCTTCCTGACCCAGCAGTCGAACCCAAGTCTCCTGTATTGCAGGCAGATTCTTTACCATCTGAGCCACCAGCTAAGCCAGACTATGGCTGTTAATATATGGCTTAGTATACGGTCTGTCCTGGAGAATGCTCAGTGTGTATTTGAGAGGAATGTATATTCTACTGGCCTTTCGGTGGCGTATTCTGTAGATGTCTTTTGGGTCTCATTGGTTTATAGTGTTGTTCAAGTCTTCTGTTCTTTATTGATCTTCCTTCTTGTGGCTCATTAAAAGTGGAATATTGAAGTCTACCGTTAACTATAGAGCTGTCAGTTCTGTCCCTGCTTGCTTTGTGTATTTAGGAACTCTGATATTTGGTGCATTAGTTCAGTTCAGTCGCTCAGTTGTGTCCGACTCTTTGCGACCCCATGAACCGCAGCATGCCAGGTCTTGCTGTCCACCACCAACTTCTGGAGTCTACCCAAACCCATGTCCATTGAGTTGGTGATGCCATCTAGCCATCTCATCCTCTGTCGTCCCCTTCTTCTGTCCCTAATCTCTCCCAGCATCAGGGTCTTTTCCAATGAGTCAACTCTTTGCATGAGATGGCCAAAGTATTGGAATTTCAGCTTCAACATCAGTCCTTCCAGTGAACACCCAGGACTGATCTCCTTTAGGATGGACTGGTTGGATCTCCTTGCAGTCCAAGGGACTCGCAAGAGTCTTCTCCAAGACCACAGTTCAAAAGCATCAATTCTTCGGCGCTCAGCTTTCTTCACAGTCCAACTCTCACATCCATACATGAACACTGGAAAAACCATAGTCTTGACTAGACGGACCTTTGTTGGCAAAGTAATGTCTCTGCTTTTCAGTATGCTACCTAGGTTGGTCATAACTTTCCTTCCAAGGAGTAAGCGTCTTTTAATTTCATGGCTGCAGTCACCATCTGCAGTGATTTTGGAGCCCCCCAAAATAAAGTCTGACACTGTTTCCACTGTTTCCCCATCTATTTCCCATGAAGTGATGGGACCAGATGCTATGATCTTAGTTTTCTGAATGTTGAGCTTTAAGGCAACTTTTTCACTCTCCTCTTTCACTTTCATCAAGAGGCTTTTTAGTTCCTCTTCACTTTCTGTCATAAGGGTGGTGTCATCTGCATATCTGAGGTTATTGATATTTCTCCCAGCAATCTTGATTCCAGCTTGTGCTTCTTCCATCCCAGCTTTTCTCATGATGTACTCTGCATATAAGTTAAATAAGCAGAATGTACTTAAAATTGTTTTTACCTTCCTTTTGTCATTATAAAATGTCTCAATCTCTCATAACAGTTTTTAAATTCTACTTTGTCCTGTTTAAGTACAACTTTCTTACAATTGCTGTTTACATGATATACTTTTTCCTTCTTTTTACTCTCAACCTGTTGGTATTTTTTAATCTAATGTGTGTCTCCTGAGGTCTGTATAAAGTTGGATCTTGATATTTACTCTGGTCTGACTACATATGCTTTTTGTTTAGATGGTTTAATCCATTGACATTACTTCTTACTATAATATAGTTGATTTATAGCTACCATTATGTTTTTCTATGTCTCATGTCTTTTTTTGTTTGTTATTCCCCCTTCACTACTTTTTTTTAATATCCAGTGTATATATTGTGTATGATAACTCTTTTAGTGATATTTTTCGCTATGTATTTTTGAAACTACTGTATTTACCTGAGACTATACTTGGAGACTCGGAGAAGGCAATGGCACCCCACTCCAGTACTCCTGCCTGGAAAATCCCATGGACTGAGGAGCCTGGTGGGCTGCAGTCCATGGGGTCACTAAGAGTCGGAGACGACTGAGCGACTTCACTTTCACTTTTCACTTCCATGCATTGGAGAGGGAAATGGCAGTCCACTCCAGTGTTCTTGCCTGGAGAATCCCAGGGACGGGGGAGCCTGGTGGGCTGCCGTCTATGGGGTTGCACAGAGTCGGACACGACTGAAGTGACTTAGCAGCAGTAGCAGCATACTTGGAGACTAGATAGCAAATTTCTTTTAGTCAATAATGTAGCAGGAATCTTTATTTCTTCTGTAGTGGTTGGCATAATGAAGACAGAGAAAAGAAATTTGATTCCTTTTTGTCTTTTGTATGGCATACTTGTTATATGCTTCTAGACCCAAATACAAAATCAATGTTATTGATATTGTGGATAACTTGATTTTAGTAATAATAAAAAAAAATTCAGTTTCTTCTGTCTTGAAGACATTTGCCAAGTACTGTGAAGAATACTAAGATCTGTAAGAAACAGATCCTTTATTTTAAGGTAGTTTTCCATGATTTCTGCTACATAATAAGCTAAAGAAATTAGTTTCTTGGCCTAGAAATGAAATCTCCATATATAATATGTGCATGTCTTTTCAAACAAGATGTAACATGTCATGGGTAACAACTGTCTTCTTTGAAATTAAACAGAATTGTATTTGAGCCTAAAGTTTTACCACTTATTAGCTATGTATTAGGGGCTTCCCTGGTGGCTCAGAGGTAATGAATCCACCTGCAATGCAGAAAAGGCGGGTTAGATCCCTGGGTCGGGAAGTTCCTCTAGAGAAGCGGAAAACATCCCCTTCTCTCCTGGAGAAGGAAGTAACGGTGCACTGCAGTATTGTTGCCTGGGAAATCCCATGGATAGAGGAGCCTGGCAGGCTGCAGTCCATGGAGTCCCAAAAGAGTCAGACACTACTTAAGCGACTGAACAATAGCTATGTATTAAGCCTTCATAAATTTCAGCTTCCAAATTTTTAGGCCTTATTATTTCCAATCTATAAAGTTTTTGTTTGTGTTGAGGAAGTTATTGTATATAAAATCCTTAGCACAGTGCCTGACACCGTAATAGGAGATTAATAAGAAACAAACGACTCAAAAAGGCATGTAAAGAATACACTTTCTTTGCAAATTTAGAATGTCTGGGTTCTGACCCTGTATTTTATATTTATTTCCAAAATACGATAGAAAAAATATTGTACTTGTTAATAGTAGATATTTAGTATTTGTTGAATAATTGTGAGCATTAATTTGCTATATTCTTGGTGCAGGTAATTAGGTATTTACTGTTATTTTCAATGTTTTACTTCCCAAATGGTGTGTGTCATGCTCTGGTCATAGGTAGATAGATCCTTTGGGAGCTTTGACTGTCTTGTCATTTGTGAGGTACTACCTGTCCTAAAGTATATATAGGATATGTTTATTTTTTTTAAATTAGGAAAGAACCTACATCTGTTTTCTACCCATATGAAGCGGGAGTAGTTCATACTGAATTCTGTAATTTCAGAGCAGAAGTACACGGTTCTCCAGTGTTTTGCCTTTTCATGTCAATGTTTGTAACTTCCTTTTCCAGCATTAAGAAATGTGACTTAAATTATCCACTACACTCACTTACTCAGTCCTGGAATGCAGATAAAGTATTGTTTCTGAATTGCCAGCATGTACTCTGTGAAGAGTAGTGAGACGGGGACTACTAATTGAGTTAAATGTTGGTTTAAGAATTACGTTTATCATTAGCCTTACTTCCTTGAATGCTGTTGTAAATCGAAATTGCATTAACATTGTATGGTTGAACTTGTTACATTGGTATAGAAGAAAGCTAGCTATTGATTTTCTGTATGGTGATTTTACATTTTGCTTCTTTACTGAATTCTTTTATTGTTTGATTTAGTTTTATCTTTCAACCTCCATTGTTTCATTCCAGAAAATAAATCATATCATTTGCAAATAGAGATAACTTTACTTTCTCTTTTCTGATACTTAATGACTCTAATTTTTCTTGTCATAGTTAATTATAACTTTAGTACCGTGTTCAGTAGTGGTGGAGATGGTGAGCATCCTTACCTTGTTTCAGTTTAAACGAAATGCCTGTCGTGTGTGTATTAAGCAAGATGCTGACCTTGAGGATTTTTTTTCTCTTTATCTTTTAGTTTTGTCCGGTGTGTCAAGGTCAGTTTTTTTCCTGATACCCAGTGAGGCTTTTTACAATATAGATTTAGAATTTATGTTATTTCTGGCAAAGCGGTGTTGTTGTTGTTAAGTTTTAAATATTACTGCTGTTCAGCTGTTAGCTTTTCTTCTTCAGAGATTTCAGTTTTCTCTAAGTTGGATCTTTGCTGCCTTTACTTCTTTATCTCGCTTTCTTTCTCTTGGTTCTTTTTGTACTTTTCTTAAATGCCCCTTCCTAAATTTTTATTCAACTATTTTCTGCCGGGGGCATTTTGCAGTTTAATTAAGGTGTCTGGTTATTTCTTTTCTGGTTTCAATCAACTTCTGTTTCTTCCTGTTGTCTTTTGTTCATTTCTGTTTTGTGATTTTCAGTTTCAGTTCATTTATGTGATCTTGAAATGCTTCTTTGAGGCAAGTTAATTCATTTTGAAGTGTTACGTGACAGTTGTTTGTTTGCTTCATCATGGATTTTTTTGTGTGGATAATTTTCATCAATTGTTTTGATTTTCATCTTCTGCTCTGATCTACCAGGAATCTTTTTTTTTTGTATTTTCACACATAGGCTCCTCTCTTTCTCTCTGCTCTTGCTTTCAGTTCTCTCTTATGCCCACTTCTAACTCATGTCTGCTTTTATTCTGGGCAGTTGTTTCAGACTATCATAGATCTTTGTAAGGTTTGTGATACATAAATGACAGATAACTCTTTGATTTTAGAACTTATTTTCTACTTACATGTAATTAAAGTTTGGTAATTCCAAAGTATTTTAGTGTTGCTTAGAGCTTTGATTTTAATCTTTTTGCTTTCTCTGACTTTGCGTTCAGAGATTCACGTTTCCCCAGGTAGCATTAACATTCTACCCAGTAATTAAGTTGTCTACCCAGTATTTAAGTGTTTATGTTTTGTGAATGTTTTCTGATTATTTTTTCCTTTGTATGCTTATAGTTTGATGTAAAAAGATTGAAAACATTATGATATCCATATAGATATTTATTGATCTTATCTTTATTATTACTTTTTCTTGCCAGATATAATATATTGAAGTGATATAGCTATATTTCTTCCCCACTAATTAATAGTGTTAGCATTAATATTTAAAATAAAAAACCTAAATCATTTTTGTTTAAAATTTCCTCATTAAATGATCCAAATTTAATTTATTTCCACATTTTAAAAGGAGTTTATTTGCTGTCAGCAGGAGCTTTTTGGGATCATGATGATAATGATGATGACATTGCTGTTGCTGCTGATAAATAAATTTTGAAAGGTGTTAATATGTTTAAGAACTCTATTTAATCTCTGTTGATTTTGAGATTTACCTTCTGTTGCTTCTTTTAGTCTAAAGGAAGATTTTATTGAAATTGAGATTTCAAAATTAGTTGTGTCACTCTGATTTTAAGAAAAGGTAGAAATAAAAGGCCTATTAAAATAGAAGTGTTTTTCCCTTTTACTAGATAAATATGTATATTTGTCATATTCCTTTCCTCAAAATAAGTCACTTTGGGTTTAGGAATACAGTTATGGTAATATAACTAGAAAAACATCTTAGAATTACTTAGATAGCTATTGTCTGAAGGTATCTATTGGGCTTCCCTGGTGGCTCAGATGGTAAAGTGTCTGCCTGCAACACGGAAGACCCAGGTTCAATCCCTGGGTCAGGAAGATCCCCTGGAGAAGGAAATGGCAACCCACTCCAGTACTCTTGCCTGGAAAATCCTATGGACGGAGGAGCCCGGTAGGCTAAGCCCGTGGGGTCTGTATCTGTAAATTTTAAAAGATATAAGAGCTTACCATGTCAGTGCAATTAAGGGAACACTTTTATTTATGCTAATCATACAGTCAGCTGTTATATTTTTTAATATAATTTCTTTATTGTATTTTCCTAGATTTACCATTTTCATCATATTTTCTCTATTCAACGTATCCGAAACACTTCATTTCTTTACTGAAAACCTTTCGGATGTGTAAATTCCTTTTTAAAATTTATAACACTTTCTCGTTTTTGTTTAAAATGTAGAAATTTATATTTATTGAGCAGTTTAAGCTTTGTAGTGAACCTTCTTTCTTTTATTTAGAACACCTCAAAAGCAAAGTGGTATTTATTTCCTTTTCCTTTCAGGTTAATTTTAAAGAAATCCTTTTGTAGCATTTAACTTTCTAATAGAAAATGGCTTCTTAGGAAAACAAATTAGATCAGTGCCTACTGAAAATTTGAGTTGTTTATTTATATTTTTTTGGTGACAAAGTTTCTTCTCCTTAATTTAGCTACAAAATGATGTTTAATGAATATATTGGTAGTTCATAGCTAAGCTGTGGGGGTAAGACACTATTTTATAAGTTATTGATTTAATGTTGGTAAAAGCTTCACTCTTATGGGCAAAAAACACACCTCTGAGTTTGTGCAGATGTTTTATTGTGATAGATCTATTATCCAGCTATTAGAAGATAAATGACTGATCTTTCCCATTTTCCATGCCTCAAGAAAATTGAAATAAGAAGGGGAATATCATTTGGGCTGTATGATTAGGGCAGGTTGGATGGCCATTAATTTAAGAGAAGAAAATCTTGGCAGCACTGGCCAACTTATACCATATTATCAATCAAACCTTGATGCACTTCTTGTGATGACCCAGCACTCTCAGGTTTTTCCAACGTTAATTAGAATTCATGACAAAATAGATGCAAGGAAACGTTTTGTACCCTTCATAATTTTATAGAAAATTTATTGTTATTAGAGGAACCATTTGCTTAGTGTGATTTTTTTCATTACCAGCTTGTCAACTAGCATAGATAATCTGGAGGAAATATGAACTCCATAGATGGAGTGTCACTTTTGTTGATGGTTCATGTAGTTTACCTTGGAGCACAGCTAATGGCTGAAGTTCATAGCAACAGCACAGAAAAACGTGGCAACCAAGGGAAGATAAATGAGCCATGTTTATTGCTTTAATATAAAAAATACATAAATGGAAAACTGCATTTGAATTTGATGAGCTCATTGCTAGTTTCGTTGGAGTGATTTATTTTTCCCCTTATGTAAAAAGCTACTATTGACACAGTGAGATGGAAATTAACTGTCTGTTTTTGGGAAACCAATATTTTTGGTTTTCAAATCTCAGTAGATCATTTTATTTTAATTCTGTAAGTTTTTATAGAATATTGAACATTAAATATACCAGAATTATCCAATTCTTCTGGCAGTTTTTAGGCTGGGGTCAACTGTTAAAACCATATGATGAATGAAATATCTAAAATCATTAGAAAAAAGATGATTTTATAATATTTTTCCTAGTTACTTATGTGTTTCCATAAACTTTACCTGAACTTAAACAATTATTTTTTCAATTTTAATGTTGTTTGTTAATTCTGTAGAACTATTTTATACCTGTAGGTCTTGTTTTGATAAATTTAGTACCATGTGGGAACTGATTTTCCATTTAATTGTTTGGTGTCTAAACATAATTGAAAAAAATAATCTCTAGGTTTAGGCAAAATAACTTGATTTTACATAGTATTCCTTAAATTCAAACTTTGTTGAATTCCCATTTCGGTTTCATATATTACTTCATTCTAAGTGATATTACTCATTTTTGTTCTTTAGCACCCTAACCATTTAAAAAAATATAGCTTAATTAATATGATTGACATGTATAAAACATATGTAAATATAAATGTTTTACAAATACCATGTTATTCTATAGTTTGATGTCATAAACTTAGTTGTTTTAAGAGATTTTTAAATGATAACAGTTCTCATCTTTTAGAAATATTATTACTGAAGAGTGATTTGTACAGAAGACATCAAAATGTGGAGTTGAAAACACAAACATAACTTCCTTCCCATATCAATAGCAAATAGAAAATTATACGTATAATACATTTTTATTTAGTTCACACAAATAATCAATTCTTTGCTTTTTCGATTGAGGTGCATACATGCTGGGACCAGCAGGCACCAGTACTTGGGCAGGGCTGGAGTCAATAAATGCAGCTTCACGTTTATACTGATTGGTAATTCATAAAATCCCCGCAGGACTGGAAACTTGTTTAGCATAATAGCAGGTCTATATTCTGAGCTGTTTTCTTTCAATTGTATTGTTGGTTGCATATTAATAAACTAAATGTCAGCCAAGTAGAGGGACAAACAATAAAAATATGAATACCACTGTATCTAATATTTTTCCAAAAGTACCATTTCAGTAAGTTTTATTTCTGTTTAATTGCTTATTTTAAGACATTGGGGAAATTTTAGACACTAAAATGAAGATCCCTAGTGTTCAGAAAGAATATGATATTAATTTATTTTTTCAAAACCATATTATATTGTTGGCTAACTCCACACATATCAGTGGTACATATATAGAAGTATTTGTCTATTATATATTCTGCTTAGCTTGTGTCTTTATACTAAAGAAATCTTAATTTCATCACTTTGGCAAAACAATTCCAAAAACAGCATTTGTGTTTAATTAAATGGTTTGGGAGAAAAGCTTCCTTTTATTGGTACTGTCTTATTTCAACTTACGTACATCATTATATAAATAATAATAATGTTCTAAAATTGTAGCCAGTATTTCTTGTAAATAAATTATGTTGGTAGAAATTAACAGGTTGATTAAAATATGTAAGATTTGAAAGTGTTTTTGTTCGAAAGACATTTATGAGTTCAGCACACATTTTAAGATAGATTCATCATAGATAGCATCACTTACTCAATGGACATGAGTTTGAGCAAACTACGGGAGATAGTGAAGGACAGGGAGGCCTGGCATGCGGCAGTCCATGGGGTTGCAGAGAGTCAGACATGACTTAGCGACTGAACAACGTGGTGAAATTGTCATTCTCATTTTAAACTGACATGATATGGTCTTTGTTATTGTACTGTGTAATGAATCTTCAGAGTTTTGGTAAGGTTTAAAAATGCAAACTGCCCATAATTAATATGTCTAATCCATGTATGAACAGTCCATTGAAATTTAACCTGATGAAATAAGAAAAACAATTTCTAATACTAATACTTCTGATTCTAAGTGTTAGCTTTTCAGATATGTTTCAGCTATCAACATTATTCTTTTGGGCAGTGACTCTTCAAAATTTTTTGTTATTCAAACATGGATATTTTATTAGTCAAATGACTGAATATTTTACTGATTGCCATAACACTGATTGCATCTCTGTAATGCCCGAGTAGAATCTTTGATGGGAGGAAAACGTTTTTTAATGAGTTGCTATTTCTTTCTTTTCTAGTTGGTGGCTGGCAGTGTTGTCATGGCTTTTGAAGAAGTTTGCCCGGATAGAATAGATCTCATTCACAAGAACTACCGCAAGCTCTGTAATTTACTGGTTGATGTAGAAGAGTGGGGCCAGGTTGTGATCATCCACATGCTAACCCGGTATGCCCGCACTCAGTTTGTCAGTCCTTGGAAACAGGTAAGTGCTGAATGATCTTGTGCTTACACAGTGAACTAGGAAAACGGATGCGGCTTCTAAAGTGTGTACAGATTTAAGAGCAGGAAAATAGAAAAATCTGCGTGTTTAAGGAGAACTGATTTTTTTCACGTTCTTTTGGAAAGCAGAAAACGAGCATAAATGCATGGATAATTGTTCATTGTTTTGGCTCTGATTGATGCATGTTTAATGGCATAGTGAATAAACTTTTGGTTTGAGGCCTGGCAAGAGGCCTTTGCTGGGAACAGCAGCTCGATAAAGTGTTGGCAGTGACATTGCCAAATGATGGATTTTTTTGGTTGTTAGTTTCATACCTTTCAGACCCAACTATTCAGGCACTCACTTGTAAAAGTAGATAATGTGATTCTAACATGTGAATTTATACCAAAGATAATTTCGCACCTTTACAGGTAAATTGTTTGTGAACTCAACTACTTTTTCCCTGGTTTTATATTTCTAGAATGTTTGTTTTACTTTTTTTCACTTAACTGGTAGAACTTTAGTAAAATTAATAATTAAGTATACCTTACAGTGAAGTTATTTTCTTTGTGCCGATGAACTTTAGAAGCATACCTTACTTCTTTCATTACATTAACAAGTTAGAAAACCTTATTTCATAGTTTGCAATAGAGATATCAGTGTATATGTAAGATTTAAGGGTAAACTTTAACTAGTTTAAAGAAATCACTGAATATTATAAAATAGCACTTGCATTCATTCTATACTTAATGATATTTCTTTGTCTTTTTAAAAAGCAGTATTATAGATTTTAAAAACAGAATGGAAAGTAAAAGACCAGATTACCACGCAATTATGTCATAGTGGTTTTTACACAAGCTTATGAATAGGCTTTGATCGAATGTTCAGTACTAATTGCTTTTGTTAATTAGAAATAATATTAAAGTGAGAGAAAAACATATAAAAGGGAAAATGTTCATAATTCTTGCTTTATATGATGTATCCAGTTTTCAGATATTTAAGAACTTAAATGTTTAAAATATTTATCAGTGTTTTCTGCATTTACCAAGTATTGTTACTGTTAAAAAGTATTTAAGATTTTAAAAAATATATCTTTAACCAGAAGGCTACTTGTAATATTGACTTCATCTTAATTTTAATATTTAAAAGGTGATTGGGTTATTCTACTTAAAATTCAAAAGGGATTTTAAACTATTCATATGTAAACATCTAATGCCACATAGAGCTCTTAGATTGATGAAATTTTAGCTTTGAACAAAGTAAAATTTTGAAGGCAGTTTTGCTGGATTAAGCAGCATGTCCATGCTACAAGTGTCTTGACCCTTTCCTTCAGTGGTAACTTGGAAGAGAGATTTTTTTGTTGCTAATAGCTATAGCTATCTGTTTGATTTCAGCCAGTCACTTTCCAGAATGCTATTCATATATATATTTTTTTTTCCTGTGTTGTAAGATTATAGGTTTTTTTTATCTTATCTAGCTATTGTCACTATTTAAAATTTTTTAATTTTAATTTCCTATCATCATCGAATCATTTTCAGTAACTGTATGCAAGTGATCCATGCTTTATCATTATGTAGAATCTAGAGTTTTAAAAAAGTGTATTTTTCTTACCTTCTAAAATAGATTTTCAAATATCTCTTTTTGTAATTGTCTCTGTTTCTATTCCTTGAATTTTATTTTAGGTAAAATTAATTGTTAAAGCTGTTCAAAAAGCCCAACAGTTAAAATCTACACTGCCATACATATTTACTCTTTTGACAGATAATTTTAAAAATTGATACTGTAGTGCATTCTTTGTGTTTTCATGTGTAACTCTGTGAACATCAATTTTTACAAACATGAGATGAAGTCTGATCGTTGTTCTGGGTGCACTGGAATTGCACTCCCTCATTTCTTTGCCTTCTTTGCAGTCTGACGTTGGCATTATTCTAAATTCTGTAGGTTAGTTGACAAATTTTGTAGTTGCCAGCTCTGCAGCTCTGTCCTCAGGAAGCCAGCTCTGCTTCGGGAGCAACCACAGGGGTTGTAGGGGAGGGTGGGCAGTGCTACTCCTGGGGATCTTGCCACCGTTCCAAATGGAGCAGCTTCACCTTTGCTTGCCTTTCATAGGCAGCTATATGTATGACTTCCTTTGAGAAAGGCTCCTTGGCTTAAGAAATGGAAAGAAAGAAAACCACTTAAATAGAACATTTGTAAGAGTGTAGCTAACTATAATCATATGTATTTTTTAAAATTATAGAAGCAGTTGAAGCACATGGTGAAATAAAAATCAGTCTTCTCATAATTCGTTCCTTTATATATATTTGCTCATGACTTTTTAAGATATATTTTTTGTTTAATAAGTTTCTGACTGTGTGAAAGTCCATGAAAGTCCCACCAAACTCCTCTGTTCATAGAATTCTCCAGACAAAAACTCTGGAGTGGGTTGCCATTTTCTTCTCTAGGGGATCTTCCTGACCCAGGGATTGAACCTGGGTCTCCTGAATTAGAGGCAGATTCTTTACTGTTTAAGCCACCAGGGAAGCCCTGTTCTAGTCAAAGCTAATTTTGAAGCCCCCTCCCTAATCCTTAGTGCTCAAACATTACAGTTAGCTAACAACCATAATTAACTTTGCTTTTCAAAGAGAAAAATTATGTTTCTCATTGAATTCTTTAAAATATTTGTGTCCATATGCTTGAAGAGTAGCAAAAAAAAAAAAAAATTTTTTTTTTTTTTTTTAAGGAATTGAAAATTAGAAGTTCTTTCTGAGATGGACTGATGTACATGCTTTTTTGTTAGTAAGTCCTCAAATGAACACATCATATACAAACAAGCTTCTTCGGGGCAGAAGCGATTTTTAATTTAGTTTATTTGCATCATTATAGATCAGTATTTAGGCTGTTTATATGTAAATGTATGATTTGCGGAACAATTAAGTGTTGACAAAGTAGATTGCAGTCATATCAATTGCAGTGCATTTTCCATAATTTTTCTAACTGACATCTTTGATGATAAATAGTGGATGCCAAGTCAAAGCCGATTATACAGTGCACTAGGAATTCATGGGGCTGTCAGGGAGAAGACCGATTGACTTTAAATTTACATATTAATGAGAAGATTTGTTAAGAGGGTGCTTGACTATAGAAAATAACAGCATATTTATAGGGCACGACATTTTATAAATACAGCTGATGCAGGAAAATGGAAATTAAACCTTTTAGGTTAATAAATTCAAGGGACTGCTAAAATGCATATTTGCATTTTTATTTTCTTAAATTTACCTTACTCTTTGCAGTCCAAGTGGCTGCTTTTTTTTTTTTTTAATTCTAGGTCAACTTTGTATAATTTTCAAGGATATAAAATTACTTCAATGTTTTCTTTGTATCATTCAAGCTTATTGTAGGAGAATAGTGAAAGTATAAATGATGTAAGTCTCTAATAGTAAAGTTGCTTTTGTAGAAGTAATAGATTTTTTAAAATAAATGTTACAAAGCACCAAGTAAATTTTAAGAGTGATTTTTTAAAAAATGTTTGTGGCATTAGTTAAAGACTGAAGTGAAACTCATGTCACTGGGCCTGATAAGAATGTCTTTAATTTTATGAATTTAAAGTTGAACTTTCTCTAGGAGATGATGGGTTGGCAATAATTATCAAAATATTTTACTTCACTAGTTTAGAACTTAAAATTCTGTAGCTCACAGTTACATTTTAGTATATGATTCCAGATAATAAATTCTGGTGGAAATACATATTCCAGTTTGAAATTTGAAGCAATAATTTTACTTTTCTTCCTCCCATTATATCAGTACTTCAATTGTAAGAGCTTATATAGGTGTAAGAAAATTCCAAGTTTACAGTTTTGTTTAAAGTATTTTTAAGATAGGTTTTTTAAGTTTTTCAAGGGTAGCTATAAAATAAGAACTCATCAGAACACAAAGTTCATGTACATACTTCTTGATTAGCAATTTTCTGCAAGTATAAAGGTATTTGGGGAAAAAATGCAAAACTCCACATCTAGGTCCTGTTTTAGAGGACCTGTGTTAGAGATTATTTTTTTAAACTTTCTTTACAGGTTAATTTTCTTTGTAAAATAAATTTTGTATTTTGTTTTACTAGTGGGCTGTATTTGAATCTAATTTGGTATCCTCTGGATTTTTTAAAAAACAAAAGCTTGAAGCTTGGGGTAGAATCCATGCTTTACAATGCACATTTAAAAGTTTTTTGCTCACTCTTTCAGACAACTATTGAGGAAGGAAGGGCTCAGTGTGCAATTTAATGGGAAACTATGGACCACGTGCCGATACTGAAATGAGGTCTCTGTCTCTCCTTTCATTGGTTATGGAGCATTTATCTTACCAGTTACTTATTTTTTGTTGTTGTTGTTTATAGTTTATTTTGTTTGGCTTTTTTAAACTTACATAGTTTCTTTTCTAAAGAAACATTAAAATTTTATTCAAGTAACGTGTATGGTTAAAAGAATACTGCAAGGCTTATAAGAAACAACATTTTCCTATCCCACTTTTTTCTATGCCTGGATCAACTACTTCAAATTCTTTTAGGCCTTTTCATATTTGTGTGCATTTAACTTTCTCCATTTCTAAGTAATGTCTATCTATCTATATATATATGGTGCTATATAGCCCTATATATATGTATTATATGTAAAGATATATGTATTATATATATATATTATATATCATGTATATATTATATATAACAAAGATATATACTATGTGTATGCATAATATATATATCTTTATATAATACATATATGTGTGTGTATATATATATAGAGAGCACTATATATACATATGGTGCTAGCATGCGAAATGAGCGCAATTTCTGGTAGTTTGAATGTTCTTCAGCACTCCCTTCTGGAATTGAAATTGCCTAGTTTATCATGTCACTATTAACAAAGCACACGACATTCTCCATCAGAAAATTAAATCATCTCCAAATATTATTTTATATGCAGTTGTTGAGATTCTACCAGTTGCCTACCAAATATCAACTCTCTAGCTTCACTTTTTATTTATTTATTTATTTTTTTGTGTGTGTGTAATAAAGTTTTATTAAAGTATAAAGGAGATAGAGAAAGCTTCTGACATAGGCATCAGAAGGGGGTAGAAAGAGTACCCCTAGCTTCACTTTTTAAATAAAAGAATCCTGATTTTTGTTCAGAGTAGCAATACATCCAGTTAAAAATAACCAACTTCCTCTCAGACTCCCTTGGAGCCAAGTAATGGTTGTATGAACCAGTTGGAGAAATTGAAATAGTTGTGGAGATATTCTGGCTGAGATTCTAGGAAAGCCATTGTTTTCCTGGCAGACTTACTGATTTTACCCTTTGCCTTTTTTTCATTGTTTCTTCTTGGAATGTATGTGTGATGAATACAGGTACAGCAGCCATTTGGCAGGCATGAAGATGAAGCCACAGTCTGGAATTTTGGCGGGGGTGGGGGAAAGTTTTCCATATGGGTGACTTGATATTTCTGTTACATATAGCTGAACACATTCCAGTCAGTACCGTTGTCGTATATCTAGTATTCCAATAACTTCATACTCTTCCAGGAGACGTCCTGGAGGCTCTGTATCCTCCTGTTCTAATCTGATTGCTTTCTAGGCTTGCTACACAGCTGTTGTTCTGGAACTTAATTTCTTCTCTCTTCTGTGTTAAATCCTCTATTTCTTAGGCCTTCCTGTCTGTACTGTCTTCTTTTTTGGTCTTCCAGAATGGAGCACATCCTCCAGTCCCTTCTTAAGAATGGGTAGATGAGAGATAAAATTTCAAGATTTTGCAGTATTGCTGTCACACTTGATATTTTGACTGGACTCTTGGGTCAGTCTTCTCTTAGGTCTTCTATGTTTGAAATGTCTTGCTACTTTTACACATGACTTCTCGGCCAGATGGAATACTGTTGGGTCACACGTTCTGAGAGCTCTGTAGTCACAGATTTTTCTTTTCTGCAGGTAACTCTATTTTTTTGTTTGTTTGAATCCTCAAAAAGATGGTGTTTTGCTTGTTTATTTTTTCTTAAAATATTTAGAGGATTAGCAATGTTGCATCTTCGGTGTGGATCATTCTATATGCTCTGTATATTCACTTCTTTCTATATTTTAGGGAATTGTCTTTTTATGTTTTAGTTTTTTAATTTGATGGTCAAACTTCTTTTCTTACTCCTTGTCAATTATATGCTTCAGGAATACAGATTTTTCTATTTTATAATCCTTTGTCTGCTGTGTCTGTCACCTCTTTAAATAATTGCTTTAATGTTTGCCTTTTTATTTGCATTTGTACATGTACAGTCTTTTGTGTGTGTGTTAGTAATTTGATTTTCAGTGACCTGAAGTCTGTTACTTATAATTTTTACTTAATTTGGTAATGATATTGCTTTCATTTTTAATTTTACTCAGGTTTCACTCTTTCCTTTATTCTGTGATTTGAATATATGAGGTATTTTTTTGGGGGGGGGTTCACATTCTTACTAACTTGCTAGAGAATTTCTTTTGATATATGGAGAATCTTTTTACAGAATAGTTTGTCTTTTGCACTTTTTTTCCTTTTGTGCCATGAATGTATTGCACAGTAATTATGCTCTTCTCCTGTTGCAACTACTTGGGAAGTGCTGGTAGAGATATTTTGTTCTTTCTGATACAGTGTGACTTCTTCATTCTGTCCCACCATATCCAAAGACCATTTGTTTCTTCCTCTCAGTTTCAGTCTGATCGTGGGTTATTTTATTGTGTGTTTATTCAGTTCAGTCGCTCAGAAGTGTCCGACTCTTTGTGACTCCATGAAACGCAGCATGCCAGGCCTCCCAGTCAATCACCAACTGCCGGAGTCCACCCAAACCTATGTCCATCGAGTCAGTGATGCCATCCAACTATCTCATCCTCTGTCATCCCCTTCTCCTCCTGCCCTCAATCTTTCCCAGCATCATGGTCTTTTCAAATGAGTCAGCTCTTCGCATCAGGTGGCAAAAGGATTGGAGTTTCAGCTTCAAAATCAGTCCTTCCAATGAACACCCAGGACTGATCTCCTTTAGGATGGACTGGTTGGATCTCCTTGCAGTCCAAGGGACTCTCAAGAGTCTTCTCCAACACCACAGTTCAAAAGCATCAATTCTTCTGTGCTCAGCTTTCTTTATAGTCCAGCTCTCACATCCATACATGACTACTGGGAAAACCATAGCCTTGACTAGATGGACCTTTGTTGACAAAGTAATGTCTCTGCTTTTTAATATGCTGTTTAGGTTGGTCATAATTTTCCTTCCAAGGAGTAAGCACCTTTTAATTTCATGGCTGCAATCACCATCTACAGTGATTTTGGAGCCCCCCAAAATAAAGTTAGCCACTGTTTCCACTGTTTCCCCATCTATTTCCCATGAAGTGATGGGACCGGATGCCATGATCTTTGTTTTCTGAATGTTGAGCTTTAAGCCAACTTTTTCACTCTCCTCTTTCACTTTCACCAAGAGGCTCTTTAGTTCTTCTTCACTTTCTGCCATAAGGGTGGTGTCATCTGCATGTCTGAGGTTATTGATATTTCTCCCAGCAGTCTTGATTCCAACTTGTGCTTCATCCAGCCCAGCGTTTCTCATGATGTACTCTGCATATAAGTTAAATAAGTAGGGTGATAGTATACAGCCTTGATGTACTCCTTTTCCTATTTGGAACCAGTCTGTTGTTCCATGTCCAGTTCTAACTGTTGCTTCCTGACCTGCATACAGGTTTCTCAAGAGGCAGGTCAGGTGGCCTGGTATTCCCATCTCTTTCAGAATGTTCCACAGTTTATTGTGATCTACACAGTCAAACTCTTTGGCATAGTCAATAAAGCAGAAATAGATGTTTTTCTGGAACTTTCTTGTTTTTTCAATGATTCAGTGGCTGTTGGCAATTTGATCTCTGGTTCCTCTGCATTTTCTAAAACTAGCTTGAACATCTGGAAGCTCACGGTATTGCTGAAGCCTGGCTTGGAGAATTTTGAGCTTTACTAGCGTGTGAGATGAGTACAATTGTGTGGTAGTTTGAGCATTCTTTGGCATAGCTTTTCTTTGGAATTGGAACGAAAACTGACCCTTTCCAGTCCTGTGGCCAGTGCTGAGTTTTCCAAATTTCCTGGCATATTGAGTGCAGCACTTTCAGAGCTTTGAAATAGCTCAACTGGAATTCCATCATCTCCACTAGCTTTGTTCCTGGTGATGCTTCCTAAGGCCCACTTGAGTTCACATTCCAGGATGTCTGGCTGTAGGTGAGTGATCACACCCTCATGATTATCTGGGTCATGAAGCTCTTTTTTGCACAGTTCTTCTGTGTATTTTTGCCACCTCTTCTTAGTATCTTCTGCTTCTGTTAGGTCCATACTATTTCTGTCCTTTATTATGCCCATCTTTGCATGAAATGTTCCTTTGGTATCTCTGATTTTCTTGAAGAGATCTCTGGTCTTTCCCATTCTATTATTTTCCTTTATTTCTTTGCATTGATCACTGAGGATGGCTTTCTTATCTCTCCTTGCTATTCTTTGAAACTCTGCATTCAAATGGGTATATCTTTCCTTTTCTCCTTTGCTTTTCACTTCCCTTCTTTTCATAGCTATTTGTAAGGCCTCCTCAGGCAGCCATTTTGCTTTTTTGCATTTCTTTTTCTTGGGGATGGTCTTGATCCCTGTCTCCTGTACAATGTCATGAACCTCCGTCCATAGTTCTTCAGGCACTCTGTCTGTCAGATCTAGTCCCTTAAATGTATTTCTCACTTCCACTGTATGAATGAATCATAAGGGGTTATTACTTATTATTGTGTGTTTATTATTCTAGCATAAAGGATTATGCCTTATTCTTCTTAGTTTTTGTAGCCTTATGGCATTTTGGGAAAGGAATAACTTGTGAGATAGTAAATTCAGTCTCAACAGAGATTAATGTCATTTTTAGGAAAATTGAGCACTTATTTTGGAACTTTCTTAAATGACCTATACTATCATTGATACCACTCAGTATATTCCTTTCAAGAAATACTCTTGGCCTGTAAGTTGTTCTTGTTATTATTGTTTAACCCAAGAATTCTGCTGTCCAATACAGTCACTGCTAGCTATTTGTGGCTGTTTAAATTAACTGAAATTGAAAATCACTTCCTCAGTTGCACTGGGTCATATCCAGTGTTCAGTAGTCATGTGAGGCTGGTGCCTATTGTATTCGGTAGTGTAATAGAAAATGTTTCCTTTATCACAGAAGTTTCTATTGGACAGGGTTGCCCCGGAGTATTAGTTCTTTTAGGGACTGCTGGGTTTACTGTTTACTTTTCCACTTGCTTCTCCTAACCGCTTACTTCCACTGCGAACCTCCCTCATGACCTTATGTCACCCTCAGTGGGATGAAAAGATAAGAAAAACCCCTCAGTTTTCTTCTGTCCAGATTGGGAGGCAAGGGTCCTTAATGAAGAGTCTCAAGAAGTGAAGAATATATTTTTGTAGGGTCTTGTCTTTTTAAAAAACTTTTTAAAAAGTTTATGCCCGTAGTTTATGACCTTCTTGTTTCTTTCTACTGACTGATTTTTTTCTAGTTTTAATATTTTTCCCTCATATTATTTATATTTGGGAAAAGTCTGTTTTCTGTCTTTCTCTCACCATATTTACCTTGGAGCCCCAAAATGTTCACAGTATTAAAAGTATTTTATGACTTGGAATGTGTACTATTAATAAATGAATTTTAGGAAGAGAGATGCAAAGCTTAAGATGTTCAGAAATGTAAATTATTCTCCTGCCCTTCTCTGATGTCTGTCCTTTTTCTACTGTGCTTCTCTCCTTGACATTCTGTCATCTATATTTATATCATTGTTTTTTCTTGACCCTATACCACATCTGTTTCCTGTGTTTTTTAATTTTTCTCTGTTGGTCTTATTTATTTTCTCTGTGTTGGTCTTATTACTCTAGCATAAAGGAATAACTGATTAATATTGAATTTACCTTCTAACAGTCCTGTGATTTAATTTTCAGTTTTGTGATTTTGCTGCTTAATAGTTTTGCGTATTCATCTCATAGAAAATTATGGTTTTATATAATTTAATAATGTGGTAATTTTAAACAGTCCATTTTATTCTATTCTATTTTTCATTTAGCTGATATCCCCTGGTGGCTCAGATGATAAAGAGTCTGCTTTCAATGCAGGAGACGTGGGTTTGATCCCTCAATCGAGAAGATTCCATAGAGAAGGGAATGGCTACCCACTCTGGTATTCTTGGTTGGGAAATCCCATGGACAGAGGAGCCTGGCAGGCTACAGTCCATGAGGTCGCAAAGAGTCGGACACAACTGAGCAACTAATACTTAACATACAAACTCTAAGTTTCTGATACATATCTTTAAATTACTGCAGTTCTCCTGGATATTGCAAGCCTTCAGTAGACTACAGAGTTCCAAAATGGTTATGTCAGACAGATTCTGCTAGTGTGTTGTTGTCTAGATGGTATAGAGAATGTGGCAGTCTATGGCCATACCACCCTGAACGCACCGGATCTCATCTGATCTTTGAAGCTAAGCAGGGTCGGGCCTGGTTAGTACTTGGATGGGAGAATGTGGCAGATGCTGTTGATTGTCTTCAGCAGACACTCCTATTCAAAAAGATCTTTGCGGACACATTTTCTGTAGGGATTTAGCACTGTGTCTTTGCAGAAGCCATGTTGCTTCCTAGCCCAAGCTAATCTAGTTAATGTTAAGTAGTTTCCCTTTGTAGGTGATGAGTTTAGGAATGGGCATACAACACAGTTCTGGCCAATGTGAAGTAATTAGAAATATGAAAAAGTGGGATGTGGAGGGGTGTATGTGAAACGTTTACTTTAATAGACAAAGTATGAAGACATCTGACCTGAGGCTGAGATGTAACTCCATGGACTTAATGGTTTTAATTTCTGCTGATGGAATACCTTGATCAGATTAACCCTCTGGGAAATTATTTTGAAAACCAGCAGCTAAAGGCACTGTCAGATGATCAAAAGTAGGCAAAACTAGAGTGGACTCTACATGGGAAGGACTGAATTTTCAGGGTGTGAGTTTGCAGGATTTGCCTCAGGGCACTTCCCAATCCCATGGAATAATGGAAAAGTCACAGTCTTACTTAGGTTTTAGAGAACAGACTTCAAGGTTGGCAGAATACCTGAAAGGTTTGGAGAAAATTCCAGAAAGATGTGGGAACAACAGGAGGGTGCACCCTTGGAAATACATGTAAACACCATCCAAATCATTGGCTGACCAACTCTGTATCTGTGAGAAAGACTCCAATGGGTCTAGCAAAAAAAGGCAGCAATTGGATGATGAAAAAAAAACTAAATAGAGATTTCACTTGCCGGCCACATTAGGATAGACAGTTTGCAGTTTGAAACCAGTAAACTTCCTACTATAACAAATATTAATACATGTCAGAGGAATGCAACATGAAGAAGAATTTATAGTGTGTAGTTGGTAATATTCAGAATACAATTTGAAAAAGTCAGCAGATACGAGAAACAAAAATATAGCTAATACTCAAGAGAAGAAGTAGGCAACAGAAACATAATCATCAAGAAGAGGCCATTACCAGACAAATAATGCAGTTACTACATTTATTATACACACACACACACACACACACAGCAAAAATATTAAAAGGCAACATAGTTATATTGAGTGAACAAATGAGCAATCTTAACAGGATAAAAACCCAAAAGAAAGAAAGAAATGGAAATTTTGGTGCTGAAAAACACAGTGGTTAAATGAAAAAGGAGCTAGATAGATTTAACAGCCAGGAAAAGGCTGTAAAAATGTTGAGAAACCTGAAGATAGATTAATAGAAATTATTCATTCTGAAGAACCAAGAGAAAAACAAATGAAGAAAAGTGAACAGTCTCAGAGCCGTGTGAACAATATGGAATGAAATCCTTGTAATTAAAATCCCCAAATAAGAGGAAAGAGTGAATGGAATAGAAATAATACCTGAAGAAATAAAAGTGAAAAAAATTTCAAGTTTAAGGGTAAAAAAAACAACTGTACACATCCAGGAAACACATCAAATTCCCAGGCAAAAGAAATAAAAAGTTGTACCTTTGTACCTCATAGTCAAACTTCTGAAATCAAAAGGAAAAGAGAAAACCGTGAAAGCAGATGGAGATTAAACAAGGCATTATATACAGAGAAACAATTATTATGACTGACTGCTGATAAGAAACAATGGAGTCTAAAAAACGATGGAATATCTTTACGTTGTTGAGAGAAAAATCTGTCAACAAAGATTTGTATATTTCTATATAACAAAAGCATTCTTCAAAAATAAAGATGGAATGAAGACATTTTCAGATGAACTAAATTGAAAAATTCATACATAGGAGAACTGTATAGTAAGAGATACTGCAAGAAGTTGTTTTGGTTGAAGATAAATGATAATCAGTGATGTATACATGTGTTTACATCCATCTATCTATCTGGCTTCTCAGGTAGCTCAGTGGTAAAGAATTTACCTGCCAATGCAGGAAACACAGGAGTTGCAGGTTTGATCCCTGGGTTGGGAAGATCCCCTGGAGGAAGAAATGGCAACCCACTCCAGTTTTCTGGCCTGGAAAATGCCATGGACAGAGGAGCTTGGTGGCCTGTAGTCTGTAGGGTCGCAAAAAGTTGGATACAACTTAGGACTTACCGACTGAACACACGTGCATGGGAGTGAATATGTGAGGATTCATGTAATTTTACCTAAGTTGGGTTTAATTTTATTTTGTAGTATATGATTGAGTGAGAACCACTCTAAAATGTATTCTGCACAAAAAGCTTATTTATCTTATTTATCTGGTCATGAGATTGAGATTGGTTAGTTTTCAAATGACTGGGGCCACTCTTTCTCATGTCTTAGAACTCAGGTTGAACATCAGCTTATGTCATGAGTACATTTTACTGCAGAGTAACATAGGAAAATGCCTTATGTAGATTCTTTAGATTTTTCAGTAACAAGATATGGAAACCACTACATTTGAAAACGCATCTCTTAAATACTGGTGCTGAACATGTCGTCATGAAAAATGAGAAGTCTTGTGGGCAATTGAGTGCTCTGGATTTTCAGAGTGACTCAAAGTTACTGGGCACAGGGTTTCTATAATTGTGATGTATTGGGGGGTATTCAGTGTTCGATGATCCTCAAACCCATACTTCCACCTGTGGTGTAGTAATCACTGGGCTGTGGTATAAAAACATGTAAAGTGAAGAGCATAGCAGTTACCTCAAGGAAGGAAAAAATATTTGAAACCAGTGTATATGTTTTCTGTTGTTTTATATAGACCTAATTTGAGGGGAAAGAGACTACTTTTTTTTTTTTGAGAAAAATATTAAACTTAAAAATGTATTAAATCTGACTTTAAAAACAAAGGCAAATGTGTGCCATTCATACTGAATAGTTTAATGAAGCGTTTATGATACTGCCAGTCACCTCCTCACTCTGGTCTTGTCAGGGAACTCTGACCCATTGTGAGCACGATGCCCCTCCAGTATACTGCTATGGTGTCTATGGACTGAATGTTTACGTCCTTCAAAATCCACGTGTTGAAAGCCTTAACTCCCAGTGTGATGTATTTGGCAGTGAGGACTTTGGGAAGGAACTCGATTTCAGCCAAGTTGTGAGTGTGGGGTTCTCATCTTGGGAATAGTGCCCTTCTAAGAAGAAGCACCGAGAGCATGCCTCCTTTCTCTTTCTCTGCCTGTGTGAAGACATAGTGAGAAGGCAGCCAGCTGCAACCTAGGAAGTGGATTCTCACCAGTCAGCCAGCACCTCACTCTTGGACTTACCAGCCTCCAAAACTGCGAAAAATAAATGTCTGTTGTTTAAGCTAGGCAGTCTGTGGTATTTTGTTAAAGTAGCTCAAGCTTGCTGTTAAGAGTATCTCATGGCATGACAGTGCCCTGATGTATTCCCCTTTGGCTTTTAAGCATTATGTAGCAGTCTGTGTCCACGGTAGAGTGCAGACATTGTATTGTTCTGGTTCAGATCTTAAGTTGGTGCTAGTGCCCTGCGGGCTGCTTGGAGTTCAGAAGACAAGTAGGTACACTCAGTATCTCTTTCTTGACTACTGCCAACACCATGGTAATTAAAGAAAGAGATGGCAGGATAAATGATAATATTTATAAACTGTGCCTTTCCAGAAATATGCTTTATGAAATAAAAGGTAATTTTTTGGGACTTCATAAAGCTTATATTTAATGTAACCAGCATTTCTCTTACTGAAAGTGAATGTTCTAGAGCATGATGAAAAGTTAATTTTGTTTTGATTTTTATATTAGCATTTGGGGTGGTCAGTACATATGAGTGGAGGGAGACCTACTTTCATATGAAGTAAGATATATTAAACTCATTGATTCTTTTTAAAAGATTTGTTTTAAATTTATTTTTAAATCAGTCTTAGGTTCATAGCACAATACGGTGAAAAATACAAGGAGTTCGTTTATACTGCCTATGCCCGCCTACCTCCCTGTCGACATCTTTCACCACAGTAGTACAT
The DNA here is from genome assembly GCF_032452875.1 of Bos javanicus. Lineage (NCBI taxonomy): Eukaryota > Metazoa > Chordata > Mammalia > Artiodactyla > Bovidae > Bos > Bos javanicus. The sequence continues at coordinate 9,273,163 of NC_083877.1, read as the reverse complement.
TTATTGCAATTGATGAACGTATGTTAATACATCATTATCACCTGAAGTCCACCGTTTACATTAAGGCTTGCTCATGTTGTCCCTTCTGTTGGTTTTGACAAATGTATAATGACCTGACCCCACCATTGTGATATTTTACAAAATAATTTCACTGTTCTAAAAATCCTCTGTATTCTGCTTATTTATTCCTCTTTCTGCTACAAATCCTGGCAATCACTTTTTTTTTTTTAATTGCCTCCATAGTTTTCCTTTTTCAGAGTATCATTTGGTTAGAATCATCCACTATGTAGCCTTTCTGGATTGACTTCCTTGAATAGAAATATGTGTTTAAGGATGCTCTATGTCTTTTCATGTCTCTATCAGCTCATTTCTTTTTAGGACCAAATAATATTCCATTATCTAGATGTCCCAGAGTTTATTCATACATTTACCTGCTGAAGGATATCTTGTTTGCCTCTGTAAATTGGCAGTTACAAGTAAAGCTGTGCAGATTTTTGTGTCAACTTGTTTTGGCATGAAACAAGGACTCTGATTACTCATGTGTGTGTGCTTAGTTGCTCGTCCTGTCTGACTGCCGCCCTATGGACTGTAGCTTGCCAGGCGCCTCTGTTCAGGAGGATTCTCCAGGCAAGAATAGTGGAGTGGGTTGCCATGCCCTCCTCCAGGGAATCTTCCCAACCCAGGGATCGAACCCAGGTCTCCCACATTGTAGGCATATTCTTTACTATCTGAGCTACCAGGGGAAAGCCCATGATTACTCAACCATTTGATAATGTTATATATAATTTTGTAAGAAGCTGCCAAATTTTCTTTAATAGTGGCAATACTGTTTTGTGTTCCCACTGGCAGTGAATGAGAATTTCTTTTGCTTTTAGTGTTGTCAGTATCCTGGATTTTGGCCATTCTAACAAGTGTGCACTAGTATGTTGTTTTAATTTTCATTTCCCTAATTACATGTAATGTAATGTTGAACATCTTTTCATAAGCTTGAAAGTGAAAACTGAAAGTCGCTCAGTTGTATCTGACTCTTTGCAACCCCATGGACTATAGTCCATGGAATTCTCCAGGCCAGAATACTGGAGTGGGTAGCCTTTCCCTTCTCAGGGTATCTTCCCGACACAGAGATTGAACCCAGGTCTCCCGCATTGCAGGTGGATTCTTTACCAGCTGAGCCACAAGGGAAGCCCAAGAATACTGGAATGGGTAGCCTATCCCTTCTCCAGCGGATCTTTCCGAATCTATATATCTTCCCAAAACTATGTATCTTTTTTGGTGAGTTACTTGTTCAGATCCTTTGCCCATTTTTTAATTGAGTTGTTAGCTTTCTCCTAGTTGAGTTTGTATATTTTGGATAACAGCCCTTTACCAGATATGTCTTTTCCAAATATTTTTCCAAGTTTGTGGCTTGGCTTGTCTTTGTCTTGACAGCTTTTACAAAGCAGACAGTTTTTATTTTAATGAAGTTCAGTCTGTCAGTTATTTCTTTCATGGATTGTGCCTTTGGTGGTGTTATCTAAAAGTCATCACTATACCAAGGTCATCTAGATTTTCTCCTATATTACATTCTGGAATTTTATGGTTTGCTGTTCCTCGTTTGTCTCTAATCCTTTTTGAGTGAATTTTTATAAATGCTGTAGGTCTGTGTCTAGATTATTATTTTTTGCATGTTAATATTCAACACCATTTGCTGAAAAGACTTTCTTTTCTACTGTATAACCTTTGCTCCTTTGTCACAAGTCAGTTAACTATATATATATTCATGCAGGCCTTTTTTGAAATTCCGTGTTCTGTTCCATTAATCTCTTTGTCTATTCTTTCATTAGTACCACACTGTCTTGGTTTTGATTACTGTAGCTTTATAGTTTGATCTTGAGTCAGACTCACTGTATAAATGTTAAATTATTGAGAAATTTAAGCATGCACAAAGATAGGTCCAACAGTCTAATGAATCCTCACGTATATATCATTTAGAGCAGCATTCATAAACTCATGGCTACTCTCACTTTAACTCAAGCCTCTTCCCACTTCTGTCCCAAATTTTATATACAATTCAAGATATTATATAATTTCACCCATATCTATTCAGAATGTATTTCTAAAACACTGTCTTTACTTTAAAGAAACTACAAAGCTGTCTCCATTTTCCAAGTAAGGGATTTAACCTTTTTTTTGTTCAGCTTGAGTGTGTACTTTTTTAGAAAGATGGAGAAGGTTGTCTATTGTATATCATTTCATTTTCTACATGTACGGATATTTTAAATAGTAGAAAAATCTTTATTTATAAATATAATTTTTTATACTAATTAGTTTCATCACAAAGATTTTATATATTTGTGTCCTTATTATTACCAGAGTTCCTTTTTGAGTCATTTAATACTTTTCCGTAGGGAACCATCTTTACTTCTGTATAGGTTGAGATGCACATCATCTGGGAATATGGATATTCCAAGAATATGGATCCTGACATGGAAGTGTATTTTAAGCCTGTAGTACTCATTGATTATTAGGATAATTATTGTTAGAAATCCTTCTGTAAGGAAGCCTTTGTCAGGAAGCATTTAACAGGAGGCTTCCTGTGTGCTGTTTTGGATCTGTCAGGAATTCTCTGCTCCTTATTAATTCCTGAATATTCAGGAATTAAGAGGAGAGGCAAGCCTCTCCTGGGACTGAGGAATCCAGGCATTTCCTTCATTAGTTTTTCTATATGGTGATAAGTACCCTCTTCCTTTTTATGAACCATACAGTAAAAGTGGTTATTTACAACGCTCTCTTTCATATGGATGCTGCTGAAAATAGCTATCTTGTAAGACAGTATAAATACCTACACAATGTTGAATAAAACACCTTTGCTCCATCAGAGCTCTGGTCCCCGTGTCTGTCTTTCTCTCTCTCTCTCTTTTTCAGGCTGATCCCCTGGAGTGCAGAGGCTCTCTAAGTTCACTTTCCTGCCCGGGCTTCTAAGACCCTCTCGAGAAGATGCTCTGTACCTTCACCCCATCAAGAGGGCGCCTGAGGCCTTCGTGAACAGAGCAGGCCCCATGCAGAGGCTTTATTGGCTTTCTGTGTAAACCAAGGAATATCAGCCTCTTTCTCTCCTTTACTTTCTTATCATCAACTCCAGACCACCAAGTTCTGGTCCATTAAAGGACCTCAACAAGACTTGACTTTTCTCTCCCATTTATTTATTTATTAGTCATTTATTTTCCTAAGTATGGATTCATAGATGTTTATTTTATTCTTCGGGTTATGAACTGATAACATCATTATTTTGTTGCTAAAATGATCTGGATTTAACTACCTTAGTTTTAGAACCAGCTGTGTTCCAAGGTGCAAAAGAACAGGTTTTACAGGTTCATTACTGTTTTTTTACATCAGATTTCTGTTAAACGGTTCTCTTTGCAATAATCAGTAATTTATTGTCATAAAAGGTGAAATTATTTAAATGATCATGAGGTTCAGAAAAAATGCCAACATAAGCCACTGTATAAAATGTTTTAATTAATACCCATAAAGTCCCCATGGGTGATAATACCTCATTTCTCTAGCCTCAATCAAACAATATATAATAGTTGATTTTTAAAAAACTTTTTGATGCAAGTGCTTCTAAAACAATTTTCTGTTTTCCTGCCCTTTGATAGTGAATGAAAGATACAAGTTAATATTTTTTCTTTTTAAATTGCACCTTATTTTATCCAAGAATCAGGAGATCAGATGGTTAAGATTATATGCATAATATACTCTGAATGAGAACTTATCATAATATCTAAAGACTGCTATTACTAATACATAATACCTAATAACTGCTGTTTCAGCTTTGTAGGGAAGGCCTTTCTACTTAATTCTAAATTTATAGATGTTTTGTATGAATTGAAACTTCATGTGTGCTTGTGTGCTAAGTTACTTCAGTTGTGTCCGACTCTTTGTGACCCTGTGGACTGCGGCCTGCCAGTCTCCTCTGTCCTTGGGATTCTCTAGGCAAGAATTCTGAACCCTGGAGGAGGGTTGACATGCCCTCCTCCAAGGGATCTTCCCAACCCAGGGATCGAACCCACATCTCTTACATCTCCTGCGTTGGCAGTTGGGTTCTTTACCACTAGCGCCACCTGGGAAGCCCATGAACTGAAACTGCATAATGTTAATATCTAGATAAAAATATAGTAGAAGGTATTTTTTAAACTGTTTTAAAAAGTTAAGCAATTCTATTAGAAACAGTATTTCTTGGGGCTGGTGCACTGGGATGACCCAGAGGGATGGTATGGGGAGGGAGGAGGGAAGAGGGTTCAGGATGGGGAACACATGTATACCTGTGGCGGATTCATTTTGATATATGGCAAAACCAATACAAGATTGTAAAGTTAAAAAATTAAATTAAAAAAAAGAAAAAAATATTTTTTTCAAATGCACATGAAGATATATTAAAGTTAGTTCATCTGCTTTTTTCATATATGATGTACAATTAATATACTAAGTTGAGCAAATGGAAGTTTCTTTCTATAGATTTCAGCATCTTTGAAACCTGTTTTATCTATATTTACTTTTAAGCAGACTAAGCATCCTTCTGATTGTATCTTGTTTACCTTACTTGTTTAACCAAACAGCAACAGAAAATGTTTCTGGACAAGGTGAAAATAAAATTCTTTCCACCATACATTTAAAATGTTGATTAAAAATGATTATTTTGGAGTTGTTCTAAGTTATCTAAGATACAAAGTATGAGTCGTCACTTAATGTCTTCGATTATCTGGGCTGTTTTCTCTGAGAGAGCATAAATCTTCCTGAGTCTGATCTGTCCTGGTGGTTGCTGAAATTATAGCACTTTGTATCAAAGTTATGTAAAAAAGTGAATCTGACTTTTCTGTAAAAATAATACGAGGTTGAGAGACTTTCCTGGTGGTCCGCTGGTTTAGCCACTGCGCTTCCAATGCAGGGAGCACTGATTCGATCCCTAGTCAGGGAACTAAGATGCCACATATCTTCCAGTATGGCCAAAAAAGAATTAGTTTAAAAATAATAATACAGGTGAAAGTCACTCAGTCATCTCCAACTGTTTGCGACACCGTGGACAGTACAGACCATAGAATTCTCCAGCCCAAACAGGGTTGAAATCCCCACCAAAAAGCTCAGTCTTATCACTTAATTCCTTGAATATATTGTCCATAGTTAGGTCTCAGTTCTTGAAAATTCGTGTCTAAAAGCCTCATTTTTTAACTTTGCTGTTTATTGTCTTTGTTTTTTAAAACTTACATTCACATCATTGCTTTTTTCTTATATGCATATTTAGAAATAGGTAATGTATATGTCTCAGAAGCAAATGGCTTCATGAATTTTTGCAAACTGAAGACACCGATGTAACGAGTACTCAAGTTAAGAAACAAATTATAAGTATTCACCAGAAGCCCCTAATTCTTCACTTTCCACTTAATATCCTGCTTTCCCTCTCAAATAGGAACAATATCCTGACCCTCAGTGACACTGCTTTTTCTTCCCCTTTATTTGCCCTCTTTCCTTACTTTCTGAAAAATTGTTGAACTAGTTTTGAAGCCTCGGATGATTAGTTTTGGTTTGTTTGTGTACTATTACTTGATCAGGGTATCAGCAATCTGAGTTCATTCATTCACTTCGGTTCTAGATTGACATGATTAAAATATGAGCTTCAATTTTATGACCTTAACTCCCTAGGATATAGGCTTTCAGGACTTAAAACCAGAGATTAAGGAGAGTTAGGCATCTTGCTTTTTGGTGGATCCTGATCACCAGCTTTTGCTTCTGTAATTTTTGTGAATCTGCTAAAAGCTCTTTAGGCCTTTCAGATTTTTGTTATGTATATAACAACTCACGCTTTGGGTGGAGAAACAATTGCAGGTGTTTAACTGTTAGATTTCTAGGTTTACCACTACTTCTGGGCCTTGCCTGCATAATTCATCACTGTTCTTTTAGCTTTTCAGTGCCTTGAAACAAGTGTGTTTCATTTTTCTTTCCTAGCTCACTATAAGGTTTATTCCAAATTGCCTATTATTAGAAGCAGAACTCTGTGATCCTATATTAACTGTTTTTAAAAAGTAATCTTTTAAGTCTTATTTTTAATGACATTTTGTCCCTGGGTTTTGTGACTTCTTTTAAGCAACTGGCACTAGCATTGATTAAAGTTGTTTTAGTATAATGAGTTCCCTAAACAGTACATTTTGGTTCAAAATGAAGCACCTGTACAAAAGCCTCATGATGTACTTGTAAATCTCAAATAGGAGGCAGTTTCTTTTCTGAGGGATAATTTTAGGGTTAGGGTTTCAGGGGAAACTTTTCTTCATATTTGGCATCTGGGTATATTTGATTTAAAGTGAGGTAATTTCTAGAAAAAATTTTAATAAAAGCAATGTTAATTGCTACTATTTGAGTGTTTAATATTCACTGGACACTAAGTGGTTATATACATTCACTAAACAAATCAATCTTCATGAACACTTTCATAATATTATTTGGGCTGCCTAGGTGGCGCCAATGTTAAAGAATCCTCCTGCCATTGCAGGAGACAAGAGACTAGGGTTCCATCCCTGGGTTAGGCAGATGCCCTGGATAAGATAAAATATATAGTTAGTAATTAGCAGCCAGATCTAAAAAGCTATGCCATGGTGTTCTCATAACAATAAAACTAAGTTGAAATTTCACAGAAAGTGTAAGAGAAAGTGTCTTTTGACGGGAATATACTTTGAAATAATAGTTCATATCAATAACTATTTTAGGTATTAAGCAACATGTTCTTTGTGTTTGTTATCCAATAATCCTGTTAAAACTTTGTAGTATTTCAAAGAATCCCTTTCATTTTAGTAAATTACACTAATTTATCTAATGTTAAATGTTAAGAAAGAATTAGTTTATAGATCTTTAATAAAACATATGAAGCATTAATTTATGTAAGTTTTACATAATAGCTTTGTAAGATCTTTGTATGTGGAAAAGATACTAATGAAATAAAAAAATTCCTTAATAATCTTTTTACTAAAGTTACTGCCATAATCCTAAATTCTTATATACTACAATAAGCAATACAAATGTCATTTATTAAAATAACATAGTTGGGCTTTGATAAAGTTAATAGTGAAGGAGAACTGGAATGAATGAATAAACTTTAAAAGGCAGCTTTGTGTACTTTTGAAGATTTTATTTGTTAGTTATAGTGCTGTGTTTCATATTGATGATGAATATGATAAATATAGCAGTTTCATATCAATTTTAGGTTGATTTTGAACATTTGTTTGATTAATATACACTTAAGATTGTAGGTGAGTGCTTAGGCTTAAAGAATAAGTTATTTGTGTATTGGCTTTGATATAAAAGTTTATCTCAGTTATAGTCCTTTTTTTTAAGTACTTACACAAGTAATTTGTTTTGAATTGTATATTTGAAGAAGATAATGTTATAATTTCTAGTTTACTTCTAAATATGGGTATTACTTTTAAAATGCCTTTTGTTTTCAAAGAGTATAAATTTGGTGAGTTTATTTTGTTAGAATTTCTTAAAATTTTTTTATTGTCGATTTAAAAAACACTGAGATGATAATATTCTCACTTCTAAGGAACCTAAAGGTCATGTTTTTGATGAAAAGTGTTTTCAGTGATATTTAAGTAAAGATTGTGTTTTAAAAGCAGTTACAAGGAAAACAGTTCATTCAGGTCTTCGGTCGCTCAGTCGTGTCCGACTCTTTGTGACCCCATGAATTGCAGCACCCCAGGCCTCCCTGTCCATCACCAACTCCCGGAGTTCACTCAGACTCACGTCTATCGAGTCAGTGATGCCATCCAGCCATCTTACCCTCTGTCGTCCCCTTCTCCTCCTGCCCCCAATCCCTCCCAGCATCAGAGTCTTTTCCAATGAGTCAACTCTTCGCATGAGGTGGCCAAAGTACTGGAGTTTCAGCTTTAGCATCACTCCTTCCAAAGAAATCCCAGGGCTGATCTCCTTCAGAATGGACTGGTTGGATCTCCTTGCAGTCCAAGGGACTCTCAAGAGTCTTCTCTGCAAAAGCATCAATTCTTTGGCGCTCAGCTTGCCTCACAGTCCAACTCTCACATCCATACATGACCACAGGAAAAACCATAGCCTTGACTAGACGGACCTTTGTTGGCAAAGTAATGTCTCAGCTTTTGAATATGCTATCTAGGTTGGTCATAACTTTCCTTCCATGGAGTAAGCATCTTTTAATTTCATGGCTGCAGTCACCATCTGCAGTGATTTTGTAGCCCAGAAAAATAAAGTCTGACACTGTTTGCACTGTTTCCCCATCTATTTCCCATGAAGTGATGGGACCAGATGCCATGATCTTCGTTTTCTGAATGTTGAGCTTTAAGCCAACTTTTTCACTCTCCACTTTCACTTTGATCACGATGCTTTTTAGTTCCTCTTCACTTTCTGCCATAAGGGTGGTGTCATCTGCATATCTGAGGTGATTGATATTTCTCCCAGCCATCTTGATTCCAGCTTGTGCTTCTTCCAGCCCAGCGTTTCTCATGAGTACTCTGCGTATAAGTTAAATAAGCAGGGTATAATATACAGCCTTGACGTACTCCCTTTCCTATTTGGAACCAGTCTGTTGTTCCATGTCCAGTTCTAACTGTTGCTTCCTGACCTGCATATAGGTTTCTCAAGAGGCAGGTCAGGTAGTCTGGTATTCTCATCTCTTGAACAGTTCGTTAGGTGATGTTAAACTATAACAATTTAGGTAATTTCTTTTATTGTTATAACAATGGATAAATATATGCAAATTGCTTTTAAGTGATTTGCTGATTTTTTTCCTCCTTAATTTCATTTAATTAAACTTTCTATTTTAAGATAATTGTAGATTCACATGCAGTTGTAAGAAATCATATAGAGAGATCTGGTGTAACCTTTATTCATTTTCCTCCAATGGTGTTGTCTTGCAAAACTGTAGTAATATACTACAACCAGGGTATTAACATTGATACATTCAGGATTCAGAATGTTTCCATCACAAATATCCTTCATGTAACCATTTTACAGCTAAACTCCTTTCCTTCCTCTGCCTAACCCTGCTGCCCCTTAACCTTTGGTAAGGGTCCTGAGGTGTCCATATCCAGCCTTTCTTCTCTCTGCCTTTCTTTTCTTAAATTGTTTTATATATAATGTCTTGGGTTTCTAGTCGTTCTTAGTGAGAGGAATAGGAATAAGTATATCTATTCCATTTTCCCAGAAGTGGAAAATACGTTTCAGGTACATGGTAACAGAGATTACCTCTAAATAGTAACTGCACTGTGTGTGCTAAGTTGCTTCAGTCATGTCTGACTCTGTGCGACCCCATGGACTGTAGCCCGCCAGGCTCCTCTGTCTGTGGAATTCTCCAGGCAAGAATGCTGGAGTGAGTTGCCATGCCCTCCTCCAGAGGATCTTCCTGACCTAGGGATCAAACCCGGGTCACTTATATCTCCTGCATTGGCAGATGGCTTCTTTACCACCAGTACCACATGGGAAGCCCTCGTAATTGCACTGGATCCACTTAAATATTATTGTCTTTGTGTGCTTTTTATTGTTGTTGTTTATTTTTAGGATTCCTTACCTGTAGGCTGGGATTCCCAAGTGACTCTGGTAAAGAATCCTGCCAATGCAGGAGACCTGGGTTCCATCTCTAGGTCGAGAAGGTCCCCTGGAGAAGGAAATGACAACCTACTCCAATAATCTTGCTTGGAAAATCCCATGGACAGAGGAGCCTGACAGGCTACAGTCCCGGGGGTCGCAAACAGTTCGAACAACTGCATGCACGAACGCATGCACCTATAGGCTAATTTTACTGACAGAGATAATAGAGAATTCAAATAAATAAAAAGTACAAGACAAAAACATATAATCAAGTCTCAGGGATATACATAAATCTCAAACTGAGTCTTTCTTGACAACACAGGGACCTTCTTAATTACCAATTTTTAACCTGTCAAACTTTATTAATGATTTCTTTTATGTGTGTTGCAGTTCAAACAATTTTCTTCTTTCCTCTGACCCTTTGATCCAGTTACAGAGAGACTGATAATTTATGGAAACAGTTTTCAGCTTTGGGTAGTCTCATATCATAGGCTTTGTTAGAATTTAATGGTCAGGTTTTCCCTTTGGATGACTGTGGGTATTTCTATGCTAATTTAATGTGAGGTTTGCTATATAATATAAAAATATTATCTATTGCACTAAAGGACAGTTACTGTGCCATAAAATACAAGAAAAAGCAAGGCCTTTCTTCCATATAAGTAACACAGTTTCAAATTGCCTCCAGAGTAGTATTCGTAAAATACTATCATTATTGTAGATGTTTTTTAAAAAGTTTTCTTTGTGTAGTATTTGGGCGGTTCCAGGTCTGAACTCATCTTGGAATTGGATTTCTTTCCTGTAGGGTGATGTTCTAGAGGACAATGAAAAGGATTTCTATGATTCTGATGAGGAACAGAAGGAAAAGGCTGACAAAAGGAAGAGGCCGTATGCTATGGATCCAGACCATAGACTTTTAATTCGGAATACGAAGCCTTTGCTTCAGAGCAGGAATGCAGCGGTATGTAAAAACCATTACAAGCAATAGTTCACAGCTTTTTAAAAATGGTGCTTAAAAGTATGCAAGTTCAATAAGTAATTTTGAATGTATTAACGGAGCATTTATTTGTTTGTATACTAAAAATCAGATTTTTGTAGGTTACTTGGTTTGGTAGCTGTATGCCTACTGTTCTTCATTTTCTTTTTGATTTTGTAATTGGTTTCCTGAGATACAAGCCCAAGATGTTTTGCAGTTGATTGGAAGACTGTATTTATTTCTCTATTATGAAATTATTGTTGTGAGTACTTAATAAGGTTGTTGTTGTTCAGTCACTAAGTCATGTCCAACTCTGTGACCCTGTGGACTGCAGCATGCCAGGCTTCCCTGTCCTTCACTATCTCCTGGAGTTCGCTCAGATTCATGTCTGTTGAGTCAGTGATTCTATCTAACCATCTCATCCTCTGCTCATTATATTTGTATTTATCTAATCAGAGTTTTGAAAAGAGTAACGTATAGTTAGAAACACCTAGCATGACACCTCATACACGCACAGTAAATTTTAGCTGGTAAGAATAATTAAAAATCATCCTTACTCAGGTCCTACGTTTTTGTTTTGTTTTATATCTTTATTTTAAATAACTATATTTTAAAATATTTTAAAAGAGTACAGTTGAAAATTAGAAAATACAAACTAGAAAAACTAATATAAACATTATATTTCTATCACGTATCAGTTATAATATCTTAATGCAGTTTTTCCAAGATCCTTCTTTTCTGTATAAGTGTTCCTCTTTCATATGTGTGTATGTCTGTACATAATATATTTTAAACCAAGATAAAAGTCATAGTACACATAATATTTTGTAACATTTTTTTTCTAGTCAGTTCCCTATTTCTACTTCAGTAAAATTTCATCTCATGAAATACCAGTTTACCTTAAATTCTTCTATAACTGGTTCACCTATACCAGTTACACTGCATCTGGTTGTTATATATCTTCTGAAGTCTCAAGTCTTGCAAAATGTTCTCTGGGTTTGTCTGGTCACTTTCTTTACTATACCTGTGTTTCCTCTTAACTGGAAGTTATGTAAGTTTTGATGAATTCAAGTTAAATGTTTTCTTAAACTTATTTTAATTAAAAACAAATTCTTAATGAATCATTCTGTGCAGCTAGTTAAAACTGAAAATGAGAGTTTCCCTTGAACTGCTTTGTTTTCTGATGCTTGAGAATTTGGTCCTTAGAGCTTTGTATGTGTGTCTTAGGAATTAGCAGAAGTTTTTATCTTATACTTTGTATTTAGTTTCTAAATCATGATTAAGTAACTATGCACAATAATGACACATATGTTATTTTATTAATATTGTAAAATATGCTTATATTTTAGTGTGCCCTCACTTGACTTGATGTTACTTCAGTAGCTGTAACTTGCCAACTAAAATTACTTTATAATTTACTCATTTTTAATTTAACTTTGTCTTGGAAATTGGCTTATAGTCCAAATACTTACTGATCAAAAATGTTTTTGAATAGTGAAACAAATCGAGGTAGTTTGTACTGTACCAGTATACTTTGGTTCCCTGCTTATTTGATTATATACCAACTAGAGGTAATTTATTTTTTGTTCCAATATGTTTTGGTATCCTGCTTATTTGGTGCAGCTGGATTTAGAAAAGGCAAAGGAATCAGAGATCAAATTGTCAAAATCCATTCTATCATAGAAAAAGCAAAAGAATTCCAAAAAAACATCTGCTTTGTTGACTACACTAACGCCTTTGACTGTGTGGATCACAACAAACTATGGAAAATTCTTAAAGAGATGGAAATACCAGACTACCTTACCTGCTTCCTAAGAAACCCATATGCAGGTCAAGAAGCAACAGTTAGAATCGGACATGGAGCAAAGGACTGGTTCCAGATTGGGAAAGGAGTACGTCAAGGCTGTATATTGTCACCCTGTTTATTAAGTTATATGCAGAGTACATCATTTGAAATACTGAACTGGATGACTCACAAGGTGTAATCAAGATTGCCGAGAGAAGTATCAACAATCTCAGATGTGCAGATGGTTCCATTTTAATGGCAGAAAGTGAAGAGGAACTAAAGAGCCTCTAGATGAAAGTGAAAGAGGAGAGTGAAAAAGCTGGCTTGAACCTCAACATTCAAAAGACTAAGATCATGGAGTCTGGTCTCATCATTTCATGGCAAATAGATGGGGAAAAAGTGGAAATAGTGACAGATTTTATTTTCTCAGGCACCAAAATCACTGCAGATAGTGACTGCAGCCATGAAATGAAAAGACGCTTGCTCCATGGAAGAAAAGCAATGACAAATCTAGACAGCAGAGACACCACTTTGCCAACAAAGGTCTATCTAGTCAAAGTTATGGTTTTTCCAGTAGACATATACCGATGTGAGAGTTGGACCATAAGTAAAGAAGGCTGAGTGCTGAAGAAATCGATGGTTTTGAACTGTGGTGTTAGTAAAGACTCTTGAAAGTCCCTTGGACTACAAGGAGATTAAACCAGTCAATCCTAAAAGAAATCAACCCTGAATATTCATTGGAAGGACTGGTGCCGAAACTGATGTTCCAATACTTTGACCACTTGATGTAAAGAGCCACCTTACTGGAAAAGACCCTGATGCTGGGAAAGATTGAGGGCAGAGAAGGGTGCAACAGAGGTTAGATAGCATTACTGACTCAATGGACATGCGTTTGAGCAAATTCTGGGAGATGGCGAAGGATAGGGCAGCCTGGTGTGCTGCACATGGAGTTGCAAAGAGTCAGACATGCCTTAGTGACTGAGCAACAATAAATACACGTAAAGGTTGACTTTGGAAGGATTGTGAATAGATTTTTTTTTTTTTTTTTTAGCCTTAGCTTAAAAGAGACTTTGAGAATTTGTTTCAGGAAACTTTGTCAGTCCTGTGTGGAGGCTCTTCTGACAGTCTGGATAAGGTGATAGTATATGAATGGTTAGGAATAGAAAAGTTTTTACCGGATGTACTTTCTTATAAACATATATAATGTAAGTGCTGAAGGCCTATCAGGTTGTGTATTTTCAGTTGTTTTGGAGTTATGGGAGCGTCCCTCATGGCTTTTACAAATTAGACTATAAAATTCAAATTTGGGTTATTGAAGAGAAATTAAGACACTTAGATTTGTAAATATTGGGGAAAAAGAAGATCCTTTAGCCCCTTTGGGTTTGGGAGTGCCCTATCAGAACAAATGACGTACTAAGTAGAAGCTAGAATCTTAAAATCATTAACACACATAGAAAGTACAGTTTATTAAGCTTCAGCTTTCTTTTTTACATATAAAACTTGTTAGCCATCTGTGTGCTTTAATATTTTAAAAAAATGACTGTCACCTATTTGTAGGTTGTCAGTAATTAATTTTTTCTTACTAAAATTTTAAATTCAGCAGAGGCTGTTCTATAATTAAAGTGTATTTGTAGATCACAAGTGAAGAAATTAGATATTCTTAAACTTCTCAATTTCCCAAGTCATGTCTGAAAGCTGGACATCAGTGTTGTTACGAAAAAGAAAAGCACACAAAAATGCCATAGAGCAGTAAGTTGAGAAACCTAGAACTCTAGTTTTAAAAAATGTTTCTTAGTTCTAGAAGAAACTATTTTTGCTTTAAGCACCCTCAAGTACTGTAAACTCTTCAGGGATACATAAAAGTCCTGCTATATATTTGTTACCTACAGCCCAAGCAAAAATAAAGCAATATTAATATATCTTCATAACCAAAGACAAGATGATTAATTTCTGTAACTCTCTGTTCGCAGTTGTCACATGCCGAACTGAATACTTTCACTAAGTGGAAAGTCTGGAGTTTTGATCTCTGGATCTAAGTGTTGAGGCAGCTGGGAAAACATAGTCTTATTAAATTTTATGACAGGGAAAGTCTGACTATCCCCATAATAGCTTTGAGCCAAACACTATTTTTAAGGTTCTACATTTGAAAAACAGAATTTCAAATGCTGGTCTTTTAGAGGAATTGTTTTAATAGAGTTCCCTTAATTATAACTTAAATATACTGAAGTTGAGGGTTCTTGAAAAATTTTAACCTACTTACTACTGTTACCTTTGAGTGTCTGGTTTCATTCCCTGTCTCAGGGTAGCACCAGCAGCAGCAACACTAGGAGGACTGTGGGCTTTGGAGTATGTGTCAAGCTTTGCCATGTACTACTGGCATGTCAGACCTTGGGTGGTTCACTGAACATTCTTTTTTTTTTCTGAGGGTGTACAGTACTGCTTTCCTAGAGCTGCCATATCAGTTTACCAAAAACTGTGTAGATTAAAGAAATAAAAATTTCTTTAATTTTTTATTAAAGAAAAATATTTATTTAAAAATAAATAGAAATATACTCTTTCACATTTCAGGAGACCCAAAGTCTAAGTCAAGATGTTGACAGGGTGGGTTCCTCCTGGAAGCTCCTAGGGATAAATTAGCTTCTGGTGATCACCAGCAGTTTCTGGCATTCTGCGACTTAACAGGCCTCACTGCGGTTTCTGCCTCCGTCTTCATACTGCCTTCTTCTCTGTGTCCTTTTCTGTCTCTTATAAGGACATCCACATTGGATTTAGGGCCCACTCTATAATCAAGTATGATCTCATGTTGATCATTACCTTAATAAAATCTGCAAAGACCATATTTCCAAATAAGGTCACATTCCGAGGGTAGGCATGCATTCTTAGGGGGACCCTATTCAACCTGCTACACAGGGTAACAACATACTCATCTTAGTTCATGGGGATTTTGTAGGCGTTAAAGGAAATAATATGTAAGAACATGCTTTGAAACTGTAGTGTGGAACTGCTCATAGTTCTTACTGTTTTCATGCTTTATCTTTTAGGTGGTTATGGCAGTTGCTCAACTGTATTGGCATATAGCACCAAAATCAGAAGCTGGCATTATTTCTAAATCACTAGTGCGTTTACTTCGTAGCAGTAGGTATGACATGATTTTATATGTGTGTTTTCTTTTGTATTGTATTACTTCACTGGTAATGTTTGAACAAATCAAATGTGTCTGTTAAGCATTTAACACATGGTTCTGACTGTATTTTATCAGTTGAGATTTCATACTTAAGGGGATTATTATAAAAGCCTTTAGATTATTGATTTCAAAGTTAATGTTAAATATTGGTTGTTTTTTTTTTTTTTTACCTTAAGCCCAAAGAAATTGGAAGTATTTTTTTGTGATATAGTATATGCTATTACAGTAGCCTAGTATTTTAGTATTTTCAGACATGACAATAAGATTTTGGGGATTTACATTAAATCTGGAGTCACTGAAAAACTACATTAAATGTATTATTGTATTGACTAGTATAATTATATAAGGCTTCATATAAAGCAATACATATGCTGAATTATGTAGTTTATGACAGAACTGCTTTTTGTAAAGTTGCAATATTTAATTACTGTAGTTCTGTTTAAGAAGGGAGAAGGCAATGGCACCCCACTCCAGTACTCTTGCTTGGAAAATGCATGGATGGAGGAGCCTGGAAGGCTGCAGTCCATGGGGTCGCTAGGAGTCAGACACGACTGAGCGACTTCACTTTGACTTTTCACTTTCATGCACTGGAGAAGGAAATGGCAACCCACTCCAGTGTTCTTGCCTGGAGAATCCCAGGGACGGGGGAGCCTGGTGGGCTGCCGTCTATGGGGTCGCACGGAGTCGGACACGACTGAAGCGACTTAGCATAGCATAGCATAGCATATTTAAGAAGTGAGCTATATTCTTAATATTGCTTGTTTTAAAGAAATGCATAAGCTTGTTATTTCCTGGAGATAGGCAGGTAGGTAGCAGTGTACTTTTCCATTTTACCTCTCTGTAATTCAGCAGTTCAAGTCAACAATTCAGGAAACCTTGAGTTCCTGTCACATGTACTTCGTAAGTTTAAGATCAGATGTTTGTCATTTGTTTTGTTTTCTGTATTTAAGAAAACTGTTGTTTCAAGCTATTTAGCTTACCCTGAATATTGTGCAGTAATTAGTTATTTTAAATTAAATTGTTTTCCTTTGAGTACTTGTGTTAATGAGTTGAGAGAAGAAAGATAAATATTTATTTTTGTTCTTAGCTCAGAATCAGTACAACTTTCACCCAGGGTTGGCTTTTGCCCTTCCTTAGTAAGATACTATTTCCTTTGCGTTCCTCTGTCTATTCGCGTAGTCATTCTTTCCCTTTTATCAGTTCATTAAGTTTTGTTGTCCATAGCTGGTTCGAATAAGGATCTGGAATGCCTCTTTCATGTGAAGCATTATACCAGGTTCAGTTGTGCATTCATTTCTTAGATATTTGGACATAAAATAACATAGATTTTTTTCTTTTAAAAGCTGTCTTTCACTTTGAACAGAATTGAGTCACATGATGAGCCCTCCAGTCAAGAGTTTGTATTAACACTGTGGTTATGTTTGTTCCGTTAACCCTAAGAACACCTTTGCATATGTTCAGAGCATGTACAGCATTGGCTCTGCCTCTTAGGAATACAGTATTACAACATTTGTTTTAACTCTTCCAATTGATGAATCAAATCTAATGTTGTATAGCTTATAGGGAAAATTTTTAAAAGAAGGCAGAAGTATCTTAAGATTTGCTAGAAATTTTTCAGTATTATATTTAAGAGTTCCTTTCAATATGAAGCTTACTGCTGATTTTTTTCTTTAGTATACTGTTTACTTTAGGATATATTTTGTTGGAAAATATACCTAGTCAAAATTCTACTTTAATTTCTAGGGAAGTGCAATATATTGTCCTACAGAATATAGCAACTATGTCAATTCAAAGAAAGGTATGTATGTTGTGAACACAAAATTTAAGAGAGAAATGAATGCACTAGTATCATAAATGTATTTATATATTTATTTTTGTAATCTAGGGTATGTTTGAACCTTATCTGAAGAGTTTTTACGTTAGGTCAACTGATCCAACTATGATCAAGATACTGAAGGTATGCATGCTCTTATTTTTCAGAGACTTTAATGATAATTACTTTGACACTATTGCTGTAACTTTTAGTTTAGCATTTTCAAAATGGAGACCTATTTTTTTTTTTAATAGATACATTGGGGGGTTTTCTTTATGCTTTTAAAACTACATTATTGTATACTAATTACTGTGCTATATTTTAATAAGACAAAGTTAAGACATGCTGCCTATACCTTGAATAACTCACAGTAAGTGAAAGAGACAGACATGTAAATAGATAATTTCAGCACTGTGTTTTAAGTGATTTATAGATGTGAATTGAGTGTTATGGAAAAAGAGAAAGATGCAGCTAATTTTCTGGTATATTTAGAAAAGACTGATGGAAAAGATGATATTAGAGTGGATCTAAAAAGAATGACATGATTTTGTCATTTTTTTTGGTGTTGGTAGGTAAGTTGATAGCAAGGTTATAGGGTTCAGTGTAGGAAAAAAGGCACATTTTATGCAACTACAAGAGATTATGAAAGAGTTGTATTCAGGGAATGATAACTACAGTACAGAGTGTAGTTATGAATATAAAATTATAATGATGAAAACAATGTGATACTTGGAATATGTGATAATAACATATGAAGCATGGAAACAGATCTATGTATATCAAAATGTATCATATATGAGGGGAGACATTTTAAACCAGTGAGAGCTATTCAATAGTAGACTAATCAACAAATATTGGAATGATTGGTTAATCACATGGAAACTTAAGTTTAAGAAAAAAAAAAAACTAAGACATGCCCAAATTGTATAATAAATTTACACAGTAATTGGTTTGCAGTTATCAAAAGTGTCCAGGTCCTGAAGGTCAAAAGAAAGGTTGGGTATAAAAGAAACTTTTATACCGAAAGAAACTAAACAACTAAATATAATGTATGATATGGAACTGGATCTTTTTTTAATACATTATGAGATAATTAGTGAAACTTAAATATAAATGATTATTGTATAGATTTGATGTATCAGTGTTAATTTCCTGGTTTTCTTGGTAGTATTGTGGCCTGTAGGACAATGTCCTTGTTTGCAGAAAATACGTACAAGATGTGTTTGGAGATGATGTGGCATCATTTTGGCAAATCTAGAAGCAAATGGCTTAGATAAAAACTGCTTTTTACCTTTTCTCTGTGTTAATTACTTTTTAAAATAGTACAACAAAGTAAGATGTTCTCATCAAAGTAAAATGAAAAGTCAGTTCATAATCTAGGAGAAAATATTTCCAGTACATAACCTAAAAATTGACTAGTATCCAGAATATATAGGAAAACTCATACAATCTATGCCTTTTAATTAGTGTTTAGATCATTTGCCTTTAATGTAATTATTGATATGAATATGTTTATGTCTGCATCTTTTATTTTTCTGTTTGTCCCATCTGTTCTGTGTTCCTGTTTTCCTTTTTGAAGCTTTCCTTCAGATAAATTGAATATTTTTTTATGAGTAGATACTGAAATTTTTTCAGCAAACCTATTGGAGATGAACTTTTAATTGCACATTTCTTTTAACTAAATCCAGAAGAAAGAATTAAAATGTCTAAATATTTGGTTTGGTAGGATGAAGGAAAACTAGTCAAAAAAATTAATTGGTATCTGGAATATAGAGGTATTACATGGAGGGCAAGTTGTTTTCTAACTTTATTATTAAAAGAAAAAGAAAACTGCCATAAGTTGTTTAGGTTAATTAGATAATAAATTGTAAAGTTGGAGCAAACAATTAACGAAGCTGTAGAATTCTCTTTTTTGTAATTATTTTTTAAGCACCATATCATTATTCTGTTTGTAGATGTAGGGAGGCAAAGTTCACCCGAAAGGTGTAATGTCTCACATTTGTAATAGGCATTTTTTTTGAAATAGAAATTACCTTTCTATTAAATGGCTAACCTTTATTAAATTCACTTTCTTTTTTTTTTTTTTTTAATTTTTATTTGAAGGATAATTGCTTTACAGAATTTTGCTGTTTTCTGTCAAACATCAACAAGAATCAGCCATAGGTATACATATGTCCCCTCCCTCCTGAACCTCTCTCCCCATCCCACCCCTCTAGATTGTCACAGAGCCCCTGTTTGAGTTCCCTGGTCATACAGCAGATTCTTTTTGGCTATCTTTTTCACATATGGCATTGTAAGTTTCCATGTTGCTCTCTCCATAGCATCAAAAAACGTTTACTTTCTCTTTTTCTACCTTAGCTTGAAATTTTGACAAACTTGGCAAATGAAGCCAACATATCAACTCTTCTTCGAGAATTTCAGGTTTGTGTACAATGCTAATTATGTAATAACTTCTAAAACATCTGTTCAGTTTAAAGTTAGATATATATCTTTCTCAATTTAGATGTGTGTAATTGTATAAATAAAACTGTATAATTTGGAAGAAGGTTGACAACTAATTTATAAGTTTTCAAGTATAAATATCAACTACAAATTTTAAATTTGAGGGAAATAAAATGTAGTCCCTTTCATATTGTAGAATTTGAGAGACTAGTTTAAACTCTTTCTTATCATCATCAATAGTTTGTGCTACACTCTGTACTCAGGAAAATGGCTTCATTTCTTATTTGGTTGTCCCTATTTGATTGTCTGCTTCTATTTTAGACAGTGTCCGCTAGCTTCATGTATAGCTCAAAAAAATTGGTTTAAAATTGCCCTTCTCATGATTGTTTAATTGTTAATGTTTTGCTGTATTTTTAAAATCCTATATGTGGATAGTTGAGATGCTTCCCAGATACACATGCTCCAAAAACATAAAAACATTCCCTCATGGCTCTTAGGCTTTTTATGATGAAAGAGTTAGCTCTGAAGACTTAGTGGTAGAGCACAGTAATAGAAAACCTTATATCAATATTACTGGTTTTACATTTCATCAGCAGTTTTTTCTTAACTAAAGTATACTGCATGCCACACAGTATTCCCAGAATTTTTGTCTACCCCCAGCTTTTATAGGTGGCTTCCCAGGTGGCTCAGTGGTAAAGACTCCAGCCTGCCAGTGCAGGAGACACGGGTGTTATCCCTAGGTTGGGAAGGTCCCCTGGAGGAGGGAGGGCATGGCAACCCAGTCCAGTGTTCTTGCTTAGGTTGTGTGATAGATGGTAGCTTTTAAGTGTATAGGGTCCCAAAGAGTATGACAGGACTGAGCAGCTGAGCACACACACACAGCTTTTATAGATTAAAGTTATTTTGTTGCTATAATCATTCTTTATGCCTGTCCTAAATTTCTTTTTAGCTGTATAGACATTGTATTTCTTTTTGGCTATGTGATCTTATACTTTTAGCAGGAGTAGTGGGATATTATAATATATTCATGCTTTGTAATTTTTTAACTGGATTACTATACTTTTATGCTATATGTTTTTTTAGAAAAAGTTCTTATAAAATTAGGATATATGCTTATTTTATATTTGCATGGCAGAATATACAGTATCTCAAGTTCTTAGCTAGTAATCTGTGGGTATAGAACATTGCTTAAATGTGGCTTGTAATTCATTTTTATAGGTTTGCTAATTTACTTTTAAGTTTCTGTCTCTGTGCTTGCAGTTGTCCCTTATTCTGCTGTCATGTATGATCTGTGTAATCTGTCTGGATGTCCTTTTGCTTTCTACTTTCTGCTTCTGTCAGGTTACTGGAGTTGTAGGGAGTGAGTCTCAGGTAATTTTATGGCATTGTTTATCTATTACAGAGTATTGGTAATCCAGTCATTTCATTTAATATCAGGCTATTTCATAAGGTCCATTCTTCAGTCAGACTTTTAAGTATATTCTTTCTTTATACATCTGTTTTTATCACTGTCTATATGTGTACTTTATTTCTGTGTTTATGTGTTATGCCCATAGGTGTTACAGTTTCTTTATAACTTTTTGAAATAATAGAGAACTTTTCAAAGGACTTATTTTCTGTGATTGAGGAAATTAGGTAATCAACTGGGAAGTGGTTTTAAATACAGTTGATTTTTCCTACAGAGAACTAAGAAATTTAATTTGTTTATTTCTTCAACCTTTAATCATGTTTTTGGTACCATTTTTACCAATTTCATGTGTCTTTTAGATAGTTTTTGGATTTTGTCTTCCATTTGTCGTTTAGACACCATTTAAATGCATATCCTTTTTTGCATGTTAGATGAACAAGGTGTTAATTCTACATTATGTGCTTGTTATTTGAGTTTGGGAATTTTTTTTTTTAATTGCACTTGAAAATGGGATTTTAAATCCATTTATATTTTGTACATAAACGTGCATATTTATTAAAAGTACATCTTTTTTCTGTCTGTACACAATAAAAGCTTAGTTTTTGAATTAGGAAAGTAACAAGCAAAGGGAAAATTTTTTAGGCTTGTAGCAAATAAGTGATTAATTTCTTAAGTTTGTATAAATACGTGGTTTACATTGTATTTTTAAAACATTTTTTTCAAGAAAATCTTTTTCAGAAGTGTGATGTTTTATTTTATTGCAAATTAGGTATATTTATAAAGTCTTTATTGAAATGCTTCTCACTGTGGCTGTTGTAGTTTTACCACCATTCAGATAACCTTTTTTAAAGTAAAATGTTTATCGGTAGCGTATTGCTCCTTTTTCTCCACTTCTCTCAATATTTAGGTTTAGTATCTCTGAAAAGGCCACCCTTTTTTCATAGATTCATAGATGCTGCTGGTTAAATGAACTGAAACCTTCAAAAAGAGAGGTCTCATCATTTCTTTCAACCTTGCACTTAAACTAATTGCTGTCTTGGGTGACTGCTCCCCCACTACCTGTTTTGGAGTTATAAGCTACTGTGGCCACAGGTGAATGAACCTGACTTGAAAATGTGCCTGTATTACAGTCACATTCTTTAAGTGAAAAAACAGAACTGAATTAAGTCAAAAGGTGGACTTTCTTTTGTTCCTATAGATGAGAAGATTGTGTATTCTAGAATTTGATTTTGACAAAGCTTCTTATTATAGGGATATTTTTCTTTGCTTGATAGTACCAGTGTGTAAACTAATTGAGACAATGTTTTTTAGACCTATGTGAAAAGCCAGGATAAACAGTTTGCAGCAGCCACTATTCAAACTATAGGCAGATGTGCAACCAGCATCACAGAAGTCTCTGACACATGCCTCAACGGCCTGGTGTGTCTGCTGTCCAACAGGGATGGTGAGTTGGCAGTTTCATTTTACTTGCAAATAATTTATCATTTGAATATTCTTGGCATGATCTACAAATTGTAATATCTTTTTTTGTATTGCCTTTGAGCTTTTTCTGTATGTCCGTGATTACAATGAAGAGTAACGTATTGTCTTTGAAATACACATATGCACACACACAAGCTTTTTGTTATTGTTTTATTTAGTACATTGGATAATTAACTTAAAAACAGAATTTTCTTGCCTGAACAGAACTAAGAAAATGTAGTCTGTTTATTTTATTTCTTCACAGTTTAATCACCTTCATTGCACTCTTTCCACAAAGGTTCCATTTTACTGGTTTTTAATGGCATATAAGTCATGTATAATATTGGTTCACCTGCAGAGGGTGCTAAAAGCAGGCAAATGACTTTACAACAGGAGAAGTTAAAAAGGCTGGATCAGAAAAGTACGTTAAACTTGTAATTTCAAGTTGTTTTTTTCCAGATTAACTTAATAATTTTATATTCAAGATTAATTAAATGTAAAAGTCATCAATTTGGAACACCTTCATGTTTTTAAGCCAATCAGTGTCTAAACATTTTGTAGAACTGGATAGGTAATATCCAGTAAAATACATAGTCTAGAGTTCATTCTTTCTATGGTAAAATACCAGTTACTTCTATGATATGGGTTTAAAATAAATGAAACCTTTTGAAGAAAAAAGATTCAACTCTCACCTTTAAAAGTATTTATTTAATTAAAAAGAGATTAAAACAAGGGATTCTTTTTAGGAAACACATAATTTTCTGTATAAAATTATTGACATTATTTGTGGGATTCTAAATAAAATTATGTCATATCTAAACACAGGCATATATGACATAGCAACCATAAGGTGAAACATAACAAAATTGATTACTTTTATATTTTATTTGAAAAATAGCTGTTTGCTACAAATATTACTCCTAATTATCTTTTCGCACAAGTAGATCGCTTTTGAGAGCTGTAACATTGTTGTAAGTACTTCTAATGAAAAAAACTTTTTGAAACAAAATTTGTCCCCAAATAAGAGTGATCTTTACAATCAACATAAAATTATAACTGTTAACCTGTCAATTCAAGATATTATAATGGAGAGAACATTTTTCTGTGTGTAGTATTGTAACTCCAAATAAGTGACAAAAAGAAATTATCAAGGAAATAGACTTTTTTAAAACACTGACTGTAGAAGGTAATTACAGAGGATAGGGTGCTAAATGTCATTCATTTTATCTATTTCTACTTTTAATAATAGCATCCTCTTTGTGTCTGTTTCTGTCACAGTTTAAATTGTGAGTTTAAAAATATGCCTTCATTTTCCTGTGTCTTTAATAATGACTTCCTATTTGATCAAACAAGACACATTTCACTTTGATTGCATACAAAAAGCACACAAATCAGAACACTGGCTAGTTCTTTCAAATATAAAATGTATTCAGGGTTTTTCAATTTTGTATTTTTACTCTTTTTTTCTCATGTGAAATTTTCAAGCTGGATATTAAAACAGATGTTTCTACTTCAGCTTTCTAGCACATTGATTTCTAAAAAAATATTTTTTATTCACTTCATTTTAAAAAGATGAATATTCTGTACCCTTGTAGTACTTCTAAGGGAAGACTAGATGATTTTACAATTATACAATGGGAGGAGACTAATTTATAATCATTCTTAAAGGTAGATTTATGAATTTAAACTGATATTTTAATGTTTAGACTTTCGTTTTTGGTAAATCAAAACTCTGTTTATAACCATGGACCTTTTTTTTCTGCTGTGAATATTAAGAAACTTAAATTGTATTTTTTAGGTTCTGATGGCATAGTTATCATTAGCCTGATTCTTTAACTCTTTATTGTGTGTGCTACACTTCTGTAGTTTGGAAATCTGGCTCAGTAACAATAAAGAAAGCAATAATATTTTTCATTTATAACGGCCAATTGTTATAAGAGAGCCTCTTTGTCTTTCTTTTGAAACATCTGCTTTTAGGAATAAGTGCTATGAATGAGGCCTCAGATTCTTTAAAATCTGTAAGACCTTTGGGACCTCTAAGGATCTCTGCCTCTTTGATTTTATATTGTGAATACCTCATCAGCTCTTTGGATACTGTATCTTGCAGCTTTTCAGGGACAGCATTGAGGCTACATTGTTTTTACATATATTTAATATATTCTTCTTGGACCTGTAGGGCTTTGGGGATTGTTTTGTTGTTGCTGCTGACTTCTTCCTTCTTGTCAGGGACAGGACTTCTAGGAAGACTTGAAGGTTGTCCTAAAATAGCCCATTATGACAATGTAAGATTCACTGATAAACAGATTTCTTAAAGACCTTAGGGAGAAATCTGCATTTTCAGTTGACTTGACTTAGAATAATTTAACTCCCAGTTGATTTTCTTTCACAAAATTTGCTGGTCTGAAAAACTTTTTTACCATCTACTGTAAACTGAAAGAATTGGGGTAAAAGACTATTTTTTAAATTTTGTTTATATAATAAACATTTGTTGAAAATTTTAATTAGTTGAGGTATTTAGTGAGTGTAGAATAGATGAATAAGGTATTCACCAGCCTATAAGAAGTTCCTGCCTTTAAGGAGCTCGTATTCTAACGGAGGGACACAATAATATAAAACAAGTATACTGTAGTCTTCGTATCTATTGAACACTTACTCAGCTGCTGGCTATTGCTCTCATGCAGAACTAGACTACCTATGTTTGAATGCTAATGTTGTCTTGAATAAATTACCTGACCTCTTTGTGCTTCAGATTCCTCATTTGTAAAATGAAGATAATAGTAGGCTGTACTAATCTTGAGAACCTGAAGTGAAATAAGCCAGTCACAGAAAGGTATATACTGAATGTTTCTACTTGTATGAGGTATTAGAATAATCAAATTCATAAAATTCAAGAGTAGAAAGGTACTTGCCAGGGGCTGGAAGAAAAGGAAAGCGAGCCGCTACTAATCAGTGAGCATCGCGTTTTACTTAGCAAGGTGAGTACGCTCTGGAGATCTACTGTGTAACACTGTACCTGTAGTCAACAGTGGTGTATTGTATGCTTAAAAATTGGTTAGATGGCAAATCCCCTGTTACGTGTTCTTTCTAAAATAAGTTGTTTTTTTTGTTTTGTTTTGTTTTGTTTTTAATAGTAGGCTGTAATTCTTGGAGTCAGTACGATTAAGTTCTGTTGAGGACAAAGAGAAAGCTTGGAAAGGCCCAGAACACAAGTTCATTTTGTATTTGTAGGGGAGTGCTGAGGTCTTTGAAAGCCAGGAGGTAGCATAAAGGAAAAATAGGGTGGAATTACTCAAAGGGAATGGGAAGGCACCTAGGTTAGGTAAATAGCACCCCACCACCACCACCACCACCCCGCCCCCGCAAGATGTTCAGGTCCTGATGCCTGAAACGTGTGAATATGTTATCTAATGTGGCAAAAGGAACTTTACAGATGTGATTAAGATTCTTGAGATAGAGAGATTTTTCATCCAATAATCTGGGACCCAATATAACCAAATGTCAGAAGCAGAAATTAGAATGATATCTTTGCTGGAAGGGGGCTTGAGTCGAGGAATGTGGGCAGCCTCTAAAATTTGGAAAATAATGGATTTCCCCCCTAGAACCTTCACAGAGAACTTAGCCCTGTTGACACCTTGGTTTTAGCTCTATAAGACGTATGTTAAATTCTGGCTTCAGAAGTGTAAAACGATAAGCTCATGTTGCTATCAGCCACCAAGTTTGTGGTAATCCATAACAGTAATGATCAGAAGATAAGGTGGCTCCAAAGGGTAAATAATGCCTAATTTTATTTCAACTATAGTTAGGGTTAGTCAACCTTGCCTGTACACGTGAATAATTAAAAATATACAACTTAAAAAAAAACTTGGACTAATTTTGCAATAATATGTTTTTAAAAGATAAATTTTTATACTATTGATTCTTCAAAACCATTACATTGCATAGTAATTTCTTATATAACCACTTAATGTTTCCTAGCAGAGGGTAAGTTTGATGAGGGCAGAGTGTCATTCCAATTTGTCTTTGTTTTTCTCTAGCTCCAAGAGGCAGTCTTTGTAAAAGCAACACCTGCTCATAGTAACATAGAACATTAAAGATAAAATGGTAGATTCTAGTCCTGAGTTTGAATTCTCCAGTGCATCTTTCTTTCTTCATCTTTAAAATGCTGATAATAAGCTGCCTACCGTATGTTATTATGAGAATTAAAAGACATACATCATTTCTTAAACTAAAACATTGGCTTCCCTGGTGGCTCAGTGGCAAGCAACCTGCCTGCCAATGCAGGAGATCAGATTTTAGATCTCTGGAGAAGGAAATGGCAACCCACTCCAGTATTCTCGCCTGGGAAGTCCCATGGACAGAGGAGCCTTGGCGGGCTACAGTCCATGGGGTTGCAAAGAGTCAGACATGACTTAGCAACTAAACAACAAGAGCAGCAAACTAAAACATTATGAAATATTAATATATCTTTCCCATGAAGAAATATAATATGAAATGCATATTTTAATAATAATTAGAATGATAGAAAATTTTGCTTGTATTTTTAAAGGGAGCTAGATAAGAAAATATATTTCAGAGAAAATGAGTAACAGAACCCAAGTCATGGCATATTTTCAGGGTAATATTAAAATAAACCTTTATAGTGTATACCAGCGAATCTCTAATATCCATGAATCCCAGCTGATTAAAAAAAAAAAAAAGCCAGAATAACAAGGAAAGGTAATGTTGGTGTCTTTCTTTGGTATTGGTAACCTTAGTAATTGTTTATATAAGATTCATTCCATAAAGCCAGGTGCTCTGACTGGTTTATTGTGTTTTGCTGCTGGTGCCACCAAAGACGTAACTCTGGACCACTAATTAGTCTATAATAATGCAATCTCGGAATCCCAGTTTGAGGATCTGCTTCCTGGAGCCACCCTTAGTACCAGTTACTGTTAAGGCCCTGGCAAGAAACAGATGATACAGTTTAAAGAGATGATTGAAAAGAGTTTAATGAAGGAACTATTTATTAATTGTGGGTGGGATTAAGGGAAACCAACAAGATGTACTGTAATACCCTGGGGCTAGCCGGCTAGCAGAGGTGGGAAGCCTTTGCCATATCTAGAATTAAAGGGAAAGGGCTTGAGGATTGGGAGCAGTTATCAGACCCTGAAGGAGAGAGCGCCTCTTGGGACTGAAACCTTCAATGGAGAAGTACTTGCACTGCCAGGGAGATCTGGCAGGAAAGGGATCTGGGTTGTGGATATTCTCTCGTGTTTTAGTTTTCTCCTAGTCATTTAAGAAATGTGGAATGTTTTGCTAAATTAAATGTACATTTTACTAAGAATACTGTGTTTGAATTGACTTTGAATTGAATTGAAATTCATATTTAAATACGAATAATCCGATTTTTTAATTTTTTTCCAGAAATAGTTGTTGCTGAAAGTGTGGTTGTTATTAAGAAATTGCTGCAAATGCAACCCATGCAACATGGTGAAATTATCAAGCATATGGCCAAACTCTTGGATAGTATCACTGTGAGTACCAGTTAAGAGATCTTTGCTTTCAGTACCAATTGAACCAAATTTTATTCAGTAAATTATGGTTTTGTTAAAATAAATAGATATACTGAAGTATAATGAATAAGAGAGCTGCACAGTCTGGATTCTTGTTCTGAGATTCTGGCCTATTATGGAAGGAAATCACAGATCTGAAAGAGGGAAAGGTTACAGGAAATACTGCATACTGGATTGGAGTTGGACATGTCGGTGTGAACTGCATTTGTCTTTATGTAGATAGCTAGGTGTGTTGGAGTATATATGTGCAGGTATGTGTGTGTCTGCACACATTTGTATGTACATATGAATGCATTCATGAGTGTACAAAGATACGTTTCTTAATGTGGCCTTTAAGAGGACCTACATGCGATGATAACCCCACACCTAGTGCCCAGATCCTGTTTGTTTTCTTTTGTTTTGATTGAGATATAATTTCATAGCATAAAATTCACCCGTTTAAATCCAGAATTAAGTGACTTTTGGAGTGTTCACCAGGTTGGGCAATTGCCGAACCTTTTCATCATCCCTAAAATCAAGTCCCTAAGCCAAGGCTCCTGATCCTCCCCATACTTCAGCCCCTGACAACTACTGATGTACTTTCTATCTCTATGAATTTGCTTTCTCTGGACATTTCATGCAGTTGGAATCATGTGATAATGTGGCCTTTTGTGTCTGGCTTTTTTCACTTTAGAATGTTTCCAAGGTTCATGCACAGTGTACAAAGTAGTACCACATCCCCGCTTTGGGAAGACTTTGGTTTTTAAATTCCATTCAGCATTTAAAGAAACCAGGACTCCTTAGAGAAATGGCTAATTTTAGAGCTGGGCCACGGAAAGAACATCTTGTTGGGCCATAAAAACATGGCTCTGCTCATGGGATGGTAGAGATGTCAGAATTTAAAAGAGTTTCCACTGGCTAATTGGAGCAACAAAATACATAATAGTAAAAGGATTATAACCTATAGAGTAGGGTGAGAGTCTCTGAATCCAAACTGGAATGGGTGGATGGATAAGTGAATAAGTGAGAGGAAAGGAAAGATCTTTTACTATATTCTCACCACAGTTCTTTTTCTTCATGTCTACTCTTATTGTTGGTTAATAATCAAAGTCAGGACTTCTTATAAAGACTGTATATGAGAGATTAAGAGACTGGATTTGAAAATGACATGACTTGGGTTCAAATTTAGTCTCTGCCCTTTACTGGCTTTGTGATCTTAAGCAATACTTGATTTTCCTTGCTCCAGTTTTCTTTTCTGTAAAATTGAAACACATGTACTAATGACTTTATAGATCTGTTGTGAGGAATAAATGAGTCAACATAAATGAAACACTGAGAGTAGTGTTTAGTGTAAACTTTTTTATGATCATGGCTATTGAATTTAATAAGCATCCTTGTTGCTCTTTCTGTTTTGGTTATTTATTTAACATAACTCCTATAGTGTTAATCATATGTCAGGCACTATTCTAAGCACCCTAAAAATATAAAACATTAATTGTAATTACAACTCTGAAAAGTAGGTTCTATTCTATTTTACATAAAAGAAATTGGAGGCAGGATTATTAAACTTTATAACAAATATAGAGCAACATAGAGCAACTTAATTCATTTCAATAAAATTTATGAAAAACCAAAACGGCAAAAGAAAAATATAAAATGGTAGAATAAAAAATTTTTAATAAGATAGTTTTTAAAAAAAGGAAACCGAGACACAGACAGGTTAGGTAACATGATTAAGGTCATATAGTAAGTAGGTCTGCTTTCTTAACCAGTACATTATTGCTGTATTTGTCTTCCTTTTCTAGTCTCTCTTTTTTGTATCCAGTTCAGTTGTCCACTCACTGCCCTGGCAAGGACTTTATTGTTGTTTCCTTTTGATTCACCCAAATTATTGACAAACTAGGCATTAAATTGGTCCATTTGCCCATATGTGGAGCAAGTGTTTAACATTATTTGTCAATAATCTACTGATAGGAAGTAGGAGGGTAAAACTTTTTCCTCATATCTACTGAGATAGATATGCAGCATCTCTGTGTAACCAGACATCAGATTTCAATAGTATTTTAGTCATTGTAACAATCACAAATACTCCTACAGGTATTTAGATACCTTTTAGACAAGTGTTACATCGCCTAGTAAGAACCACTTTTCTAAGCAAGAACTAATGAGCCAAAGCTGGAAATCTAGATCAGGGCAATCAAAGAACAGAAGTACTTACACAAATACATGTATATATTTATACACATAATTAAATGTATAAAAATAGACTAAATGAGAACTCTTAAAAAAGAAGGGCCATAACATAAAGGAAATTCTAATCTGATACTAAAAATACTGAGCAATCTTAGAAAATTTAGGGGTAGGGTGTGATTAGTTCAGAATAAAAGTGTTTTGAAGGTGTCATGGGAGGAAGAGAGTAGAGGGAGGTGAGATTATTTTCATAGTCTCATGTGTTTAAAAAGTAGCAAGGACTTCCCTGGTGGCTCAGATAGTAAAGCATCTGCCTACAATGCGGGAGACCCGGGTTCAGTCCTTGGGTCAGGAAGATCTGGTGAAGGAAATGGCACCCCACTCCAGTACTCTTGCCTGGAAAATCCCATGCACCGCAGAGCCTGGTAGGCTACAGTCCATGGGGTCGCTAGGAGTCGGCCACTACTGAGCGACTTCCCTTTCACTTTTCAAGGTGAAAATAGATTATCTTAGGGTGAAAGCAGTGGGTTTTGGTAGGGGAAATAGTTAATTTCTTGCTTGTAAATAATGGCAGAGAAACGTGTGTTGGGTTATGAGAAAGAAATAGGAATGTGGAATTCTGTATTCCAGTCGTCTTGTGCTGTTAGGCCTGTTTTGGTCTTGTTAGACAGGGAGAGGCAAGGCAAAGCAGTGTGAGGGCTTTTGGGGGATGCAGTGGCTTACACACGAAACCTGTGACTGTACGTGAGACCTGGATCAAGCAAGCGACAGGCTTTCTTGGAAAAAGAGTTTGTTGTCTTTGATTATGTCCCTGTGTGGGGCTCAGCAAAATTCTTGATTGCATCAACTTTCTCTACAACAGTTGATGGAATATTCGCCAAGTACATACTTCCTTACAGATCTTACAGCAAAGCTTATTTTTCTGTTTTCATCAGATAGAAGATAACCATTAGTGGAATACAAAGTATGCTAGAAATTCCAAATTCACAAAAAGGAAAAAAAAAGAAAACCTAAATGTAAATAATGTTTAAAAATTAAAATGGAAGAGTTAAAATCAAGAAGATGGAAGAGTAAAAATCAAATATATGCTACTCTAAATATGAATGGACTGCATTCTCTCATTAGAAGACAGACTTTGGAATGAAAAACAAAAGCCAGATAAAGGCTATTTATAATTAAAACACTGTTATAAAAGTTGAAAATAGGAAAGTAGGGAAGGAGATAACTAAGTGAATATCAACAAGAATGTGAGATTTAAAATTAATTAAGGGCTTTTAACAGGATAAAATGGGGCATAAAATTCAAAAAGGCCAACGTACAAAGAAATTTAAAAACATATACCTACCTATATGTGCACAAAATATGGCAACTAAATAAATATGTGAAGGAAAAGTCTATGGTAAATGCAAGGAGAAATAGATAAAATACAGTTTTATTCTTCCAGAATGAAATGCATGCTACCTGAGGATTGTTCTAACAGGGTTACATATTACCTTGAATGGGACAGGTGAGGATTTTATATTACAAAAGGAGAGTTGAAAGATGTTATTTCGTAAAGACTGCTGAGTGATACTGAAGTAGTGCTTTGTGTACTTCTTGCCCAGCTGCCTACCTGAACGCCTGCCATTTCCCAAGTTAACCGCATCTGCCCTGCCACCCCTGCTTAATTCACACTTAAGTTTTAATGCATATTGAGTCCAGATGCAGAATATTGCATCAGATTTGCTATTTGTATGCAGTTTGTTTAGATGTCTTCTGATTGTGCCTTTGACAAATTTAAATAAAATTGATGTTTTTGCAGGTTTTACCATACACTGTTGCATTGTGCAGTGAGCTGGTATTGTAACACAATAGCTTTTAAATTGAACAGCTTACAGAGTGACCTGTGAAATCTTTCTGGATGTCTTTCTATAACTGCTGTGGTCAGCTTGGAAAGATTATTCGTTTTTGCAGGCAGGTTAATAGGTTAAAATGGCAGTGGAAACTGCCTTCTGGTAGAAGGTTTAAAAAGTGCACTTAACCACTTGCTCAGGGCATTTAGAATAAAGGCTCAAGCAGAGTCACTTACAGTCCAGTTTGTCTTTGGAAATACTGAAAAGTAGAGGTTCATAATGAAAGTGTTATATCATATGTGTGCATGTGTGTTAATAGTTTGGCTTTAGCCATGGAGAACAAAAAGTGGCTAATTTTCGTACTGTGTTTTCAGTTGCTTCAAACCTTTGAAAATAGTGGCCACGGATTCATAGAATCAGTAGTGTACAAGTGAGAGTCTTATAATTTAACAGGGAGGGAAAGGCAGGGCTGAAACCTGAAAATTTTATGATTCTGATTCCAGCCAAATGCACAAAATTAGGTTTGTCAGTTTTATAAGCTTTTTAATGTCAGCACAGAAAGCTTGGTTTCAATATACTTATTGATAAACTTCCTGTTGTGGAGAAATTTTCTGTGTTTTTAAAATGTTACTTGGAAATTTTATTACCTTAGTTCTGGACTCTCTGAATGTTATCCTGGCCCCGCCGCACCACCGCTACCATCTTGAGATTTTCAGTATGAACATTTAGAACTTACTGATTTTTAATTTTTTAAAGATTTATATTTTAAATGTATGCAGTATGTTTAGAATATTTGAATATTATTTTAATCTTGGTATATTAATGAATAGGAATAAAATAATCTCTTAGACCTTTGGGGGATTGTCCTTTTAACTGAAAAAAAAAAAAAAGTGTATAACCAAAGGATTAAAGTGGAGTAATAGATTGTGATATGTCATAGAATTCTAATTTTTATACTAGCAATATATAATAAAATATTTAAGAAAAATAAATCTAGCATAACTGAAATCTGAAGTTGCTCATATATTCTTATTTAGAGGTACATTTCATTATGGTAGGCAACTTGAATTGCTTCATACTGGAAAATTTAATGTACCACTCAATTACTATTCTTTAGCCCAATTTAAAATAATAGATTGGAAGTAAGACCTTAATGCAGTGTAACCTTTGGAACAGTGGAAATAGCCTCTTTCTTCCCAAAAATCAGTATACAGTAAGGATATCAATTTTATCATAATACATGAGTAGATCTGTAATAGCATTTAGTATTTTACTATTACTTATGCTTAGTACTTAAAATTATTATGTAAATATACTAATTTTCTTCTCTCTTACTAAACTTATTCTAATATTAATTTAAAGATGGTAATGTTAACATGTTATTTAAAAATGTGTACTTGATTTTAAAGTTTTCTGATGACCTCATTCTGGTGAATGACTTGACTTAGTGATGTCTAAATAATTTTTTATTATTCTCAAAATGGGTGTTTTGAAGGAATTGGAGATGGTAGATATTGTGATAAAATTCTCACTTTGCAAAGGTCTCCATTCTCACTTTCTTCCTTAACAGTCATTCTCTGTACAGCTGTGAAACTGTAATGAAAACATTGGGACTTTATTTGAGAAATGAGAAAAGAACTTCATAAAGAGTCTTACCTCTTCTTGTGATGCTACTTCTTAATGATAGCCAGTGGTTTTTTTCATTTATTATAGAAAGCAAATTTTCTATACAGGTGAAAATGTTCACAGAAACTAATTTGCATACCCCTTCAAATTCCTTTTGGAATAAGGGAGAATACAAATAAATAGTAATAAAACTAATTTGCATGCTCTAAATAAAATGTTCTTCTTAATGGTGCTGGTGGAAGGTTTCCAATTTTTAGCAAAGCATTTATTTTTAAGAAGCAAATTATATGGAAAGGTACTTTATTAAAAATATATAAGGAAAAATGCCATATTGGACAAGTTTATCTTATTCCTATTTCTTTTATTGATGACCAAATAATAGACCAGCATTCATGATTTTATAAGCGGACCTTGGTAATTTTGTCAGTGCTGTAGCTACAGATAAGTAGAAAACAATAACAGTTTTGATTTGGAATCAAGGCCTTAAATGGGTCCTCTGTTCCTTTGTATTGTCCATGGCTTCTCAAAATGTGGTTTGCAAGCCACCTGTCTCAAGAATCATCTGTGATGCTTCACGGAGCATTGATTCCAGGGCCCCATCATAGAACTACTGTCTTAGAACTGATAACAAAAGCCTACAGTCCTCAGTTCAGTTCAGTTCAGTTGCTCAGTCATGTTCGACTCTTTGCAACCCCATGGACTGCAGCACACCAGGCCTCCCTGTCCATCACCAACTCCCGGAGTTCACTCAAACTCTAATCCTAACCTTGGATGCTTTGTATAGGCATTGAGAGTTGTGAACCAATGCCCTGGAGCAAAGGTCAGCTGACTTTTCCTGTAAATTGATAGATAAGTAAATATTTTCAGCTTTATGGGGAATAGCAGCCCACTCCAATATTCTTGCCTGGAGAATTTCATGGACAGAGGAGCCTGGAGATACTGAGTGACTAACACACTTGTTTCAACTGCTCTTCTGCAATTATAGCACAGGAGCAGCAGCGATGATAAATAAACAAATGGGCTAGGCTAGACAGATTTGGCCCAGGAGTTTGCAGATCTCTGATAGAATCAAGATTCTAGACCAGTGGGTTTTCCTTTATGAAATCAGTTTTAAAAAATCAGATTTTCTGGTAACTGAAGAAAATCTGTAAATATAAGAGGACTTCCTGGATATATGTTAAATGAATTAATAAATGTGTAAAACCTTTTATAATATTTAAAGCCTATTCTATATTACTATTAAGGAGAGTGTGATTATTTTGTTTGCAATGGTTCGATGTTATCTGCTTCTACTATTAGGTTCCTGTGGCTAGAGCAAGTATTCTTTGGCTAATTGGAGAAAACTGTGAACGAGTTCCTAAAATTGCCCCTGATGTTTTGAGGAAGACGGCTAAAAGCTTCACCAGCGAAGATGATCTTGTGAAACTGCAGATTTTAAATCTTGGAGCAAAATTGTATTTAACCAACTCCAAACAGGTAAGAGACTAATCCGTAGTCTACCTTTGTGGAATCTACTTTCTTCTTTGCTCTGATCAAGCAGCTATGTCCATTTATACATTAGTCTGTCCATTCAACAATTACCCAGTGCCTGTTTCTTTAAGGTTTTACTTTAGATGGTAGTGGTGTAAAGAGATGATGTCCTGGTCTAGTTGAGGAGAAAAACATAAAAAAATGAAATAGTACATGATAAGTACTATAATAGTGTATTGTGACACAGTGGAATTCCAGAGAAGAAAGTTATTGAAAGTCTGAAATAGAAGGAGGAGAGAGGTCAGACAGAGTTTCATAAAGGATAAGATTCCTGACTAAGGGCTTTTAAAGAGTGGTTTACTATATAGAATAAGGAGAGAGGAGAGCAAGGGGTCAGAGTCGTGACACAGCCCGGTGCCCCCAGGAAACTTAAAGCTGAGTTTCGAAAGGTAGGCAAGGGCAGGACTTGATCCTCCACATGAAGGGAAAACCATTAAATATTTTTAATAGTGGTATAATTGACCATGTTTGCAGTTTAGAATATTCACTTTTTAAATCAGTTGACTTTGTGGAACTGTTGATTAGAGAAATAGCCTGTATGTATAAAATGCATAGAATCACTTCTGGGTATAAAATAGGATCTTTCTCATTCTTTTTCCTTTGTCTAAATAACTGTTTAGACAAAGGAAAAAGAATGAGAAATTCTCAAGTAACTCCTCAAATTAATTTCTTTATATTTTCAGGTTGTCTTCATTCCTAATTGTGATGTGAGTTGTATTAATATAGCTTTGGCTGATGGGTATATCAAATTTGTGACCAAATAATCGCAAATATTTTGAGCATATTTCTATGATTTAGATTTTATCTTTATATTTTTAAGTCAGTCTTTGAAAGGAATCAGTTAGTCATTTCCAAGTGTCATGTAAATTAGTTCATGCAATGAGTTATTTTTTGAAAACTGAGTAAAAGGGGAAAACTGTTTGTTGTTGAATTGCTTCTTTATTGATAAAAACACTGTTTTAGCCTGACATTCATTGTTTTTACTGTTCGTATGGTATTGTGAATGTTACCACGATACCTAGAATATATGATTTTTATGGCCTTATTGGAACAATGGGCTTCCCTGGTAGCTCAGACGGTAAAGAATCTGCCTGCAATGCAGGAGACCTGGGTTTGATCCCTGGGTTGGGAAAATTCCCTGGCGGAGGGCATGGCAACCCACTCCAGTGATCTTGCTTGGAGAATCCCCACGGACAGTGGAGCCTGGCAGGCGACAGTCCATGGGGTTGCAAAGAGTCAGACACGACTGAGCTACCAAATACAGTGCATCATAACAATGGTTTGGCTGCAATAAATCAATCTAGCTTATAGATTATCATCAAAGAAAAGTTAATACAAAATTACTATGTTACTCAACACTGAAGTAGTTATGTCTTACAAAATTAAATAAAGGTTCTTTGGAGCAGTAAATAACCAATAATAGAGCATAGTACTCTATGTTCAGAAATTGTAAAGTGTATTCCATAACTTTTTATTCAGTGACTTTGAAGACAACATAGTTTGCACTCAGCTCATTTTTGGAGCTGAACTTCTGAAGTGTTGTATTGTGTATTTAAGAATGATACTTTTAGATAACCATAATAGACTTGACCACCAGCTGGTGAAACAGTTATGTTTAGGAAAAAAACTCAGTGTTTTTAAATGATTAAATATAAAAATAGATGAACAAAGCTACCCTGTAAGGTTGTGTTTTGTTCTCCAGTTTCTCATTTCTCAAGGAGTTTTATAGAATTCATAAGTAAGAATTAGCACCAAAGAATAATGTTTAAGTTCCATTAACTTGACAGCATTTTTAAGTTGCATGATTCATAATCTACTGGATATGAGATAAGACTAAAATTCTTGTAAATGTAAAAAAAAAATTTTTCTATACATGTTACTTTTAGCCATCTTTAAAACTCAACTAGGGAGACCAGGCCACAGTGTTGAGAAACTGATTTGCCATGATGTCCCAATATTTGTTTGTAGATCCAACTTCCCTGTGGCCTAGATCTCTCAGTGAGCATTTTCAGAATTTTTATTGCATTATTTAATTATAGGGGATGTCTAGATTGATTTTCATCAGATATAGGAGTTATATGCCTAAAAATATCTCAAATGTCTTTATTCAGTGTAAAAGAGATTTTGAAACTTAGTCAACAGTCTGCTTTTGGTAGTATTGAGTAAATTCCTACTGGGCAACTGTAAACTCGGTGAAAATACAAAAAGGAAACAACTGCCTGAAGTCTCTGAAGAGTAATTAAAAGTGGGAAGATTCTGAAGGGAAATTGACACTTTTCTGGGTCTGATCCTGAATTCAGTCTTCAGTTGGCACTACACATAAAGACTGAAACTCCAAAAGGAAA
Source organism: Bos javanicus (assembly GCF_032452875.1). Taxonomy (NCBI): domain Eukaryota; kingdom Metazoa; phylum Chordata; class Mammalia; order Artiodactyla; family Bovidae; genus Bos; species Bos javanicus. The sequence goes on along the minus strand of NC_083877.1, from coordinate 9,235,457 downwards.
CCCAGAGTCCTCCTGCCTGAGGAAGTAGAGGACAGAGTTTAAGAAAAATACAGGGAATTCCCTGGTGGTCCTTGCTTTCACTGCTGAGGGCCCAGGTTCAGACCCTGTCAGGAAGCTAAGATCCTGCAAGCCGCTTGGTGGGGTCAAATAGAAAACTACCACCAAAGATATTGAAAAGTTAAGGAAGAATTCTAGAAGGGAAAGAGCCAGTGTGAGGAGCCTCAAAATCTGAATTATTCTGTCCAAGTCTCTGGCTGACACCTGAACCACATATATGCATGGTGGATTTAGAACAGCACAGTTAATAAAGGAACTGAACTGCAATTTGAATAGCACTGAGGAGACACTCTGTACTTTGAACCCAACCTAAAATATAGCAAAGTTTAGGGTTTCTACAGTTCAGCATTCATAATGTCCAAGATAAATCCCAGTTTACTCAACGTAAGAACTTGAACAGAGAATTGCTATTTAATGGATATAGAATTTCAATTTGTGAAGACATTAAAATTTCTGGAGATTAATGGTGGTAATGGTTGCATAACACTGAACTGTGTACTTAAAAATGGTTGCAGTGTATATTTTATGTTTATTTTAGCACAATAATGAACAAGAATAGGAAAATATGACCAGTTTTCAAGAAAACAAAAACCAGAAACCAACTTCTAGATGACTCAGATGTGGAAATTTACAGGTATAAATTTGAAGCAACTTTTATAAATGATTGATGACATAAAGGAAAATGTGTTCACAATAGATGAAAAGCGAACTCTTAGCAGAGAAATAAAAACTAATAAAAAATAAATGGAAGTTCTAGAACTGAAAAATACATTTTGTCTAGTATTAAATATTCTTTAATATTTTAATTTTTTTTGGTATGGAGATATAAAGCTGTTCATATAGTTTTTAAAAATTATGATTAAGACTCTGTATATGAACTTTTTCTGTAAGTTTCTTTTATTTTCTGACTTTGGGCTCTTTCAGTGGAAATTTAGAAAGCAGTTGGTATGTGATGACCTTAGAGCATTGTAGGCAGACACTTTACCATCTGAGCCACCAGGGAAGTCCACCTTAGAGCTACTTAATGTCAATTACTGGAAGTCAGATGGTAATCAAAAGTACAGGCTCCAATATTAGGCTGTCTGACTTCAAATACTGTTTTACCACTTACTAGCTACGTGATTTTGGACTGATTATACAGTCTACATAAGACTTAGTTTCCTAATATGTAAGATGGGAGTTACAATAATATGGTCAGTTATTTATAATTCGATATATATATTCCTAAAAATCATTATGCTTTATAGAAATGCACAAACCGTGGGAATTATTGCAAAACTAGACCCAGAGATATAGCACTCAAAAAATTCGTTGATGACACAGGCTCTGTGCAGTGACATTTATACCCTTTCTTGGATCAATTTTCTTGGCATTGAAAAAGTCAAGATAAAACATAAAGGTAAAAACACTCAAGTTGACAAAAAAATGTGTATACTGTAAAATTTTTTAAAATCTGGTTTTCTGTATACTATCAGCAAACTATGAGGAAGAGAAATTAAGGAAACAGTCCCATTTACCATCGGATTAAAAAGAATGAAATACCTAGGAATAAAAGACCTGTACTTGGAAAATTATTAGACACTGGTGAAAGAAATGGAAGATGTCACAAACAAAAGGAAAGATATACCATGTTCTTTGATTGGAAGAATTACTTTTGTTAAAATGACCATACTACCCTAGGTAATCTACTGATACAGTGCAATCCTTAGCAAAATACCAATGGTGTTTTTCACAGAATTAGAATGAGTAACTTCAGAATTTGTATGGAAACAAATTCCAAATAGCCGAAGCACTCTTGAGAAAGAACAGAGCCGAGGGAATCATACTTCTTGACTTCAGATTGTTTGTGAAAGTGAAAGTCGCTCATTCGTGTCCGACTCTTTGTGATCCCAGGGACTACACAGTCTGTAGAATTCTCCAGGCCAGAATAATGGAGTGGGTAGCCTTTCCCTTCTCCAGAGAATCTTCAGATTGTACTAGAAAGCTACCGTAATCAAAACAGTATGGTTCTGTCACAAAAACAGACATATAGGTCAGTGGAACAGAATAAAGAGCTCAGAAAAAAACCCACACACTTACAGTCAATTCATCTATGACAAAAGAGGTAAGAATATACAATTAAGAAAAGATAGACTTCAGTAAGTGGTGCTGGGAAAGCTAGACAGCTATATGTAAAAGAATGAAATTAGAATGTTCTCTATCATTGTATACAAAAATGAACTCAAAATGGGTTAAAGACCTAAATGTAAGACTGGATACTATAAAACTCCTAGAGAAAAACAGAACACTCTTTGACATAAGTCACAATATTTATTTGGATCCATCTCCTAAAGCAAAGGAAACAAAAGCAAAAATAAACAAATTGGACCTAGTTAAACTTAAGAGTACATCATGAGAAACGCTGGGCTGGAAGAAGCACAAGCTGGAATCAAGATTGCTGGGAGAAATATCAATAACCTCAGATATGCAGATGACACCACCCTTATGGCAGAAAGTGAAGAGGAACTAAAAAGCCTCTTGATGAAAGTGAAAGAGGAGAGTGAAAAAGTTGGCTTAAAGCTCAACATTCAGAAAACGAAGATCATGGCATCTGATCCCATCACTTCGTGGCAGATAGATGGGGAAACAGTCCATGGATAATGGAATACTACTCAGCCATAAAAGAGAATAAGTTTTTTGCTATTTGCAACAACATATATGGACTTGGATAGCATTATGCTAAGTGAAGTAAGACAGAGAATGACAAATACTGTGTGATATCACTTACATGTAGAATCTAAAAAGTACAACAAACTAGTGAATAAAACAAAAAAGAAGTAAATTCACAGATAGTACAACTGCTGGTTACCAGTGAGGAGAGGGAAGGGGCAGGGGTGACATAGAGGTGGGGGGAAAGGTTGGTACAGGATTTTCTGAAATCATCTCTGTGAAACTTTTGAAAATTGTAAAGCAGTACAGAATTTAGAGTCATTTAATAGCATTTTTTAATTAAAAAAATTTAAAGTCCTATTTAGTCATGGAATGATGAAACTGATTAGCTAGAACATAGTGCTGCTTACATTTGCCTCTGATATATGTTAAGAATTCTGTGTAGTTCTCCTGAATTTACCAAACACATTTGCTAGTATCCTTCTGTTTAAAAGTTACAACCATGTGGAAACAATTTTAAATGCTGAGTCCTGTAAGGTTTTTTAACATTCCATAAACAAATATATGTGTAAGCTGATGTTAGGAGTATAAGATAACTTTTTCATTATTTTGTGTTGACCTATATAATATTTGAAGAAGGCTGCTGCTGCTTCTAAGTCGCTTCAGTCATGTCCGACTCTGTGCGACCCCATAGATGGCAGCCCACCAGGCTCTGCCATCCCTGGGATTCTCCAGGCAAGAACACTGGAGTGGGTTGCCATTTCCTTCTCCAATGCATGAAAGGGAGAAGTGAAAGGGAAGTCGCTCAGTCCTGTCCGACTCTTCGCGACCCCATGGACTGCAGCCTACCAGGCTCCTCCGTCCATGGGATTTTCCAGGCAAGAGTACTGGAGTGGGTGCCCGTTGCCTTCTCCATTGAAGAAGGCTATTGTTGAGCAAATAGTTTTTCCCAGTTTATTACTTGTCAAGAGTATTTAGGTAAAAAAATGATGCCCATGTTTTGAGAAGTTTTTTTAGAATATTGGATTTCTTCATATTTACAAAGCATTCCCCCCAAATTTTTTTCCCAGAAATGATTCCTTAAACAGGAAAAGAATATGACATAAAAATTGAATACAAAGCTGTATATATGCTATTGAATATTGCTGTGATTTATGGTACATTATAATATTCTCTTCATCTTGTATGATTTTTTTTATAAAACCCATTTGAATGTACTGTTGAGTGTCCAGTCTGGTTTTGACTGAGCCTTCGGTCATACTGAAATGCCATGATTGTTTACGTGATCGTGTCTGTTTTCCTTGTTACTGTTGCCCAGGACAGATCTGATTTTTATCTGTTGTTTCAGTGTCCCATCCAGTTTAGGCTTTATCCCAGGGTTTTCATTTTTAATGAAGTTGTTGTTGTTATTGTTCAGTCCCTAAGTTGTGTCCAACTCTTTGCAACCCTATGGACTGCAGCACACCAGGCTTCCCTGTACTTCACTGTCTCCCAGAGTTTGCTCAACTTATGTCCATTGAGTCAGTGATGCTATCTAACCATCTCATCCTCTGCTACTCCCTTCTTCTTTTGCCCTCAATCTTTCCCAGCATCAGTAAGTAGGCTCTTCATATCAGGTGGCCGAATCACTGAAGCTTCAGCATCAGTCCTTTCAATGAGTGAATATTCCGGGTTGATTTCCTTTAGGATTGACTGGTTTGATCTCCTTTCTGTCCAAGGAGAGTTGCATTAAAATAAGTCCGAGTAAGTTTGTAAGTTTCCATGTTGTACTTCTAACTTTTGCCATGGTTTTTTCTAGTGGCCTGTGAAACACAAGTGTAGTGAACAGAGCTTTCATTTAAAACTAAGAAACATTTAAATGGAAAGACTTTGTCTTTCTTTTCCCAGCCTTTCTGAGATACAGCATGACTAAGCTTTCCCATTCAGAGCAGCATGTAGGATGTGTACTGAGAAAACAAAGTGTGCCCTGATAAGGCAGGCCCCTCTTTTTCCCGGTGGTGGTGACGTAAGTGTTGAAGTGTTTTATCTGATGGTAACTTGATGGTAACCAGCATGTTGTGTCACAGCCTGTGCAAAGCATTAAGCTCCCAGCTGTCAGTGGCTGGAGTGAGAGGAAAACATGGGAACTTAGGGGTTGGTTGTGGACGAAATATGTGCAGGAGATAGAGACAGAACAATCTTGCTATAAACTATTCAAGAGAGTGGTCAGGGCACTCTTTCTGCAGTAGTTTTGTCATTTACTGTGTACTGTAAATCTAAAACCTATTTACTTTATTATTTGGCAGTTCTTTTTTTTTATTTTGTTATGAATCCAGCGGCAATAAATTCTGAAAACTTGAAGTGTATATTTAATGAAGAATGAAGTAGAGAATTTCTGTATCATTATTTAACCTGCACAAAATGTTCATCAGCATGTACCATCTACCATGAAAATCATAGTGATACCACTAACCATACAACAAACTGAAGATAAGATAAATCTGCTAAAACAGGGTCAGCATCTGTTTTCAAAACTGGAAGATATTTTAGGAAGTCTGGGCCTCAGGGTGACGATTTAATGTATACACGTGCCAAATATGTTTACATCCCTTTCTGTGAGACATCTCATATAGATCAAGTAACTTTTAAAATTTAGTTTTATTTTTTATTACACGTTTTCTTTTGCACATTTGAGGAATGAAGCAATGACGGTTAGTGTACTGGCTCCATTAGCAGAAAAAGGACCCAAATGATGCTGCTGGTTTTCAAATAAAAAAACAATTAATTCCAATAATAGACCATTTTTACTCAAAGCTTTTGTACATTTCTTCTGTCAGTGTAAATGGAATCTGAGTAAAGCTTTTGAAAGTTTATTCTGTCAAAATCGCTGTAAAATGCTATTGTAAATTTAAAAGCCCCAACGTGGCTTTCACTGAACGCATGTTGTCATGGTAAAAGCAACGTTCTTATTAAATGAAGAAAACTATGGAACAGAAATATTTTGGGCATTGGTTGTGGTGCATGCAAACTTACTCTGCTTATTTTACCAATTGAAATAAAACTACAATGGTCAAATGTACTGATACTTGATATGTGTGGTTTAACTGAACTGCAGAATTCTTGTGATGAAGCTAATATTGAAAGGGCATACTTCAGCGTGACAGCACACACTCTCATACTCAGTTTTTCCTGCATGTGACCAGCAGGACTTTAGAAATGTGATACTGTGAAAACCTACGTTGTAAATTAGCCTGTGTTATATACTGGCTTTTTTGCCTGAATTAGGTGGGTGGGTGCGTGGGGAGTAGATTAAGTGAGATTTTTGTGTGTTGGTTAGATTTTGATTCAAAATCATTTGGAAACCTTTAAAGTGTTTACCAGGTAGAGTTCCAACAACCTTCAGCTTTTGAGAACTTTAAGCAAAATAGCAGTTCTTGGAAACAAATCTTGCAAAGAGAATGACATTGAAATATACCCCGATAAAAACAAAGGAAGAATTGAGCAAATTAAGTGGTAAGAGCTATTAATTTATTGTAGAAGTTCTTTCATTTGCAATATTTCAGCTCTGATGAAGACTTTTTTGATGGAGCTACTATTTTAGTTGGTTAAGTTTGTATTTTGTATTAGAATGAAATGAAATTGAGAAGGCAGTTAATTTTACAGTAGCTAAATTTGATGAAATATTAAACTATAGAGAATTATTCAAAAGTTTTATCTCATAAAGATAGTTTCGTTGGAGGGGAAAAAATTAAATATCTAGGCTTGAAGTATTTACAGATTTTAACATGAAAGCATTGAGAATATCCTTTATTCAACAGAATTTTTTCTATGCTTATTGGATCATTCAAACTGTAATGAGGGCATTTTCTCCATTAAAAATATTAAGTTCTATAGTGAAGAATAAGTTGCAAATGTCAATACTTTCATCATTAGTTATCATAAAATTCTATTTTGAAGATAATGGTAAGCAATCATTTTTTTAATTAAAAATAATAACAATATATAAAATTACATTCTTTAGATAAATACCAATGACTTGGTTTTAGAGATAGAACTAAGAAATTGATTAAGGTATGGGAATAAAGAGGTATGTGAGTAAATAATTATCCTGTTCATGTTTTAAATGCATCATGGGACCTGGATATGTTTTTATCTTTTAGAATTTTAATTTTGAAAATACACTTTGGTATAATTATTTCATAACCCACCAATATAATAAAGCAAGTTTTATAGTCAATAAGTGCATATTATGGAAATTACATAATCTTGATAACTTAAAATTTTCTATCTCACTTTAAATAGAATCTGTTAATATTTGAAATAATTAACTTCCTAAAAATTAATTTCGGAGACTAGAAATAAAAGCAAGATGAATCACTCCACTAGCTTAAAAAATTACTGCAATGAATAGACTTTTTATCTGATTTATTCTAGTTGCATATTCTAAATCCCAACATTCAGATATACTTTAGAGAGTTAACTTAGTTATGAATTCTCACTACAGTTGAAGAAACTTAACAGTAGGATGTATTTTCCAGGTTATCCCAGCAAGTTGATTACACAGTCCATTGTACCTTGGATTGACCTGGGTTATTCACTTGGTGACTGTTTTGCTGATTGTCCTTAAAAAATCAATCATAGAAATTTTCTTATCTGTTGTTGAACCAACGTAGTCTAGTAATTAGTGAATAGCAGTTGTTGTTAACCAAATTTAGAATAGCTCTATTAACATTTTTCATCTGTATTTTTTGTAGTTCTACTTTAGTAAAACTAGGTTAATGGTTTTTAAATAGATTGTTACTGAAAGAAGGTTGCTTTCTATCCAAACCAATTATCTTAATGAATTAATATTGTAAAAGAGTTTGCCACACCATTCCTGTATCTTGACTTATTGTTATAGAACTATCTTTAGCTCTACCTGACTTGATGGATTTTATTGTTTTTAATCCATTTCTAATGTCTATAAAACGTTCTAATGTAGATGTTTATTTTTTCCATGTATTATGAATCCTGTTTATAGTTAGAATTGTATATGTGTAACCTTCTAAATTAAAATTATGCTTTTTCAATAAAGTAATGAGTGGAAAATACAAACCTATTTTGTTAACATTTCAATTTTGGTTTAATTATTATTAAAATTATCTCAATATATGTTAATGTAGTACAGTCAAAAATTGACTTAGGAAATCTTATTAGAGTGTAAAAGCTACTATAATAAGTTGTTCCCTAACATAAATAAATAAATGACCAATATTACTAGAGGCCATAAGCAATATGGGGAAAAAAATGGAAGGAGTCTTTTATCCTAGTTTTTAGAGGGCATCAGCAGCTTGCTTTTATGAAAAAGTAACAGCTAAATGCACTGCAAATAATTTGCAGTAATCCAGTTCAGTGATTCATGTGTCTGCTTTAATGGGTCATAATTCAGGGTAAAGTAACTGAGTGCAGTCAGAGTGCAGACACTGCTTATGCCAGGGACAGTATCTCTTCATAAAACACACCTCAGGAGAAGCAGTTTGCCAGCCCCCTAATACTCTCTGATGTTTTGATGTCCTGCATATTTTTCCGATTAAGTTTTGAGTGCCATGTTTTTAGTTGTATTTCCACATTCATTATTCTCACGTAGACCCTTCAGCGGGTTTGCCATATATGATTATTTTTTTAATGATGCCTTTCTTTCCACTTCAGCAGTTTAATAATCTAGCACATGGCTGCTTCTCAGTACTCAGCATTCACCTCCCCAGTACTGAAGAGGACATGTGCTTTGGCTTCAGAATTCCATTTGCAGTGTTAGAAATGCATATTCCCTATGGAACAACATTTGTTTGACATAACCATTCATTTTTATTACCTCTTTAAATATGTTTATCCAGAGTTATCAATAATCATAAATAACTGTATTCTCATCTTGTTCTGTTTTTTTCCAACAGACAAAATTGCTTACCCAGTACATATTAAATCTCGGCAAGTATGATCAAAACTACGACATCAGAGATCGTACAAGATTTATTAGGCAGCTTATTGTTCCGAATGAGAAGAGTGGAGCTTTAAGTAAATATGCCAAAAAAATATTCCTGGCGCAGAAACCCGCACCACTGCTTGAATCTCCTTTTAAAGGTATTATTATCAGAATATACCTGCAGATATTATGTTATCTTAAAACTTATGATACTATATCCCATTTCTAACATGTTTAAAATTTATCTCTTAGAAAATGTGTGATTAGTGTGTATAAATATATAAATACGAAAAGTGTGCTGTCTATTCATTCATCTCTTCTCTGATACAAGCTTTATATTAGTTAGTTCAAGTTTATGTTTTTATAGGCCTTATTTACCTAAATAATTTCAATGTTCTGACGTTTGTTCTTACCAAATGATTTGACTGAACAATAGATAAAAGCTGTGTTGTTTTTGCAGACATTGACTTCATTTCTGGTTTAAATAGATAGCTTTGTTTAATAAGGGATATGTAATTCACCTTAATAGTGAGTTATTAAATATTCTGTGTACACTAACATAAGCTTTTCCAGAAAGAATTATTTCATAGAAGTATCCCTTTATATTTGTTTGCTTTTCAGACATGGAAATTGACTTATTTTCCCCAGCTTTTTAAAAGGAGTAATTTATCAGTTTCGCAAGTAGCCATTACAGTGGGAATCGAATGATTATATACTTTGGTTTTCATATTGTTTCTCCTTTAATTGTTGTAAAGGGATAAAAAGCAGTTCAGTTTTGTAGTAAAACTATTAAAATTCTGAATGTGTTGGTGGCAAGACATGTATATGGATTGTTTAACTGTGCTGTCATTCTTAATATTCACAGTAAAGTAATTTTTAGAGAAGCTACATATCAGAGCAACACCTCTAAACACACTGACTGATTAGCTTTTTTATTGACCATTATCAGGGAGATTATTGTAATCTATGGACTGAAATCAGTTTTTTTGACCTGTGAAGAGTTTCCTAGTTTATATTTATTCCTTGACATTTGAGGTAATATGCCAATTACCTTGAGCTCTGATTAGGATTGTTCTCTGTTATATGCAGCTCAGATTGTTTATTTTATGTTTTCCTTTATTTTAATAGATAGGGATCATTTCCAGCTTGGCACTTTATCTCACACTCTCAACACCAAAGCAACTGGGTACCTGGAATTATCTAATTGGCCAGAGGTGGCGCCTGACCCATCAGTTCGAAATGTAGAAGTAATAGAGTTGGTAAGTTGACCTTTCTGAAATTAATTTTGTCAAGCAGTAGGAGATTCTAGGATAGCTGCTGTTTTGTATAAAAGCTTTTTGCGGGGGGGGGGATTAAAAATTGTTCTGGTATTTCTAAATGTAATGTGTTAGATATATCTTGCTGCTATGGGAACTAAATATTGTAGTATTCCTATGTCATTGTACATGTACTGTTCCTTTTCTTCAAGGAAATAGAGAATTGAATTCTCTGCATCAGTGCCACCCACATTTGTGATACTGCATTTGTAGCTGTGCAGATTCAATTTCTAAGGTATTTAGTTTCATTGAGTTGAGCTTTTCCCACTTAGTTTAGAGACTCATAAGCTTCCTGTCAATATTTTCCAAATCATTTTTGCTATCTCTTCCAGAAAAACCATACAAAGTGTTCTTTTGGCTTTTCTGAGGAACCTTTTTCACATGAAGCCAAATATAAATAGGAAGCATTATGTACCAAAAATATCCTTGAACAAGGTCACAATTAATGAATAATATATTGCTTCACATTAAAAAAAAAAGTCTCTGTATAAATACTTTTTTCCTAGGTCTTTATAACATGCTGGCCACTAAAATAAGGGAATTAATGTTCTTTCCTAATATTATCTCTTTCTTATATAAACAAGAAAAATAAAGAGAGGTCTTCTTATTGTCTTTAAAGATTATGTGAAAGATATCTGATATTTTTTTAAATAGAATTAATAAAAAGAACAATTATTTATTACATCCTGGGTGCCTTTCCAGTACAGCACATATATTGAACTAGGGTTCAGGTAACTAGTCTTTATCTATAATTCCTATGAGAAAGTCCGTTAATCTTCTTGCCTACTAACTTTTCCTTATACAATGGGGAAAAAACTGTCTTCCTTTAAATAGAAGAATTCCGTACCCACACTTCGCAGCTTGTAGGGTCTTAGTTCCCTGACCAGAGATTAAACGTGGGCCACAACAGTGAAAGTGCCAAGTCCTAACCTCTAGACTGCCAGGAAATTCTTGGGGCACAGCCATTTAATTTGACTGCTTTGAAAAGTATGTTTCTCTTAACTACTCAAACTTATCCGGCTTTGGAGTGTGGCCAGGGCAATAATAACCAGTAACTAACCCAGGTAGTGTTCTTTGATAATATTTTATAATCATTATTTGTTTAAACCTCATAATTATTATAAGCGATGGTGATTGTCATTCCCGTTTTGCAGATGACGAAACGAAGGTTCAGAGAACCTAAGTAAATTGCCCAAGTTCCCATAGCTAGTAAGTGATAGAATTGGAATACCACTTCATATCTGAGTCCACTGTTCACGCTCTTACTGCATTTTATTATGTAACATAATGAGAGGAAGCTTGAGGTTGTTGCAATTCTGGACTGTCCTTAGTATTTATTAGCACCACTGTTTTCAGGTTGTGACAAATTATCTCTATTTAGAGACAATTTTTTAAAATATAAAACTAACAAGTTCCATGTTTCTCCTTGCAACTAAGTTTGGTGATTTCTCCTCAAATATACATACTACTCTTAAGTATTCTTCAAAAAGATTGGCTTATTTATGTAACATTTGGTCAGATACTAGCATACAAAGAGAATGTTCTTTGTTGTAAGTAATACTCTCTCCTAATTTCTTTTGCCTGTTTATTTTTATGTTTCTGTCCCTTTTCATTATTAGGTACGTAATGTTTTGGCCCAAGTAGAATCACCCTTTTATCCCACCCTACTTCTACCCTTATCCCTCCTCCTTGCTGCCCCAATCCACACACACACAAAAAAAGTTAAATAAAAATATCATCTCAGAAATTGATAGCAATGCCATGCAGTTTAATTTGGTCTCAGCAGTGTTCTTATATTGGCTGATAGATTGGCTGTTTGGCTGGCTTCTTCCATTTTCTTGTGCTCTTCTGAGCATTAACTACCTATAGGGACAGTACTTGAATAACCTATTTTCTTATATTCATTTCACCTGTCCATTTGAACAGAGACAGATTGATTTCTTTTTCATTTTGCTGACTACATTGTGGAAATTAATAATTGGTAACTTATTATGGAGAATAATTATAACTGATGGAACTTGGTTGGAAAAAACTCACTCTCCATTGATGCCATGTAGAAAACAGTTTCAATCTACTTGTCTCTGGACACATTGACTTGAAATTATACTATGAAGACTTAATTAAATATAAAAATAACATATATAGTTCTATTATCAAATTTGGCTGCAGTAGTGTAGAAAGTAATGTTCACATAATCTTTCTTGCCTTTCATTCTACCTCATCCCTCTCTAAAGTTGCATCAATGTATTTATGCACATAATATATGTGTGACCCTAGTCTTACTGTAAAGTCATCTTACAGGGTCATGTCTTATTACTATGAAATTTAACTTAGCAAGAATAACAGCCTAAGTTTAGACAATCTAATACTTTAATCAAAACAATATGGAACCTAGTCACACTGACACTAGAAGTCACTTTGCATTACACATTTCCAGGGTATTAGCTACTATATATATTATGCCACTAGTAAATTTTCAAGATTCCTTGAAGTTTTTGTTTTTACTTGGTTCTAAAAGATCCTTTTCTCTCAGTTTTGCATATCAAGGGTATTTTGCTTTATAAACACATCTACTATCAATATTTTATCTTATATTGAAACTTTCAAATTAGTGCTGTTATTTTTTTTCCTCTTCTCTTTACCCTTTTATTTCCTTTGCTAAGAATGATACAATTATCATAGTCATAACATACCATAACAAAAATTAAAATACTTATTAGTCTTTACGCTTTAAAACCTTAAACTCCATGAATAGAGAATCCATGGCCCTGTCAAAATATTATGCCCCTCTGAGCATAGGCGCCTGCTTTTCTTTATATGATGACTTAGTCTTTTCCTGACAGCCATAGTCTAACTAATTTTTTTTTCATAAATTGACCTGACACACACTTTACTAGCCTGCAGAAAAATGTATTTGTTTGGATTTAAGAAAAATACGAACTTTACTGTTTATTAAATATAGGAGAACTTTGTTTATAGAATACTGTCTTTATTCATATCTGGAGGACAGAGCATTTTAAACATACATAAAAAGCAGTATTGTTGATCTTATGTTAGTATCTTACTCAAATATATTTGAGTAATTTTTGCTCATTTTTCTATTATTGTCCAGATAATAATTTTCCAGATTACTGAAGCTTACCTTTGTAAGCAACATATCTTAAGCCCATAAGCCCTCTACAGCAGTGGTTTTTAAACCTAGCTTTATACTATATTCATATGGATATCTTAAAACAAATCTGTCAGACCTGTACCAGACCAATCAGAATCTTGGGAAGTGGGTCCCAAGTGTTAGCATTTTTAGCATTAGTATTTTTATTATTGATATTAGTATTTTAAAAAAGTATTCTCAGGTGATTCTGACAGACATCCAGTGCTGAGAACCATTCTTGAATAAGAACCTCAGTCTTACTGTAAATTTCTTTACAACAAATGTTACCCTAGCAGACTGGCACATAGTGAAAACTCTGAAGTGTGATAAATAAATGCGTCTTAACTGTTCTTGACCTTTTAAAAAATACACATTTCTTGCCCTTTAAAAGAGAGTGTATGAAACATTTAACTTTTTCTTAATGAATCAAAATCACACTTATGAAAATAATTTATTTTACTTCAATACACTGTGTTAAAGTTTTTAAGGGTCTGTCACTCAACTAATAGTTTTTGTGCCAGACACATTTAAGATATATCAGTGTACAAAATATTCAAATGTCTCTGATCTCCAGATGCTGATGTTTTGCAGGGATAGACTGACAATTACAATAAATATATAAATTGTATACAGTAGTATATTAGAAAATAATAAGTGCTATGACCAAAAAACAACAAAAAAAATTAGTGCAAAGGAAGATCAGCCTCCACAGGAGGTTGAAATTTTCGGTTGAGCGGTCCTCCCTGAGGTGGCACTTGTACAGAGTCTTGAAAGAAGTGAGGAAATGAGCCATGTGGTCATCTGGGGTGAGGGTGCTGGAAGTAGGATCACCTTTGGAGAAAGGCCTCAAGGAGCACGTCTGGGGTCTTTGAAGACCCTGTGATGAGTGGCTGGAGGGAAGTGGGCAAGAGGGAGAGCAGCAGCAGGAGTCAGGTAGCGATGACGAGTTTTTATCGTAAGGGCTTCATTTGTTCTAAGTGAATGAGAAGCCTTTGCAGACCTTTTCAAAGAAAGAGGGGCTTGATTGGAATTAATAAAATCATTCTAGCTGCTGTTTTGAGCCAGCTTGGAGTGGGGGTGAAAGATGAAACTAGACACAAGATAGCCAGTTGGAGACTATTAGGGTGATCCAAGAGGGGGGAGGCGGGCTCTGAGTAAGGTGGTAAAGGACCAAGGGGCCTATAGGTTTTCTTGGTGGATTAGATATCTAGGATATGACAAACACACAAATCAAGAATTACCCCAGGGTTCAGGTGGTTGAGATGGTACAGGCTGTTTGTTGCCTACACTAGATGTTTTCTTTTTTTTAAAAACCTCAGTATCAAGGTAACTCAGCTGATAAAGACTCCACCTGCAATGCTGGGGAGACCCTGGTTTGATTCCTGGGTTGGGAAGATCCCCTGGAGAAGGGATCAGCTACCCACTCCTATATTCTTGGGCTTCCCTGGTGGCTCAGATGATAAAGAAGCCGCCTGCAATGCATGAGACCTGGGTTCAGTCGCTGGATTGGGAAGATCCCCTGGAGGAGGGCATGGCAACCCATTCCAGTATTCTTGTCTGGAGAATCTCCATGGACAGAGGAGCCTGGCAGGCTACATACAGCCCATGGGGTCACAAAGAATCAGACATGACTGAGCGACTAAGCACAGCACACAGAACATCAAGCTGTGAAATTGAATTTCTTACTGCTCTTACTACTTCTGCCTCTAATTGCCCTTATCTCTTCTAGACTGTCTTACTTTAGCTTAAATCTTCTATAGACCAACGAATACAAATGTATCTAAAATTATATGTTATATATAAGGTTGTGGATCTAAAATAATAGGCTCTGAGTGAGAGTTTATGTTTCTCTACTTAGGGGTAGTGGGAATCAGTCTTAATGCCAAGACTTTTCAGTGTTGCCTTTTCTACTGAGGCTTTAAACTTCCTTCTGGTTTCACAGAGTATTCCGAATGATTAAGTCTGCCTGAAGACTACATCCCTTTTGAGAATTCCTTGATATTTACATTTTTACTTTTTTTTAAATCAGGCAAAAGAATGGACCCCAGCAGGAAAAGCAAAGAAAGAGAATCCTGATAAGAAATTTTATTCCGAATCTGAGGAGGAAGAGGACTCTTCTGAGAGCAGCAGTGACAGTGGTGAGTCTTTAATTCATTGGAAAGCCTTGTTCACCGTGGCTTATAGGCCGTGCTCCCTGCAGAACGCGGAGGCCCAGAGCGTAACATTCAGCCAGCAGGTTTAGGTGAAGTGTACACGATTGAAACAATTCCTTTCATTTACATGTCAAAGTAATTTTGATACGTAAGTTTTCAAAGTAATTTCTAACCGCTTTTTATTTGACATTGCCTCTTAGACCCATAACTAAAAAATGACAGAATTGAAAAAAGAGCTCATGCTTTTCTGAATTCTAACCCACACTGCCTGGGATGTTCATTAACGTGTTGAAAAACATAAATTTACATTTGGCAAGGCTTTGTTTTCAGTATTTGACAAATTAGTCTGTGGTGTGTTATTTTCTGAAGTAATAAGCTGAAAAATGGGGAAAATTACTTCAATCCAAACAGCTAATGCTAAAAATATGGAATTTCAGGAATGACATAGACCATTGAGAAAGATATGTTGTGTAGTTAAGAGTGTCTCACAGATATTTGTCTCCATCCCATTTATTCACAAGCTCATGTTCTATTTAGAGTCTAACCTTTTTCAGTATGTATTTGAAATATTCCAGTAACATTATGGCTTTTCATGGCATTATCTGAACACGTATAGTAGGGATATTAAGAGTTCCCTTTTAGCTACCAGAAGAAGGAGAAAACTTTTCTTATTAGAAGATACCAGTTTTTTTTCCAATGAACACGTCTTCTTGAAGATAAACAAATTTCCTCAAAGATTTTTCTAACTTGAAAATTTAAATAAATGGTGCCTGAAATGAACTGGATCCAGATTTGGTTTGAACTCCCATATAAACATGAAAACTATAAGTTTTTTTTATTATTGTTTATAGCATAAGCCAGTTATCTAAGTTAACATGTATGTGTGCTTAACTTTGACTTTACAACAAATTCAAGACACCCTTAATCAACAGTTTTGTTTTCTAAAGTTTGGGTAAAGGTAAATTTTGCTCTTTGTAAAAAGTCACAATGGGACTTGGCTTGATGGCTCAGTGGATGAGACTCCACCTGCCACTGCAGGGGACATGGGCTCGATCCCTGGTCTGGGAAGACCCCACATGTCTCGGACCCGGTATAAGGTCACTCTCCACAAGGGCTGAGCCTCCGTGCCGCAGCTACTGAAGCCGGTGCACCACGGCAAGAAGCCCTTGTGCCGCAATGAAGGGGAGCCCCTCCTCGGCACAGCTCGAGAAGACCCGTGCAAGGCAGCAGAGGTCTAGCACAGCCAAAAATAAACAAACAAAATGATAGATTTTTTTCTTTTCTTATGAAATGATAAAGAAGAAAATTTTAAAAGCTCAAGGCGATGAGTGCCTTACCATGTGGTAGTACTGTTGTGTTGTAATCACCTTTACGCATTTCAAATCATTTACTCTTCACAACAGCTCTGATGGAGCTTTGCTGAAAAAAAAAAAAAAAGCCAAGACCCAGAGAGGTTGAATAACTGCTCAGTCTTACACCTTGGTATGTGTCAGGGCCAGGATTTGAACATGGACGTTCCAGCTTGAAAACTCATGCTTATCACTCTAGGCTATTCCAAAAGAATACAGGCATTCCTAGCTTTTTGCTGTGTGATACATAAATTAATCTTCATAGAGTAGATACTACTATTTACCTATCAGAATACTATTTTAACTAGAGGTTATGTTCTTCCCCGGGGACACTTCATCAGATAGATCATAGGCCAAGATGGTTGGATGGCATCATCAACTCAAGGGACGTGAGTTTTTGCACACTCTGGGAGATAGTGAAGGACAGGGAAGCCTGGCTTGCGACAGCCTATGGGGTCACAAAGAGTTGGATACAACTGAGTGAGTGAACAACAGCAACATATTCCTCCCTGAGGACACGTCATCAGATAGATCATAGGCTAGGAAAACAGTGTGTCCTCTTATCCAGGATACAACTCTGTACATGTCATCGTTTCAGCTACCAAAAAGTTATGCTTCCTGTTTAAAATACACAAAAACATGCTGTATATGGGGCTTCCCTGGTGGCTCAGAGGTTAAAGCGTCTGCCTGCAATGCGGGAGACCCGGGTTCGATCCCTGGGTGGGGAAGATCTCCTGGAGAAGGAAATGGCACCCCACTCCAGTACTCTTGCCTGGAGAATTCCATGGACGGAGGAGCCTGGTAGGCTACAGTCCACGGGGTCGCAAAGAGTCGGACATGACTGAGCGACTTCACTTTACTTCTTCAGTGAGCCCTAGTATGCCATAATTTATACAGAAAAGTTTTAACTTTGTAGTTCCTCAGTCTAACTTTATCATTTCTTTGACTTATGGAAAACTCTTACACTAGCTAAAGTAAGTACTTTTTGATTAGTGATTTTGCTTTGTTGCCTTTGAATTAAGGAAATTTTGAAGATGATTTGAACAGCTTTTTTCCCTCTCAAAATTTGTTCCTAAGATCAATAATCCCTTCTATTTCTTTAAATAAAATTTCCCATTATAAGTAGAGGAAATAAAATATTTCTTTATTCTTATATCATCCTCATTGTTCGTTCGCTCAGTCATGTCGGACTCTTTGCAACCCCATGGACTGCAGCACGCCAGGCTTCCCTGCCCTTCACCATCTCCCGGAGCTTGCTCAAACTCACGTCTATTGAGTCGGTGATGCCATCCAACCATCTCTCCCTCTGCTGTCCTCTTCTCCTCCTGCCTTCACTCTTTCCCATAATCAGGGCCTTTTCTGATGAGTCATCCTCATAATCAGTCTTTAAATAAAAAGTTTGCTGTAGCTAAGACATGTATGGGTTTGGGAAGCAATATATGCTCACATTGTTTTACTTGGTGGGTCTTTTCTATTCCTTCTCTGGGTATTGGAGCCCCACTGTGCTCACTCTGCTGCAGGGTTCTGGAGGTCTGAGTGACCGGACAGCAGATATAGAGACTATGGATCCAGTGGGGTCCACTATGTGAAAACTCAGCATCTCATTTCATTTGTGATGAATGTTGATACTTGCTTCTGTCCCTTGTATTTATTAAGTGGCTATAAATCAAAGAGCATCTGGTTATTTTTTTTTTCAGAGAGTGAGTCTGGAAGTGAAAGTGGGGAAGACGAGGAAGACGACCGCAGTGGGGACAGCGCTGAGGACTCGGGTGAGAGTGGGAGTGAGCCAGAGGCCGGGAAGGGAAGAGCGGCCACACGCTCCAGAGCCAGAGGGAGAGGGTGAGCTCTTGCCTTCACAAACATTCTGTGGTCTTTTCCCCTGCTCTAACACTGAGTGAAAAAATGAGTGTATGTTTATCTCTCCAAACAGGCTGTAAGTCTTTTAATATTAATTTAAAATATTGATTCACATTATTCTCCTACTTGTAATGCTCAGTTTCCATTTTGAACTTGAACAAATCTTGGGGTTACATTTTGAAAATTGGTGTAACCTTGGAAAGCCGAGTTAAGTGATCACGCAGTTGGTATGAAACACTTAATTACCTTTTGCAGCAATTTTGCTGAGAGTGAAAATTAAATCCTTCAACACTTTGCCATTATGTAACTAAGACAATTGATTTTTCTAAATAATGTTATATTAAAAAGATTATGATCCAAATATTAGAGTCAGGGGCTGTGAAGGAAGACGGTCATAAGGTATTTAAGTGTTAGCACTTTTTAAGATCTCCCATTATCAACAATATTATCATGTGTTAAAATGTCATTAAAATTTTGAGTAATTGGGGCTAATACCTTGGATTGTCTGAGTCTGTTTTCCCCACTGCTGTCAGAGAGTGGCCTCTGCAGACACGATGGCCCTTTCCCTGGGAGCCTGCTGCCCGCTCAGTTGATGAGCTTGCAGCCCAGCTCAGTCGTGGCTGACAGCACTGATTGGGGCGCAGTACGCTCTCTGCTCCTTTTATTACAGACAGTAATTAAAGCAGCTCGCCCTGCCACTTCCATAACAAACACAGCATAATGCCCTAATTATGACTTTATTAATTTAAGTCAGGATTTAATGATTTTAAAAGTGATTTATATTGTTTTTCCTGTTCAGAACAAATGAAATCTGTAGGTTAAATTAATACAGGCTTTTCATCATGCAAAGTTAAAAAGCTAGTTACCAGTAAATTCTTTTCATTAGATTAACATCTGAAACTCTAAGCAGTAAGGTAAACAATAATTACCCATCAAAATTGAGTGATGCATAATAAAATAACACTTTTACCTTTAAAATCTTATCTTAAAGGCTAGAAGCTAAGTATAGTCAGAATCATTCACTTGTTGCAGCAAGCCAGTTGCTTGGTTTGTAGTAGTCTTTTCTCAGAGAGAGGTTCTGTGCTTCTAGTTTAATATCAGAATATCTGTGATTTGTTGTTGTTCAGCCGCTAAGTCATGTCCGACTCTTTGTGACCCCGTGGACTCCAGTACTTCAGGCTTCCCTGTCCTTCACTGTCTCCCAGAGTCTGCTCAAACTCATATCCATCTGTGATTACTTAGTTTGTGAAGAATGTTATATTTCTTAGGAAGGCAAAGTTTTGTTCAGAGCACTAAGTGTCTTTTCTGATAGCAAAAGTCAATATGCTAGAAGCTTATAATCATAAATTGTGTTAGTTTCATTGTTTTTTTCTTCAGAAACAGGCTTTTTTAAACTCATGTTTGAATTTTTAGAAATTGTTTGTTATATAAAAGGAAATCTCAGATACATTCTAAACCTTATATTTTAGGTATATGTTTTAACCACTAAATGGGAAATATAAATTGCCATTCTCTGATAGGGGAAGGAAAAAAAACACACTTTTTAGTCATCAAATATAATTACATGTGCTCTGAGATGTTACCATGACTTCATTTTTAATAAACAGCAATCACGTATTTCCTGCACAAAAATCAGTTCAGGGAAATATCGATTCTTCCAGTTGCCTAACCACTCACCCTCCCCAGGTGTTTTTCTTCTTGACTCTTAGAATTTTTTAAAAAGCTTTGCCAGTATAACTATGTGATAATTTTTTAAAGCTAAAGAGCTTTAAGTATCTTCAAAACCACCCTTTAGTAGTCATAACTGCTGTGCTGTGCTTAGTTGCTCAGTCGTATCCAACTCTTGTGACCCTGTGAACTGTAACCTTCCAGGCTCCTCTGTTCTTGGAATTCTCCAGCCAAGAATACTGGAGTGGGTTGCCAGGCCCTCCTCCAGGGGATCTTCCCAACCAAGGGAGCAAACCCAGGTCTCCTGCACTGCAGACAGAGTCTTTACAATGTGAGCCACCAGGGAAGCCCAAGGAAACTAGAGTGGGTTGCCATGCCCTCCACCACGGGATCTTCCTGACCCAGGGATCAAACCCACGTCTCTTATGTTTCCTACATTGGCCTGTGGGTTCTTTAGCAGTAGCACTACCTGGGAAGAATGTGTTAAAACATCTGAATTAGATAATTGTTTATGAATTGCCTTATACTATCTGGCACAAGGTGGATTTTTAAAACAATATACACATACACGCACATATGATAAAGAGAAGTTAGACCTTCAAACTTGAGAAAATAAAAAAGATCACAAGCTCTCTCTTTTCCCCTGAGCGAACACTGTGTGTTATCTCTTCCTGGAGACCTTTTCCCCTTCCCTTCTTCCTGCCTTATTCCTCTTTCAACTTGTGTGTCTCTTCCTCTAGGAAGGGTCCCAGTCTTGGTCCGTTTTGTTGAGATGCTCCTTCAGGTATTCTCAGGACACAGTATATACTTTGTTACTTATTGTTTACCATGCTTTCTTGTCACTGCCAACTTAACTTCTCTGTATCTTCCAATGGACTGACTGTAGACTCTATAAAGGAGTAGAATGGAGATCATCTGTATCTTACTAACCACTGTTACTCTTTGCACCTAACATAGTGCCAGCTCATGGAGGGCAGTCAGTAAATATTTGTCAAGGGAATGAGTGAACAAATGAACATCAGCACTTAGGTTTGATCATTGGGTATTTTAAAACTTTAGTATTTATCTGATTATCTGACATTTTTAGTAAAATTTAGTACATTAGAAGAATTCTCTTTTGAACTGCTTGATGTTTTCTCATATATATTAAAGGGTCACATTTGGGAACATATGTAAATCATTTTCTTGGGCAGAATAATCTATAAAATGCAAGTCTGTATTAGCAAAAGTAGATTATAAGTATTTAAATTTTTAATGAGTATTTTGAGATAGTATTTTAAAATCTGCCTAAGTATTTCTGAAGTTGTTAATGTTAGCACCTAATGTGTAGTCCTAGTAAATCAAACATTTAATTATTGTTTTCTACTTATGATGTCATTTAGTCTCATTTTATGATCTTTTGCACTTGAAGTGTGTGTGATATGGTTTAGTTTTGAATGGGTTCTGATTCATTTAGTTATAGATAATACTGTCTTTATTATTATTTCATTAACATGTTTTGGAATTTTAAAACCATTTTTACTGTCTATACACTAAAAAGAAATGGTTCTCAGTGAAATACACTTCCCTAATAAAGATTTTGATTCATACACAAAATGGAAAAATGGTAATACTTGTCATTTGATTTTTCAAACTACTTTTTAATGTAAGTATCTAATATTTCAAATTTTATTATTCTGATTAGTGATTCTAAAGATGTGGATAAGGAAAAAGAAAACTCTAAAACTTCAGAGTCTTCCAGTGGTGAATCTAGTTCAATAGAAGAGAGTTCTTCGGATTCTGAATCAGAATCGGAATCTGAAAGTGAATCTGAATCCAGAAAAGTTACTAAGGTAAGAGATTACATGTTTTTGTAACAGAAAGTAAATATTCTTTAGCCTTTTTGCAATTAAGAAAAAATATTTCTAAAAATTTGTTTTGTTGAAAATCAAGAAAGCAGGGAAGGAATTTAATATGTTACTGACAACTAAACACCATGTTCGTTCATCCACACCTGTGATTTTATTTTGATTTTTTTCTTTTTTTTGGTATATTATTACTTCCCTCATAACTCAATTCTGCAGAGAAGTTAGAAACTTTTTTAACTTCACGTTTTCCAACCACAATTAGAGACCTCAGTGTTCTGAGTATGACCTTTTTTCTCATTGGCTGTGATGTGACAAGGGAAGCTTTTGCCAGATGGGAAGTAAAGGGAACTTTGACTTCCCCTTTACTCAGTACTATTCCCTCACGGAAGTAGTACTGAGCAAAGAAATATAAATGTACATGCTTCATAAGAAATTAAGACTAATATACTTTTTAAAAATATATCAGGCATTTTGGATAATAATTTTTAAAGGTTTAATTAAAGAGTATACATTCTTTAATAAAAATGCAGTAACATATATTTAAAAACAAATGCAAGAACCACTTGTGACAGTAGAATGATTATAGGGACTTCTCTGGTGGACCGGTGGTTAAGACTCCAAGCTTCCACTACAGGAGGCCTGGGTTTGATCCCTGCTCGGGGAACTAAGATCCTGCATGCTGCACTGTGAGGCTGAAAAAAAAGAGCAATTATGGTTTTTTAGTACAATATCTGTAGCACTAAACCTTGTCTGCTTAGCAGCAAAAACAAAAAAAATTGGAAAATGTAGTTTTTAATACAAAATTCAGACTTAATATATCCTTTTGATCTTTAATTATTATTCCCATCCTATAAATGGATCGTGGTGATGCTCAGTTTCAAATGCAGTGGTTTTTATGAATAAATGTATTATTCCATGTGTTTAAAATATAATCACATCTTACCTTTTATTGAATTCAGCTTTTTTTAAATGCACTATCTTTTTCATTTATTTGTTCTAGTAACATGAATTTCTTGAATAAATCATTTGAGTAGGCAAGTATGAAAATAAATTCATCAAAGTAATAATTGTCCTCCATCCAAGATTTATTGTTAAAGAATAACCATATTTTTGAAAAAGAATAAATGTGCTTTAAACATTGGCTAGTATTTGTCTGTCTCTAAATATTCTTAATTATAGAAAAACCTATTTTAAACCTGAATTTATATTTAAAATTTATGTCTCTATGTAGTATATAACATGGGATTTTATTTTTCAAAAATTCACATAAAATCTTTGAGATTTTTAGGTTTATTAATCTGGCCTCTTATAAACTTACTACTCAGTGAGTTGGATATCTTCTCATTTCCTGCTTATATTAAATTACAAAATGATCCTAAGATTTTATTCAAAATAAAAGAGCCTTAGAAACAGAGTTTTTCAAAATAACCAAGCAAGAAATTAAGAGTTGTCAAGTGGGTACAAGTGAGTTATTCTAATGAAGTTTTGTGAAAGTTGAAAAGTTGCAGACTTTAGTACCTTTTCAGCGTTGGACATTAGAATCCCACAGAGGTGCCCCAGGCCAGAGGTTCAGTTTATTTCTTCTCTGTCACTTCCAGTGATCAGATTAAATCACTTAGTAGTGGAAAATATTTTACTGTAGAACATCATTATGAAATTTCAAAGTAATGCAGTGATCCAAGACTCGAGAAATTCAGATTTTATTCACATTGTCGATAGTTTTTTGTCTGTGTGTTTTGCTTATATAGTTTATTTTCTATATATTGTAATGCCTTTCCTGTCTGTAACAGGCAGATTATAGGATTGCTTGTTTTAATATGTATTCTCCACCTTGGAGCCACCATAACTTTTTTTTTTTTTTTCTTTCTGAGTGATTTGAAACATAGCATGCAATTACACGTGCACCAGTTTTCTAACAAAGGACAACACTATAATTGTAGAAAAGTTCTCCTTGCACCGTCTTGTGGCTTCCACTCTGAATTATGAGTAATGGAGGCAGATGGTGGATGTTTTACCTTAATTTAGCATGACAGTATGTTAGTGCTAAAAATTCATATACCTTAAATCTGCAGCCCAGCTAAAGCTATACTTTTACTCTCTCAACCTTTTCTTTCATTTGGACAATGTATTTTAGAGATATTGAGCGTGAAAATGGGACCTTGGGGTACCTTGAATATATGGCTTTGAAAACAGTTCATTTTATGGAGATCCTGATGGGTATAGTGTTCTCCTTGTTGGAAGATAATATCTTTATGCTTCAGTTTCCTCATCTATAAAGTAGAAATGCTTTATACCTACTCTGCTTCTTTCAGTGCTATTATAAAAAAATCAGATGTGAAAGATCAATGTAAAGCCCTATATAAATATAAAACATCAGTGTTAACATTTTTAAACTTGAATATTAATTCTCTGAGAGACCAATATTAGGGTTACAGAACACCAGTGCTAAAAGGAACCCATAATATTTTGTCACTCTTATGTCTCCTGCATTTTTCCAACTTTGTAAATACCTTTCTAGTTAGAAATTAATGGTCAGGTGTGACCCCTTATCTGAAGCCTCTGATCTCATCCACTGTCTGCAGAAGACTGACCTGCCATTCACTATGAGTATCTCCTACCTCTCTACTCTCTGACACACAATCTCAATTTACCCTCCTCCTTTATCCTTGAACGCAGCTCAGCGTAAGTGATCCCTATCCACTTAGCATCCTGTTTCCTTTTGGGCTTGTTTAGTTGATGGTCTTCTACCTCCATTGCACCTTCAGTCTCTTTTTTTCCTTAGTTCCTCCTCCGCCAATGAAAGCATTCAGGTCTCTCCTTCTTTTAAAGACAGGAGAAGGGAATGGAAGAGAGAGACCAGAGTGTATGAGTGAGAGATTAGAAGAATAATCTAGATGTTCTCTAGCTATTACCTCTTAACCCAATTATTTCTTAATCCCATTTAAATTGATTTCTACCTCTTTTACTTCCTATAGATACTGCTCTCTGAAAAGGCAACCATGGTCTTTCTCCAAAACCAGGAACCTTCTCTTAGTTTATCCTTCTCTGATCTTTTTATGACAATATCCCTACTACTTGAAACTCTCCTCATCCTTTTTCTTTTGACTTTTCTAACCCTTTAATTTTTTTATTTTTCACTTTTTACTCCTCTTCTGACACCCAAGTGTGAACATTGCTCCAAAGTTAGTGCTGCTCAGTTCACATTTTTTAAAAAATATTAATTGATGTGGGTTAATTTTAGTCCTTTATTTCCTCTACATTTTACTGTTGTGAGACTTATTAACTCTAGTAACATCAGCTAAAACATTTCTCTGAATTACTTCTATGATAACATCTGTAAATTTTCTTACTCAAACCAGATTCTTAGACCTCTTAGGAGCTGCTGGTTTCCCAAACCTAATATACCCAGAGACATGATCTGTCATTTAGTACCAGCATGCTTTCTGTTCTCTGGGATTTGGAGCCCCACAGTTGTCTTTGACCCCTACTTCATCCCGTTTGTATGCCCTGTGGCCAGGTCTTAAAGATTTTGTGTATTATTTCTCATACCTGTTTCTTCTTTCCCTGCCATCACCATTACAAGTCATGTCTTCCTTCTGTAGTCCATACACCACTGCCTTTGTCATCCTCAGACAGCTCCCCAACCCCAGTCCTTCCAGATAGCGGCCAGCTTACTGTCAAAGTCACCTATGATGATACCTCATTGTCTCTGAGTTCAGTGAACTCCTCAAGCTCAAAGGTCCAAACCCACCTTTCCAGTCTTAACCCCTCTTGTGTTCTAATCCCAATGGACTGTTCATGGCTCTCATGACATACAGTATCCTTTTCCATTCCTATGCCTTTGATCTTCTTTTTGTATCTTTTACCTTAATTACAGAAAATATAAGCTGAGGAGGAAAGTGGCCTTGTATCAAGGGTAGTTCCTCACTTCTAGATGAAAATGAGTGCATGGACTGAAGGATATTAATGACTAGAGGGTTTTACTCACATGAATGGTGTCGGGACAGTCAGGTGAGAATGGTGTAGGGCAGTAGGTGAGAACTGCTGTTAAATTGTGTCTGTTCCTAAGTGTTTGTCATTCAGCACCATACCCCTGCATTTCCATTAAACTCAAAACTGCTGGTGTCGGTTGGTTTGCTCTGGTGTCATGTTGGTTTGTTTCTCTTACTGATTGGGAGATGGACTCCACTGAAGTCAGATATTGTCAGTAAGAACCAAAGAAAATTATCTTTCTCTTCAGTTACAGTTATTTTGATGGGCAAGCATATTTTTTTTTTGTAGATGTTCTTTTCTGAACTAAATTTAATAAACATTTTAATTTTAGTCTAATCCTTTTATGAAATAAGTTGTGTTCATCTGCTAAGTCATGTCTCACTCTTAGTGACCTCACGGCCTGTAGCACACCAGGCTCCTCTGTCCTTTACAATCTCCTGGAGTTTGTATAATACCTATAACAAAATTAGTTTTAATAGTTCTGTATCTTCAGTACTTTCACATATTTCACATGGTGTTTAGGAAAGATTTCTTTTTTACACAGAAGAGTGGAGAAAAAATTAGTAATACAGGCCATATTAAATCAGGAAGACATTCACATTTATATCACTTTATACCATGTTTTACTGATATAATTAAGTTATATTCTGCCTGTAGTTAAAGTTATGTGTTGAACAGATGGTAAAAATTTTATTTAAAATATATTTTTTAAGTTGCCAGGGTTTTTTTTTTCTTCATTGAACATGACTTCAGTGTTTTTCTTATCAGCCAATACGTTAGGAGATGGCAACCCACTCCAGTATTCTTGTCTGGGAAATCCTCTGGACAGAGGAGCCTGGCGGGCTACAGTCCATGGGGTCGCAAAGAGTCAGACACGACTGAGCGACTAACACATACGATAAGTTAGGGCATTCCCACTTACTGTAGTTGCTTCTGCCATCACCGTGCTCATCCCACTGTTCATACCTGAACTGTGACTCAGTAGTTTTGATTATATCCTCGGTGTCTGTGCACCACCCGCTAAATAGTCAAATAAGCTGTGATTAAAATATAAAAATTTTAAGTCATAATGGTAATTTATTGTGAATAAGTTTATGTATTTCCATAAAAATATTAATAGTATTTTAATTATTTACTTTATATTAAGCATAATAATCTATCGATGGAAAATAGATATATTTAATATATTTGTACCTAATAGCATTTAATACTAAGAGCATTTCCATATTTGAATCAAAATTAAGGTTAATATGTTTACTAGCTTTAAGAAAAATAATATCATCTCTATATCCTAGCAGTGTTTAAGATGCTTTTGTCAGTGGTCTTTATCACATTTATAGAGATCTCACAAAGCTTTGTTAGTCTCTTTTTGAGAGGTGCAAAGAAGCTAATTAAATTTTTTTTATGCTCTTTGAACTGGTCAGTGTCTTATGACTAGTGTTTAGATGTCAGTAAATATTGAGACATGCCTCAATAAAAGATCTACCATATGAAAGATTCTTGGGTATAAAGTAAATATGGGATGTAGTATGAACAGATTGTGGGTAAGAGTGAAAGGAACTATTTTCTGATTAGTTTTCTGCCCTATCTGTTAATAGGAAACAAGGTTTACTTGTGTTTTTCCAAGTATTTATGATTGTTGGAATTACATAACTTCTCTGAAGATGGTAGAATATTAGTTTTTACTCTGACACTTCAAAGGCTTGCCTCTTTCAATTTATGTCTTTTCCAGTTTAGTTCATATTTTAAGTTCTCCAGAACAGAAATAGCATTTCACTTCAATTGAGATCTTTAAATCAAAGTGAATGCCATTAAGCAATCTTTCTTATTGAAGTAGGTATAATCTAATAGGGAAGATTTGTTTAACAGTTTAGACTTCTTTTTAACTTGTATAGAAGTCTCAATTTTCTGGCAGTGTAATTTTGTTTTAAAGCAAAGAGTAAGTGTGAGCCTCAGATTTTTAAAATCAGATTTGTTAGATGACTTGAAGGCAAGAGAATCATTAAATTGTCTTTGGTTGGTAATTCTAACTGAAAATATTTCTTTTGGATACCTTGCCCTGTGAGGCTAGAAATAAGCCTTGAATTTTTGTTGCTTCCAAAGCATAATGTGGGTGTGACAAACTTATATTACCATTTATCCTGTTTTATAGTTTTAAATTTCAAACCTCTTTATAATGGTTTCCTGTTAGGAAGCGTATTTGATGCTTGTTGTGTTAGATCTTCTTTTTGCTTCCCTTTTTTTTTTTTTTTTGGATCAGCATGAAGATAAACATGCATAATAGATTTTAAAAAATCCTTACAAGGTATATATTATTACATTTTTTTGTTTGTATTCTTTGGAGCTTAATAAGTATTTCCAGGATCTTTTATTTATTATTTGAAATGAAATATGTTAAATAGAAATCAGTTTATTAACCCTGTGACTTTGTATTTCATTTTGAAAATGTTGATGTGTTGAGGTGTATAATCGAATACCATAGAAACAAATGGAGATTTGAGGATGATGAATTGATAAGTAGGTATTTTTGTAGTGAGATTTTAAGATCAGTTACTGTTGTCCTTATAAAAGTCTAATACAGTCACTCAGCTGTTAAAAACCTAATCCTCTATTTAAAAAAATATACAAAAACAAATTGTCTATCTTTCTGCCTGATCTCTTCTCAAGTACTAACACAATGGAAACAGTGGGTGATCTGTCAGTGTGTTTGGTTTGTCAATGATGGTTTTGTATAAATATTGGGAGGGTAAGAAATAAAATTCACACAGTAAAATATGATTTCGTCTGCCTTTTCTCTGCAGCTCCATGGCTCATGCTGCGGTGTGAAATTCTCATTTTACACACTTTGCAGGCGGAGCACATGAATTATGCATTGAGCAAGAAAAATCTCCTGCCTCAAGTCCTATATGCATTTACCCAGGTTCTGTCTCTATTACCAAGATGAATTGCAAATGGAGAAATGTTTGATGGAATGGGGCTCTTAACTTCTTTGTTTAGAATTCAGATTTTTATTTTTAAAGTAGATCCTTTAAGTATGAAAATGTTTTGAACTTACTATGGATTTTTTAAAATGAGAAATGAAATATAAGAGAGGAATGCCAAACACATCACGATGCTTTTTACAGCCTTGATTCGGAATGCAAGGCTTTTTCAATTCAGTAGAAATGACCGTTATCTATTGCTAATGTTGTATTTCAGTCAACAGTTATTTGCTGTACTCAGAAAGTCAATGAAATTCTGTCCTTTTGAGAGCCTTTTTTTCTTTTTCTTTTAGGCTTCTAATAAGAGACTATGCCAATTCCACATGCAGTTTTGTCCTGTGTTATATGTGACCTGATGTGTGTTTAATAGATATTGTTACACACTCTTAGCTGTGAAGTAGAAAATAAGGTATATAGACCTACCTCCAGATTTAACTTTGTCTTGATTTGATA
Organism: Bos javanicus; assembly: GCF_032452875.1. Classification (NCBI taxonomy): domain Eukaryota; kingdom Metazoa; phylum Chordata; class Mammalia; order Artiodactyla; family Bovidae; genus Bos; species Bos javanicus. The sequence goes on along the minus strand of NC_083877.1, from coordinate 9,206,045 downwards.
GATTTCTAATTTTTCAGGTGGGGAGGTTACAGTTCCATAAAGACAGCCATGCACCATTGTAGGTTATAGGAAGCTACACCCATTGTGCTCAGCATGGCATTTTGATAAAGTCACATGGTGATAAGCTTTTTGTTCTATGTTCTTTCTTCACAGGAATGTTATTCTTGTTGAGATGGCATATTCATTCTGAATGTGTTTTTGTTACCTGCAACTTTCACATTTCAGCTTCAAAACTAACATTTCTTTTATTTTTCTTCTTCCAGTCCTAGCAATTGTTATTTATTTCAGGTGTGGAGAGAAGGACACATATTACTTGTTTTGTTTTTAAATAACAAAATTAAAACCCACCCAGATGATTTGGAGTTTTCAGTGGCAGAAATAAATATTTTGAAGAAAATCAGTGCTGATGTTTCTGGCTAGTATTTTAATGCGTATTATTGTGTGATCCTTGAAAATAATTTTTCTAAGTATTGGTGGAAGGGGGCAAAAAAGCAAGATTTAAATCGTTTTAAAATGTTACCGGATATATTATGTGATACATTGCTCTTGTTCATGTATGTTCACTGCTATAAGAGCTCTAACACTATACAGACTTTAAATGTCAGTAGAGTACCTTTTGCTTTAGTGATACCTTTCTATAGTTAAAGGGCTATAGTGATACCTTTCTGTAGTTATAGGGCTACTTCAAAAATATTTGTAGTTACTTACATTAGCAATAAGATATAAACTCCTTTGGTGGCTTATAAGTAATCTGAAGGCAGGTACTAGACTGTGTCTGTCTTGGTTGTGTTACTTCCATTGCTTAGCACAGAATCTATTAAAAATTCTATACATATGTATGAATCAATGAATGACTGAATAGGTGGACAACAACATTTTGTCAAAAGCTTAAGTTTTGGCCTTCAACTTGTGAAGGTTTAATGTAAAAAAAGTATAAATTTAGGTAACCATGGCCCAAATACATCTGTTTAACACCCTAATCCTTGTTGGTCTTTAACTGTTTATACTTCTACTCATTACTGTGCCTTTTTTTTTCTCATGGTTACACATCTTTTCTGAATCTCTAAACAAACTGTGACTACCTTGAGGCTTAGGAATCTAATATATGGGTATCCACATTTCAAAAATATGATAGAATAAATAAGCAAATTTGAGGTGGGAGAAGCCCTAATTATGTATAGAAATATTGGAATACTTTACCCTCCCCAAAGGAAAAGAGAAAAGAAAGTAAATGAATTCTTTTCAACCCTAAAGAGCAAGAGCCTGAAAATATTTATTGTTTTTAATGAATATCTTTGGCAAAAGAAGTCTGATGCAAACCACTGTGGAAATGTAAAGTTGCTAGTACAGTGCCTGTTACAGACTGCCTCTCAAAAAGGCTGAGCTATCCCAAGCCCATTGACAGTATCAGAGCTAAACATGTATTATTTAAGCATTTCTTTTTCTTAAATCAACTTGTTTTAAAATTATGTTTGAGAATATTTGTACACTTTCTACCAAAGAGTCACATTAGATTTTTATGTTAGGAAAAAGTTGTCAGAATATAAAATAATTATTTACTTTTAAGTTTCCTTCTGAAGGTCCTTTATAATCTCTAAGTAAAAAATATTTTTAAAGTTTGCAAGGTGAAGAAGAAATATCATGTGCTAAGTGAAATTTTGATTCAAAAAAGCATTTCACATAACCATATACAAACTTAATTTGATTTTTTTCTGGAAGACTAAGCAAAGGGGGAAAATATGTTTGTTTTGAAATGTTAAGGACTATGTCATTGATTTTTAAGATAGAATATACAATAAATAAAATATTTATTATTTTATAGGAGAAAGAAAAAAAGACAAAGCAGGAGAGAAATCCTCTTACCAAAGATGTTTCACTTCTAGATCTAGATGATTGTAAGTATTGAAATTTAAATCTTTTCATCTGTGTTTAGCAGTAGTAGTTTTCATTTTTCTAGTACTTTTCATTTACATGTCTCAAAATAACATCTATTACAAAAGATTTATAGATATAAATAGACAAGGAAATATCAAAAATTGTTTCTATTAGTATTTTTTCCCATCTGTTCTGTATATCAGTTAGTTTTGTATCACCTAAATAAGTATAATTGGTCAAGTAAAATGCATCAAATTCATTTTAAGCTCTTTGGTTTTAGTGAATAATTATCCATATCTCAGAACTTCTACACTGTTAAATGTTGACTATGGGGATCAAGATATCTAACATAAGGATATAGGGAATTAGGGATGTAATTGGAAATGTAAAGGACATCACTGTTTTCTACTTGCCACACTTGGGGTGTGAACAGAAATAAGCACAAACCTTTTGGAATACAGTAAAATTTATATCTATCAATATTTTAACTGCAAAAAATCTTTGTGCACCAAATTTACTTCTAAGAAGTTAGAATCCTTTACAAAGATGTGTATTCATCTTCCTTTAAAGTCTCCTGAACTGTGAGAAAGACAGTAGAACTAACTTTGTGGGTAGGTGGATTTTGCACTAGAGGAAGAGTAACAATAAGTGAGAGTCATTTTGCAGTATAGTTTTCCTGTGCCAGATGTGGGTTATGCATTTATGTCATATTGTCATAGAACTGTTCTATATATGTTGTTTACCTTGCCTATTTCTAATAGTCATGGCAAATCCTTACTGTAGAGAAAGTAAAATATATAATACTGAAAAATACATAACAGAAACTAAAAATAAAATTGGAACCAAATTTGAATAATTACTCACTTACTGGCAAAGATTTTTAAAGTTTACATCATTTCTTACCTCTTGGCTAAGATTTTTAAAGCAACATCCAATAGTGTTAAGGTTTGGAGAAGAAGATACCATACATATGTTTTTCATAGGCATATAAATAAGTGCAGTTTTTTGAGGTCATTTGAGCAATATCTGTCAAGATATTAAATTCCACACACTTTTTGACCTAGCATTTCTTTTCTAGGAATTTATCCTGTAGATAAACTAGCAAAATCAGATTCTTATTCCATCCTTGTTTTAGACTCTTTAACCTAGTGGCTTAATTTTACACTAAATGTCCATATTCCTTTAGTGCTCTGACTCCTGCCTACCTGTTATCCACACTGTTCCTCTGCATTTCTGAAATATGCCAGGCTCCTTCCTGCCAAGGGCCCTTGCCAAGAACACCTCTTCCTGATCTTCTGATGGCAAGCTGCTGTTTATCTTTCAGATCTCAGCTTAAAGATCACCTTCTCTTACATACTTATTGAATCATTCTTGATGGTCTTCATGACATTTTTCACTATCTGAAATTATCTTAAATATTTTTTTTGTATTGTTTATTGTCTGTCTTGCTCACTGTTATTCTTAGCACCTAGAACAACTCCCAGGAGATAGTGGGAACCAGGAACTATTTGTTGAATTAATAAAATGTAGAAAAGTATATAGAAATTTCACTGCAGCATTATTTTTACAGCCCAGTTCTGAAAATAAATGAAATGTCTACCAATAGTGTGATATAACCATTAAGAAAAGTGAAGCACCTTTTTAATATGCTAGTTTATGTCATATATATGAAACATTATAAGTTCAAAAAGATACATGTAGAGTATCACTCTTCTGTAAAAAAAAAAAAAAGTAAAAGAAGAAATATATCCTGCAGACAAATACAAATATGTTATACATTGTATATTTCTGGAAGGCTACATAAGATATGCTTAACAATGTTAGCTCCGAACCCTATGGGATATAAGAATGACCTACAGACAGAGGAGAGGGGGAAAAAAAACCAACTTATTTTGTATCTCTCTGAAACAATGAATGTTTTACATTTATTTGTAAAGTTTTAAGTTTTAAACTGTAAAAGAACAACAGTCAGACCTTTAAAAAGGAATTAAGAGACAATGTTACAAGGTATTAGAGTGTACTCATTCCTTTTCTCCTTACATTTGACTCTGGATTTTCTGGCAGCTAAGGAGAAAAGAGAAACCTATAAAATGATACAATTTCTATTATTACTTTTTAAAGCTTTTTAAAAAGTATATAGAAATAAAGATTTTCTTAAATACTAAGTTTTAAGAATTTAAATGTAAGGTTTTTTTAAGGGAAATTTCATCCCAACTTACATTTAACTCAACCTAGGAGCTATTTCTGTTTGTTTTTAATACCCAGTAATTATTCATTTAAAAATTTTTATATATTAAAAGTTGTACTGAGATTTTGAAACATAACTTTGATCAGAAGAACAACTGTCTAATTATTAAATATCCTTTATTAAAGAAAGTGTTCTGTAGAAAGTTTTGAAAAGAAAATGGGTTAGCATTCTGACAAATCAGTTCAGCATCTTTTCATAGGCAAAACCTTTTTCCTCCAAATTGGAGATTTGAGATACTGTTTTATTATTTGCCTCTTTCTCTCTTTATCATTCACATTTCTTTCTTTACCATAAATATTCCTGAACAACTTTTAAGACTGTAAGGTTATTCTTTATACTGTAAATTTCCTGTTATTGGAAATAAAACTTATTTAATTAACTGTTTCCATTTCTTGCTGTCTTAATCAATGAAGCTATATGCATCTTTGTAAGTACGTTATTGCATTGTCTCCATGACTATATCCTTAAGATAAATTCCCAGGAATAGAATTACCAGGACAAAAGCTGTGAAGAATTCTACTGTCTAAAATTGCCTTCCACAGAGTTGGTACCAACTTACATAGTAGTATTATGAGAGTGCCAGATTCCTTTTACCCTGGTTTACCAGTGCTGGGTTTTGTATTTAAAAATCGCCTTTGCCAGTTTGATAGGTGGAAATGGTATCTCATTTTAATTTGTATGGCTTTAAAAAAAAAAGAACTTTAGAGTCATTTTATTTCTTACTCATTAATTCACCATAGTCAGCTGCCTGCAGAATCCTATTTAGGATAAACTTTCAGTGCCAGCTTCCATCTTGCCAGACCTGTAAACAGATGTGTAATCATTTCTTTAATGCCAGAACCTCAGTCTTCTGAAATGATACTAAAAGCTTATATTTTTTCTTGTAAGAGTCAAGCTTACCTGTGGTATGAATTGTTCTTCTCTGTCTTTAGCCAAGCTGTAATTAAAATCAGAGGCTATTTCATACTCAGTTTTTTATTTCTTACATGGTCATCTAATATTTTGGATTGGATGGATAGACAAACAAATGGACAAACATGCCCTTAGAGCCCACTGGAAAAGCTACATGTTGGATGGAAAGGCAACACATTTTGATTCATATTAGAAGAACCAATTTCTAGTCCTACAGTGGTTCTTCCATTCACTTGTTTTATGATCTTGCAAGTTTTAATCTCCGTATGCTTCATTTTACAGTGTCTTTATATAAATGCCCCTTCTGCCTATTTGTACCATTATCTTACTTCAGTCCTCATCATATCGTGCCTAAAGTACTGTAAATTCTTCCTCACTGCCAACCTGAGTGCTCTTTACATGTCTTCAGTCTGTCTCTTACACTAGCCTCTGACTAATTATTATGCAGCACCATGTATCTTACTACTCCTTTTTCTGGTAGATTTTTAATAGTTCTCTTTGATTTATAGGATAAATCCAATCCCCTGAGCTTTTCATTCCCACCTCTCAGCCTTTGTTTACATCATCTCATTCAGTAACTAACCAGCTTCTTCCTTTCCTCTTAATTTGAATTCTACCCTTAATTTAAAACTGGGCTTCATTCCCTCCTCCTCACCAAGCCTTCTCTTACCACTCTATCCCCCGTTGATCCTTTTTTTTTTTTTTTACAATTCCCTATGGCACTTGCTAATTGTTAGTGGATTTTGACGTATGACTAAGGAAGGGTGGAGATGTTATAGCAGTGCTTCACACTAAGAGCACACTCCTTTAAGAGTGCAGGGGAGCAGCTGAGGGGCTCCACTCCCTCCTCCACCCAGCCTCCACGCTGCTTTTTCTCTTGGGCATGTTGAGATTTTCAGATTTTCTTTTTGAAATTTTTCTTCTTTTGGCAATATAATTTATTGACTATACTGTTACTTTTTTTTTTTTTGGTCTTCAAGCATGTATATCTTTTTTTCTCAGTTGGGTTTTAAGTTTCTTGAAGACAGGGACCATATCTTGAACTTTTTTGCCTCTCACTTGCTCCATTGTTCAAAAAATACTTATTGATAATTTTATGAATTAATATTTGTTCTGCCTAACTTACAAGATATTGTGAGACTAAAGTGAGAAAAAGATGCTTGAAAAGTGATGCCACGTGAAGTAAATGTTACTTCCTTTATAGTGTTGTTGTAGAGTGAGAACTTGTTGGAAGCTAAAACTTTTTCCACATTTGAATTTATTTCATTCAACAAACAGTTGAACAATGACTAAGTACTTAAAATTAATGTGTCAGAGTCCACTCACACAGACCAGGAGAAATGAAAACGTTTAAAGACACACATTTGTATTGCAAGAGAAGTATAGTTGTAGAAGTGTATCCAAGTATACCTGTAGAACAAGGAAGACACACACAAACTGTGTTTCAGTGAGTCTAGTTGTGCCTTCCCCCTCAGTGATATCTTAATGGATACAGATTGCAAGGCGAACAAGGCAGAGAAGTACCTTTAGGCCAAGGGCATAGAATATACAACGTTCAAAGACATGAAACAAGATCTTGGAAACTTACTTGGTAGAGCTAAAACATAGGAATGACTGATGAAGTTGGAGCTAAGCTAGACCTGCCTAGTATGGTAGCCACTGGCCACATGTAGCTATTTAAATTCAATTAAATTTTGAAATGCAGTTCTTTGATCACACTAGCCACCTTTCAGGAGTGCAGTTGGTATACAGGCTAATGACCGTCATGTTGGCCATTACAGTTACAGAACATTTCCATCATCTCAGAAAGTTCCATTAGACAGTGCAGAGCTAGACCATAGAAGACCTTGCACATTTAATTAAGGAGTTGGACTTTGTTTTTGTAGATAATTTTAAATCTTTGAAGAGTTTTAAGCATGACAGTGACGTGATCAAATTTGTGTTTAAAAAAGATTTTCAAATTTTTTTATTGATAGAATCAAATATTTCTATCTAGCTCATAGCTTTTGCTGACAAAGTATAATTAGAAGTGAAGTAGGTAGTTTGGGCCCCTTATAATTATTACAGTGGAAAATAAAATAGAGAAAAGATTTAATAAACACTCTTTTAAGGCTTATAACCCAACTGAAAAACTCTCTTGAGAGGTGTTGTTATCCTTTACATTAGTCTGAAAAAATGTTCCTTTACCTTTTTCTTTTAGTTAAGTTACTGGGTGATTAATGTTAGTGATAATGTTAGGAGATTAAAATTTTCAAAAAGTATTACTCAGGGTATTTATATTCTTATTTTGTTATAGGATTTGTCATTATGTTTTGAAAGCTAAGACTAATAACTGCCATGACTTGATAATAGCTTGACTAAATCAAGATGTTAAATAGAATTGTCATAGACTTATTAATCAAAGTAATTTAATTAGATTTACCAGCAAAATAAAAATGTTGCTTTTAGTAATATGAATTAAATTTTCATGCACATGTGCTAATTTGGCCCTTTACTTACAGTCAACCTGGTGTCCACTCCAGTTGCACTTCCCACCCCAGCTCTTTCTCCGAGCCTGATAGCTGATCTTGAAGGTTTAAACTTGTCAGCTACTTCATCAGTCATTAGCGTAAGTAATTTTCAAAATGTATTAGCTCAGTTTTCAAATGATACCATTGCATCTTTTTTTATTAAAATACAAATAATTACATTCTTAGCCTCAAACAGTTCTTCCTCCTAACAAATCTATTTCAAATTTGACCTTTTAATTTTGTAAATATATTTTTTTTTTTTAATTTTTAAAATTTATTTATTTTTAATTGGGAGATCATTGCTTCACAATGTTGTATTGGTTTCTGCCATACATCATCATGAATCAGCCATAGGTATACATATGTCCCCTCCCTCTTGAAGCTCCCTCCCACCTCCCAACCCATCCCACCCCTCTAGGTCATCACAGAGCACCAGATTGAGCTCCCTGCATCATACAGCATAATTTTGTAAATATATTTTTAATTAGCTCTATCCAAACCATTGTTGTCTCAATTTCTCCTTGTTATCCACACTTACTTACCATGTGTACATTTTTCTCTGGTACTGTTATATATCTCTAACTTATGAAAGTTCTTTGCCACATTGAATTAGTTTATATACATAGATTCTGTCTTGAAGAATTGTTTTCTACATGAAGAGACTCCCATTCTCATCATCATTCTACACCTACCACGTTATTCCTTTACCATAGGCTACTAAAACTGCCTGTTTTTATTTAAAAACTCAAGATTGTATTTCTTTTTACATTATCTTTTTATGTATTTGCATTATATATGTACATGCCTTAATGTCTCTAAGAAAATTCTTTAATATTTTTTTGGGGGACTGACTTGGCAGCGAGGCAAGAAGCTTCCCTATCTCAAAATAATGCCAAAGCCATCAGCCTGTCACAGTATCTGAAACTACAGTAACTTTTTCTGTTAGCATGTTATATCCACTAACCTTTCACTCTAAATCAGGCGTGCTACCTAAAATGTGTAATCTGTTGATATGCTTGGCCTCCTATTAATTTGTTGTCGGGAATCTGACACACTAAGCAGTAGCACAGCAAGTTCTGATGGGCACACGGGTAGCTTGAAAAGATCTGCTGTGTCAGTGGTTGCCAGGGCTAGCAGGGTACATGAGTGGTGATCTGAGCTGCCTGGAAACACAGAACTGCTTCTGCCAGAGATAAGAGAGAAAAGCACCTAATTCTTGTACAGTGCTACCAACAAATCTCCTCTTCAAAGCAAATGTGGTATCAGGGCTGTGCATCGAAACACCCAAAAGAGCGCCGTGCATTTCCCTTTAGCATCGGTCAACTCAGAAAATACAGGCGAAAACTCTTAAGTGTATCATGTTGTTTTTCAGTTTGTAGAACATGATTCTCTCATCACTCAGAAGTGAGTAAAGCAGCATTTGGGACTTCAGTTTGTCCTTGTTGCTAAAAGCACAAGGCACATTAGAAGTGATGAGGGGAAAGCGGATAATTATTTAAGTAATAAATATGTATTAAGCATCTGTAGGAAGCTGTAAAGAGAAAGCGGTCATGAAAAAATCTATAGTGAAGCACAGTAAGTTTTTGAGGCGAAGGAAGCACCCTAAAAACTTGGGAGGCAATAAGGTGGTAGATGAATAACTTGGGTTTGATATCAGATGACCAAAAACCAAATCCCTGCCTTGCCACTTACTAGCTATGTGACCTTGGACAAATTAGTAAGTAGCTTCTCTGCACCCAAGTTTCCTATAAAGATAATATCTACTTCACAGGTTCTTGCCAGATTAATGAGATAATAAATGTGAAGCCCTTAGAACACTGACTGGCACATTGTCATCACTCAATAAATATTAGCTAATATTTTTGGAAGTGGTATAATACGTGATAAGGGACCCTGAGTAGACTCACACTTTATTAACTGTAAGAAGAATGCAGTTGAGATTAGAAAAGCTTGTAGTAAATTTTCACTTATCACAAAGTAATTGAAGGACTCATCTTTTTACTAAAGAAAATATTTATTGAGATGGCCTCTTCAAAGGAAAAGAAAAGCACTCTATTCAAAGAGTATGCCAAAAAAATAAAGAACTACCAAGTGAAGCAGGATCACAGCCTTCATCCCCAAAAGCTAACAAAATGGTCAACCAAGTAATCGTAACAAGAATGGCAATCAGAAATTCACCAGCAACAAACCAATAAAGAAACCAATAGAACTTTAAACAAAGAGAAAAGTAGAGCCTTGAGAAGTAGAACCTATGGAAATAAATTGAGTGTTCTGATACAATATCATGGCTCCTGATCTCATGTTCAGCCCTCGAAACAGTGCTTTAGAAAGCTGAATCAAGCAAAGTGTAAGTTTTCTCATTAGGTGTACAAATTTAGAAAGAAATAGACTAAAGACATCAAAGGAAATACTCAAAGACTAGTCCTCAAAAATTAAAAACCCCAATAATGGTATGGGACCTCAACAAATGCAAGGGTCTCTTGAATCCTAAAATAAAATTCATGGATGAGTACATCCTTAATTTAAAAGTCAACATGTTACCCCGATTCAATAGAAAAAAGTACTTCCTAATAAATAGTACAGTGCTTGATAAATGTTTGACCATGACTACATTAGAAATGTAGTGAAGTAGTGAAATGATGCTGGCAACTCTAAATGCAAACTGATAAACTATATGATTGTATTAGCAACCCAAATGCCATGAGTTGTGGTGTAACATGATTTTCCAAAACATTGAATGGTTTTTCTGGTAGTTATTCCTGGGAAATTGAGTATTTTAAAACCTTGCAATGCAGGGCCCCGCCCCCCACCCATGAAAGACTACTTTGTACTGATACGAAAAGTGTTCTAGGACCGGGTGATTTTTAAACAGGTTTTCGCGTTATGAATGTCCAGCAAGATGGGTGAAAGTTGTGGGGAACGTGGTATAATCTTTATTGGCTGAATCTTCCCTGGATTCATCCAGAAAACGGATGAGGGACTCCGTGAAACAGGCGTTATACACTTCTCCACTGATGTCGGTCTAAACCGTCATTCTGGATATGACAATTTGGGCATCTGTGTATAGAATCATCAAAATATGCGTATTGTTTGACACAGTAATCTTGTGAAAGTGTTAGCCAGTCATTCATGTCCGACTCTTTGCAGTCCTATGGACTGTAGCCCACCAGCTCCTCTCTCCAAGGAATTCTTCAGGCAAGAATTCTGGAGTGGGTAGCCATTCCCTTTTCCAGGGGATCTTCCTGACCCAGAGATTGAACCCAGGTCTCCTGCATTGCAGATGGATTCTTTACCGAGCCACAAGGGAAACCCAGTAATCTTGTGTGTAGGTTTTCTTCGAAGGAAATAATGAGAAATACAAAGATTTATGTGCATGGTTAGTTACAAGCACAGTGCCTGGTGATAGGAGGATGATGGTTGCATCAAGCATGGCAGAGTCAGATTAAAGGATGTTGTATAGTCTTAATAAAAATGGTTTTATAAATCTTTGAATGAGATAAAAAGTGTGGCATAAAATTAAGTGATGAAACAATATAAAATATTATGTATTTTACCTCAGCTTTATAAAATTCTATGCTCACACTCTTTTTTAAATGTAAGGAGAATGAAAGAAGAAAATGCTATTATATGTAGTATTTTCCAGAGTTTCTCTAGGCAAGGAGTAATATATATATATATATATAAAAAACCCAAAAAGCAGTCATTTTGTAATACGCATGGTAAGCATGTATATGAATGACTAGGACGCCATTTTATTGACACCTAATGTTTGTCTTTCTGAATCAACATCAGTAATTATATTAAGCAAGTAATTTGGTTTTCTCACCTCTAAAATAAAAGCAAAGTAGATCTCCGTGTTTCCTTTTAATTCTAGCATTCTATGAATCTGTGGAATTTTGAAACAAACCAATTAATTATACTGGGATGATTTGAGTGTTTGTGAAAATAAATGGATGAAACACTTTTTAGCATATATGGTGACTTCTGTTTCATCAGTTCAGTTCAGTAGCTCAGTCATGTCCGACTCTTTGCAACCCCACAGACTGCAGCACGCCAAGCTTCCCTGTCCATCACCAACTCCCAGAACTTGCTCAAACTCACATCCATCAGGTCTGTGATGCCATCCAACTATCTCATCCTCTGTCATCCCCATCTCCTTCCACCTTCAATCTTTCCCAGCATAAGGGTCTTTTCAAATGAGATCATTCTTCGCATCAGGTGGCCAAAGTATTAGAGTTTCAGCTTCAGCATTAATCCTCCCAATGAATATTCAGGACTGATTTCCTTTAGGATAGACTGGTTCGATTCTCCTTACAGTCCAAGGGACTCTCCAGAGTCTTCTCCAAGGCCACAGTTCAAAAGCATCAATTCTTCAGCGCTCAGCTTTCTTTATGGTCCAGTTCTCACATCCATACATGACTACTGGAAAAACCATAGCCTTGACTAGACGGACCTTTGTCAGCACAGTGATGTCTCTGCTTTTTAATATGTTGTTTAGGTTGGTCATAGCTTTTCTTCCAAGGAGCATGTGTCTTTTAATTTCATGGCTGCACCATCTGGAGTGATTTTGGAGCCCAAGAAAATAAAAACTCTCACTGTTTTCATTGTTTCCCATCTATTTGCCGTGAAGTGATGGGACTAGAAGCCATGATCTTAGTTTTCTGAATGTTGAGTTTTAAGCCAACTTTTTCACACTCCTCTTTCACTTTCATCTAGGTCATTAAGGTCTTTTTTTGTATCGGTCTTCTGTGTATTCTTGCCACATTTTCTTAATATATTCTGCTTCTGTTAGGTCCATACTACTTCTGTCCTTTATTATGCCAATCTTCGCATGAAATGTTCCAGTGGTATCTCTGATTTTCTTGAAGAGATCTCTAGTCTTTCCCATTCTGTTGTTTTCCTCTGTTTCTTTGCATTGATCACTGAGGAAGGCTTTCCTGTTTCCCCTTGCTATTCTTTAGAAATCTGCATTCAGATGGGTATATCTTTTACTCTTTGCCTTTCGCTTCTGTTCTTTTCTCAGCGATTTGTAAGGCCTCCTCAGACAACCATTTTGCCTTTTTACATTTCTTTCTCTTGGGGATGGTCTTGATCACTGCCTCCTGTACAATGTCACGAACCTCCGTCCAAGGCACTCTGTTTATCACATTTAATCCCCTGAATCTCTTTGTCACTTCCAGTGTATAATCATAAGTGATTTAATGTAGGTCATACCTAGGGTCTAGTGGTTTTCTCTACTTTCTTCATTTTGCAATAAGGAATTTATGATCTGAGCCACAGTCAGCTCCTGGTCTTCTTTTTGCTAACCATATAGAGCTTCTCCATCTTCAGCTACAAAGAATATATAAAATATTATTTTGGTATTGCCTGTCTGGTGTTGTCTGCGTGTAGAGTGGTCTCTTGTGTTGTTGGAAGAGGGTAATTGCTATGACCAGTGCATTATGGCACCCCACTCCAGTACTCTTGCCTGGAAAATCCCATGAACGGAGGAGCCTGGTAGGCTGCTGTGCATGGGGTCGCTAGGAGTCAGACAGGACTGAGCAGCTTCGCTTTGACTTTTCACTTTCATGCGTTGGAGAAGGAAATGGCAACCCACTCCAGTGTTCTTGCCTGGAGAATCCCAGGGACGGGGGAGCCTGGTGGGCTGCCATCTATGGGGTCGCACAGAGTCGGATACAACTGAAGCCACTTAGCAGCAGCAGCAGTGCATTCTCTTGGCAAAACTCTGTTAGCCTTTGCCCTGCTTCATTTTGTACTCCAAAGCCAAACCTGCCTGTTACTCCAAGTATCTCTTGACTTCCTACTTTGGCATTCCAGTACACTGTGATGAAAAGGGAATCTTTTTTTGGTGTTAGTTCTAGAAGGCCATGTAGATCATCATATTCTCTGTCATAGGTGATTTTTATTTCAGTGAGTTTTTATTTTCTTATTGTACTAAGCAGGCTTAGTACAATATGGATAAGTTTTATTTTTTGAAATTACCAAAATATTTACAATGAAATCCAAACAGTTCCTTTTTCACACTAAAGTGAAAGTCAATCAGTCATGTCCAACTCTTGCGACCCCAAGGACTGTCCAGTCCATGGAATTCTCCAGACCAGAATACTGAAGTGGGTAGACTTTCCTTTCTCCAGCAGATCTTCCCAACCCAAGAATCAAACCAGCTTCTGCCGTATTGCAGGCGGATTCTTTACCAGCTGAACTAGTAAAGATTGTGTATAAACAAAGTATTTATTTCAGTCTTCCTTGAGACTAATTGGTAGTTGGCCCAGAGATGGCCAAAAAGGAACATTTTAGTGCTTGCTAGAGTATTTCAGATAATCACGATGGTGTGATCACTCACCTAGAGCCAGACATCCTGCAGTGTGAAGTCAAGTGGGCCTTAGGAAGCATCACTACAAACAAAGCTAGTGGAGGTGATGGAATTGCAGTTGAGCTATTTCAAATCCTAAAAGATGATGCTGTGAAAGTGCTGCACTCACTATGCCAGCAAATTTGGAAAACTCAGCAGTGGCCACAGGACTGGAAAAGGTCAGTTTTCATTCCAATTCCAAAGAAAGGCAGTGCCAAAGAATACTCAGACTACCACACAATTGCACTCCTCTCACACGCTAGCAAAATAATGATCAAAATTCTTCAAGCCAGGCTTCAACAGTATGTGAACCATGAACTTCGAGATGTTCAAGCTGGATTTAGAAAAGGCAAAGGAACCAGTGATCTAATTGCCAGTATCTGCTGGATCATCGAAAAAGCAAAAGAGTTCTAGAAAAACATCTATTTCTGCTTTATTGACTATGCCAAAGCCTTTGACTGTGTGGATCACAAGAAACTGTGGAAAATTCTGAAAGAGATGGGAATACCAGACCACCTGATCTGCCTCCTGAGAAATCTGTATGCAGGTCAAGAAACAACAGTTAGAACTAAACACGTAATAATAGACTGGTTCCAAATAGGAAAAGGAGTACATCAAGGCTGTATATTGTCACCCTGCTTATTTAACTTCTATGCACAGAAAATCGTGAGAAATGCTCTACTGGATGAAGCACAAGCTGGAATCAAGATTGCTGGGAGAAGTATCAATAACCTCAGATATGCAGATGACCACCACCCTTATGGCAGAAAGCAAAGAAGAACTAAAAAGCCTCTTGATGAAAGTAAAAGAGGAGAGTGAAAAAGTTGGCTTAAAACTCAACATTCAGAAAACTAAGATCATGTCATCTGGTCCCATCTCTTAATGGCAAATAGATGGGGAAACAATGAGAGACTTTATTTTGGGGGGCTTCAAAATCACTGCAGATGGTGATTGCAGCCATGACATTAAAAGATGCTTGCTCCTTGGAAGAAAAGTTATGATCAACCTAAATAGCATATTAAAAGCAGAGACATTACTTGGTCATCAAAGGTCCATCTAGTCAAAGCTATGGTTTTTTTAGTAGTCATGAATGGATGTGAGAGTTGGAGTATAAAGAAAGCTGGGCACCAAAGAATTGATTTTGAACTGTGGTGTTAGAGAAGACTCTTGAGAGTCCCTTGGACTGCAAGGAGATCCAACCAGTCCATCCTAAAGGATGTTAGTCCTGAATATTCATTGGAAAGACTGATGTTGAAGCTAAAACTCCAATACTTTGGCCACTTGATGCGAAGAACTGACTCATTTGAAAAGACCCTGATGCTAGGAAAGATTGAAGGTGGGAGGAAAAGGGGACAACAGAGGATGGTTAGATGGCATCACCGACTCAGTGGACGTGAGTTTGGGTAACTCTGGGAGTTAGTGATGGACGGTGAGGCCTGGCGTGTTGCAGTCTGTGGGGTCACAAAGAGTCAGAAACAATTGAGCGACTGAACTGAGAGTATATCAGTAAAGAAACTGAATTTTTAGTGAATTAGTAGAAAAGTTTTTGTTTTTTTTTTACTATATTATTGATAGGCTGCTGCTGCTGCTGCTAAGTTGCTTCAGTCGTGTCCGACTCTGTGCGACCCCATAGACGGCAGCCCACCAGGCTCCCCCGTCCCTGGGATTCTCCAGGCAAGAACACTGGAGTGGGTTGCCATTTCCTTCTCCAATGCATGAAAGTGAAAAGTGAAAGTGAAGTCACTCTGTCGTGCCCAACTCTTAGCAACCCCATGGACTGCAGCCTTCCAGGCTCCTCCGCCCATGGGATTTTCCAGGCAAGAGTACTGGAGTGGGGTGCCATTGCCTTCTCTGATGATAGGCTAAGAGTTTCTAAATTCTTATACCCTAGAGCCCCAAAATTCAGTATTGGCAATCCTCAGAATATTAGTCCTCTGGAAAGGATGAGAAAAGAAGAGGAGGGATAAAGTTTGCATGTTAAGAGTAAATGTAAAATAAGAATGAATTATTCCTGGTGACTCAGACAGTAAAGAATCCGCCTGCAATGCAGGAGACTTGGGTTCGATCCCTGGCATGGGAAGAGGGATAGCAACCCACTCCAGTATTCTTGCCTGGAGAGTCCCCATGGATAGATGAGCCTGGTGGGCTACACTCTATCGGGTCACCGAGAGTCGGGCACAACTGAGCGACTAAGCAGAGCACAGCACAAGTATGAATTGTTTACCTAGGTTATTAGAAATGTTAGAAAATTGGAGAAACATTTGTTTAATGTGGCTAAAGCATAACGTAGAGGTGGAATAACCAAGTCTGTGATGCTGGAGAATGTTGGTGACATACTATCATGAGAAAATTATAGTAATGATTTCTTTCTTATATCTCGGTACATATAGAAAAGTGATAATAGGTGGCTCAGATAGTAAAGAATTTGCCAGAGACCTGGGTTCGATCCCTAAGTCTGGAAGATCCCCTGAAGAAGGGAATGGTTACCCACTCCAGTATTCTTACCTGGATAATTCCATGGACAGAGGAGCCTGGCAGGCTATAGTCCTTGGGGTAGCAAAGAGTTGGACACGCCTGAGTGAATAACACACACACAATATTTGTGTTGTGCTCTGGAGTAAACAGAGATGCTGCAGATGGGAGGTACCCTTGCCTGGAGCTCCAGTTGCACAGGTAACACCTGACATTTCTGAGGTTAATGGCAGAGGCAGTAGCACAGCATACCTCTAACCCATTTGTGGTACATTAGTGAGGAAGCGCTGACTTAGCTGCTGTAATATAACCAGTTTGATCCTCATGGATCACAGTCCCTAAGTGGAATTTAACTTAGGAGGCTGTGGGAAGGTTCATTAAGAAAAGCAATCTTTATAAAGGACAGCGGTAATATATTAAGGAGTAGTAAGTAATTCCAAGAACAGTCCATGAAAGAGAAACCAGGGTTGCAAAAAGGAAACGTCAGTTTGATACAATATGTTATTTGGAGTTAGCCCAACTTCATGTTACAGACTTCCCATGTGGCATGGTGGTAAAGAATCCACAATCCGCCTGCCAAAGCAGGAGACTGTAAGAGATGTTTGTTTGATCCCTGGGTGAGAAAGATACTCTGGGGAAGGAAATGGCAACCCACTCCAGTATTCCTGCCTGGAAAATCCTGTGGACAGAGGAGCCTGGCAGGCTACAGTCCATGGGATCTCGAAGAGTCAGACACAACTGAGCGACTAAGCACATGATGTTATGCAGAGTCCTTCAGACTGGTAAGTGTGTCCAAGACTGCTGAGGCAGCTGCAAGTTGAAGGGTTTTCTGAAACTACTCTTAAGTATGATTTTCTAGATCAATTCACACAAGTCAGGTAAACCCTATGTTTAGGGTTACAGTTTTACTGTGGCATGCTCATGCTCAATCACATCAGTCATGTCCGACTCTTTGCAACCGCATGGACCATAGCACACCAGTCTCTGTACGTGGGATTCTCAAGGCAGAAATACTGGAGTGGGTTGCCATGCTCTCCTCCAGGGTATCTTCCCGACCCAAGGATCAAACCCGTGTCTCTCTGTCTCCTGCATTGGCAGGTGGGTTCTTCACCACTAGTGCCACCTGTACGTAACAATAGGAGAAAATTAGCATCAGCCAAAGGAAGGAATCTATGGAGGAGATTCTGGTTGTGTCCCAAACTCAAAGCTTTATTCTCCTTGTGTTGGAGTTGGTAGTATATCCAGGAGTACTGCCAACCAGCGTAGCTCCCCAAGCTTAGATATATAGTTTTTATTGAGGCTTTACGACATAAGCAATGTTGACTGAATTAATTGCCTCATGGCTGAACTCACTCTCTAGTCTTTCCCTCCAAGTCAGTCTGATATCAGCAGCCTGGAGCTCCAACCCTCTACATTCATATGGTTGGTCTTTCTGGTGTGATCAGCTTCCATCTTGGGTTATCTGCTTCGCCAAGCTTTCTAGGGGCCCACTAGGAATAATCAAGGCACTCCATCACTCTGGAAATTCCAAGTCTTTAGAGGCTACCTCTCAAGACCTAGAACAAAGTCCAGATCTGTCTTTAAATGAGACCAGATTCCATACTACATATGCCAGGTGAGTGTGTTTTTTTTCATTCAACAAGTATTTATTCAGGGCGGAATATGAGGAGGAGCCAAAGATGTAGTTGTATACAAGGCTGTGTTCCAAACCTTAGGGAGTTTCCAGTTGAGTAAGAGCAAAACAAAATAAAAATTTCCTCAAAATTAAGTAACTTCAGTATACTAAGTATTTTCATTTTGTAACATAGTTTGCCCTTTGGGATATTTCTACAAATGGAGGTTGTCCGGATTTCTATGACTATATACATAAACACGGTTATTTTATATTAGCTAAACTCCATAGTGCCACCTGTTTCAGTAGTAGCTTAAAATCTAGCAGGAGTTTTGACATTTAACACAGTTTAGAATTTAAATATCTGAACTACCATCCCTCTAACAAAAAGTAGATGGATAATTTTGAGTACATGGCTGTTCACCTCTACTTTCTTGAAGTGACACTGTGGACCGTCACTAAATCACTTAATGAAGAAATCAGATCAGATCAGTTGCTCAGTCATGTCCGACTCTTTGCGTCCCCATGAATCGCAGCACGCCAGGCCTCCCTGTCCATCACCAACTCGTGGAGTTCACTGAGACTCATGTCCATCGAGTCAGTGATGCCATCCAGCCATCTCATCCTCTGTCGTCCCCTTCTCCTCCTGCCCCCAATCCCTCCCAGCATCAGAGTCTTTTCCAATGAGTCAACTCTTTACATGAGGTGAAGAAATAGATTCTCACAGTGTCCAGTAAAGACAGCATCAGCAGCATTAACCTGAGTTTTGTGCATATTATTATGGGTAGTCAGCATGGAATTTTCCTATGAGCAGCCAAAAGGTGGCATTGTTTTATCAATATGAAGCTACTTAACTAAGGGCCCCCCCAACCCCTTCAGGACTTCCCGTTGGCTCAGTCGGTAAAGAACCTGCCTGCACTGCAGTAGACCCAGATTTGATCTCCGGGTCAGGAAGATCCCCTGGTGAGGGGAATGCAATCCACTCCAGTATTCTTGCCTGGAAAATCCCATGGACAGAAGAGCCTGGTGGGCTACAGTCCATGGGATTGCAAGAGTGAGACATGACTTATGGACTAAACCAACCCCTTCCAGGATTTACAGGCTGAAAGTAAGAAATAGAAAACCTGTATGTAATGCCCTTGAACAGGCAGAATGACGCAAGGAAAAGGCTTTTTTTTTTTTTAGTACATGAACCAAGTTTACTACCTGAAGTTCGTGTTTATCATTAGTTCTGTGCAACTTCCTCTGAAAGGAATATAGGAAAACTGGCAAGTAGGCCTACAGCTTCTGCTGTTGACAGAGATTGGCAACTACTTGAGTTACAGCTATCCATGGTTGGGAATGAGATCCTGACCCAGTTTATATTATAGGAAATTAATCGGAAAATCAAGAGTACCTATCGGACCTGCTTTTGGCACCGAAGTCACTTTGTCAGTTTTAAAACAACATGAAAAAACAAGCCATAATTCATGATGCAGAACCTGAATTTCTCAGTCTGAATTTGCTAAAACAGCCTGTGGAATTACTCAGATAATCGCATCATAATGATGGACAGTTGTAACTGAATTTGATCTCCATTTCTCAAAAGTGGACTTAGATCTTAGCTAGACCTTTCACTTTTTTTAAATTGATACTGGGCTAGGGCATTTTACCGAGAAGGCAGTGGCAACCCACTGCAGTACTCTTGCCTGGAAAATCCCATGGACGGAGGAGCCTGGTGGGCTGCAGTCCATGGGGTCACACAGAGTCGGACACGACTGAAGCGACTTAGCAGCAGCAGCAGGGCATTTTAATTTTGTTTTCCAATCTGCTGTCTTCTACCGCCAGAGTGCTGGCTTTCTTCTAGTTTGTCTACAAGGACAGATTGCTTCCAGAGTTTTTGTACAAGGGTCTTACTAAGTTGTATGCTAGATATTTCACGAATACATAGCCTCATTCCCATACAAATGATAACATGTCTGTGGTAAAGATTGTTTTCTGATATGCTGGAAAAACTCTTATTTTTTTAAATATGTGTTTTTTATATTTTAAAAACTTAATCAAGCCTCAGGCTAAGAGACAAATCCAGCTCAGATCAAAAATTTCCTTGACTTTAAAGACGGAAGAAATTATAAGTTAAAAATAATTTTGTCATTTTAAATTTGGGAAAAATCCTTTATTTGTTCTGATGAAAATGTCAGTAGTCATGGAACTGTGGTAAAAATAATGAAAAATCACTGGCCTGGGTCTGCTTAAATGGAAAACATTTTTTAATTAAAGTCTGACAGTATTTTGTGCTTCCATTGCCCAGCCATGTCCCATCTTATTCTTTTATTTAATTCTCTTCTGCATATGAGTTGCTTTAATTTTTAGTCTTTAAGCTGTATTACTGCTTTATCTTTTTATTTCTGTATTAATTCAGAAGTCTCATAGTTAGTAACAGACCATTATCATCTCTCCCTGTCCTAGATTATTAAAAGGAGCTGCTTTTAAAAAAGATATTGTTATCAATTTTAGCTGTAGGTTTTTTATTATAAAAATATTTTTTATTTGCCTTAAACAAATATATGGCAGTCTTAAGTCTTGAATTCTCCACAGTGAAAAATCCACTATATCAAGTGCTAACAGTAGTTTTTATGGCAAAACAGAAAAAAAGGTTACCACCAAAACAAAGAAAATATGTGTATAAATTTGTAAGAAGCAGAAGGATTAAAGACGTGATGGTAAAGAAGGCCTGGGCCTTCCTGTTACTCTGTGGTGAGTAATTCCTCTCCTTGCTGGGGGTTCCATCTTTAGAGCTAAGGCAGTTCACTTGAGACTTTTTTCCTAAGATTATTGTTTTTAGTTTTCATTAATTACCATTATATGTACTACACTCGGAAATAAAAGGTTTTAGAGTGCCAGTTATTTAAAAAGAATTTAATCTTTCTTGGCAATTTTCCACATTTGAAATTGATTGAATATTGTATTACTGTCAACTGCCATGTTGTGAATTTTGTTGCCTGTGTTGAATTGTGATATCTACAGTGAAAAATATTTTTTAAGCTTTAAGATATCTTAGGTTATTATGCATTGGCTAGTCATG